>NC_080074.1:105554732-106154732 GCF_949987535.1 Balaenoptera acutorostrata | reverse complement strand
TCACCCCCCGACAGACCAGTAAACGGAAACCCACCCAGCTGGGTAGCTGTGGGGCAGGACCAGAGGTCCATAAAGCAGGCGTCCCTTTGGCCTGGAGTTGTGTCTGCTTCAACTTGATTTTTTGGGGGAGAGACGCTGGTCAGAAAGGAGTTAAGGGTGTGAAAACAAGGCTGACCTCCAGAAAATCTGGGGGAGACTGGCTGTGCCCCATCACTCCAGCCCTCCATCCTGTCCCTGTGTGTCTTTGCTGTCACCTGGATACCCCAATCCCCCTCCCCCATCCCCACAAGGCCATGCTAATCCCCCCAACTCCAAGACCCTCAGGATCCGCCTGTCCTTTCAACTCTCACCCCTTTTATTTACTTATTTTTTTCAAGTCTCTATTGAACTTGTTACAATATTGCTTCTGTTTTATGTTTTGGTTTTTTGGGGCGAGGCATGTGGGATCTTAGCTCCCCAACCAAGGATCGAACCTGCACCCCTTGCATTGGAAGGCGAGGTCTTAACCACTGGACTGTCAGGGTAGCCCCTCTCACCTCTTTTACAAAACAAAACAAAACACAACGAAACAACCCTGCTCCTAGCAGGGGGTCAAATGGGCAGGAAGAAGTCTACTAACAAACGTATTGTTCATTAGGTATTATAATTGGTAACAGCTTAACTCATGACTCAGAGAATAACTCCTCGAAGGGAACAAGGTTATGGTGATGGCAGTGGTGCTGCAGAACCGACACTGAGCGCCCCCTAGGCTGGCTGGCAATGGAAGTCGTTGCCAACACACGGCTGATCTCCTCCAGTTCACGACAATAGCAGTGTGGCGCTTTAAGATTTAAAAAATGACTTCACGTGTGAAGTAGTCAGAGCCAGTATTAATGTCCCTGTTTCCCAGATGGGACTCCTGAGACTCAGAGAGGTTAAGCGCCTTACTGAAGGTCACACAGCAGTGTGTGGCAGAGTGAGGCCTGGGAAACCAAGGCCTTTGTTTTCCACCTCCACGCAGCCTGCAAGGCCACCTCCTGCCTTCTTCTCCGGCTGGTTGGCTCCTGTTCCCCAGAGCTCCACGTGGGGCACGGCTCTGGCCCGAGGAGCGCGTGGCATGGCCCCTTCAAACTGGCTCTCGGGCTGGGGCTCCTACCCAGCCTGCCGTGCTCAGCACTCCCCTCCCCCCACCGTCCTCCTGAACAGCCCAGAGTCCTGCCAGCCGCTAAGATAAACAGCCAGAAAGGTCAGGTGCCGCTTGGGTGATTACCCAGCTTTGGCGAAGTCACGGGCCCAGGCGGGAAGTCAAGGTTTTCTCAAGCAGGAGGCGCTAGCACTTGGGGTTGACACTGTCATCTTGTAACCCAGGTGCTCCATACAGGCAGCGCTCACACACGGGGCACAGCCGCCGTGCTTCGGGCAAGGGCTTCATGCCCGCCTCAGGAGGCTCACGCCCTGTCTGGAGGCTTCTTTAATCAACAGAAACCCAGCTGACACTCTGTTCCCTTCCTCTGCATTATGGGGACGCTCGGAATTTGCAGAAGGTGAGGACGTGGTGTAGACAGCCCGTCTGCATGGCTAGGCTTGCAGTTTCATTAAACAAGCACTCAGTGCCCACTGTGCACCAGGCACACGCTAAGTTAATACCTGCTCTGTGGATTTGAACTCACTTGATCCTCACCATGATCCTGTAGGTGCTGTTATACCCTTTTAAAAACGGGAAAATGGAGGCTTATGTAAGTTGCCTAGGAAACCAGGCTAAAGGAGGGGGGAGTTGGGATTCACGCCCAGGCTCCAGAGTCTGTCCTGTCCGTCCTTTCCCACCTCGGACGCTCCACCCAGGCAGTGAGCAGGGCAGAGCCTCTGCTTGCTCCCCACCTGCCGGGGAGAAGCTTATACTCCTGCCTCAGTCTCCCCAAGGGTCCAAAGGGGACATCTGCCCTACTTAGCGACCTCAGAGGCTGCTTAGACGATCAGATGAGGCCACAGACGAAAATGTGTCTGTTGCTACGAGTGTGCCGTGAGCACGGGTATGTTTTACGTCCGGCACCTTCAAAGACGCAGCTCTGGGGACTCAGCAGGGCGGGGGCCAGGTGGAGTGCTTGATCTTAGGCAACTGGGGGGAGGCAGGTGGGCAAGAGGGAAGAGAGCTTCAAATGAGGGCAACAGCGTTGTGGGTGCAGAGGGGGACCCCGAACTGCTCTGGGGGCAGAGGAGAGGTCGTGGGAAGCGCTTTGTTTGCATCCCTCTGTCCAACACCCAGAGCAGCCGTCGGAGGTTAACACGTTACAGAGGAGGCTGGGCGAGGCCAGGCGGGTGGTGGGGCAGGCCCTCAGCCAGGCCCCTCTGACCCCAAATGACATGCTCCACCACTGACGATAACCTGGCAGGTGACGGGGACAGTGCGGACCACATGAGCACTTGCTCCGCGGATGCCTCTTGAAGCCCGTTCCTCTGTGAGCTGCCCCATCACTGAGGCCCTCATTCCGTTAGCCTCTGCGTTAGGGCAACGAGACACGAAGGAATGACCTGGTTTCTAGAGTCAAAGGAGGCTAAGTCTGAGCCCAGGCTACCAGTGGTGCGTTACATGGGCAAGTTCTGAACTTTGTGGGCCTCAGTCCTTACTTCTGTAAAATGGGTCTCACATTACCCACCACATGGCTGCAGTGAGGAATGAGTGGGGTCATGCAAAGCACCAGGCACCTGACCCCCCTCCCCCGTCAGAGCAGTTTCAGGAGCCCATCCACTTCGCTTTCACCTCCAGGAACTGAAATTTTAAAAACACGGGCCACTGCTCCTGTAAGCCTCATTGTCTAAATCTCCTAATTCCTTTGAGAGGGGACCAAATCCCTGGTGCTTACCAGCAGACACTTTTGCATTAACGTTTCCAAAAAGCCAAGAGACAGGAAAGCCAGGGCTTGGACTTTGAGACAGGAGCTTCTGCTCCAAGATGCTAATGATCTGAGGGCAGAAACCCACGTGGGGAGAGGGCGTGGGTCAAACTGTACAAAAGCTCCGTTTTCCTGGGTCTGTGGCCTGGGGCACCGAGATGGGGTCTCCAAGGCATCCCTGATGTGCTTGGGAGCCCGAGCAACCAGGGGGCCTGGACCCGGGGTGCTTATTTCCAGCTGTCCCGCTTGGACCTAATGCCCTGTGACAAGGACACCCTGGGAAGCCAGGGGTGGATCCGCGGCCTGGTCCTCTAACTTTGCGGAGGGAGCGGCTGCCCTGGGGCCACTGCCCTGTTCCCTGTGTGGATGTGCTGGGAGGCTCAGGTGCTCCTGGGGAGCCAGTACTGTCACAGCCGTTCAGAGGCCGCTCCTCCCCTGGGCCCGAGGCAGTGGTCCCCGGGCTCCTCCCAGCCCTCAGGATCCTTCCCTCCCTGCCACGCTGCACCTCACTCGCCACCTCCGAGCTGCGTGCGGCTGCACCCACCTGACGAGCCAGGCCACTAAGGGCAGCGTCCAGGGGGTCAGGCTGTGGGTCCCGCCCCGCCTACTCCTGGGAGTCCCGGTGAGGTAACGGCTGGGTGGCTTCAGAGGAGGCGAGGTTTGGGACAGAAGCATGACGTTAAGTCAGCACCAGGTGTGAGACCGTGGGGGGAGGTACGCAGAGCCAGGGTCAGCCAGCCGTCCGCACAAGCCATTCCTTCCCGTGAGCCAGGCGACGGAGGTGGATGGGCTGTGGACCCGCGGGGACGCCTGTCTAGGGGGGCAGGCGCAGCCCAGGGGCGCTGGTCTGTGGGTCCTCGAGGACAGAGCTCCTTGCACGGGGACGGGGTCAGAAGAGGTGTCACTAAAGGGTGACACTGGAGCTGCCCCGAGCATAGGCGACAGAGCAAACACAAGGTGCGGAGCTTGGGGGTACATCTGGGAAGTGGGGTGCTGAGGGGCTGCCAGGCGCCCCGGGTGGGCAGGGCCACCGGAGGGCCTTATGTGTTGGGCTCAGGGCGTCCCCGAGGGTTTCTGAAAGGGACTGCACCCTCGGACTCGTGTTTCAGAAACACGGCCCTAGGAGCTGGGCAGAGGATGGCCGGCCGCAAGGCCACTGGCCCACCGGCGCCCAGAGCCGTCCAGCCCCTCAGGTGTCTGCTGCCCCTTCTGCACCCCCATTTCTCTGCACGGCTCTGAGCAGCCCAGTAACTCTCTTCAGACGGGAATCTGGATGGCACACTTTAAAGTGTCGCCCTGGACAGAATCTCCACCAAGGACGACAAGGCGGAGGACGGGGAGGAGGGAGGACCCAAGCTGCCCGCCCAGCCTGCAGAGGACACGGGCTCGCGGAAGCCGTCGGGGGTCCTAGGTGTCAGGTCTCCTGACTCACAAACCAGCGCTCTGCCCCAACCCCCGAGGGCCCCTGGCCTCGCGGCCCTCCCCTTCCACACAGGCCAAGACTGGCTGCTCAGAAAACGTCAGCAGCAGTCAGACAAGCTGCCAAAATATTTGTGAGCCCCTGACGGTCGGAGGGGGTGCTGGCAGAGTGGACGTCACTCGCACAGGCAGCGGCAGATGAGCGGAGGGCCACTCCTGCTCAGCTGGGCCTCCCTCAGGACGGGGACAGGGACGGGGATGGGGCAGGAAGGAAGGAAGGCTGTGCTGTCCACACTCGGGTACCACACTGGTTCCTTGAGCCCGGCCGCACCTTCCCCCTGGGCCCGCTGTTTACCGAGAAGCATCTCAGGTGCTCAGAGAGGAGGGGCGTGCCCAAACGCGGGGCACGCGGTCTGGAAAAGCTTATTTGGCGTGACAACGTCATATGTAGAAATGAAAACAGACCTATAGCTTTCCGAATACAAGGTTCACCAAGGAAAGGTCGGTACAGTTCTCTTCCCAGGGGACAGGCAGCTGGATTCTCCCAGGCAGGGGCCGATGGCGGAGGAGGACTAGAGGCTAGGTTGCTTGGCTACTGGGGTTTGCCCGGGGGCAGTGGAACTCAGAAGATGCAAATAATGACTTTAAAAGAGGGCACTCATTTTTAGAGCACAGCAATGAGCAGCCCTCCCCCACCATTTAAAAGAGCCCACACAGCCCTGCCGGCCTGGCCTGAGTTAATCCCAGCCCTGAGCCCTCCTTGGGCCGACGGCGGAGATGCAGGACCTGCAGGCCCAGGGTCTGGGCGGGAGGTCTCCTGGAACAGCCCTTGGGGGGGCTCACTTTTCAGAGTCCCTCCTGCCCCCCGAGGGCACCTGCTGGAGCTCATCTGGGGGACATATCATGCCACCCGCCATAGCCAGCTACCAAAACGCTATGCTTTCACCCCACTGTCCTCGCCTTCCCCCAAATCAGAAGCTCTGACTGGGGTGGAGAGGGGTATAGAAGGTCTCTCAAAGGCTCCTGGCTTGAGAAAGCAGCAGGACAGGAGGCCCCCCTGTGATGCCAACGCCCTCCCCTCCCGCTACGCCACTCAGTTTATTAAGCTCCGACTTTGTCTGACATTCGTGCTCCTCAGTCCCTGGCCACCACCGGCTTTTTACCATTTGAGGCTGAGTCAGGAGATAGATGGGCCCCAGGCTGAACAGCTGGAGTTTTTCCCCTGTGGACAGATACTCCAAGATGAAGCGGAGGAGAAGCTAAGCCCTGCCCAGATAAGAGACCACTTATTTCTCATTCTCGAGGTGAAGGAGACCTTCCCAACTACACACGTGCAGAAAGGCTCCTTGGAGGTCAAACAGGGAGGGGTGTCAACCTACCCATAGGGCCTCTTCGCTAGAATCCATCTTGGCTAAGAGATGCATGTGCACACAGGGGAGGACTCAGAGATAAACCAAATAGGGACTCAGAACCAGACAAGGCAAGATGACTGGCCAAGGAAACCCAAAAGAAATGCCCCATATAAGGTATTTCATTCAAACTACCATGTGTGTCTATGCACATGCACTCTTTTTCCTCCTAATAAACACTTTCCTTGTTTCACTACTTCCCATTTCTTTGTGGAAATTCATTTTCTGCCAAGCTGTACGGGCCAGGGCCTTGTCACTGGTCCCTGGTGGTCTAGTGGCTAGGATTCAGCACTCTCACCGCTGCGGTCTGACTTCAGTCTCTGGCTGGGAGCGGAAATCCTGCTTCAGGCCGCAGCAGGCCGAGGCCACCTGAGATCAAGGCCACAGACTTGGACTTGCCCAGGGCCACCCTCAAGGCTCTGTGCTTCCCTCAGTACCTGGCCGCTGCCATTAGCACCTGCCAAAACCACTCCTGGCCCCCTGCTGCCATTCCTGACTTGCCGCTAGGCCCCTGAAACTCCTGGGGGCTCTGAACCGCTGCCCCCAGTGACTCTGTGTCTGGGGGGCCGTCACTCCACCGAGCTCCCTTTCTGGCCTCTGAGGTCAGCCTTGACTCTGGTGGTTCAGGCCCTGTTCTGGGATGCCAGGGCTTCAGGCATTTCAAAAATAAAGAACCAGGAGAAGCCTGTTTACACTCTTCTTGGTAAGAAAACACTCCACCAAGACGTCCAACACTCCACCAAGACCCCGGGGCTAAACAGCTAAACTGCTGTTTAGCCCCGGGGTTCTCAGCGGGATCCCTCTTTCGAAGGTGGCCGTGAACATCTTGTGATTCTAAGCAAAATGCTGTGGGCGTGTGCATGGGTGCACTTTTCTGGGGAGAGTCCAAAGCTTTCATCAGATACAAAAAGAGGCTAGTGAACCCCAGAGAGCTAAGAACTGCTAAGAGGCTGGATAACTCGAGAGAGACAGAGGCAAGCACAGAAGTTTCCAGAAACAATGCAGCAGACTTCTCGGGGCTCCAGCCTGGACTTCTAAGTGACCAGATTCCTCGGTTTGGGATCCTTCAACAATTTGGTTTTATGGAGTGTTCACATACTTCCGAATGGCATGGCCGGCCAAGCCTGGACCTGCGCCTTTGGAAAACCACTAATGAAACAGTAAAGAGTGGGAGAGGCTCTCAGCCAGGAAGAGGCTGCTGTGTGGCCACAGGCTGGGGGCTGCTGGGTCCCCAGGAAATTTAATAGGTGGTGACAGGGAAAGGCCTGGTGACAAGAACTCAGCCCCTTCACAGGGGCCCGAGGTTTTGGGAGGCTCAGCTGGGGCCGTGGAGGACCACAGGCCGGGCAGCCAGCCACTGCTCGGCTGGGTCGAAGCTCAGCACGGCCCCAGGCCACAGACCCCGAAGGGCCTGCCCCAAGCCACAGGTCCCACCAGACTGATTTTCTGCCCGGCAACCACAGACAGAAAACAACCCTCTTCCTGGACAAACTTTGTGTCTTTAGACCTGGAAAGGGAGCAGGACCACCTCTGCTAGCAAGACACCCAGGAGTGGTTAAGGTGCAAATATTTCCACATTTCTCGTGGGGTCCCTCTCTTCACCTCTTCCTGGTGTTTCCATATCAGATGGCTCGGAGAGCACACGCGTGTCACTGAAACGTACATAACTCAGCACAGGCAGGACCACAGGGCAGAGCCCAGCACCCTGGATAACACGTGTCCTACTTCCTAGAAGCGCTATGTGTTCAACCAGGGTGTTAGACTCAATGGCCAAGACTGTACGAAACGGACCATTCGTGCCCTTCCCGTGTCAGCTGCACCCTCCACTGGCCAGGGCCATCGCGCTCAAGTTCAGTGTCAGGGAGCCGACCACGGCTGGGCACCCAGGCTCCAGGGAGTCAGAACAGCATCTACTGACCATGCGATCTTGACAAATTACTCTCGAGACCCCGTCTGTCCACCTGAAAACTGGGGACCCTAAAACCTGACCCTGGCTTGTAAGGATTAAATAAGACAGAGCCCGGCATACTCTAAACTCTCAATAAAAGGCAGATCTGAGTATGAACGAGGGCTCCTGTGGCTGAGATCCGGGGTCAGGAGTCAGAGGCTCAGGGATGCACGCAGAGGTGCTGCCCTGTAAGGTGTACGGGGAAGCTCGGAGAGGAAGGGAGGAACCGCGCCAGCTCTGTGTCTCCTGGACACTTCCCGCGGAGCCTGCTCTCCGGGGGCTGGGGACGCGGGGGACACCGGCCCCTCTCCCTGTAACCACCACCCGCGGCCACCAGGGGCGCCGGATTCCCTCCGTCTTAGGAGTCGTGGAAAAAACTTTCCCTTTATTCAGCTAAAATAAAGCTGGAGATTTTCATATGAAAATTTCCCTAGGAAACTAAGAAAAAAAGAAAACAAATACATAATGCAAACATATGGAATCAGACAAGTTGACAGCGCAGAATTTGGATCCTGATTGAAGTCAAGTCTGGCTCAGGCCAGCTTTGTAGATGCAGCTTGTGACCAGGAACCCAGTTACAGATGGAAGACAGACCATTCAGACTCGTGCTGCGTTTCTCTGGGGCGGCCTCCCCCCACCGCCAACCCGCTCTCCCCTTCCCCATCCCTCCGCTCCTGGAGCCTTTCTTGCTCGGCACCCCCCATTCCCACTGCATCTCTAAAACCCAGGGGACCCCGTCCCCGGCTTTACAGTATTGGAAGCACTCCATATACAGTAGGGGGATGACATCATTTCCAACAAGGAGGGAAGCTAGCAGTTTCCCCCAGGCTAAATAAAATCTACTTATTTTACAGTTCAGTAAAAGATCTAATATTTAAAGTTGTCCTGGGAGTGGGGCGTGCTCGGGTTTATTCTACCTCTGCCTTTGAAAATCAAGCATAAGGAATGAAGCCATGTTTTGTTTTATTAGTCCCATTTATTTTTTCCAAGCCCAGAGATTCTGAAGCCTGTGTTTATATGGCTGCGTCCAGGTGTACCCTGGGGGTCAGGGAACGGCTCCTGAGCTCCCACCGGAGAGAAGCCACACGGGAGCAGGAAGAGGACAGCCCTGGACCCCCCAGGAGCGGCCGCGCTTGGCTTTCTGGGACCTTAAGCAGATTGGGGAGCTTCTTTCCCAGGCGAATTCAGAGAGGCAGACCCTGCCCGGAAGGGTTGCTGGGATGCTAGAGAACCAGGCCCCAAAGAGGATTTAAACCTAAAAGAATAAGGGAAACTAGCATCTCTTGAACTCGATGCTGGGCGTTGGGGATACATCGTCTCACTGCACAGCAGCACTGCAGAGTAAGTGCTCCGGCCAGCTTCCATAGACTGCACATGGAGGCTGGCCCCAAACCGTACGGCCGGCAAGGACGGAGGTGAGATCTGGACCGTGAGGCTCCAAAGCGCTTTCCACTCACGCATGTCCAGGGTCACAGGCGGGCCGACGACAGAGCCGGGAAACGGCACAGCCTTCCCCGGGGGAGCAGGTGCCGGGGGCCCAGGCCAGCCGGGGAGGGCCGCCGTCCGGGGCCAGAGCCGGGAGCCATGGGCGCATCACACCCCCGCTGCTGTGGGCCCGGCAGTGCCGGTCGGGGGCCCTGCTCTCCTAGGGAGCCTGAGCTTTGGTGGGAGATGAAGCCGCAGCCTCCGCTTCGGGCTGCGAGGACAGCGAGGCGCCTGGACGGCTCTTTCCTCCAGGGTGAGGGCCGGCGGCGTCTGGGGTTCGCAGGGGGGCTTCGCTGGGAGGTTAGCCCGAGTCAGTGGTCACCAAGGACCACGTCCTAGTGTGAGGCCCGCCCGGGAGCGAAAGCCAGGTGGGCACCAAAGCTCTCCATGAGCGCAACCAGGCGGGGAGGGACCAACCCTGAGAATCTTCCCCCAGGTAAAGGCAGAAGGTGACCTGCCAAGTACAACCTGGGAGCCTCCTCCCACCTGGGCGCCCCCAACTCTCCTGCAGCCTCGGCACATCCAACGACGGAAAGACCTTTCTAAACACAAGCATCTTGGACACAAAATCACCCACAGACGGGTCCCCCTCTGCAGGACAGAAGGGAGAGTGGGTTAGGGAGTAATGCGCTGCATGCTCTGTGCACAGACACAGCGGTCTCTCAGAAATCCGCCACCACCGACGGACATACCCAAGGAGCCCGCAGCTCGGCCACTTTCTCTTCCCTGCGGCTGACAAGATCTGCTCGGAGGTGCCCAGACAGGTGGGCAGCCAGCAGGGCCCCGGGGCTTCCTGGATGGAACGGAAGGGGTTATGTTGCCAAGTTTTTCTAATGAGCACATAACTGGAAAAGAATTAGAAGAATTAAGTTCCTGTGCATGAACAAAGGCTAATTATCAGACGAAAATAGTTAGACGGTAACTATGGAAAGACTGTAAATAGATGGTTCATCAGAAATAATCCACTTATTTACATTTTTTCTCTCTGTCTCTCTCTCATTTAGCATCATGGAACAATTTATTATAGGTCTATGTTTGGGGATAATGTTGGCTTTAAAATGATAAGAATTCTTCAGCACTTCTGAGAAAAGCATCATCTGGCTTTCTTCACTTTAGAGTTGGCTCTGGGAACCAGATAATACTGAGACCACATCTAAAAGCAAGACGGGGGAGGTGGGACTTCCCTGGCGGTCCAGTGGTTAAGACTGCGAACTCTCAATGCAGGGGGCAAGGGTTTGATCCGTGGTCGGGGAACTAAGATCCCGCATACCACGTGGCATGGCCAAAAAAAAAAAAAAAAAGACTGGGGATGTGACCAGACGTGGGGAGGCCCAGAGCAGCTGCGGTGATGGAGATGCACTTTGTCTGTCTTGTCCAACGTGGAGACCACGAGCCACATGGCCGCTTAGCACTTGATATGTGGCTACGGAGTCTGAAGAACTGGATTTTTTATTTTATTTAATTTTAATCAATTTAAATGCAAGTGGCCCCACCTGGTGAGTGGCTAAGGCATTGGGTAGCACAGGTCGACAGGGCAGAGGTAAGTCTGCCTGATACTGAAGAGCCCAGAGTGGGTGTTCTTTAAGAATTCACTGCAAAAAGGGACTTCCTGGGCTTCCCTGGTAGCGCAGTGGTTGAGAATCTGCCTGCCAATGCAGGGGACACGGGTTCGAGCCCTGGTCTGGGAGGATCCCACATGCCGCGGAGCAACTAGGCCCGTGAGCCACAGTTGCTGAGCCTGTGCGTCTGGAACCTGTGCCCCGCAACAAGAGAGGCCGCGATAGTGAGAGGCCCGCGCACCGCGATGAAGAGTGGCCCCCACTTGCCGCAACTAGAGAAAGCCCTCGCACAGAAACGAAGACCCAACACAGCCATAAATAAATAAATAAATAAATAAATAAATAAATAAACAAACCCAAAGTTAAAAAAAAAAAAAAAAAAGGGACTTCCTTAGGACTCTGTTAGCCTGAAAAGAAACACTTTTCATTAAACCCTGGCTCACCCTCGAACTTCATACCTCCTCCTTCGCCTTCAGATGTTCGCAAGGAGCAGGGCACTTCTTCCTTGCCTTTTCCCCACCACTCTAGCCTGGCGTCTGCCCGGTCACTGTATTAAGACCGCTCTTTAAAGACACCCCCGCCATGGCCCTCTGGTTCTGAGACCCGGCGGCCTCTCCTCAGTCACCCCTGGCGCCACGGGGTGGCTTCCTGGGCGACCCTCCTCTCTTTGGGGTGAGACGGTCCCCAAGTCCTCTCAATTCCACACCTGCTCCCTGACTAACCTCTTCCACAACCCTGTCTTGCGTCAATGCACGAGGAATCAATATTTTCAGCCTGGGTCTGTCCCCTCAGCCCCCGGAGTCTCCACAAACGTGTCCCAAACTGCGTCCAGGAATGATGGCCTGGCCCTTCATCACTCCACGTGCTTCTTCTTGGTCCCCCAGGGCAGACCCCTCAGATCCCGGCCCCCGCACGGCCCTCATCTTCCACGGCATCTCTGAGTCTTGTCCTTTCTCCTCCCCTTCGTCCTCCTGACACGGCCTTGGTTCGGGGCCGCCCGCCCCACTGCTGTGCAGAGGGTCTCCGGGTTGGCATCCCCGCCAGAGCCCCTCCCCCCACGGCCCTCTCCACACCCTCCCGACACCGCCCCGCTCGAGACCTTGCACTTGTGCAGGAGGAGGTCACAAAGGCACGGGATTAACGATGGCCCGAAAGGCTGAGGCTCTGCAGTGGGGCCCCCGCCCACCCCCCCAAGCTGGGCCGCCTGCCTCCCCCTCGGTTACATGCTGTGCTCTGGTCACCTCGTGGTTCCCTCTTTGTCCACCACCCTCCCCGGGGTAATCCTGGTCGTTCTTCAAAGCCAACTCTGGTGCCACTTCCTCTGATTCTTGAGCCCCTCCAACTCCATCCCTTCCGCTTGTTCCCGAAGTACTTTGTTCCCAAAGCTATTCCTCATCAAACTGGATCACCGCAAACTGTATTTGTGTCTTTCTTCCCCCACAAGATGTCAAGGCAAGGATAGCACCTCCTTCACCTTTGGTTCCAGTACCTGGAGCAAAGGCTCTCCTGTGGAAAATGCTCAGTGACCATCTCGTAATGTCAAACTTTAGCAAAAAGGATTTTCTGAGGTTCTGTCTGTCGTACTCATCACATGCAGGGCGACTGACTGCCTGTCCCGGCCAGCCCGGGACCGTCCCAGTTTGCTTCAGCTGCCCTGCTGTCCTCTTTGGTTAGGGCCCCTTTCGTTCCTGCAAGCACCCCTGTTCAAAGGGTGAATTCTACGGTCACCCTGATCATAAGGCCTGAGTTGTCACCATTCACGTAGAAATCTTAAAGAAGATCCATTTATAAAGAGTTTAGAAATCAAACTGCCTAGAAGTAAGGGGCTGGGTAGGTGACCTCTCAACTTCTACTCCGGTATTGAGGTTCCAGGGTTCTGTGATTTGCAGGACTATTCTTCAGAGAAGCTGTAATAAAAATGCAGCCACTTTAATTTCCTCAGCCTGGGAATAGGAGGCAAAGCAGGCAGTTTTCTGATAAATGAGAAATGAGAGAGTCAGGATCTACGTGCGTGCATGCCAACCACATGGAGCTTGCCAAGAAAAGAGAGGGGCGGGATGGAGGGACTTGGGCAGGATAGGAACCGGTGGGCCAGGGCAGGGCCGGATCTAGAACGGCACAAACACATGCCTGGAAGGCGGGGCGGGAGGCTTGTTGTTATAAACCTGTCAAGGAAAAGAAGGGTGAAGGTCCAAGGTGTGGGCAGTTAGGAGGCAACGGGGAACCTGCAGACGCAGTTACGGGGGCAGAGGAGGCCGAGGGAAGAAGCGCCTGGGGTGACTCTCGACCTCTATCGGTTAGACAGAGCATCACAGAGCCACACACGGCATCCATCGTGTAAAAGGTCACCCTCCTTCAGGCACAGGCAGGCTCACAACCTTCCTTTTTGCTCAAAATTGAGCCAGCTTGCCTCTCTTACTTAGAAACAAACCACAAGACAGGAAGCTGTCCTGGACGCCACGAGGCCCTGCACGCGCTGCCCTCTCTCGCCCTCTCTTCCAGCTGGACATCCCCTCCATCTTCCCTCACCACCACCCAGCACGGTGTGTCCCGGCCCTGGCTCACCACCCCACGAACGCTCCTGCCAGGCTCGCCAGGGACCAGCATGTCCTGCATCCGGGGGCCGCCTCGGGCCTCCCCCACGCTGGCCTCTCCTGCCCGCAAGGATGTGGGACTCTGCTCACAGCCGCTCTCCAAACACGTGCCCTGGCTCCCACCCCCGTGTCTCCCGGTTCTCTGGGTCCCGCTCTGGCCCCTCGGCCCCTCCTCCGTCACCAGCTCGGCTCATGCTGGCCAAGTGGGAAATGCCGGTGTCCTGAGACTTCCTCTATAGCTGTACTCACTCTTCCTGGATAGCCGATGGCCTTTGTTCCCGTGGCTCAGTCACCGCCAACGAGCTGATGACCCCCGTCTAATCTGCCTCACCCCCTCCTCTACGTTTCAGATCCGAAAATCTAACTGCATCCTCAGAAACCGCATGGTGGGGAGGCTCGTGGTGGACACGGCCGAGCCCACAGGCCCAGAGACGAAGCCAAGGACGGGTGAGCTCCCCCTGGCTCTCCAACTGGGCCCTTCACACCTGCCCCTCCCCCCAACCCGGTCATCATGCTCCACAACGCCGCTCCTTGGACCCGTCCCCTCCGTCCATCCCAGCAGCTCTTCCCTAAGTGTGTGGCCTCCTGGACGGCTCTGGCCCTCCTAGACGGCTGCCTGTGAGTTCTCACAAGTACAGATCTGACAGTGCTTTCTGCATTCAGGGCGCCCGCTGTCCCGGGGGTAGAACCCAGGCTCCTCTGGTCCTGGCCCCTGACTCGTGGTCACGACCCGCCCTTCGCGTGCTCCGAGTCCCCAGGCTCCGTCCGACCCTGCAGCCTCCACCCAGGGTGGTCCAGTTTCGTGGGCACCTCTGCCCCTTCCCCTTGACCTCCGGTGTCCAGCCCAGACTTCACCTCCTCTGGGAAGCCCTCAGGAACCCCCTGACCAAGAGGTGAGTCTGTGGCCAGGACTTCCCATCACAGCCCTGACCTCCCTCGGGGGTACACACCGGCTCTCCTCCGACGGCTGTGAGGCCACTGCCCTCCAATGTCTGGTTCCCCCGCATCCCAGGGCCTAGAGGAACGTTGGTATCGTTGCACGAATAATGAACGGAGAGGATTCCAAACCTGAAAAAACTAAACTCGGTGAAATAACCGTTTTATACAAAAGACACGTGCAGACCACCTTCACCCCGCGTGCACCAGCCGCAGGCACGGAGCCGAACCAGGCACGTGTTTGGAAGCGATCGCTCCTCGGGACTTTGGGAAGGAGTGTCAGGCGGGGTGGGAAGAGCGCCCCGCAGGGTCAGGAGACCCGGTCTCCTTCGTCCCCACACCCAGGGGACGCGTGCTGAGCAGCTGTTATGCTGGGCACGCAGACCAGCGGGCGGTGGACCGGCCCTGAGGGTGCCTGCAGTCCAACAGAGGAGGGGAGAGGGGACCAGAATCCGGAAGGGCCATCAAGCCCCACAAGAACCTCGGGGGGCACGCACAGGCCACGAGGCGAGTGGTGGACGTGGGGAGTGGCCGGGGGCCCCAGGATGGGCCCCCGAGGACGAGACTTGAGCTAGCTCTGAAACACTGAGGGGTGCCTGCCGGGCGGGCCAGGAAGCCGTGGGCTCTCCAGGCAGAAGAAGAGCATGTCCCGAGGGGTGAAAACACAGGAACGGGAAGTGACAGGACACTTGGGCCACCGCAGACGGTCCCGCGAGGCTCGACGGAAGGCAGCTGGGGCGGGAGAGGTTTTCCAGGGATTGGGCCAGAGAGGCGGTGTAGGGTCAGGTGCTGGCTGGGTCCCCATCCCACCTGCCCCCTGGAATCAGATGGGGGAGCTTTTAAAAAACCATGTCAGTACCTGAGCCCCTGCCAGCGACATACGTGTTTAGTGCCCGAGTCAGGGAGGCGGCTGATCTGCAGCATTTGTCAACTTTACGTGTGAAAAGTGCCACCACAGCAACTTCAAGCTGCCTACGAGACATCCCCAAGGGCAGAGTCAGGGGGATGCAGAAGCATACGGGTCGTGGTCCCCACAGACACAGCCCACCTGTGGCCCCAGGAGCACGGTTCAGAAGAAGACGCAGTACAATCACTACAAAGTGATGAATTCTGAGTATTTATAACCTTTGCTTTTAATATAATTTATTTAACTCTAAGTTTATATAACGTAACGTTTAACCATGCATTGGCAGGATTCCTGAGCATTTAGTGACCAGCTGTCCCGGGCCAGTCAGGGGGCTCCTGGGCCCACCACTCCGCCCCAGGCCCACCAAGGGGAATCGCCAGGGGAGGCCCAGGCACTGGTGACCTTTAAACATTCTCCAGATGCTTCTAACATGCGTCTGGCCTGTGAGCCACATTCAGGAGTCTGATGGTTAGGCTAAGGGGACACTGGGGCCTTGGGAGGGTTTTAAGGCTCTCTTAATCAGAATTGCATCAGGATTGTGCTTCTGAGAGGGCCCTCTGGCTGCAGAGTGGCAGCTGCCTTGAGACTGGGGGCAGGCAGGGAGGCCCGTGAAGAGGTTGTGCAATATTCCAGGTAGGAGATAGCAGAGACTCACCTGAGGCTCCCGGGGGCGGCGTGAGGGGACCACGGGGGCTGCCCTGGGCCCGGGGGGCCTCTGGGGCAAGGTAAGGGGGACACATTCATTTCTGCTGGAGGAAATTATTTTCCGACAGCCTCTCTCTTTTCTGTGTCTGACCTCGGCGGGGAGGCTCATTTGCTGAGCAAGGCAGACGGGCAGGACGGCCTGGGTCCCCGTCCCGCAGGACGCACCGTGTAAGCTGGGCAGGCAGCTCCCTGTCTCCAAGGGGGTGGCACTCCAGCGGCCCCCTCTGAGGTCTTGTCCAGCCCGGAGACTGACCGCGTCACACTGGCCTTTGCTCCTGGTTTCACCTCCTTTCCCCTTACATGACTCAGGTTACAACCTGTCCTGCTCTGGGATCCAGACGGCGTCTTTGGCCGCCCTCAGCCCCTGGGAAGCGACCCCACCACAGGAACCAGCACGGCCTCGCCCCTTTCCCCTTCTAGTCCTCTTCGCCCAGCCGGTGGGCAGCCAGGCGGGGGGATGGCCACGCCCTGACCCCTTTCCAGGTGGCATCAAGAGGGCCCTGGAGGCCCAACGGGACACAGCCAGGCCCTTTGAATAAGGGCTCCGAGGATGGAGAAGTAAGAAGCGTTTGCTAAGTCGGGGAAGGGGCTTTGCTCAGATGGCAGAGGGACCTCTCTGCGGGCGTCTGAAACGCGTCTGCTCCAGGGTTTCTCTGTCTGCTGCAAGGCCCCTCCTGGGCCCAGGAAGACGCTGAGGGGAGGCTGGGGTCTTCAGGGGGCAGCGGCCCAGGCTCCCTTCTGCGTCACCTGCTGCTCAGATGAGGAAAAGGGCCGGCGTGTCTCCAGGAAAGGAAAGCAGCTTGGGTGGGCACACGAGAGGAGGAGGGCGGCCAGGGTGGGCGGCAAGGAGCAGTGCGTGGGCAGGGTGGCCATCCTGCCTTCGCTGGAAAGAGAGGAGGGGCCCGCGGGCTCTGGGAGACCTCCCGGCCCTGCACTCAGCATGGCTCAGCCTTTCACGGACCCCGGGCCCAGTCCTGGATCCATGGAGCACAAAACGTACTAAACATGGACAGAAAGGGTGGAAGCTGCAATTGTGTGGCCTGGAGAGCCTGGAGAACAGACCAGAAATGAGACTTAATGACCATCCTCTGGGACACGAAGGACTCTTCCAGAAAGACCACGACCAGCGATCCCCGATTCCCCGTCAACAGGACAAGCAGACGGGTCCCAGGCAAAGAGGAAGGAAGGGCCAAGGTGATGACAGTGATCAAAGGAAGAAGACAATTAGTCCGCAGGTGTTAAAAGCGGGAGAGACCCTCATTGTTTGGCTGAGGTCCAGGTTGGAGGGCCACTTGTGACCTCTCAGGACCCCGCACGAGATCTGTGACTTCCTGCTCATTAGCACCTTTGGCAGAAAGGGAGGCCGGGAGGTGAGAGGCTCATCAGTTAGATCTCCTGTTCATTACGAGCTCTCTGAAGTGACGAGAGGAGGGACTTGAAGGGACAGATGGATTCGCCGGCCCCCCATCTTCCGCTGCCCTCCAGGCCGCTCGGCAGTGGGCCGTGGCCTCCTGGCTTCTCTGTGAAGCCGCAGGGCAGAGGGCAGTTGGCTGTGTTTTTGGTTCCTTGTGTTTTGACGTGGTCTGAGTGCTGAGCTCTCCACAGGAAGGCCTGGGAAAAAGGCTGTTTTCTCTGTCCTGGCTCTGATACTGAATCCTTTCTTGGGATGATGGCTATTGCTATTAGCATTGTCATTACAGAGGCGTGGTGACGATTCCCAGCGTATTCTGCTGTCTCATCGACCCCCCCTTCCTCTCGTCTGGGAATCCAGGCCTCTTATTTAAAATCACGTGGGTTTATTCCGGAGTCGCGGCTGACCCCCCCTCAGTAGGACATGAAGACACCAGCACTTAGACACCAAAGAGAAAGGGTGCGTTCCGACCACCCGGCTGGTCCCTCATCGCCCGGGAGCCACCGGGACGCGAAGGACGGTGAGAGCAGGTGAAGGATGGAGTGTAGCCACCAGACTGCCCGCCCACCCTTCTCCCCAAGCCCCCGGGGGCCGCAGGGAGCAGGTGCCCGTGGTAATGGCCACGCTCGTTTGTGGCTGACAAGCCAGGCACCCTTTTACAGGGAGAGGCTGAGGGACAGGAGGTTAAACCTGTCTGGGTCACGGTTAGTTAGTGATGGGGCTGGGATGTGCGCCCCGATTGCACACCCGCTCTAGCAGACTCTGGGGTTCACCATCTGACCGTCGGCGACACTGTCCCCCCACTGCCATTCCGCCCACCCCCGCCTCCCGAGGGCCTCCAAGAAGCAGCCAAGGGGCTAATAAGTACATGGATCTCAAGATGTTTAATGAGCTGTGCTCTAAGTCACTGCCCACGGATGCAAGTTCCTGTACAACACTCACGGGTTATGTCCTTATTTAATGAGGATGTAAAGAGTGGCCAGGGCACAATCCACCTGGGGTTGGCCAAGTCAGGGCCCTTCCTTGTAGGGGATGTGGCTGGTTTCAGCTCTCCCCGCTCCCACCCTGACGCTCACACACGCTCAGGGTTCCCCCGGGACAGCAGCCAGAGCCGCCAGGACTGAAAGGTGGATTCTCCACTTAGAGTAAGGGCTTGTAACCTTTGCTGTGCTCTGGACACACTGGCAGCTCTAAGGATGCCTGTGGATCCCTTCTCAGGATAACATTTTAAAGTGGAAATAAAGCACGGCAAAGAAAACCAATTATGTTGAAGTCCAGTTATCAAAAATAGTTAAAAGACACATTTGCAATATAAAACTATATGTGGTTCTTTGTTTATGTATTAAATAACAAAATCTAGTGGACTACCAGAATTTTGAAGTGATGAGGGAAAAACCATCCTCTCGTGATATCTGCAACCCTCCTGATGTGATAGGAAAATATCCATGGTTTTAAGTGATGGACAGAGTTACAGAAACTGCAAATCCTATTGTGGTCTGCTGCCTGTATTCACAAAGGAATAACATGACACCTCTCAGTAGGAAGTCTGTGAAAATAAAGATCCAATGATCTCCCATCCAAGCTCACGGGACCCTCTGGAATTCCACCCACCGACCTTTGGAGCCCCAGGTAAAGAGCTGGCGATTGGAGGAGGGGAGGGTTCGGGAAAGCAGCAGAGAGAGAGCCCGTCTGCACTTGGGGGCAGAGCTCACGTCCAGAGGGCCCTGTGGTCCCGGGCAGTCCTGGGAATCAGTCTCCCAGAATCTTCCCAGACGCTCCGCTGCTCAAATAGGGCTGCTTCTATTTTCTCCCAGGACACCCCCGAGCGCTCCAGGAGATTTTCTCAAGCACTCCCAATAGCCACAGTCATTATTACTACTTTATTAGTAAAATTTCAGATGAGACAGGCTGCTGGCTACTCTGCAGATCAGCTGATCTGGGTGGAAGCTGCAGGACACAGACCCTGGATGTGGGCGGGAGGTAGAGGCAGCAGACTGGGGCGGGGGGCAGGGCTCAGCTCCGAAGTGCAAGGCTGCCCAGTGGCAGGAGGGGTTCTCAGGGCTGGGCCAGGACTGAGAGTGTCCTGGAGGCCTTGCATCGAGGACCACGGCGGAGGGAGGGAGCCAGCTGCCCAGAGGCGTGCAAGGGAGGAGGGGACACCAGGGCCCCCCAGGGGGTAGCATTGCTGGGAGCAGGGGGTCAATGCTTGAAAGCAATTAGTTTGCAGGACATTCAAGCCAAGTGTCCATCACCCATCTCACAACCCGATGCTCCAAAATCCTCCACTGGAGAAGCAAGACGGACGCTGGGAGCATCTGCTCAGCGGCCTCAGCCTCTGGTCCGGGGGCCTCATTGAGAATCAGAGGTGGGCAGTGACCTTTAACCTGAGAAGACCCAGACGCCATTCACATCCTGCGTACAGTTTCAGGAGCTTCAGGGCCCTTTGCTCTAAGCCCCTCCTGCCCCCAGCCACAGGGGACAAAACTGAGACTGGAAAATCGCGGGGCCATCTTGTAGCTGTGGGCCCCAGGCTGAGGGCTCATGGGAACGCGAGGCCCTGGTAGACCTGCCCGATGGTTGTGTGTTTGTTCTCCAGTGATGGGTGGGGGGAGGGAAACACTGGGAATCTAACCCACCGATTTCCAGGCCGGGTTATTAAAGGCACAGGGGGCTTCGTGTGCTCCAGTCCAAGAGTGACAGCAAGTGCCAGAGTCACACAGACGCTCCGCCGAGCAGAGACGGTACACGGCTCGCACCCACGGCTGTGACGGGGCAAGTGCCAGAGTCACACAGACGCTCCACCGAGCAGAGACGGTACACGGCTCGCACCCATGGCTGTGACGGGGCAAGTGCCAGGGATGCCCGGCCACTGGGCAGAGTGCTGAGCGTGGGCTGGGTCTGACCGGAGCATCGTCAGGTGCGGGCATCGGGGACACACCGGGGAAAGCATCGCGGCTGGCCGGGGCGGGGGACAGAGCCCAGCCTCACCTCCGGGCCGATCCAGGGTGTGACCTCGGGCAAGCTGTCACCTTCGAGGCCTGCTTTTCTCACCCGTCACGTGCAGGACGGGCTGGACAGTCTCTGGGACCCACGCACCCTCGCGCTCCTACGACGCAGGCCAAGGAAAAGCCCTTCCTCCCATCTCCTTCACACGGCGCGCCCCTCACCCCAGCCCCTGCGCGAGTAAAAGCCTCAGGGTTAAAAGGTTCTTCCACTTACGCTAACATGTGGAAGAGGAAGCCGAGAAAGGGATGGGAACAGCTGCTCGCGACTCCTCTAAAGGCTGCAAGCGCTAAATAAAGGCTCTCGATGACCAGGCCCGGACAGCCTATCATCACTGCCCCGTGGACAAATTGCACGGCGTGTCAGAGCACACAGAAGACGCACGGTACTTTATCAGTCAGGACCCAGGAAACTGTACAGTACGGGCACCTCTGCCGCCCCACATGTTCCCACCAGGCCAGCCCGCCCCCGATCTGCTTAAAGGGACACCACCCGCCGAGAGAGGCCCTGGATTGAGGCCTCGGTTAAAAGAAGCACTTTGCGAAGATCTCACGGGAATAGGAATATTTCGTGACATTCATATGTAAATAACAAAAAGAGGAAAACAGTATTTTCCTGGCTTGGCCTCCTGGGGTTTCCCACCCTTCGAGAGGCCGCTGCCTAAATGCAACCACAAAAAAACTAAATTCTTGTAGTAAACACTGGACTGACCCAGAAGAGACCTGGGACTGACTGGAGGCCTGTTGGCTGGAAGAGAAACCGAGCCAGCAGACAAAATCCAAGAACAGCTGGCACGCGAGTTCGTGGAGGCGGTGGTGCAATGTCCTGCCCAGTGGGGAGGGGTCTTCACCACGGATGTTATTTAGTTATTTGGAATCAAAAGGGCAGGAAGGGCACAAACAGCAGACCGAGTTTTCATCGGTTTGTTACCGTCGCTGAAACCGCCGAGGGTGATGTACCCCTTGCCGCCTACCTTGGTTCGGCCCCGTACGCACAGGCTGGCGTAACCGTGCCTGAGTCTGATGGCCTGAAGGCTCTCGGCTAACAAAGACGGCTGCTTCTGTGGGGGGTACATCCAGCCTGGCCGTTCTGATGGAAACGTGACTCGAAAGGCCTGCAGGCGGGCAGACCACGGGGGTCCTGAACCTGTCCTCCCCCACCCGACACGAGGCACTGGGTCCTCTCCACCCCTGGGGCCGGCACCCTCGGGACACCCAGAGCGCTCCTCGCAGGCTGGTTTCTACTTTCCCGACTGTGTTCCCCCCTCTGGAATCGTCCACCGGGTCTGGACTGTCCACACATTGCACGGAGTCACTAATCCACTTGCAATCACCACCTGCATTATTTCTACTTTCATCATTATTACTGGAAGACACACCGAGTCCGGAGAAGGGCAGGTGATTTCAAGGAGCTCTGGCTGCACAGAAGTCACAGCTCAGCTCCGCCGAGGACCGCCCTGCCCCACACCCTTCTCGGCTCAGGCCACAATGCCCAGCCAGCCCGGCACCCCGGCCCCTGAGCTCAGAAGCTCGTCTGGAGGCCCCAGGACGGCCTGTTTGCCCAGGTTTCCCACAGAGGAGGGCTGGCGAGCTTCCGCAGAGCTCTGCGGGCCCTGGGCCCTGTTCCGAGGGCGCGTGGAGAAGCAGGAAGGCAGGCACCCTTGTTTGGCATCCTTCCTCCCACACAGGGGCTGCGAGACCCCGGGCCAGCTGCGGTGTCTCCGCGAACCCACTGGCTCAGCTGTGACGTTGGAGACACGGCCTGTCTCGTGGGCGTGCGCTCAGGGCCACAGCGAGCGCTGAGAGCACAGCGCTGGCGGTTGTATTTTTTCAGTAATTCCCTGCTGTCTCCCCCCAACCAGAATGGCAGTTTGAACGACACTGCTGGTAAATGACATAAAACCCTAATTCCCTCGAGTCGGGGCCTGCGGAGTGCGGCAGGGGGCGCCGGGTCGGGGCGCAGCTGCAGACGGCCATTCCTGGAGGCCGTCCGGAGGCTGTGAGTGGGTTGGGGCCCTGAGGTCAGCGCCAGGCTCGTTTGCTTTCTGTCCCCGGGCTGTCCTCGCCCTGCGTGGGGCTCCCTGAGCCTTGGGCACATGCTGTCCCAGTGGCTCTGCTGAGAATACCCCAAATTTGCCAGGACCAGCTGGACCCACAGATAGAAGAGGGGGCGGGGCTGAGGGGCACCGGCTGGCGGGGTCCCCGAGGCCACGTAATTCCTCATTTTGTTGGCTGGGCCCCAGGCCCCTCCTCAAGCATCACAGCAGCTGGGGAGCAGCCCCCCTAATCATTACCGCGGGGTGCCAGGCGCAACTTCCACCACCGCACAGGGTGTGACCGCGGCGGCAGCAGGTGGCCCTGCGGAAAAGGCCAGAGGACGTCCCTGTGATCACCGTCACCTGCCTGTCCAGGCGGGCGGGGGCGCGTGCCTGTGCGGGTACCGGGGCCACCGTCCCCCCTCGGCTGGGCAGGCCGCGGGCGGGGACGCCTGGGACAGTCTCCTAGCGATGGTACAGCCCAGGGGAGCGGATCCCAGGGGATTCCGGCTCTGTGCCCCCAGCACTGTGTCCCGGGGTCGGCCCCGCCCTCCTCTCGTCTCCCCTCAAGGGGACGGCGGGCGGGACGAGCCTGACCGAGTCAGGGAATTTCTCTCCCGTGGCTCCCAGGACACCCCTGGCTCGTTTATTTGCCCACCTGTCCCCATCTATTCATCCCTCCCACTTTCCGTGGAGAACCTGGGACACGCCAGGAGGGCAGGTGTGGGACCCTGCCCTCCCCAAGCTCGGGTGCATTTCGTAAGGACTTGGAGCAAGTCTGCGAGGGAGGGCGTTTGTCCTCACACTGGGGCTCCGCCCTGACCAGAGACGGGACCCCGGGGCCACGCGGCCTCGAGCTGTCCCCAGGCTTCCTCATCTGCTTCCCTGGTGGTCTGGTTCTTCTCGCGCACTCTCTGGGCTGGATGGACGTTTTACAAGCCTCCCAATCCGTGTGGCCCGGGCCGCCTCCTCCCACTTTGAAGCGTGTCAGCCTGGGGGTGACCGGCCGGCTCTGGCAGCACCAGGAGGCTGATAGCTCGGCACTGGTCAGGTCGCCAAGGGTCTCAGCTTAACCGACTAAAAACATACTAAGGCAAGGACTCAGGTTAATAATAATAACAACAACAACAGTCATAAGCGTCCTTACGGTGTGATACGTGTGGAGGACCAGGGGCCTCCACAAACCCAATGGTGACAATTTGATATTGACGACACGTGGCCTGTTGAAAAAACCCCCCAAAAGGAAACATCTGATCATCAAGGAAGAGCTTCCTGGATCACAGAACGTGACCTTCGAACGCCCACCCAACTCCTCACTTTGCAGACAGAAAGCGAAGCCTTCCTCGCTCATGGCCGAGGCCTTCAGGTCCCCCAGGTGTGGGCGCGGCCCAGACCCCAGGCCAGGCCTGCCCCGAGGGCTCACCTTCACAGGAGCCACCCCTGCCGAGCCTGCCTTCCCTCCCCAGTCCCTCCACGGACCCAGCCCGCGGAGCACACCTGGGGCCTGGAGGCGGGGCAGGTGTGAGAGGTGAGCCTCAGACCGGCCTTGCTCAGCCGGTGACCTTGGAGGAACCGCTTATCCTCTGTTTCCCTGTGTTAAAAGTGGGATCGTAATCTTATCCCAAACGTTTTGCAAAGATGAAGCACATCCCATCGCTGAAAGCATGTCCCTGTTGTCACCGCCTGACCCCAGATGGCACTGCCAGACCCCGAGGCTCTCCAGCAGGATTCCGTGCAGAACCACCCAGAGTTCTGAGTCCACTCTGACTGGACGTGTGCCTTGGAGGTGGAAGCTCTGACCTCACCCTCGTTTGTGCTCCTGGCGGTGTGGCTAGCGGGCTCAGGCTGACGCTGACCGGGGTGCTTGTGTGTCACCGCGGGCCAAGGGCCACCTGCAGCTCTCTCGTTGCCCACTCTCCGCGCTCTCTGCCTCTCGGGGCACGGCTGCGGAGCCCGCTCCGGAGCGGACAGAGTGGGAAGGACAGACCACGGCCGTGGGGACCGGCCGTGGGTGTGAGCTGGGGGCGCCCAGCAGGTGGGAAAACCACCTCCCGCTGAATTCCCACCCGGGAACAAGCCCGGCCCGGAGGGCAGCATGGCAGGGGCTGGGCCGCCCTGTGGGGAGAGGTGGAGGCTGGAGGCCTGGAGGGCCGTGTCCGGGTCCGTCGGCCTGTCTGTCCCACAGAGGTGTTGGGAGTTCCCGGTCACAGGACAATGCGCAGGGCTTGCAGGCACGGAGCGCTCAGGGCGGCTCCAGCGGGGGCCACGAACACAAGAAAGCAGAAAAGGGTAAAACGGCGACTGCCACCACAGCGAAAGCCTCGGAGGAACCAAAAACGACGGCCAAATTTCTCACACGTTGTGACCAACCCTCCAACGCTGGAAAGCCCAGCACGGCCGGGAGGGGCGGCAGGACCCAGAGGGGCGCGGGGAAGAGTAACCAAGGGGAGGAAGAATAAATCCCGGGCTGCAGGCAGAGTGCGATGCTGGCCAGGCCACCTGACCCCTGGAGCCTGAGCTCCTCTTCTGTGAAATCAGCACGGCCCCGGGGGGCTCCAGGATTCTATGAAAAAGGAATGGGGGTGTCCCGGAGGGCGAAGGGACAAAGTGCACCTGCCCAGGCAGGAGACGGGACTGCTTCTGAGCTTGGAGGCGGGGATACCCGTCACTTGCAAACTGCCTTCAGGCGCAGCAAGGCGGCAACGCTCTCCGCCATCGCCCCCGCGGCAAAGGCAAAGGAACCCACCAGACTCGAGAGGGATGTGGAGAATGTCAGTCTGACTCTCTTGCTTCTCTGCTGAAAAACTCCCCACGGTTCCCACATCTACCCCTCGAAGTCCAGCCTCTTCCCACGGCCAACACACCCTACCTATGAGGCCCGGTCCTCCCCTCCCCTGCTCACCCCCAGTGTAGACAGATCTGCTCTTCCCCAGTGTAGACGGTCCCACCACCGGCCTCCAAGTCCTGCCTGGGATGTTCTCTCTCCAGCTCATCATAGGACAGGCTCCTTCCTGACACCTGGCTCATGGCCACTGAAGACCTCGTGCCTCCACAATCTGCAGCACCTCCCCCCCGCCCCGCCCCCCTCACATCACCTTGTTCTATTCGCATTCCTGGTACTTCCGTTGCTCATTGTGTGTCTCCCCGTTAGAATGTAGGTGCCAGGAGAGAGGAAACCTGTTTCTGCTGCTCAGGGTGAATGCAGAGCTGGCACATGGAGGCTCCAGGGACACTGGCTGAACGGACAGATAGTGACGGGCGCTGCTGAAGCAGGAAACCTGCCAGGCGCTCAGGCGAACGGTGGGGTCACGGACCCGCCCTCAGGGGCGGCCTTTCATAGCCAGCAGGCATCCTTCCTGGGGGGCGCGATCTGGGTTAACGTGCCACGCTGCCCTCCACGTGCCCCAGGCCGGCTCCCCACGCCATGCAGACCGGGGACCACATGTCATTTCTTTGGAGGATGGGCCAGGAGGGCCTTCGGACGACTCACTGCCTCTCCTCTCCTGGGGCTGCTTCTCCATCAGGTTGTTCACGCTGCTAATGGGCCCCTGGGGTGAAGCTTCTTGCAGAAGCGGCAGGGCCTCTGGGGCCTGCTCAGAGCTGCCAGCGCGAGGCCCACACATGGGTCTCTGTGGCTGATGGTGTGACGATGGTGGGCTGGTCCTAGAAGGGGGAATAGGAACGGACCCTCCAAATACACCTTAATCTGATGAAGACATTAAAGTAACACGGTGCATTGTTTAGGTTAAAGAAAGTGCATGTGTAATTATTATTATTAGTATTATTTTGGTGATACGGGGGAAGGAGGGCAGGCAGGAAGGACCGGGTGGGTTGTAGGGAAATGGAACGATTTTCAGTTCTTCATGTGCCCCTCTCTCCCAGATTAACGTGAGACCACATAAGCCAGCGCCCGGGATCTGCCAGAGGCTTAAGGTAACAAGTCAACCTGATGTTGCTATAGGAACCGGATTCTTCCCAGTGCCATGGCAACCGACTCCGGAGTGTGTCGGGCACACAGTCTGCTCACACTCTACGTCAGAGCTCGGGAAGAGGGCAGCAGAGGTGGGGAGGTGGGGTGCAGGTGGATCCTTCCTACACCAGTGAGCAGCGAACTCAAGTCCGCGAGGCTCCCTTTGAATCGAGACAATGACGGACGGTGGACACGTCCGTCAGAACTGCTCAGAGACTCTGGGGACACCCTCAAACTTCTGGGGCCTGTCCTTGGTTTTCCACGTCATAAACTGTCTGTTGTAATCACAGGGAGGTAGCCCCAAGGAAGGCTTCCTCCTGGGGCAAAGAAAACAACCAACCAACCAACAAAACAAAACCCAAAAAGCTCACCTTGGGCCATTCTGAAGCCCGAGGTCATTTCCTTCTGAATATCCTTCACGAGTTTCTGAGTGACAATGAACTCCCCCCACCCCCACCAAGTAAGAGCAGCTGAAGACAGACAGAAAAAAAAAAATCACAGCCCCTGCTTCCCTAGGGACTTAATGATCCAGATCAAGTTATTTGGACAGGTGATGGCGCTGTCCTATCACCAGCCCTCTTGGCAGGCTGTAATTTAATTCCACGAATTTCAACAATAGAGTCCAAGGTTGCAGGTAAGAAAGTGAGCATGTGCCTCCCACACGCTATGTGTTCACTGTGGCTGGCCTTTCACATCGGCAAGCCCTGGGCTCAGTGGAACCTCCTGATCTGCTGCTGTTGACCTGAAGCAGTGGTTCTCCCAGCAGGTCCCGGATGAGCAGCTTCAACATCACCGGGAGCTTGTGAGGAATGCAGAGCCTCAGGCCTGCCCCAGACCTCCCCCATCACAAACGGGGGGCGCCCGGTCTACCCTCACAGGCTCCTCACTGAGCCCTGCCCAGCCCAGGCTGAGAGCCGCTGGCAGGAAGCAAGGCTCTTCTGATGCCTCCTGGGCCGCTTTCTGCCCCCGCAGGCTCTCTGGTCACCCTGCAAGGGGCCGTTCAGGTCCCGCTGTCCCGGCGAGCTCAGCGCTCCCCAGAAGAGCGCTCGTTTTGTGACACAGCTGATCTTAGGACCGTGCCCGACGTGGTTCTCAAGTCAGCCTCTGTTGAACTCCACCCCGAGAACCACTTCTGCTTCCGGAAGCCGCTCCAGATTAGCCTAATTTTTCTTCCTGTGACAAACAGCCCTTCTTGCTGTTGAAACTGGCGGTGGTGCTCCTGCTAGATATTCTCTCCGGGTGGAACGTGCCAGGTCGCTCTACAGATGCTTCTGGAGCAGGGTGTCCAGGTGGTCCCCTCGAGGGACGTGACCAAGGTGAGATAACCCTCTTTGACCCCTGGAGGCGTCAGATGGGCTCTGACCTCACAGCCGCCCCACCTGGATGCCGCATACACAGCTGGGCAAACCCCAGGGTTGCTTCCTTACCACACACCTCCCAGTCTGTGGGCAATGAACGCTCTGATTTTGTTTCGGTTTTTTTAATCGCAATCATTAAGTCAGTCCTCTTCCATTTCTATTCTTTGAGCCTGAGCACAGAAGTTTGCATTTCTAATAATAAATTTATCTCATTAGTTTTGGTCCAAAGCTTTTATTCAGGCTATTGAACTTATTTTTACACTGTAAAGAAAATGTGATATTATGCATTTATATTTTCCTTTTAAATTTTGTTATTATGCTGTCCATATGTTTTATAGCCTACTATTAATGTAAAGTGAGCACCTTGACTTGTAAGCTTTAAAAACATATTTTTTATTAGCTCATCACACGAATTATAACACCATTAATTTAAACGTTCCCCTTTGATCTTAGGTTATTTTCAATTTTTTTTTTGGCTGTTATACATAATGCTGCAATGAACATCATTGTACGTAAATACAAATCTTTGTATAATTATTTTCTAGCCTAGATTCCTAGAAGGAAAATTATTTGTAAAAGCATAGGAACATTTCAAAGACCTGAAATATATTACTAAACTGTTTCCAGAAAGGTTATACGTTTTCTATTTCTACCATATTATATAAGAGCCCATTTCACCAAAATTTGCTAATATATTATTTTTTAACTAAATTTTGGCAATATAATAAGTGAAAAGTGGTATCTTGTTTTAATTTGCATTTCTCTTTCACTAGTGAAGCTGATTTTTAAAATATATATATTGATGAACGTGTAGTTTATATTTATGAATAGATCTGTTCATGCCCTCTGCCCAGTTTTCTAATGGGGCTGTGAATGTTTCTCTTATTGATTTTTAAAGATCTCCTTATGCAACAGAAATATTGACCCTGTTCTATCATTTTCTAAAAATAAATGTTTTCCCAGTTTGTTTTTGCTTTCTAAAGTTTTCTGTCATTTTTCTGTGTGTAAAAGTTCTATATTTTTATGAGTTGAATCTCAATCTTTCCCTCTGTCTTTTCTCCTATTAATTTGATGTTTTACAAGTCCTAATTGTGAGAGCAGTTAATTATTCATTTTCCCCCAATTTTTATGGATAATTATTATTTTACATGTAACTCCTTAATCCATATGTAATTTGTTTTGGCTAAATGTATAAGGTAGGTATGTAAAGTTATTTTTTCCCCATACTTAGCAATCCAGCCCCTTAACCTCATCCCTCTTTCACTGGACTTTACTGCTTCCCTTATCACATGAGCAGGTTCTAAAGAGCCATGTTTGCACCTAAAAAAGACACACCCTAATTTCATCTTTTTGGAGAAACGTTTTAAAGTTCTTTTTACCGTAGTTGAATTAGAGATAATTTCAAACTAATTGAGTAAGGGGAAAGAGGTTTTGTTTTCTGGTACATGGTATATGTCACATTGGAGATGCAACAGGAGGTGCAAATTTTCTTCTGTCTCTGAACTGATGCCCTATTTTAGGGCTCTGCCCTTCCACCATTAAAATGGTACTACTGCACACAAGGTTATTTTGGACACTCTTCAAAAATCTTCTTCTGTACACCAGCAAATATCATCACTAGACTTTGCTTCCTACATGTTTTGTTTCATTGCTTTCCCTGTGGGTTCCTTTACCCATATGACTTTAACTAGAGTGATACATTCATTGTCTTATACAGGAGAGGATCCTCTCCTCCCTAGAATTCTTCACATGTTTTTCTTGGTAAATTCTGCCTACCTATTCTTCCAGATAAACTCTGTCATTATTTTTGCCAAGTACCTCCTTCTTCCCATTTCCTTCCCCTGCAAAAAAAACCCCACCCTGGGCTGTTGACTGGAATTATTTAAAGTTATGAATTAATTTGGAAAGATTTGACATCTTCAAAATGTGCAATATTTCCTATAGAAATATGATGTTTCCATTTATTCAAACTGTTCTGTGTCTTTCAGTTAACTCTAATTGTGTCATGTATTCGCGTGTACTTAATTTTTGATATACAAAAAAGCCATTGATTTTTTAAAATATTTATGTGATATCCAGCCACTTGTCTGAGTGCTTTTATTAGTCCTTACCATTTCCAGTTAGATTTTCTAAGCCTATGATCACCTTGTATGCAAATATTGACAATTTTGTCTCTTCCTTTCCACTTCCTGCTTTGTTGCATCTTCTAGACTTACCACAAGGATAATTATCACTGGTTCCAGCCCCCATTCCTCCCTTGTTCTCGAGTTTAAAGGAAAGGCCTCCTGAGTTCACCACTAAATGTTCACTGTTGGTTTGAGACAGACATTCTGTATCACAGTAGAAAATCGTTCTATTTTAAGCATATATTAAGAGTTTTATTTGAGATGGATATTGGATTTTTCACATGTGGCATTATTTTTTAGTTGATTTACAGATAATGATATGTTATAGTAATAAATTTCCCAATATCAAATAGTCCTTGAGTTCATTGGCTACATTCCACCTAATTGTGAATCCACTGGATTCAGTTATTTTTCATCTGTATCCATATGTAAGACTGTCATAAATTTGTGTGTGTGTGTGTGTGTGACATCTTTGTTGGATAATGCTACTTTTACTAAATAAGATTTTAGCTTTAATCTTTTCCTGCTTTTTGGAACAAATTATCTACAATTAAAATTTATATTTTTCCAGAAAGTTGTCATTGAGATTTTCAAATTTCTGAGCATTCATTCTCTTAACCTGGACGTCTCCTTTGTATATGCCATGGTTCATTATTAACTTTATTTTCTTTTTTTTTTTATTTCTGACCTTTCCAGATGTCACCTAGTTTTTATTTCCTAGCACTGGCTCCCTGACATACTTATCAAGTCTGTTCTTACACTGTTTCCTAAATTAATTAACATTAATCTTATTCTAGGCTTTCTGCATCACTTTGATTTTACTGTGTCTATTGTGCAGAATATGCTTGGATTTTATTTTTTAACTTAAATCCGAGAGTCTTAGACTTTTAATGATAAGGGCATTTAACCCACTTACATATTTTACCATAGTTGATAGGTTTGACCCCTACTTTTGCCATTTTGTTTTATGGTTCTGGATATTTTTGTGCATGTTTATTTTCTCATTTTTTTTGTTTCATAGACTATATTTTAGCCTCGTGATGTTTTGAAAGTAGAAAACCTGATTTTTAATCTTTATGTTTATTACATACAAATGCCACAGAAACCTCTATAATTCAAGAAGTCCAAACAGAACCGTAGCGCATGGCTCCCCTCATGAAGACAAGTATATTTAATGTATTTTAAATACTTTTTTCTGGCACCATTTCCTTGTCTTTATTAATTTAATCTGGTATTATATGTACAGTTTCTTATCATGTAATTATTTCTCAAAAGAGTACGGTATTTAAAAATAACTTCTACTTTCTATTTTGTAACCAGAGTTAACATGGTTATTTTTATTAATAATATTAATAGGGGGACTTCCCTGGTGGCACGGTGGTTAAGAATCCGCCTGCCAATGCAGGGGACACAGGTTCGAGCCCTGGTCCGCGAAGATCCCACACGCTGCAGAGCAATTAAGCCCGTGCGCCACAGCTACTGAGCCTGCGCGCTAGAGCCCGCGAGCCACAACTACTGAGCCTGCACTCTAGAGCCCGCGAGCCACAACTACTGAGCCTGCACTCTAGAGCCCGCGAGCCACAACTACTGAGCCTGCGTGCCACAACTATTGAAGCCCATGCACCTAGAGCCCGTGCTCCACAACAAGAGAAGCCGCCACAATGAGAAGCCCGCGCACCACAACGAAGAGTAGCCCCCGCTCGCCGCAACTAGAGAAAGCCCGCATGCAGCAACGAAGACCCAACGCAACCAAAAATAAATAAATAAATTTATAAATAAAAATAATTATACTATTAATAGGATCGATAAGAACTATAATGTATTGGGTACTGGCTATGTGCCAAGAACCACATCAGGCACTTAACCTATTTTTTTTTTAAATTTTTTATTTATTCATTTATTTATTCATTCATTTATGGCTGTGTTGGGTCTTCGTTTCTGTGCGAGGGCTTTCTCTAGTTGTGGCAAGTGGGGGCCACTCTTCATCACGGTGCGCGGGCCTCTCACTGTAGCGGCCTCTCTTGTTGCGGAGCACAGGCTCCAGACGCGCAGGCTCAGTAATTGTGGCTCACGGGCGTAGTTGCTCCGCGGCATGTGGGATCTTCCCAGACCAGGGCTCGAACCCGTGTCCCCTGCATTGGCAGGCAGATTCTCAACCACTGCGCCACCAGGGAAGCCCTAACCTATTTTTTCTACAGAATCCTTATAGAAATCCCATTTTTCAGTGAGGTTTGTAGACATTAAATAACTGCTGACAGTCCCACAGTCAGTATGGGGCAGAGCTGGGACTCAGCTGCTGGTCTCCGATCCCCGAGCTTGTTCTCTTAATTATTATGCCCTGGCTCAATTTAATTGGGGTCAAGTTCACTATTGGTCCATTTTATACCATCCCAGAGTCCTTGATTTTGATTCATTTCAAGAAACATTAAGGATTAATTGATTCACTGTCTCAGGAGGAAGACAGGAATGGTGTGTTTTCGGAGACCTTATATCTTCATGTCTTTATAATATCTTTCCATCTGAATTACATCTTATTTAACAATCCAGTTCTTGGGGGGCTGTCAGCTGGTACATGTGTGGAATGCAGGCCAGGAATGTGCCTCTCAATCCATCCATTCCGTGGTGAGAAGTCCACTTGTTCTTTGATGTATGCTCTTGATTGATCCGTAATGTACAACGTGATTGCCAATGTAAAACTCGCCTGTATACGTATGGGTGTTTTATTTGGAAGTTTTTAGGAAGCATATCAAGCGGATTTGGTCTCCTGCCATTTTAAGAAGCCAGTATGGATCTTCTAAATATTTTTTTTTCTCTTCATGGCATCACTAATCTTTCCCAACTTTGTGTCTTCAACAAATTGGATGTTTCCTTTCTGCAGTTTCAATGTAGACTGTTGACCAGACGTGAGCCCCTGGCATTGAACTGGAGACCTCGCTCCAGACTGACATCGATCTATTAATCCACATTCTTTGATCAGAGTTGGCCCATCAATTACAAACCTATTTCTCTATATTTTCCACAAAGAAATCATGATAGATTTTCCTAAATGCCTTATTGAAACCAATGCTCTCTTAAGAATTCTTTTGAGCGAAGCCTAGTAACCCCACACAAAAAGGAAATCCAGCTTATCTGATGTGTTCCTAAAATTACTGATTTCTTCCTAAAGCACAGATGTACCATCTCTCAGGGAATCTGTTCTAAGGGTCTGCCAGGGAGTAAGCTTAACGCTTGTCGAGCGTAAGCTTGTCGAGCCTCCGGACCTGGGAAAATAAAAATGTTTGCTTGTCAGGTCCCTGCAGCTGTTGCGTCGTTTCACTGAGCTCACATCAGCAGCTCTAGGGAAACGTCATGAGGTTCGTCCACTATTCAGGGGAGGATCGGTTGAGACAGACTTCAACCCTCTACGACAGGCTGATGCTGAACGTGTACCCGTCGTCCAGCTCCTCCGCAACGTTCTGGCTGTGTGCCCTAGCCAGAGGCATCTTCCCTGCTGGGGGCTGAGCCCCCCACCTCCTGCCGTTGTTGCAGGAGCCCCCGTGGTCTCTGCGTCTCCACAAGCCTCTGCTGTACTGGCTCCTCCTGAGCCAGCATTCCTTCCAGAGACTCACGGAGTCACCAGGCCGCTTTCCTCTCTGCATGTCCTGGAGCGTCCTCTCCCAGCGGCTGTGGGCTGCGCTGCGCGGAACAGTCTCTCCTGATGGGAGCGGGAGCCCAAGACCACCGGCCACTCCCGCCCGTGATGGCCTCACCCACCGGCCACTCTTTGCTCGGGGTCCAGCTCGGCCATCTGGTCCTGTTCCCCTTTCTCTCTGAGGCTGGAACTCCCAGAGCCCACGGCGGGAGTACGTTTAAATGCTCTGCTTTTTAACCAAATGAGACATCTAGCAGAAGCGAGACTATTTTGCTTCTGCACCTATTTTATGAACTGTAGTAAAGAAATCATTATTCAGACCATTGTGTACACAGGCAGCCTGTGGCGCATTCCCATAACGTAAGTCATGTTCCTTCCCCTTTCTCCTCGCTAAGCCTGAGTGGGGCCCCCGCACTCGGTTTACGGGTTTACAAGATAATGGGGGACTCACATCCACGGTCACGCCAACCGCTCCCGCTGAGATGCACCTTGTAAATGACGCTCACTGCCCAGGCTTGAGGCGCTGACGAGAGATGCCTGTAAACGCTGCATTTCCCCCTTCTGCATGAACATTTCTTATATGCATTATTCTACTATAGATCTTACATCATTCACCTAGAGACCTTCAGAAGCACACCAATTATGGGAGAAAAAGAGCTAAAAGGGGCCGTCAGCCTTTACTCTGATCTCACCTCTGACTAAGGTCTGAGGACTCAGAGTGGGAGCACGGACCCTGGGCCGGGGGCTGGGACAGCTGGCTGAAAGTCAGGGCTGTCCTTGGAGGAGGCCAGGACTGGTCCGCACTCTCTGCTGTCCCAGCTCTCAGCGCCCCGAGTCCCGTGGCAGCTGGGCTCCGAGGGGGCGGTGGGCCTGACTGCTGTCTGAGCTTCCTCTGCACCCCCTTCAGTGGCAGCTCCCAGGGACGCACAGACCCTCTTTATCCGCACAAACCCCTCACCTCTTCTCTCACCAAGAAGCCCAGGAGGACGAGGACGCCCCCTGGCTGCAACGGCCCCCAGGGTATCGTCCATGACCTCCTACATACACATCATGGTCCTTCTTACTCAGAGGTCGCCCCCAGAAGGAAGGCCGACAGAGAAGGCTAGGACACAGCAGGCTGGGAGGGTGGCGGGAGGACCGCATGTAGGCTGGGCACGTGTGAACGAGCCCAGTGGAAGGGAGAGGAGCCGGGGTCATGTGTCCTCCGACAGCTCTGACCATTCCCGTGAGCACCGGTAGGTGAGTTATGCAGAATGGGCTATGGCATTAGTGAGCCAGCTCAAAATAGCATGGGTTTCACAAAACCAGGAAGATAGGAATGCTACAGAGGGGAAAAGGATCGTTCTAGTGTTTTCCAAGATCTTGCCAGCACATCATCGAAGCAGAGAGGGGGGATTTCCAGGAGAGCTGGAGGCCCTCCAAGGCGGCTGGTCGCCTGGCCGCACAGGAACTCCTGGGGACAGACGGGGCTGAGAATTAGCCAGCGACAGGGCACAACCAGGAGGCAAGAAGCTGGGGCGGCTCCTGGGCTGAGGGCTGTGGCCCCCAGATAGCCGAGGTGCAAAGACGTGGGGTTTCAAGAGCTCGCTCCTGATAGAAGAAGACAGGCCATCTCCAACGCCAGACACCTGCTCCCCCGAGGCCATCATCATGTGTGACTAACAGCGCCTTCCAGCCACTGGGAGGGCTTTCACGAAGCGACTTCTGTTATGCAGAGGTTTTCAGAGGGTGAGAAACCACCTCTTACCACCTGATTCACACCTGGGGAGGAAGAGGCCCCCGCCCCGAGTCTGCCCGGGCCGGCAGCCCTGCTCAGCCCTCCCTCCTGCCCATCACATGTCTGCAGCCGCAGGAGCGAGAGAAGGGCCACAGGCCGGACATGGCTCACGTAGAAACAAACATGCTTAACCTGTAAAACTCCACTTTCTCAAGAACAGGACTGAGTACCCACCATATATTCCACACAAAAAGCATTACAAGACCGGTCTCTGCCTTCCAGAAGGTAACAGTCCAGCTGGAGAGGATGGACAGACAGACAGACACACACACACACACACCTCAGGGAGGACACTAAATTAAGCCCTGAATGGTACCATCCTGAAATAAGCCCGGTGCGATGTCAAGGGGCGGCAGGAACAGCTTGGATCGCTCCACGGAAGAGAAAGGGCGCCAGTGTGCCGTGAAAACAAGTAGGACCCGGAGGACGAGGGAGGCGCGGGCACCCAGGCTCCAAGAGACCCCTGAGCCCACACCGCAGCACGCAGACGTGCACACACTCTACGCTCGAGCCCTGGCTTTGACACTAAGTTCCCCCAACCAGCCTGTAAGCAGCAGTGGGCGTCCTGCCCTCAGCTCCCTACCCCCAGAGCTAGCGCAGTGCCTGGGGCCAGAGGGACACACACACACACACACACACACACACACACACACACACGCAGAACCACCACTTTTAAACATGCACAATGAGCCAGGCACTAAATAAGACACCTTAAAAATAGGACATCTAATACTTACGAATAGCCTGTGAGGTAGAGATTATTATTCTAATTTACAAGAGAGGAAATGGAAACTTGGCCAAGGTCATGGTTAATCAGAGGCAGAGCTGGATGTCACCCCATCTGTGCCCTTTCCTGTGCTGTCATGTCAAAGGTCTACTGCGCAGACAGTTCAGCCGTGGCATTGCTATCCAGTCTGCCCGTTGCCTTTGACCTTCATTCTGACCATCTAAGCCAGTTCACCTGGAACCCATGTGTAACCATTAGGATGTGGTTCAGCTGTAAAAATGAAACAATAATAGTGACTTTATTCTTCTCTCAGACAAAGCCACCTAAAGGGAGGTAGGCTGGGGCGGCAGCTGCATGGCTATCGGGGCCCAGGCTCTCATCGTTCTGCTTCACTGACCTCAAGGCCTGGCTTCCAGCTTATGGTCTAACATGGCTGCCAGAACTCCAGCCATTACAACTGCATTCCGGGAAGCAGCAAAGAGCAAGGAGGGAAGAAAAAGGGCTTAACTCTTCCCTTTAAGGAGCTTTCATTAAATTACCACATACAGTTTTTATCTCTCACTCGTCAGAAATTATCACCAAGCCTTACAGGACATGGAAAATCTGGTCCTTTTAGCCTACAAAGCAATGTGCCCAGATGGAAATCAGGGTTCAGCTGCTCAAGAGGAAAGCCAGATCAGGTGCTGGGGTACACAACTTGAAATTTTTCTTACACTATAATTTCATTATTATTATTTTTTAAGTATCAGGGTGTGCCTGGTTTTCAATAGCTCAAAAGCAAAGTTAATAATTTCCATTGGAGGCCTTCCTCCCTTCCTCTCTTCTTTCCTTCCTCCCTTCCTCCTTCCCTCCCTCCCTTCCTTCCTTCCTTCCTCCCTCCATCCCTCCCTTTCTTCCTCTCTTCCTAATACCACTGCGGTCTGGAACTCAGCAGGGATAAAGCAAATAAGGCCACAAAACAATGATCCCCCCCCACAACATTCCTATTCTCCCCATGAACAGCACACTTGATTCTAGGCTCCACATTAAAAACATACAAAAACTGTTCCAAGGCGAAAGACCAGGATATGTAGTTGGTACGCTGCCACCAAGTGAAGGAAAGCCTGCCTGTGGTCAGTGTGGTGAACGGCAGGCTGGCGTGTGGCCGAGCCAATGGAGACAGGGACATGGTGTATCTTCCTACTTGTCCCAACCCCTCAAGACAAGTGACACAAAGAAAAACATCACTGGAGTTTAAATGTTCATCTATGAACTTCTGCACAGAGTCTGAGGTCTCTCCAAGCATTGCAATTCCTCAAACAGCCAGCAGGGGCAGAAAGGAGGGCAGAGGCGTCAGAGGCCCTGGCTCAGCAGCTCCAGGAGCAGAGATGCAGCTCGACTCCCGGGCTCTTTCCACTCTGGTCCCGAGACCAGCGGAGGTGTGGGGAGTCATTTCGAGGGGCTTCCCGGTGTGGACACTCCCCAAGGCTGCCACCCAGGGCCCAGTGGCTTGTCCCGAGATATCGAGGACAAACGTGGCACCTCCCAGCTCATGCTTGAGCGGGCCGGGCGCCGTCGGGTGGTCCACGTGGGCCGGGGGCAGCATGGACCCTGGAGGGCACCCAGAAAGGCTGGTGGGTGGTGACAGAGCTGAGGATGCTGACGGGAGAACAAGAGGGATTTGGGGTGGAGTCTTCTGTTTCTCCAGGTACCGGCCCTCAGTTCTCAGTAAGCCAAGCGTGAGCCGCCTCCGGGGGGGAATCTGTTAAAGTCAGACTCCTGGACCTCCGTCCCTCCCTCCCTCCCTCCCTCCCAAGGTTCTAAACTAGGAGATCCAGGCGGGCCCGGGGGACATGGGTGCTGCGGCCAGGCCCTGATGTGGGGATAGTGATGGACCCACGGGTCAGCTGGTTCACAGACAAGGTTCCTTCACCGCCGCGTGTGGGGAGACCCTGGTGGGAGCTCCTGGGGCCCTCCTCTAAGGTCACCACACCCCTTGCAGACTCATGCTCGCCTACTGCCACCTCACGCGGGGATGGGGGGCTGGCTAATCGCCAGCCCCCAGACCCGGACCCTCCACGGACGCGACGCCTGTTATTGGGTCACCTGCCAGCCCGCTCTCCTCCCAGGACCCCCCCATCTGCCGTCCCTCCCCCAGCCCATCCGTCACGTGCACGCTCTCCTCCTAATGCTTTCCGAGCCCCCCCAGCCCTCCCCACATGTCTTTGTTCCCAGTTCTTCCCTTGAACGGTTTGTGTCTTGTGATAATAAAAAAAAAAAAAAAATCCCTGCTCCAAAAGTATTCGAAGGCTATTTTGACAGGATTAATTTAAGAAACCTGCAGCATCACAGCAATCTGGAAAGAGGGCAGGTTGCTCAAGAAAGTCTAAGTAAAGGGCTACAAGGACGACTCCATCATTGCCATGGCAACACACCCCAAAAGTTTCTGGGCACTTGCTAATAACAAAGAAGGCGGGTCTATGGGGCTGGCCCACCAGTGAGCCAGGAAGGACTGCTGATCAGCGGTCCCCAGGGATGGAACCCTGGCCAGGACGCTGGGACTCGGCAACAGAGCCAGATGGAAAGAGGGATGCGAGGGGCGGGTGGGTCGTCCGTAACCCTGGTGACAGAGACACCCTTCATCATCAGCACTGATTCCCTTGGGAGAAGATATTTAAGGGATGCAGCACCTTCTTGAGACTACGATAAGAATAATCAAAGCTGGAAAGCAGGCATCGGGTTCTAGAAAGTTCCCAAGAGGTGACCTCACCGAACCGCCAGGTGGGCGAGGGTGCCGCTCATCCCCACCGCCCGCCCACTGCCTGTGGTCGCCCCGACGGTGCAGCTTCCAGAAAGTATCTCCTAATTTAGCTCTCCTCTCTTTTTGAATACTTTCTTAGGTGCTGTTTTGGTCTTCCCAGCGAAACTGGCGTTTATCAGTTACACGTTCCTAAGACTCTGGGCGCTGAATTTGGAGACCACGGCTAGTTCTTGGGACGGTTGCTCACTCATTAAATGTGTCCCTGACAAAGCCTGTAGATCTTAGCCTTCATCTCTGGGTCCAATAAATGGAAAGGGTTGTAATGAGATTTGAAAGAGCCGATGTAATTATATGCCAAGAAATGTTAGCAGAATACGAGTGTGTGGATCTCTCTCTGCGCTGGCTGTACTGAAGATGGGGCAGGGACAGAGACACAGAGACACAGAGACACAGAGGGGCAGGAGGGACACCCCCGGCCCCGTCGAGAGCAGCGGGGTAGGACGACCCGCACCCCTCTGGAGATGGCGGCTCCTTTCTGTCCTACGATGAAGCCGGGCGGCTCTTTGGGAAAGACTGAGATGAGGTATCACCTGTCACCTTGGCTCGTGGCACATGTACATTTGTGCACACACGGGCGTGGATGTTTCAGCTGTGACTATGGTAACGTCCGCTGGGGAAGTGCGGTGTATGTAGCTGTGTTTTCCTTTTTAAGGAGAAAACAAACACAGGCTGACACCTTTCTCCTTGCACGTACTTCTGTAATTTTAGATCCGCTCAAGGCCAGGGAGGAGAGCTGGGGAACAGCAGGATATTCCGGATGGAACAGAAACGCTGATACTGACAAGAAGGAAAGGTCCGGTTCCAATCTTGTGCAATTTGGGTTCCAGTCAGTGAGCAAAAGAGATCTCATTCCAGAGATGGCTTAAAACACCCCGGCAAAACGGCCTCGTGTTTTCCAGACCCCACGGAGAGGACGGCGGGATGGGTAGAAGCCTCGTGGTTGAGAAGAGGGAGGGCAGGAAGGGGCGGGTCTAGCTGCGTTGAGTTCAGCACTAACTAGATTCTCAGTCCCTTTCAAACACAGCCCCCACCCCACCAACGTCTGGAAAGGACCGCCCGGTGCGCAGCGCCCTGTGTCTCCGGCTGGCAGCTTTGCTTGCTCTTCTGAAGAAGCACCGGGCTTATCCAAGTCCAGGTAGGTGGCTGGAGAGCCCCCCCGAGATGCTGGAGGAGACATGAGGGGGCCTACTCTCCTTTCCCTGCTTTGCCGGCTTCCACAGCGGCTCAGGCAAGGGGAGCAAAGATGCGAGGGCTGCAGCCCCGGGGCATGCTCCCCTCCACCCGGCTCTGCTCCAGCCAGGCGGGGCCCTTCACAGTCCCCATGACAGCCTGTCATCCCGGCCCTGTGCCTGCTTCACCTCCCTCCCCGCTCTTCAGCTCCTGCTGTGCTTCCTCCAGGAAGCCCTCCAGACCAGACCAGCGTGGGCTCCCTAAACCCTCACCAGTGGGGGCCCGTCGGCACATCCAGGGCAGACGGTTGGACCACCTCCTCCCTGGGACCCTTTGGGCTTTGCTGTGCTCAGAGCAGGCCCTCTGCACTCCGGTCCGCGGTGAGCCTGGCCCTTCCCAGAGCTCCGGGCCGTGGTGCTGAGCACGGGGACCGCTTCCCAGGAGGGTCATCGAGGCGGCAGTGCAGACACGTATCTGCAGGGGACGCGGTGGGGATGCAGGGGCTGAGCCAAGGAAACCCAGGCCCCCACCCGCCCCTTCGCAATGTCCTGACACCAGGGCCGCTCCCCAGGCCGCTCCGGCTGGGGAGACTCCGGGCTGGCTGCCTGTGCGGGGTCCTCGGCCCCCTCGGAGATCCCGCCCACCTGCCAGGGCTCAGCTCCTCCGGGACCACAGCCCCCAGCATCCCAGCCGTGGGACCTGGTCCTCCCTCTCCCCCTCGGGATCTCCCGCCGGCACCCGGCACTCCGCCCCTCAGTCCCTTCCGTGTGTTGAAAAGGCGCTTGCCTCACAGTCTCCCTTGACACTGGCCACTGCTCGGAGACAGGCAGTGTGGACGTGGTTACCAGGTTCACCGACGGGCAACACTGAGGCTCAGAGAGGCCCACGGCCCTCAGGGCCCACGTCACGCCTGAGGGCCAGGCTGACACTCGGGTGTCCACGGACTCGACCCCCAACAAAGAGTCCGGCGCCGGCTCAGTGGCCCTTGGGGTACCCAGCAACCCCGCAGGATGGGGAATGAGTCTCCTGATGGCAAAGGTGGGGAAACAGCAGTAGGAGAGGGAATCCCGGCGTCTTGCAAAGGTCCCCAGACCTTTTTACCAAACCTCCCGCAGGCCCACACTCATCAAGTGCAGACAGCCTGCTTTTTTTAACCTAAGAATTTAATTACAGGAGCTGCATTCCCAGAGGGCCTGTCACGTGAGTTCTCACCATGCAGACCTTCCGACAGCCTCAGGCAGCCGGGGACGAGGGGCGACAGGGCCACACAGTGCCGCGTCCCAGGAGGGCATCCGCGAAGGCCCACTGTGGGTCTGGGCGACCCACGGGGAGCATCTGACCGGGGGTGCGCGCTCTGCCCGCGTCCTGGCCGAGCAGCTGCAGGGCACCCGGAAGACAGGGAGGGATGGTGTGGCTCTGGGGACACGGGCGGCCTTGCTGCACTGGGGTGAAGCCAGACGTCTCAGCTGACACGTCTGTGAGTCAGGTCGTGCCGAGCAGGCAGGCCACGCACTGGGCAGGACGGGGCCGGGGCACTGTCCCCGGGGGGAGCACCGCCGGGCACGTGGGGCTGGAACCGGGCAGGGGGAGGCCGGGCCTGGGTGGGCTCGGGGTTCGGGAGGGGCCGCGAGGCCGGCCCTGAGCTCCCGAGCCCCCTCGTCTGGATTCTCTGGTGCTGGGGGGCACCTGCTGACCAGGTCAGGGGCGTCAGGCCGGAGCCTCTGACATCGGTGGCAGGGTGGCCGCAGGCAGGGCCTCTCCCCAAGCGTCTACACCACAGGTGAGCCTGTGGCCCTGCCGCCTTCAGGAGTCCGTGAGCGCACCCAGCACCCAGATGCCGGCTGACGTGGAAACGACTGAGACGACCTGGGTGCGGCCACAGGGCCGGCTCCTCCTCACGGCGGGGGCTGGGAAAGGGCCACAGTCCCTCCCGCGGGCCAACCGCACACACCCGGCAGGTCCCGCCGGGAAGGGAGGCAGCCAGGCCGGGTCTCTGCCCTGGAAGGACTCAGGGGGCGACCAGCACAAGGGGGGCAGGCAGGATGGGGGACCCCGCTCACTGGGAGGGGCCCGCCACCCCTGCTGAGACCGGCCAGCCTGCGCCCTGCCCCCGTGAAGGGGACAGGGGCGTCCCCGGATGCCTGCAGCGGGCTCTGGAGGAACGGGTGTTCAGGGAAGCCGAGGGGCTGGGCTACCCGTGCCAGCCTCGCCTCCTGGGGTCACAGATGTGAAAAATAGCAAACCCGTTGTCAGGAGCATTTCCTCTAGGACCTGGGAGATGTGAGCGGTCCCAGGCTGGGGGAGGGGTGGAGCACATGGGCCCACACACAGGCGCACGCATGCAGGCACAGACACACACGTGAACACAGCCGAGCCACGCCGCAGCCTTTCAGGAAGCAGCATCTCAGGACGCTTCCCGAGAGCCCAGGAGGGTGGGCTCCCCGAGACCCCTGGGGGCCCTCGGTGGCCCTGGCTGGACAGAGGCAGGCGGTACATCCTAAACGCTCCTGAGTCTGGTGGCCACACGTGGCCCTTCACACACTCAGCCGCGTTGGGGTGACTGCGGGTTTCCTGTGCTGGGGGCCTGGGGGGGGCTTCCCCTTTCCTTCCTCCAGGTCTGGGACCTTGGGTTTGGCACAGAAGAATGATGAAAGGAGAAAGAGGGGCTCCGTGGAGGTCCCAGCAGCCTAACCCTCTCAGGACCTCAGGCAGAGGTCACACCATGACTCAGACACCCCAAGGTCACCGTCCTGGGAGGAACGGCTTCTGGTGGCCAGTCCAGACCAGCCCGCGGGGAGCAGAAGAGCTTCAAGGTGAAGCAGAGGGCTCAAACCCAGCTCTGCTACTTTCCAGACGCGCCTCAACGGCCCTGTGTCTCGGTTTCCACGTCTGTGAAATGGGGACAGTGAGAGGATCTGCTTCCCAGAGCCATTGATGAAGGTTACCTATGTGACTACAGGTAACACAGGTGTAGGATTTGCCTAAGCACTTACACGAGTAAAATACTTCCGAACCGGCTGGATAACAGCCGCTGTCCTCGGCCCCCGAGGGGCTTGGCGGGGACCTTCCCACAGGCAGCTGCTGAGCCCGCAGCACCCGAGGGCTGTGTCCGGGTCTCCTGTGTCGCGGCCCATGGTCTGCGCGTCACCCCTGCTCCCAGACGCCTGCAAAGTCCTCCTCTGTCCCCATGTCCCCCGAGAGGATGCCCTGTGGGCACTGGGGCCGCAGAGGGAGGCGGGCGGCAGGGCATCATCGCACGCGTCTGCCGTAACAGGCACTCAGGGAAAGTGAGTTGCATGTAAACTCCACCCGGGAGCCCCCTGGTCCCTGATCTGTAACACAGACCAGCCGCAAGAGGAAGGAGGGACTGAGACGCAGACGGGGCACCCGGCGCCTCCCTGCTCCCGTGGGTGGGACGGAACCCACGGTGTGGGCCACACTGAGACGCTCACACACCTGGAGGGGGCGCCCCACGAAGGCGTCACTCCACTTAACGGGCCGGCAGTTAGCAGTGGTCAGCGCGTCCAGAAACCTCCTTTACCTGGGATCTTCCCGGGCAAACGCCCTAATAGCTGGTAGCAATCAGCCTTAAAGCAGGACTTGTGAGGTCTCAAGAATCTCCTAGATTCCAAGAAATCCTGGACTTCCTGGAAGGTGTCGTTAGAAACCTAACTCCATCTTTAAGGCAGGTTGCTCCTTAAATTTGCTGCCTGAGGGAACCCAAGATTCTCGGCAATCACTGTCAGACGGACTGGGGCGTGTGGGAGGGACCCAAGTGATCACTGCATCAGGCAGGAAACGTCACTTTCCTTCAGTCGAAGTGGCTGACCCTCATTTGGTTTGAGCCTCACCCTTTGCCAGTTTGCTGTCTTTTTTCACTTAAGAAGCTCCTTCTCCAGCTGGCAAACCACTGCCCCACTGCCGGGTAAACAGCGGCTCAAGCTCCTCTTGCCCAGGAAGCGTTATCTGACTAACAGCATAGATTTTGCAACACCTGCGCATTTACATTCCCAGCTCCGCTCTCACTCAGGGCACGTCCATCACTGCTGTACCAAGACCCCACACGCAGCACGAGCTCTGCTTTTAGGGCTGCAGGTAAGACACAGGACACAAGCTAGGTGTGAATCTTAGACAGGCAAAATATATCTTTCCTTATAAGATATTACCTGGGAAATACATACACTAAAAAGTTATTTTTTAAACTAAAAATAGAGTTGCCATATGTTCCAGCAATCCCACTCCTGGGCATAAACCCAAACAAAACCATAATTAGAAAAGATACACACACACCCACGTTCATAGCAGCACTATTTACAAGAGCCAAGACATGGAAGCAACCTAAATGCCCATCGACAGAGGGATGGATAAAGAAGATGTGGTACATATATACAGTGGAATACTACTCAGCCATAAAAAAGGATGAAATAAATAATGCCATTTGTAGCAACATGGATGGACCTAGAGGTTATCATACTAAGTGAAGTATGTCAGACAGAGAAAGACAAATATCATATGATATCACTTATATGTGGAATCTAAAATATGACCCAAATGAACTTATCTATGAAACAGAAACAGACTCACAGACATAGAGAACAGACTTGTGGTTGCCAAGGAGGTGGGGTGGGGGAGGGATGGAGTGGGAGTCTGGGATGAGCAGATGCAAACGATTACATAGAGAACCTGGAACCTTGTGTTGGGATTGGATAAACAACAAGGTCCTACTGCAGAGCACAGGGAACTAAACCATAATGGAAATGAATATGAAAAAGAATGTATATATATGTATAACTGAATCACTCTGCTGTACAGCAGAAATTAACACAACATTGTAAATAAACTCTACTTCAATAAAATTAAAAAAAAAAAGTAAAATTATTTTTTATCTGAAATTCTAAGTGGGCATGTTATTATCTTTATCTTGTTCTTCTTTGCTTTTTTTCGTTTTTTGTTTTTGCTGAACCTGGCAACCCTACCTGCTACTCACCCTCCTTGCTGATACAGCACAGAAAAAGAAGAAAAGGTCTGTGAACAGCCAACAAAGAGAGGTCACAAAGCCCGCGTGCTGAATCTCAACCCTCTCCTCGAAGGGCCTTCGCCCCGTCATTTTACACCCCACCTTCACCAGCCCCAGGGAGCAGGTGCTGGAGCCGGCCCAGGGAGAGCCCAGGCTGGGGGTCAGAGGACCCGGTTGAGTCCCACCGACCCCTCGATATCCATGTGGTCTTTGACTTAGCTCTTAAAAGCTTCAGGGTTTTCTTCCTCTCTTTTAATCAGCAAATTGGAGATGATCCTATCTAACTTGCAGAGCTGATGTAAGGACTAAATAAAAGAATGCCTATATGAAATATGCTAAATAAATGTAAGACACTTATTATCACAAAGAGACATGTTGACAGAAAAGGAAATAAGCACCCCACAGTTTCACTGCCAGGAAGGAAACAAACTATAAAAATCAAACGCAAGAGCCACAAAGACAGCCTCTGAACTTATTTCAGGCAAAGAGCCCCGTATGTCCCAATAAAACGAAGGTGACACTCATTCCACAGGCAGTGATGCTCCAAATGATGGTTTTGAAGTTTCAGGAAAAGACTACGTTATATTCTACGTACTCTGCTTAAGAAAGCAGCCAAGTGCTTCAGCCAGGCAAGTCTGTCTGGCCCAAAGGCTTGAGAATGTGACCCAGCCCCACCAAGAACCGAGTGCTTTTTAAAAAAACTCACTGAAGCACCTACTATGTGCCAGGCACGGTGCAGCCAAATTCACACCCATGAGCTCAGAGAGAGGCTCTTTGTTCAAAGCAACTAGCTGTCATCCCTCTAGTAAATAGTTACGGAATGAATGAGGAAACGGATGGGTGAATTCCCAGGGTGAATTACAAAGTGCTGGAAACATAAAAGGACCCAGGATACACCTGTGGCCGGATGAACACCCCTTACACGACAGGTGACAGCACAGGGCAGGGAAAAGAAGAGGCATCCGTATGTGCATGAGGTGAGACTCGGACGGTTTGCTCCACTACGAGGGCACAGCGAGCATGAAATCTGGGACCACAGCTCGGTGATCGCACGCATTTTGGGATCTGCCAGATCCAGCAGCTCGATGGACCAAAGGGAAGACATTTCTAAAGATAACATCCCGGTGGTTAATACTGAATGAGTCATCCTACTTCTCTAATATTTGGAAATAACCCGTTCTGTGTTGTTCTCCTTAACAAACAGCTGAGCCCTTTGATACTCCCATTGTTCTAACCCATCAGGGCAGGTGGAGAAAAGCCAGAGCTGTCTGGGGTTAGCTCCTGTGAGAGGAACACGCAGCTACAGGCTGAACGGGGGCCTTGGGGCTGTGCACATGGGCTGAAACAGGCCAAGAGCCAGCTGCAGTGACCGGGCCATCACAGCCAGGACCAGGGAGGCTGACCCACTGAAATAAATTCCCTGCCAGCCAAACTCTCCATCAACCAACTAGTTAAGCCTGAACGTGGTCCATCCCGCAGGTGCATGGGAGAGGAGGTGGTTGGAGTGGGGTGGGATTGCCAGAGGGGGAGAAATGCATCTTCTAAACCGGACGACGAAACCCCCGAAGGTAGGAAGACAACCGCAAACATCGGCTAAAGCAGCACATGGGCGACGACGGCCCCACAAGCCGGGCGGTGCGGCAGGATGCCCGGTGGGCTAGGGCGCGTGCGGCCCGGGAGAAAGCAAAGCAAGAGCGTCACTGCCTGAGCTGATCCACAGCTGCCCGAAATCTGCGCTTAAAGGGGCAGGACCTCACTCACGCTGACTTGAAATCCTAAGGAAATCAGATCTAAAAGGGTTTTGGGCGATCAGATAATCGAATCCCTCCTTTGAATGGATGGTAAAGCCACAGGGCAGAAGAGGAGCGACTATCCCATGCAGAGCGTGTCACAGCGGTTCCGAGAGATGGACGCACGGTCACCAGGCTGACCCCTCCCGAAGTCACACACCAGCGCGTGGGCGAGACCCCAGGGCTGCTGCCCAGGCCCCAGCCCCGCAGGCAGGGCGGGAGGGCCCGTCCAGGCCCAGGTCCTGGGCGCACAGCCAGGCTCAGGGCCCTAACGGGGCCCAGTGGCCGCCCCACTGCATCCCTGCTTCTCCCAGCCCGCTCTCGGAGGTGCTCACGCTGGCCTGCATCCCAAGTCCCACGCAGGTCGCAGGTCGGGAAACAAAGGCCCCGGGGCATAACTGAAACTGCTGAACGTTTACTGTGATGTCTTTTTTCAAGGAAATTCCAGATATGGATGAAATCTACCCCCTCTCACCACATTCCTAGGAACTATCCAAATTCCTTTCTTCACAACAGGCAGAAATAAGGGGCCCCTGGCTGGGGTCTGACCATATTTTGTTAGAGGTTTTACAGGTGCATCTTGGGTTGTGTTTTAAAAGAATGAGGGTTGGTTCAGAAAGCTTTTTCCAGGGGGTCTGCGGGGGTCAGAGGAGGGTGTGGTCCCTGCAGCCTTCAGAGGGACCAGAAGGCCCGCATCCAGCCTCCCCAGCACCCTCCCTGGGTGCCGTGCACGTGGCAGCCCTGTCCTCGGATGGCACGGGGGGCTTTGTTAAACCGCACAGCCCTATACAAATGTTGGCCATTATGATTAAACGGCCGAGACAGTATTGTGTCAGCGGCTTAGTTCTGCTCAGTTGAACACGGCGCTCCAGACGTTTCACCAAATACCAAACAGGACCTTGTTATTTAGGGAAGAGATTCAGGAGCTTTCATGGAACACTGGAAAATCTAAACAGCGGCTAAAAACACCACCGTCCCAGCTTCCAGCAGATGCCTCCTCGCTTGGGTGGGGCTGGGGGCCTCTGATCTCTGGGACCCTCGGGCCCACACCCAGAGAGGGCCCGCGGGCATGTGGCGCCTGAGGGTCTTGGTCTGGGGAGAGTGTGAAGGAAGAGTGCTCACGTGACCAACACCAAGGGCCCCGCTTCCTCTGGGTTTGTTTATCCCCTGATGAACCCGGAGCTCCATCCACCCCACACGAGCAGAGCCTCGATGGAGACCAGCCCAAGTGCCAGAGTTCCCGACGGCCGGGAATCCTAAGACCTTAGCGTGGACGGGATCTTGGGGCAGGATTCCCTCTTCCTGCCCCCCCTCCACCTTCTCCAAGGGGCCCAGGACACAGTCAGCTTCTGGTCACTGTGTACACTGGAGCCTTGCACAATCGGAAGAGAAAAAGAAATACCGTGTGCTAACACATACATATGGAATCTAAGGAAAAAAAAAAAAGGTCATGAACAACCTAGAGGCAAGACAGGAATAAAGACACAGACCTACTAGAGAATGGACTTGAGGACATGGGGAGGGGGAAGGGTAAGCTGGGACGAAGTGAGAGAGTGGCATGGACATATATACACTACCAAATGTAAAATAGATAGCTAGTGGGAAGCAGCCGCATAGCACAGGGAGATCAGCTCGGTGCTTTGTGACCACCTAGAGGGGTGGGATAGGGAGGGTGGGAGGGAGACGCAAGAGGGAGGGGATATGGGGATGTATGTATACGTATAGCTGATTCACTTTGTTTTACAGCAGAAACTAATACACCATTGTAAAGCAATTATACTCCAATAAAGATGTTTAAAAAAAAAAAAAAAAAGAGGAAGGCGAGGCCCGGGCGTCAGCCGGCTCTTCCCGGGGGATGGGACGAGTGCCTGCAGGGACGAGGGGAAAGCACCCACTGGAAGGGCACAGATTTCTACGTAAACACGGTGTTTTCATTTCAGGAGCCCCCCTTAAAGCCCCATATCCTGGTGAAGAGACTATTCCTGCTCATCTGAGTCACGGATCTCTGGGCCGCCAGACCCTCTGACTCACTGGTGGGTGAAATCCCAGATTCACAATATCACAGAGCTGCTAAAAATAGGAACCATGTACCTGAGCCCCAAAATAGGACAGAGACAAACACGACTGCCCTATCTGTAACGGAAAAGTCAAACAGGAACTATAATTGTGCTCTTTCATACGACCTGAAGTGCACTAAAGCCACCGCGAACGCTTTGGAAAGCAGTAGGCTTTGTGGGCAGGTACCATAGACAGAAAGACAGAGGGGCAGAGTTGGAATAATTATACCTAACACATTCTGGTTGTTTTTATCAGAAAATTCTAGTTCTTTAAATTAACATAGGGGTATTTTCACAGCAGTGGCAGGGCCATGTAACTTCTCCATCCATGCTTTGATGGTGGTTTCTCCCTTGAGAATCAGTGTGGCTTAAAATAGTTTGGCAAATTGTCAGAGGGAAGCGGAGAGGATGCTTAGGGTTTTCTGGAGGGTTTCATACTTCCCTTCAAGGCTTCTGAGGTCTCCCTGTGTAAAAATCTTGCAGCTTTTCCCACTGCTTACAAACTATCTGAACTTGAATGGCCTTGGGACCAGCCTTGATTTTATTTCAGCCGTACTTTTTGGGGGAAAGACACCTACACCGCTGTCACGTATTCTTTCGGGCCAAAGTTGTGACGCTTTACTTCATTCTGAATCTCTGCTCTAGAATTTATCCTGGGCTTTCACCCGCTCTGCCTCATTTGACCTCACAACGACCTGGAATGGGGTCGGCAGATGTCATCACTCTTGGTGTACAGACATGCCCAGAGGGAGAGGCGGCCCAGCATCCCAATCCAGGTCGTTTCTCAGCCGAAATGCTCAACACAGAGCAGGTGACCTAAAGGAAATCCCCTCTGGAGACTGTCTTCCAGAGGAAGGAAATGGCTCCTGACACAACACATTGCAGCTGTTTGTTTTACCGGTGTTTTTTAATCCCCAACGATTTCCGGCCAAGTGGGAGGCTGCAGGCCTGCAGGCGCGGGGCACTGGGTTACGGGGCCCCTGGTGGAGCCAGACCGAAGCTCTGGCAGCGGAGACAAGGCTGCTGGGCGAGTGGGGGTGATCGTCACAGTCACGCTGGCTCACGGGGGCTGGAATGCAATGACCACCAACCCCCAGGTCGTCCTGAGCGGCCGCCACCAGCTCGGAAGCGTGTTTAAGCATCCCCACGTCGGGCTCCCGGGTGCCTCATCCTCGACGCACTTGCGTAGGTTACGCGGTGCAGCGTGGAAATGAGCTTAGGGCGTTTAAAAAGGCACGATGGCCTTGTCTTTCTGGAACACACACTGTGACACCGACACTTCATTCAGGAGTGGAATAGAAGTGCCGCGGGCAGTTGTGGCAGGCCTGTGGGACCTGCCATCCCGTGAATCCTCACAATCACACCATGAGATACTTTATTATTACCTTTATCTTGCAGCTGAGGAAAAACAAGACTCAGCGAGGTTAAAGAATTCGCTGGAAGTCACACACAGAGGAGTGAAGGCAGCATGGAACCTGACTTGTCAGACCTCAAAACCCACATCTGCCGCCCGACAGCACAAGCCCCCTCTCAGAAAACGCACCCCGTCTGCCAGACGAAGCAGAGCTCCGACTGGACTGGCGCCGCCGCGCCACGAGCCCAGGGCAGGTCCTCGCGATCGGCCACAGCCCGCTCTCCTCCCTCAGTTCCTCCCCGTCCCCGAGTCCCCGCAGCATCCTGCCCGCGCTGAACGGCAGGGCCGCCCCAGTGCCCCCGTTTCAGGGCGGGCTTCTCTAGACCAGGAGGAGTTGAGGGTGGCCCTTGTGCTGCCTATGAAGCTTTTCTACTAGTTGGGGGGTGACACGGAGGCCCACCTAGACGAGACAAGTCAGGCCGTCAAGGAGGGAGCAGCGTTGGACATGATGCAGCCCGTCTCCCCGCCCTGGTGTGGGGGGATAACGGGAACCCCAAGGGGTACAGGAACGGGGTCCAGAGGTCAGAAGGCACCTAATCTCTCAGTGTCCCTCCCGAAAGGGGACGGTTCTGCTCTGCCCGGGAGACGTGCACCATCAAAGAAGCTGCCGTTTCTTCTCCTGGCGTCTTCGTGTGGTTCACTTCTGTGCCTTCACTCTGACCGCCAGAAAGCCTTCTGGACGCCTGACTCAACCTCCCCAGCAGGCCCCTGCGGTGATGCCGTGTGAGGTGATGGCCACCTGCGTGGGCGCCATCCTACCTGGGAGGCCGCGCACATCACCTGGGGACACGGACCGGAGGGTGTGCAATGCTCCCACACTAGAGCAAACACGCTCCTGTCCCCTCAGCCTCTGCCAGACGGCAACTCCAGGAGAAAAGGAAGAGAAGGGCGCTTGTTATCTAACAGTAAGCTTGAGGACACCAAGGTGGAGAGCACGAAGCTGCCTGGTCGGCTGGGAGGGTCAGGAGCAGCCCCCTGGGTCCACCCACTGCTAGAGCCGGCCGGGCAGGCCTGGAAGTGCTGTCACAGGTTCTGGACTCACTCAGCCTCACTCAGAATCCCAGTTAAATCTCTTATGACGTGTTGGCCTTGGGTAATCACTGAATCTCTCCAGGACTCCACTTCCTTCTCCATCAGGGAACTGAAGAGAGTCTGGAGTGCCCACCACGGCCCACGGGAGGCCCTTCCCCCACTGTCACCTTGACATCAACGGCCCAGACTCCGCCCTCTGCCTTCACCCCTTTCTCAAGAGCTGGGACTCGGGCGCGTCCAAGGGGCTGCGTCACAGCTGCCAGGGCGGGGAGGAGGGAACCTGTCTTCATGTGGCCACCGAGAGGTTCAAACTCTTGCTGCTATTTTATCTGTTGCTGCTGCTGTTTTCTGTGTTAGAATATTTGCTCATGATAAAAAATGCAATATTACTGAAAACTACTAAAAAGTAGGGAAAGAATGCTACACCGAGAGGCATCTTCTTAAGATATCCTTCCAGATTTTTTAATGCATATTTTGAATGTAATCGAGATTCCACTGGCTGTCGTGTCTTCTGGTTTCATAGGACACAGAGGTGAGCATCTGGTCATGCCGGTGACAATGATCCCCGACGTCATTTAGGGGCCATGATATTTCACAGCCATCATACCAGCCCTTGTTGTGGAATATTCAGGTGGTCTCCGATTTTTTATTTTTGAAAGCAACACTTCAGTAAGACATTTGTGCATAAATCTTTACATGACTGTATATTTTCTGTGAGTAGAAGTGGGGCTAAAATATTTTTAAGGTTCGCAATATGAACGGCCAAGTTGCAGCTCAGGAAAGGCTGGGAGAAGCCATCCTACCAACAGGGTTTGGGAGGTCCTGCTTTGCCCTCACATCCTGCTCCTCTCATTCCTTATTCTTGTTACTTCTAGAGGCAAAACACGGCCCTTGTTATTGTTTATCTGTTTTGAAATAATTTCAAGCTTATAGAAAAGTTGCAAGAATAGTAAAAGGCACTTTCATATACCCTTCACCCAGATGGCCCAATTGTTAACATTTTGACATATTTGCTTTATCATTCCCTCTCTAAAGATAGATGGATAGATGGATAAATGTATAGATAGATAGATGGATTTAGAGATACATACTAGTAACATCACACACATAAATACATACATAATGTTTTTCTGAGTCACCTGAGACTAAGTAACAAATACCCCTTTATATCTAAATAATTCAGTGTATATTTTATAAGAACAAAGTCATTCTCACATAGTATGATAAGCAAAATCAGAAAATTTACTTTGATAAATACTGTATCTAATCTGAAGAACTTAACTTTCACCCAATGTCCTTGATAGAAAAAAAATTTGGTCCAGGATTCCACCAAGACCATGCATTCCATCTAGTTGTCATGTCTGTTTAGTCTCTTTAACAGGGAACCATTCTCTCCATCTTTGTCTTTCATGACCTGACAGTTTTTGAAAAGGACAAGCCAGGATATTTGGAGAAATTCTCTCGATTTGGGTTTGTCTTACATTGCCTCACGATTAGGTTATGCATTTGGGGCAGGAACACACAGAAGTGACATTGTATGCAGTATGCAGCTCTGTGGGTTTGTGATGTTGACTTGTCCCATCAGTGGAGAGGTTAACCTTGACCACTGGTTGAAGTGGTGTCCGGGTTCTCCACTGTAAGGTTACTATTGAACCGATGAGCAATTTTGGGGGAGAATATCCTGCTCCTCCTTTAACGGTTCACGTACTGGTTTTGGCCCAATTCCTGCTTGAAGCAATGGGACGGTGATCGAGTGGTGACTTTCTAACTCCATCATTCCTTCCACATCTGTTAGGTAGCATTTTGTTACAAGAAAAGTGGTCTCATTCTTGCCCATGTATTTACTCATTAACTTAAATCAATATAGACTCATGGATTCTTACTTTATTCAACCTGTTAATGCCATTTACTATGAAGCTCAATTATTTCAGATTTAGCCAGAGGGAGTCCGCTCAAGCTGGCTCCAGTGTCCTTGACACGTCCCCACCATCCCGTGAGCGCTACCTTCCGGCACCAGATGTTGAAGGATTCTCTTGTGCTTCTTTGCCTTTGATTCCTTTGTAGGAGAAGAACATGAGAGACCAAGATCTGAATGCTAAGTGCGCTCGTCGCTGCTGGGGTATCACTTCTAAGTCCTTTCAGCAGCTACAGAGCCAGGAATTGTGTGTGTGTGTGTGTGTGTGTGTGTGTGTAAAAATCATACGTGTATCTGTATGTATAATGTGTATGCAATATATAATGATTTAATATGTCATTTCTGTACAAATTATAATTTTAAAAATTACTACTTAAATACTTTTCCAAATGTTTATTAAGCCACTGTATGGGACTTTTACCCATTTATCTATCAGAATTTTTGAAGTTCTTATTCCTTTAGATATATTTTTAAACACAGATATTAGGCAAAATGTTAACCTGTGGTAAATCTTTTCTGAAATTCATTGTTTTTATTCCTGACGTAGAGATTTCTGATTTTTTGAAGTTAGAACTATCATCAACTTTTGTAACATCTACCATTGTTTTGAGCTATTATACTCCTCCCCCAGCCAGAGAATTGATATTTACTTCTATTTTCTTTTTCTTTTTCCATTGGTCTATTTAATCAACTCGGAATATATTGTAGCAAACTGTGTGAGATGAGGACCTAAATTGCTAGGATATTTTTCTAAGTAGCTAAACAATTGTCCCAGCACCATTTATTATATAATCCTTCCCATCGTCATTAATTAATTAATTTGTTTATTTTCCATTTTTTTAAACATCTTTATTGGAGTATAACTGCTTTACAATGATGTGTTAGTTTCTGCTGTATAACAAAGTGAATCAGCTATACATATACATATATCCCCATATCCCCTCCCTCTTGCGTCTCCCTCCCACCCACCCTATCCCACCCCTCTAGGTGGTCACAAAGCACCGAGCTGATCTCCCTGTGCTATGAGGCTGCTTCCCACTAGCTAGCTATTTTACGTTTGGTAGTGTATATATGTCCATGCCACTCTCTCACTTCGTCCCAGCTTCCCCTTCCCCCTCCCCGTGTCCTCAAGTCCATTCTCTACGTCTGCAACTTTATTCCTGTCCTGCCCCTGGGTTCTTCAGAACCTTTTTTTTTTTTTTTAGATTCCATATATATGTGTTAGCATATGGTATTTGTTTTTCCCTTTCTGACTTACTTCACTCTGTATGACAGACTCTAGGTCCATCCACCTCATTACAAATACCTCCATTTCATTTCTTTTTATGGCTGAGTAATATTCCACTGTATATATGTGCCACATATTCTTTATCCATTCATCTGTCGATGGACACTTAGGTTGCTTCCATGTCCTGGCTGTTGTAAATAGAGCTGCAATGAACATTGTGCTACATGACTCCTTTTGAATTATGGTTTTCTCAGGGTATATGCCCTGTAGTGGGATTGCTGGGTCGTATGGTAGTTCTATTTTTAGTTTTTTAAGGAACCTCCATACTGTTCTCCATAGTGGCTGTATCAATTTACATTCCCACCAACAGTGCAAGAGGGTTCCCTTTTCTCCACACCCTCTCCAGCATTTATTGTTTATAGATTTTTTGATGATGGCCCTTCTGACTGGTGTGAGGTGATACCTCATTGTAGTTTTGATTTGCCTTTCTCTAATGATTAGTGATGTTGAGCATCCTTTCATGTGTTTGTTAGCAATCTGTATATCTTCTTTGGAGAAATGTCTGTTTAGGTCTTCTGTCCATTTTTGGATTGGGTTGTTTGTTTTTATGATATTGAACTGCATGAGCTGCTTGTAAATTTTGGAGATTAATCCAAATTTTACAATTTGTTGCTTCATTTGCAAATATTTTCTCCCATTCTGAGGGTTGTCTTTTTGTCTTGTTTATGGTTTCCTTTGCTGTGCAAAAAGCTTTTCAGTTTCATTAGGTCCCATTTGTTTATTTTTGTTTTTATTTCCATTTCTCTTGGAGGTGGGTCAAAAAGGATCTTGCTGTGATTTACGTCATAGAGTGTTCTGCCTCTGTTTTCCTGTAAGAGTTTTAGAGTGTCTGGCCTTACATTTAGGTCTTTAATCCATTTTGAGTTTATTTTTGTGGAGGGTGTTAGGGAGTGTTCTAACTTCATTCTCTATGTAGCTGTCCAGTTTTCCCAGCACCACTTATTGAAGAGGCTGTCTTTTCTCCATTGAATATTCTTGCCTCCTTTATCAAAAATAAGGTGACCATATGTCATCACTGATTTATCATTGTTGTTTTTAGAAATTGCTTTTCGTATCTCCATCTGGCCAAGTGGTTTTTTTTATAAAGGTTGCCGGGTAAACTGTTTTTCTCTCCTAAACTCACACAATTTAGATCTTTGGGGAAGGAGCACAGTGGCTAAGCATCTGGCATCTGCACGGAAGCCAGGCTGCTGGATTCAAATGCAGGTCCCCAGCTTCCCCACCTGTGAAGTGGAGATAACTGTACCTACCACAAAGGATATTGTGAGACTAAATGAGTCAAAACGCTTAAAACAGTACTTAGCACGCAGAAGAGTTCAGGAAGTGTTAGTCATTGTTATTCTTATAATTGTTTTGTTGTTTTTCGTGTTACCTCCTTCATTTCTCCAGTGGGAGACTGAGGCTCAGAAATGTGTGGTGACTTTGCCAAGGTCACACATCCTGGTCCTCCCTCCCTGGTACATCTCCCACCAGGAAGGCATGTCCTCTTTGCATCTCCTACTCAGGTAGTGCCTCATCACCTGTGCTTTTAACTTATACAAGTTCTACTACAAGAGAGCGAGAGGGGTGGAGGGAGGGAGGGAGGAGAGGCAATTCAAACAGCACCCAAGATGCACCCACCCCTGCACTCAGCACACGTGCATCCCCTGTAAGTGAGGAGACACCAAGCAGCTGGCCCCCATCATCCTTCTTTGCTCTGGTGAGCCTTTCCAAGAGGCAGCATCTCATCACACTGGGTGGGTTGCCAGTATTTAAAGATACTCATTTTTTCAAACAGCTTGGCCCCTAAATGCAAACCAACTACTGTACTTCCATCTGGGGCTCAACTGCTGGCAACAGACATCTAATCTGTACAGAGCAAAACCAGCTGCCGTGGCCTTAAACTAAGAAGTGGAATGCCCTTCTGCACTTTGCTGTAGGATTTGGAGGGGGATTTTTATTCACCGCAAAGACCGTGACAGTCACATCACGGCCGTCTGCTTGGTCCTTCTCTGCCTTGGGTTCCCCTCCCCAGTTCTATTCTCCAAAGCAAACTTCATAAGCACACGTGGACCACATCTTTCCCAGGCTTAAGACTTCTCACACATCCTGTCTTCACAGCATCCCTGGCTGGTGAACAAAAATGGTTTCCTTTTGTGAAAATGCTAAAAACAAGATTTTTTTTGAGATTTGAAGAGTCTAAGGTGACAGGTCAGAGGAGATCCCATGGCACAGGAAGAATGGGACCACTTACTTGACGCCTGGCCTGAAGGCGCTGTGTCTGTTCACGAGGTGGGTCCTCGGTGACTCACTGCCCCAAGGGGCGTCTGGTGCCAACAGGCTTCCTGTGACTGCAGATGGATGGGCCCCGCCTCACGAGCAAGACGCCCTACTTGGCTTGAGTGTGGCAAATGGCCAATATAATATCAAGACAGCACCTACTTCTGGCTAATATCCTACAGAGTTCTGTGGGTTTGAAAAATTATAATAATTAAACAGTATAGAAAATGTTGATGCTATTATTCCACTAATCAAGACCATTCTGCAATCCTGCACAGAAAAGGACATGATTCCAGTGGAGAAAACAGGTGGAGACTGGATGTAGTCCACAGAACACTGGCACCTAACAGGGACTGTGTGCCTCCTACTCATGGTCCAAGATGGCAGCCGGAGCTCCAGCCATCACATCCACATTCCTGGCAGAGGATGGAGGAAGGGACAGAGAAGGATGGAGGAAGAGTAAGAATGGATACTAGAGGGTAACTAATGTATCTGCACAGCCCTATGGAGGGAATGTTCACCAAATCACGAGCCTCCTGGAGTTTGACCCTGTGTATTTTCAGAAAGCTTCTTGAAGGGTTGTTGGTACACATGCCTGCTTAAGTACAGTCAGACTCAGTCATCTCTTGGGGACCTTCCAGCCATAAGCCACACTGAGCAACAGGAAACGAGGGGAGAGCAATGAAGAATCACATCAAGCTGTGTTCCGGGCAGTAAATCCAGTGAGCTGACTGACGTAACGGGGCCTTGAGAAGTGAGGAAATGTGGGCTGGGCCCTCGCAGCCAAGAGAGATGCTGAGAGTCACCGGGGGTATTTACCAGGAGAAACAGCACTGCTCTGATGAAAACAGAAGACGCTCTAATCCAGGGGGCTCCTGAACCTCCCAGGGCCCACCCGGGCTTCCCCTTGTCAGCGCTGTGTCCCGCTCACCCCAGAGTGGGCAGCTCCGTGCGGCGAACGGCTGGTAAACACGCACACACGTGTGAGGGGCCTCAGTGCCCCAGAACACAGGTTAAATGGGCCTCTCGGTCAAGCCCTGTCGATAAATGAGTTTTGGCCACTGAACAACACGTGATCCTGCAGCCAGGCTGGGGGCCCTGCCGGGGTGCAGTTGGTCACTGCAGGGGGGACTCTGGCCTCACACCCAGGTGGCCTCAGAGTTCTCCCCAAGCCGGATCCACGCTGTTCCCTGGAGGCAGGAACCAGGTCCTGTCCCGACACAGTCTGCTCTGCGTTAGGGGATCCCGCTGCCTAGAAAGCCGTTCCTCACGTGACATGTGGCTCTTTTTCCCTCGTTTGAGTTTCAGCTTCTCAGGGAACCCCCCCTCAGCCCCCATCCCATATTATTCACTTTCTTCTCAGTACACGTCACTGTCTGAAATCCCCTTGTTTGTTTACTTGTTCACTGTCTGTCCCCTCCACGCCCCCCACCCCAATACCATTAAATGCAAGCTCTGTTTTACTGCTTTATCCCCGGCACCTAGAGCAGTCCGTACCTGACACCCACGGTCCTCACCAGAATTAATGAGGTAACTAATGAATCTCAACACAAAGCCAAGTGGGATTGCACTGAATCATCCCGTCTGTCCGATGAGGTGGGGACAGTCCCCCCTTACAGACGAGGGTCTGGCTGAGATCCTGACCCACGGCAATGGGAGCTGCTGGAAACAAGGCTCCACAGCTTACACCAGGGGCAGAAGGCAGAACCGCCCTGTTGAACCCAGGGGACAAGGAGGCACCTGCTCCTCCCGCCACACACCCCTGGAAGCCAGAAAGAGGCGCCCCAAACGTGGGAGGCTGGAAGAGCCAGTGGCCGGCGTCCAGGCAGCAGCGACAACACGGCCTGAGCGGAGTGGTCAGCAGGAGGGCGAGGCCGTGTCTCACACACCTTGGATTTCCAGAAATGTCGTGGCTGCACATATGCAATTATGGCCACACGCAGCCTGGGCCCCCATAGCTTCGGGCAGCTGTGATGCACGGGCACGACCCTGACGCCCCTCCTCTGGCCCGAGGGCTTTGGGGATCTGGCCAGTGTGTGCTGGGGGGATGCGGAGGGCGTGGGTGTGCAGACGGGCCGAGGTTTCCGAGCACAGCGTCCGTCTTCTGCTCCTGCCCCTGGATGCTTTGGCCCGAATGCCTGAGGGAGGCTGCAAGTCTCAGAGACGGGCTGACTTAATGCCCTGCTGCCCTCGAGGAAGCTGTGTCCTGAGGGTGGGTCACGGACAAAGGCAGCCTTGGGGGGGGACACGGCAACCCACGGGGAGGGATCGAGGGAGTGAGACCCCTCCTCCCTCCTCCGCGCCCCTTACGGCATCCTCGACACCCAGGACGGCAACCGGAGGGGGGCCCAAGGGCGACGGATCACATCTGCTAATTGCAATGATCGCTATTTAACGCTCTGTGTACATTTCCTCAGACCCAGAGGGCGGACGCAGCGCCTGGCGGAACAGGTCATGTTGGTATTCGGGTTGCTTTCTTTTTTCTTTTTTACTAAAAATATATATTCCACAAATGCTTGGGAAATGAATGAAAGCAAGGCAAACAGACAGCGGTGGAGGGCAGAGGGTGAAGGCTGGGAGCAGGGAGGAGCGGGCTGGGCCCCATAGGACCGGAGTCTGGGCCTGGAGCGTAGCCGCTGGCTGACCACCGCAGATCTGAGTTTTCTGCTCAGCTTGGAGGCCAGCAGCGGTGTGGCTTGTCCTCCGGCAGGGGACACGCCCAGTGGCCTAAGTCCTGACCAGCTGGCGGCAGAAACCCCAGAGGGCAGGGGTGGAGGGCACTGGCGGTCTGAGAAGGAGAGGAAACGAGTGATGGCAGAGTTGAGACCATCCTGCAACAAAACCCGAGGGACCGCGCTTTAGGCGGTGCGTCTGGCGCCAGGGCCGGAAGAGCTGTGGGGCTTCCTCAGCTCTGGGAAGCAGCCTGCGTTTTCTCTGAAATGTCAGAATGACTCAAGCGTAAGGAACTGACGTGTCCAGCCGGGCCCTCCGCTGTAGGGGGTGCCTGGCCACGTCTCCAGGGCCTGGACCTGCCGCCGGCGCTCCCCGCCTTCCTCCCTGCACAAGCCCCACCTTCCCGCCAGCCCCACATCGTAGACGCGTCAGATGGCCCAAATCCACAGCAGGAACAAAGCAAAGAGTGAACGCGGTGACCAGAGAGTGTCCGACCCGGTAGAAGGGGAGGAGGATGCAGCCACGCCCGTGCCTGAGGGAGACCCCGGGGTCCAGCCCACCGGCACTGCCAGGCCCTGTTCCCAGTCGCAAGAGAGGGCGGGAAGCTGGGGGTGTCAGGAGCCTGGGCCCCCCGAGGACGGCCTGTCTGCCCCTGGACAGCTGGGGGGCGGGGACCCTCTCCTGCGTGACCCCTCTGGAGGTGGATGGCTTGTCCTCAGAAGACAGCACTGTTGTCAGAAAAGGAGCTGGACTCTTTCTCCGTCCTCGTTCAGAGAGTAGGAGTGGGCCGGCCTCCGCCTCTTGCCTGCCTCTCTCTCCCCTGTCCGTCCCGTCCCGCCTCCCTCTGGCCGCTCACTCCCCGCTGGGCTGCTCCCGGTGCTGCCCTGTGAGCGCCCACCTGCCACAGGGGACCCGGAAGCTCATCCAAGCCCCGCGTGCGCACTGTGTCCAGCGGCCACCCTGGCTCCTCTGCCCTCTGGGACCCTCGGCAAGGACCCCTCGAGACAGTGGGCCCCTTGATGGCAGGCGCCGTGTCCTTACAGACCGTGCGACCAGCACAGGGTCTACACAGAGGAAGCACGGGAAGAAGGCGGGCTGGTTGGTGGGGGGATGCCCGGGTCCTGGGATCCGCCAGCCCCTGCTCCTCGTCCAGGAAGGAGGTCTCCCCCGTTGGGAGCGAAGCCTGAGGGGCGGGGGCCGCCGACTTGGGCATAGAAGCATCCCCGCTGTCACCGCGTGGGAACCGCTGTCTGCGCCTCTGGGGGGTAGGACGCCCCCTCACCTGTCAGGGCTGTACTTACACCTCGCCGCTCTAGCAGGACCTTTCCCAATGGTGCCACGCCGGCTCCGAGAGCAGAAGGACGCAACCCAGGGGCCTACAGATCGTTCTTTAAACACCGCGTGGGTCTGATTCGGGCAAGGTCAATTAGGCTCCGACAACCGGGCGCTTTCCTGACCGCGGGCCAGTGCGAGGCAGGCCGCTCCAGCCTCCGGCACCTCCCCAGCCCCAAGGAGCCTTCCCGTGGGCCGGGGACCTGGCTGCCCACTTCCGGCCTGGCAGCTCGTGTAGACGCCCCCTTCCTCGGGCCGCCGTCCCCCTGCTTCTCCGCCAATTAAAACGGGACGTCAGTTATCTCGTCCTTCCACTGGGTTCAGGTCTCTGCGTCACCACCTCTCCCGGGCTGCTTTCAGTTCGACCATGAAACAGAGGCGACTGCGTCTCTCCTGCAATCTCTCCGTCTAGACCGAGACAGCCAAGGGCCCTGGGAGCGGCTTCCACCCCCTCGGAAATGGCCTCTGCCCTCTCTGTGTCCCCAGATCAAGACCCTCCCGGCTGCCCTCCAACACGTTTCTTCGGTCCAGCTGGATTCAAATGCAGCAAACATTTATGTATTGTTTATTTTAAGTTTTAAAAAAATTTAAAAAAAATTTTTAATTGTGGTAAAATACACGTAAATATAAAATTTACCATCTTAACCGTTTTTAAGCACGCAGCTCAGTAGCGTTAAGAACGTTCACACCGCTGCTCACACAATCTCCAGAACTCTTCATCGTGCAAAGAGAAACCCTGTCCCCATTAAACACTCACTTCCCCCCTCCCCTCCCCCAGTCCCGGGCCCCCACCGCCCTTTCTGTCTCTAGGGACCTCATGGAAGTGGAATCAAACAGTACTTGTCCTTTTGTGTCTGGCTTATTTCATTGAGCATCATGTCCTCGAGGTTCATCCATGTCGTAGCCTGTGTCAGGATTTCCTTCCCTTTTAGGTACATACAGACCACGCCTTGCTCATCCATTTTTCCATCGATGGATACTTGGGTTGCTTCTGCCTTTTCCCTACCGTGAATAATGAATGCTGCTATGAACATGGGGGTACAAATATCTTCTTGAGACCCTGCTCTCACTTCTTTTGGATAAATACCCAGAAGCAGAATTGCTGGATCATATGGTGGTTCTATTTTAAAATTTCTGGGAACCCCCATGCTGTTTTCCACAGCGGCTGCAGCACTTTACATTCCCAGCAACAGTGCACGAGGGTTCCAATTTCTCTGCTTCCTCGTCAGCACTTGTTATTTTCTGTTTGTCTTGCTTTGGTTTAGGTTTTGACAGCAGTGTCCTGGTAGGTGTGAGGCAGTGATTTCCTCTCCTGTTCAGGCACTGAATCATCTCATTGAATCCATGAGATGCACGGATACTCACTGGCGGTGGCCACTTTCTCCCCCATCACGGGTCGTCTTCTCACGCGTGTGCGCGTTTCTCCCCACGGGCACACCAGCCCTCTGCCCAGCACGCGCTGCACCTGTGTGGGGAGCCAGCCCACCCCGACCTCGCAGAGGCTGGCGAACCAGGGCGTGCACGGTGCTCCGGGCACCGGCAGGGCTGGGCTGGGCCTTTGGCCGAAGGGCTCTGTCTCCAAGGACCTGAGCATGCAGCCGCCTCGCCAGCCGAGCCCGAGCCTGTGCCCAGCGCTGCGTCCGGAGCGCCCTGTCCAGCTAAGGCAGGAATGACCGGCCCTATCAGAGCACCGTCCCAGCCTGCACGGGAACCAGATGCCCACAGGCACAGCCTGGAGCAGGTGCCTCAAAGTATCTCCTGCGACAAGAACAGGAGACATGCTTGACTGTTTACCATGCACCCTGCACTTTACACACCCTGACTGATTTAATCCCCAGAACAAGCCAGCGAGGGAGCTGGGATCACCCCCATTTTACAGAGGAGGAAACTGAGGAACCCAGGCGCTTCCTCGAGGCCACACAGCCCAGAGGCCACAAAGCCGGGCTTTGACCCTGGAGCCCGTGCCCCTGACTGCTCTGGCCGGCTTTGGGGGTCTGCACCACCCCCCAGATTAGTGAAAGGGGAGCAGGCCCAGACCCGGTTCTCTTAGAGGAGCTGGTGACCTCCCGGGTCGGGGCGCAGGGCCCCCATCACCCGCACTCTGTCCACAGAGGCCCTTCCTCTGCCTGTAGCCTGTGGTCAGAACTGGCTCCCAGAGGCCAGGAGAGTCCTACGTGCAAAGAGCTATAACACCCATCTTTCTGTTGATGACAACAGGCCCCCAGGGTCAGGGGAAACTGAAACTTTGGGCAAAACACCACACATGTCTAACTTCTCAATCTAAGTAAGATCTCAGAAGATCTCTGTCCTGGGGACGCCGCGAGAGCCCTTTCACTCGTTTTACAGCAAACCATTCATTCATTCATTCCCTCAGTCGACTGTGTCCACATGCCGAAATAAGGCCCCAAATGTCCTCTTTGCTTGATAAATAGATTTTCTGCCCTCTCACACCCCTGCCAGGCCCTCCTCGGATGGTGGATGATGACACAGAGCACCTGCAGCTCCGATGGGCCCGGGAGGCACGACAATGCAGGAGGCTTGGAGTTTATACAACCCCAAAGAGCCTCTACCTGATCATCCTGCTTTTGCATTTGGGGGTAAAATGCTTACAAACATAACACTGACCATCTTAACCATTTCTGAGTGGACAGCTCCACAGGACTAAGTACATTCCCATCGTTACGTCACCACGCTTTGTCTCCAGGACTTTCACCCTACTTCTCAGTGTCTTCATGAAGTTAAAAAATTATTCCCCAAAGCAGTTTCTGGTTTTATCAGCCTCGGACGAGATGCCGTGGTTTTCTCTGCAGGCCCCCATGGATGTGGCTGGCCCCCCACGTGCATACTTGTTCTCTGAGTTAAACGAGCTCCTGACGGCTGACACAGCAAGAAGAGGTTCACGCCTGTGGACGTGCGGTACCCAGTTCTGCCACCTTCTGTCTGCTGGGGCAGAGGCGATGGCTTAAGAGGGCCCTTCTTACATCGGGACTGATGGCCACCCCTGGGGAAACGGGTCAGCCTGGGTCCAGTTTCACTGCTTTCAGAAGGTAAAGGCAGAAAGTCATCGTCACGGGTCCACGTACACCCCAGTCGCTCTGCTGGCTCCGTGTCCACGTAAACAGTTAATTGCAGGCTTGCAGGCCTTAGAGAATACAGGGGAGCTGTTAATTAATTCCAGTACACGCCTTGCAATGTTTACATTCCAAATTACCTTCAAGTCAGAAGTATGTGGCCCAGAACCACAGTTTGGGGGCAATAAAATTCCACTGGCCGCTGCTTCCTGCATCTGGAAGTCATTTGCTAAAAGAGACAGAGTTTGCTCTTTGGGAAAGTTAGACGTGCTTTGGGAGAGAGATGAGGTGACACTGGCTTTCCCCCAAGCTGCTGATGTGAGGAAAGAACCAGGCGAGCTCCAAGCAAGAGTGATGCTTGCGGGTCCTGAGCGGGGGTGGGGGGATGGGGGGGTGCCACAATGTTTGCTGTCATCGGCCAGAAGGAAGCCTCAACAAGAGCCCGGGGAAAGATGTGACACCAACGACCAGGACCAGATTTCCAGAAATTATTTCATGCCATTACAGACGCCAGCCCTGGGTGTGCCAAAGCTGGGGGTGCCCTCCTTCTCCTGCTCCTTATCTTCTCCGCCAGGTGCCCCTTCCTGGACTCACAGGAAACTCCATCTGCAGTAGGAAGGGTGATGGAGGCAACAGTTGCTTTTCTGACGTTGGACTTGAGAGCGTCACGAGCTGGTTGCACGATCTCCGCAGACGCGCTGGGGGCCCTACGCGTGGAGAGCGGGACCCAGCGAGGAAAGTCCTGTGAGCACAGGCCCGGCAGACACCCCTCGCACCCTGCCGCAGGCAGGGCTAACTGTCCTCTCAGTGTTTCCCTCTTCAGATCCAAGGCAGGAGGGTTGGGTTATGAAAGATACTTTGCATTTGCTCCTTTGGAAGTCAAATTTCCAAATGAGTCAACACTGTCACGGGGCTTTCAATATTTCTCTAAACAAATCAGAGCTTCACGTCAGTCCTATTCTTTGTCAACGTCTTTGCCTTCTTCTCATCCAAAACCAAGTCGGGTTTGTCCGAGACCCGCTTCAGGAATTCTTGTTTCCGTCTCTCTAACCCCGGGCGCAGGGGACAGGGTGCGGCCCCGTCTCCCCGGCTGTGGGGACAGAAGGGAATGGCGGTGGGCCCTGCGGTCCAGCAGACCTGGACTTGGACCCGGCCGCTCCGAGCTCCGTTTCCTGCGTGTGAGGCGGAGGTGGCATCACGGGTCCTCCCGTCGAGGTGCTGAAGGGTCAGGGGAGCCGAGAGTCCCGTCGTACTCCGGACACGGTCGCCCGAGTGGCCCGAGCAGTGAGCTGAGTGGCTCCAGGGACCAAGCAGCGAGATGCGCGTGCGGATCTCGTGGACCCCGCCCCCCCCCCGGCTGCTGCCTACAGCGTTGGGTGCGCCCAGAAACTGGAGACCCAGCCACCTCCCGGGCGCCGCATCCACTGCCAATCCCGCTTCATGGCCCTCCTCCCGGATTGTAAGTCTCCGGAAGGTGGGGGCCACGTCCGTGTGGACGGCTGGGCGTGGTGCCTGCAGTGCTTCCTGCACAGCGAGCCTCACAGGTGCTTTTGAAAACGACCGTCAGGGTGACGCTGCTGGGTTACGTGCTGTCCACTTTCAAAACTGAACACTGGCATCCCCCTCTAACCCACTCGGACAGCCACGGACCCAAGCTCCTCGCCTCACAGCCCAGCGTGTGGGTGTTGGAAGGGTTCCTGTAATTAAGCAGTTTTGGTTCATTACGATGTGCGTCAGCATTTCACCAAGCGGCATCCAAGGACGAGCCTCATCGAAACCACATGGGGTGGGGTGGGCGGCAGTGCGCTGGTTAAAAATGCAGATTCCTGGCCTCCGCCCTGGACCTTCTGGACCATCGTCCCTGGAGACGGAGCTAGGGACCTTCCCTTCGAAACAAAGCCCCTCACCCCAGCATCCCCTCTGGGCTCCTGGGGCTTCTGTGCCTGCCCTTGCTTTTCAGAGTCTGCAGCTGCAGGCGTCTGTGTTGGTGTTTGGAGTGGAGCGGCAGCCAGTTAGCTACAGACGTGGGCTTGAGCCACAGGGATGTGACCCTCTGCCTGTCAAGAGACTGTGCAGGAAGGCCCCTAGGTGCTCCAGGGTCAGCGGCACAGAAGGAACCACCGTCCAGGGCCTCACAAAGCGAAGCAGCATCTTTCCAGGCAGCGTCCCCGGGTCCGTCCTGCACGGTCCTCGTGCTTCAGGATGGACGGCTCTGTTTGTTTTACAACGTGCCCGGGATGGCTGTGCTGACTAGGAAAATTGAGAACCAGAGCTCCAGGCTCCACACCTCCGCGCCAGTGACATCCGCCGAGAGGCACAGCGGGGCAGCCATGAACCTGGGAAGCGGGGAGCCGGCTGTCCTCCTGGCTCTGGGCCTCCAAGGAGCTGTGTGATCCTGCACTGGTCCCCGAGCATCCTGGAGCCGTAATTTGTCTCGATAATAAACAAAGGGAGTCAAACTAAGTCGGTGACTTTTAGATTTTGTTTTGGGAGTGAAATTGTTTTTGCCAAAGACACTTACACGGTACCCAGATACAGGAAACAGGTTAAAGCACCACACCAAGCACCACCTGCGGCAGCCCGGGGGCTCTTCATCAGGACCCCAGGATGCCAAGGAACACAGCCCAGAATCCTCTGGGCCGGCTGACCGAGTGTCCAGGCCAGACCCCAGGGGCAGCTGGGCGGGTGGCCGCCAGCACAACCAAGAATGGACATGAGGAGCTGGCGGTGGGGGGGTGTCTCAGGGTCTCACATGGTACCCTACAGGTGCCACATGTGGGCCCGGCTCCCCCAAGTCCAGGCACGGGGTCGTGGAGGCCCCGACAGCCTAGCTCTCCGACGGCACACGGCGTCATCTCCTTCCCCATCGCTGCCGTTGCCGGAGCTGATCTCCGACAAACAGGCCTCGGAAGGACCTAGCTGCGCATGAGGTGACGGGGGCCTCAGCTTTCCCTCCGACGCGTGTTAAGACCCCACGAGAATTCCAAGGGCAAATTGGCTCGTTCAGCGTTTCTAAGGCAGAGGGACTCCAACTTGGTTTTGACTGACAGATCTTTTTACAAGTAAAGTTTATCCAATATCCTCTGGAAGACAGTTTGTGATACACAGAGGTGGTTGCAGAAGAGCTTCAGTGTGGGTTTTGGGAAAAGACTGACATTCTGAGGATTAGGGGGCGAAGGGGCAGAGGAGGAGTGAATCTTAGGGATTTTCCCCTTGAACTGTATATTGTGCAGCACAAAAGGCCACAGGACCTGACTTGATGATACTAAAGTCCTAGCACCCGAAGGAACTATTGGTGAGGGGACTCCAGTTCCCCAAGTCCGCGTGCTCTGCGGCAGAATCTTGGGATGAGACGTGGCCCGAGCAGGTGGGCCATGGGTCCCTGGCTGCTGGGAGGTGCCTGCCGACTCGGGCACTTTCTCATCCACCCATGTGGTCCACCCTGCCTGCGCCCCTTTCCCTCAGACCCCTTCTTTGATGCTGAGTAAACCCCACCTGAGTTCAGTGTTTGGATGCGAAGCGCACCTTCAGAACCTAAGAGCAGCCGCGGTCCTGGCAGGACCTGAGCCCGAGCCTGCACACAGCGCTGGCCCGGGGCTGGACACGCTGGGCCACAGGGGCACCTCTGTGCCTTTCCTGGGCCGGGGTGAGGCGGGCATAGAGTCTGCTCCTCTGGAAGCTCACTGCGCCAGCTTCACGGACCTGCTCTGGGCCTGCTCTCGGGGTGTGGTGGCGACTGCTTGGGGACAGGTGTGTCACGGTGGGTGATGTCACGTGTTCAGAGAAACCAGGCCTGGGGGGCTTCCCGCAGCATCACTGTTCAGGGAGGCCTGACTCAGCGGCAGGGATCTGCAATCCCCAAGGGTCTCCTGGGCTGGGTGACGCTCCAGGTTCCTTCCAGGGCCTCGTGCCTCCTTAAACGCCCTTCTGCCCCGTCACACGGACACACACAGACACACACATGCACACGTGCGCACACACACCCGCAGGCACACACGTACACACATGCACACACGTGCACACGCAGGCACACATGTACACACACACACACATGCACACACGTGCACACGTGTGCATGCGTACACAGGGTCTGGACTGCCCAGTAACGCTCTTCACCTCCGGAGCTCGGAACCCTGGCAGACTCCCGTATGTCCTCATCTGAACCCTCAGAGCTGTGACAGCACAAGCGACAAACGCTACCCACTCCCCACCCACATCCGGCAGCGAGGGGGGCTGAGCCACCCACCCAGGCCCGCGTCACGGCTCTTCTATGGAGGACAACCCCTCCAGGGAGGCGGCAGGGCCACTGTGAGGATGGCCTCCGCGGTCCCAGTGTCCCACTCACGGGCACAGGCCGCAACAGGACCTGGACACGGGCTTGCCCTCTGCACAGCCGCAGGCGGTCAGGCCCGTTTAGACAAACCCACCGACGGATTCTGCCACAGATCAGCACGCCCCCAAACTCACACGACGAAGCCCAAAGCCCCAGTGCCTCGGAGTCAGGGAAACAGACGCGGTTTTCACAGAGTAATGAAGCTAAAATGAGGTGATTTGGGGGAACCTCATCCAGTCTGACTGGTGTCCTGATAAGAAGAAGTCTGGACACAGGGAAGACTGTGGGGACACAGCGGGGAGACGGCCGTCTACACACCAAGGAGAGAGGCCTCAGGAGGACCAGCCCCGCCGGCCCCTGATTCAGACTCTGGCCTCCAGAGCGGAGGGAACACATTTCTGTTGTTTAAGCCACCGGCTCAGCCCCAGCAAACTCATTCTTCAGTCTGTCGGATGCCGGCAGGAGAGGAGCCATGGCCACAGAGGCCACGGTCACGCCTGAAGCCGCCCCCCCCCCAGCCTCGTCCTGGCTGAGAGGAGGCGCAGGGCAGGGTGGTGAGAAGAAGAAAGAGGGTCCCGGCCATGTCCCCACAGCACCGGCGTGAGGGGCCAGCCCGCCTTCTCCTCTGTGTCACGTGTTCTGCACCCACCAGGTGCCCGAGGAGGGGCGGCGGGTCCAGCCGTGCACAGACTGAAGGCAGCGAGCCGGCCCAGAGCCAGGCGGCTCCCCGTCCCAAATTAGCACTCGAGGGCAGGGGAGCAATGCAGACCAGACACCGTTCTTCTCATGAGGGAATAGTTCCTGAAGAGTTTATAGACACGGAATGAGGCTTATGTAAGAGTCAACATGCTCAAGGCACTAAAAATAGGCCTGCGCACACGAACAGGCGATCGAAGTGTTGAACCTTCCTGAAGAAGGGGCACACGTGGGAAGGGGGGTGAGGGCCACGCCTCGCCTGCACCCACACCTGGCCACAGACATGGGAGCACAGCACCTGCCCAGCAGAGCAGAAGGTCCTCAGGCTCCCAGGAGGGCAGACACGAGGGGGGCACCCCCAGGAATGGGCAGCTTCCGGCTCACCTTCGGTCGGGGGGGGGGGGGTCGGGGGGGCACAGAGGATGCTCCAGGCAAGGCTTCTGCAGCCCCTCCCCCGCCTCCTCCGGAACGGGAGTGCGGCCTCTGCACCCAGCACCGGCCCCCGCCACGCCCCTCACCTCTCCCTCCGCTCCCACCAAGAGGCAGGCCAGGCCGCTCCCTCCTAACGTCCCAGCTGTGGGAGAGGCCCCCGGCCGAGGGCCGAGGATGGTGAGTGGGTTAAACAGCCACGAGGGGGCCTCAGGTAGGGATTCGTGGGGCTCACCAAGGAGCAGAGGTGGCCGGATTTCAGTTCGTAAATCATCCAGGCTCAAAAGCTGAATCCTTTTCAGAAACCCAAACACCTCTTCTTGTAAGCGAACCAAAGTTTACAATTCTTTCCCTAATAAATCAGTGGGATCATACTCTTTCTGTGCAATTACTGACCCAGAAACAAATCTAAAATGTCTTCGAAATAGCCTCCGACCACAGGGATAGCTCCTTTCAGTCCCCTCACGTCCTTATTTCTGGCCGGTTTTAACACCTGAGGAACGTTAAGCCAGGAGCAGGGCCCGGGGCTCCCACCGCTGCCACCGCCAGGCTGGGGAATCCTCCTCAGCACCCAGGGCCTCCGTGTGTCTCACGTGGGAAAGGAAAGGGCAGACGGTATCTCTAAGGCTCCTTCAGGCTCTGCCTCGCAGGACCTTCTTATCCGGTTTTTCCACAGGAGATTAGCCAGGGACACTGGTGTCTCAGAAGGTCACAGGTGCTTGTGGGAAGAAGGGTTCTAGGATCGAGAGGTCCTTCACTGAAAGACGTCTCTGAGCCTTGACAATGCTAATCCTTGTGATTTTCCAGGAATCAAGGCCGCAGCATTTCTAACGTAAGGTATAAAATCTCACCATTACAAACATTTTTATAAGACTGGAAAGCTTTAAAGACCCACAGGCAGGAAAGCAGGATGTGGAGATGGCCTTCTGGGATGGAGGGTCCTACCGACGTCCCCTAGACGGTGGCACAGAGGAGCGGGCTACCCGCTCTTCTGCCCTGAGTCAGCCCAGCCCTGGACCTGAGCACTTCCTCCGGCTGTGCCCACCTCTCCAGGCAGACCCAGCAGGACGCCCGCAGACCACGGGGAGCTGTCCGAGGCCGCAGAGCAAAACAACCCTGAGTGGAAGGGACCCCGGGCAGGCCAGCGGCCCCTCATCCCACGTTGGCTGGTCACGCTTGTCCCAGGCTGCTTCTCCGCAGCCTCTCCTTGGACTTTTCTTGCTTTTGGACTTGTCCCCAGCTCCCTGACTCGGGCCCTCCCCACCTCCACCACCTCCAGGGTTCGCTGCATCCCTGCCCAGAACCATGTGGCCACGGAGAATCCAGGGACACAGTTAAGCTCTTAATTACACGTCCTCCCCTCTGCTGCTGCTCTTCTAAGGTGCGAATCGCTCCCCAGACCGGACTGCAAATGCCCCAGAAAAGGGAACACTGTCCTTTTCTGCATGACGCCACCAAGGCTGCAGTAGGTACTCAATAAATGAAATCAGTTCCCTTTGGAACGGTCATCAGGACCGCACCGTTTTTCCACGGATGGTTTCATTCTTTACAAACACGTTTTGAGTGTGACACGTATGGTCTCACTCCAACCCTCCCCAGAGAAGCAAGTTCTTGGTTCAGACACAAGTTCAAAGCTAATCTACCCCCTCTGACCCCTGTAGTTGCCGCCGACTACAGGGCCAGAATTTTTGACTTCATACTCCTTAAACGTTATGAGTTTCTCTTTTAGGCTGTAACTTCTATTTGAGTTGCAAAACGATAACACCAAAGATGATGGTTATTACTTATTGAGCCTCTGTGACTGCCAAACACTTTACATGAATTAAGTCGTTTAATCTTCCCAACACTTATATAAAGTGGGTACCACTCACTGTGGGTCCCATTTGACAGATGATGAAATGAAGCTGAGGAAGACTGACTGTTTGACCAGGTCCCACAGCCCACAAGTGGTCCATCAAGGGGACCCAGAGCCACCAGATGATCAAAAGGAAAGATGTTAACATCTTCTTTCCTGGAAAATGAGGATTGAGTCTCTGCCTCCCAGTGGTTTCTGAGTCCAGCTGGTTATCAAAATCAAATAATAATAATAATGGTGATGATGATGATGAAACAACTCCTCGTTCCTCCCCTCAGATATTCTGTTTCAGCAAATCCGAGTGAGGCTCAGGAATCCACATTTCCTCGAGGATGATTGGGTGATCGCAAAGGTCCTTCAGGATGGAAAAGCACCCAAGCCGTGCCCCTCTGTCCACAGGCCCTGAGTCCACCCAGGCTAGGCGGCAGACAGGAGGCCCTGGTAAACACCCACCAAACAGCCACCCGGCAAGCAGGAGAAGGGGAACAGCTGGCCGACATGCCTACCTTTCCCCCATCCCCTCCCCTGTAGCCCGTGGGCCTCAATCCTGCCTGCATGTGAGAATCACCACGAGAACTTAAAAAACTACTGACGCTGGGGAGGGCGGGGGGAGCTGCGCGGGCGGGGGGAGCTGCGGGGGCGGCGGGTTCCGGGGCAGCCATGTCAATATCTTCAAGGAGGCTCGAAGGTGTAGCCCAGGCACTTGGCTCTTTTAGGATGAAAGACCCTGGCGTTCAAGCCCGGCCTCAGGAAGCTCCTCTCACACAAACAGAGTGAGCGGGGACACTGTACAGTCTCACCACCCCGCCCTGCCTGCACTGAACTAGGAAGAGGCATAAAACAGGACGTGTCCACACGCACTGGAACTCGGGGACACGGTCACCACTAGGGCCACGGGGAGGTCCATCGTGGGCCTGCTGCCCATGTGGCTGGCGTCCCCGGGGCAGAGGTCGGCTGGGGGGGACCCAGGAGCCAGGAGGGGACGGAACCAGGACAGGACTCACCCCGTGGCCGCAGCCGGCGTGGGCCCAGTACGGTCACCTGCAAGGCTCCCGGAACCCACTCGTCGCTTCCAAATGCCGGGGGTCTCAGGACGGCCCGAGGGATGCCTGCAGCGCACGTTCCAGCACGAGAAGGCCTGCTTCCTCGTCGAGGAAACTGGGGGCCCTGTCCTCACAGCCATCAGGCCAGGGGCAGGGGGAACCCGAGGCCTGGAGCGGGGGAGCGGTCCCGGGCCAGGGGCACGACGCCCACGAGTGCCTGAAGCCCTTGGCTGTGAACCCAGGGAGCATATCCCCATCAGACAAGCCAGCAAGGTCAGCCTGAGAGAGAAAGACACCTCCAGGGCCATGTCCTTCCTTGTCTCCCTGCTCCCTCCCCCTCCCTGTCTTAATGTGTGTGTGGTCTTTAATTTTTCTTTTTTTTTGGTCAAGGGTTGGAGTGTGGCATCACATCTATATATAGCCACCTGTTCAAAACAGATCCAGGTACATGCACATTATGCACGTAAGCACATGCAGGGGATTTGGAGAAATATTTGAATGTAAGGTATATGAATATGTATGTCATACGTGTCTATACATACATATTCACATACACATATAATATATATATTCACACACACCTATGTATTTGTAGAGATAGTCAGTCACATATTATATATATACTCAGACGGAGAAGGAGGAGAGGCCCCAAGATCCTCGCAGAGACGCAACCTGAGTGATGTCAAACACACCCCGCAGGCTTCACAGGGCGCCCGAGGCTCTGCACTGGGAAATGGGGTGCCTGGTGCTTCAACTCTGCGGACGTGACCCCTCAACGTCACTCCCTTTGCCTTTCCTCTCGGGAGGCAGACGCGAGCGCCCAGCGTCTCTTGAGGACTTAAACATCACAACCACTACAACAGCCCTAGTGAATCAAGCCGCAGTGCCGTCCGCTGTGACAACTTTCCGACTCTGTCCTTGGCTTCCTGTTTGTCGACATCGTCCTGGCGCGGACATTGTTTCCCTCCCAGCCCAGCCTCGGCCGCCTCTGGGCGCTGCATCCGTCAATACGGCAGCTCTGCTTCCCAGACTCCCGTCTCCGGAAAGCGAGGTTTGGAGGGCGTAACACCCAGGAAGCTTGCAAACATAACCGGGGGTGGTTTATTAACTGAGTTGTTTGCTTCCCGGTTCTACACGCGACACCTTTCCTCTTATCATGGGTTTTCTCCTCCCAGGAACTAAGAGAGGACTGCCCCCAAGGCAGGACCCAGGAAAACTGTGATAAAGACAAGGCCTTTCCGAGCCCTTCCCCACCCCTCGGTCCTTTCACGGATTCATTTGATCTGTGATGAACTAAGTGATTCTGATAAGGGTGTTGGCAAGTTCAAGTTTTCTCTTTCCCCGGAGGATTACGGACTAATGGAGGCAAAGCAAAGCTAAAATGGTGGAATTTCAGCCGTGGGCATTTCCAAGGAAGATAAGTTCCCACGCAAGCAGAAGGAGGCTTCCCTGTTAGACCGCAGACCGACGGGGGTATTGTGCACCGTTGTGTGTCCCTAGAACCCCTGCTTCCTCCCCTGCAGGAGGCTGGGGCAGAGAGCCTGGCATCAGGAGCGGGTGGTAGTGGGCAGTGGTGGTCAGGGCTGAGGATATTTTGAAAGCAGCTCCAAATATTCCTGTGGGTCGACCTTGGTGGGGAAAGAAAACACGGGCCCGGGCCCCTTTGACCCTGTGACCTTCCTCCAGCCTCCTACCCATCCCAGGGCAGGGCTGCAAATGGCCCTGGACTTCCGGAGGGTCCAGAGGGTAAAGAGCCAAGGCCGGTGCCAGGGTTAGTATCAAATGACCTGGTCACAGAACCACGACGGAAGTGCTGCAGCCACGCTTTGCAGCCAGACACATCAGCTTCCTCTGTCTCGAGGGGGAAGATTCCCGGGGCTTCCCCACTTTTCAGCCGGGACTGTCCCCACCGTTAGAGCAGAGTGGCCGTCACGCCCCCGCCCATCAGCACGGATAAACACGCGTGCTCACCCATCACCCGTCACCACTCTCTCCCTGCTCCCTCGCCATTCCTCCATCTTTCCTCTGAGGCACGGGGCACGAGTCATCCATTTTCATGACGCCTGCCGAGCCGCCGCATTTTTCTGCCCGCTCTGGCATGTGACACCCCTTCCATCCTGCCTGCTGCTCCCATACATGGCGGGGGGTCAAGGCCCCAATCACAGGGATAAAGAAACAACACGTTCACAAGACAAAACAATGAGAAAGCCCCACGCGATCTAGCACGGGAGATTGGACAGAGGATGCACTTTGCGGGTGGGGTGGGAGATTGGACAGAGAATGCACTTTGCGGGTGGGGTCTGGCGGTTGGGACAGACAGCCGGTCCCCTCCACGTCCGCCACGGACATGCGGGTGACCCCGCGCATCTGCAAGATGGGGGTGATGCTGACCCGGGGGTGGTGACCTCAACTCGATCATGTAACGACTGTAATGGGCCCGGCACTGGGCCTGACCCGTTGCGATCAGTAAGCGGTAGGTGTTGTCATTATGCTTAACCCTTACCATTTTTAATACCATCTGTCCCCTAGTTGGCCCCCTCGGTTGAGACAGAACCATCATTATCAACACACATTCATTGAAGAGGGTAAGTTTTAGGAATTCTGCTAGGTTCTGGGAAGGCAAGGAGATAGGAGACAATTCCCTGCCCTGGAAAGAGAAGCAGGGGCACACGTGCCACGTGCCAAACACGTGAGGTGCATCGTACGGGCTGCCAGACTTCAGAGGAGGATGTTTCCCAGAAGGACGTTTCTCGAATGACACCTCGGGAGACAGAAGAGGGGGGGGACCGAGATGGGAAGGGGCGTGACGTGAATGAGAAGTGAGGAACTGATTAGCTTGGCCGTAGTGGCAGTTCTGACAGGAGAGTGACGGGGAACAGGCTTGGGGGGTGGCTAAGGGCCACCTGTCAGATGAGGGCTTCTAGGAGCCAAAGAAGGTTTTTAAAAGGGCAAAGGGGGCTGGGAAGATGGCCCTAGCAGAGGGGTGCGTACAGGGCTGGTGGTGGAGGCTCACGCCGGGAGCCAGCTGGGGACCACTGCGGTGATCCAGGCCCCGGAAGACGCGGTGGGCGAGGAGACAGGAAGGAGGGCAAGACTGGAGATGCCAGACAGGCCCCCCCGGGAAGGGCGAGCCCAGTGATGCCGCTGGCCACGGAGACCCCACACCTGGGCAGCCGTGACCCGCACACACCCAGTGCCCGCGTGCATGGAGCCTGCCGGACCCCGCGCTTGGGTTTTCTGCGTGACCGATGGGGAAAGTCGCCTTGACCGCTGGTCTGGGTCCCAGCAGCCGCCAGAGATGCTCCCTGTTATGGGACACGTCACACATTAACTGACAAGGCACCTCGCCAGCAGGTCTGCGTGACCTCGCCTGCTCGGGGGGGCCTAAGCCCCACCCTCATGGACTGTCTCCCCTTTCCGGTCTTCACTCCGCGATGTGCTCCCACAGCCCCCAGAGTCGGCCTCCTCCACCCGCTGCGGGCCTTTTTCTGTCTGACTCCCCTGCCCCCGACGCCGCAGGCCAGGCCGCGGAGCCCTCTGACCCACCACGGGACCTCCCGACCAGCCTCCCTGCCTCCTCCCAGACCAGATGGGCCCCCCAGTCTCAGCAGGACAGACCCCGCGCCTCCCTGGACACTCAGGGCCTTCGTGCTCTGGCCCAGCTCCCTCTCCCCGCCCGCAGCTGCCCATCCGGTGCCCCCCAAACACACAGCCACGGTCACAGTCACGCCAGGGACACGTTCCTCCCTCTGCCTGTTACTCTCCTTCCTTCTCTACCCACTGCCAACAACTTTTTTTCTAACTGCCGCTTACAATCAAGATCTAGATCAGATGTATCCTCTATGGAACTCTCTCCTTTTCTATCCAGCGAAAATCACTCCCTCCATTTTAATTATTAATGCATACTCTGTAGTAATACATTATTAACTGATATTTCAGTTTAAATTATATAAAGACTATAGACATTAAGTTTATCCCTCTGCCTACTGATAGAACCACACTTCCGTCAACACATCACAATCAGAGGAGAGTCACTCGTATTTACAAAAGCTTGTTGCTAACAAGCAAAGTGTTGTTCACCTGCATCAGGAAAGCTATTCTGTCTGTTCTAGCACCTGTGCTGAGCTGGAGCCCATTTCCCTCACTTGTGGTCTTCAGGTGACACATGAAAAGTAGTGCTGTTTCTCTTTACAACAGCCAAGACATGGAAACAACTTAATTATCCACTGACAGAGGAATGGATAAAGAAGATGTGGTACCTATATACAATGGAATACTACTCAGCCATAAAAAAGAATGAAATAATGCCATTTGCAGCAAAAACGATGGACCTAGAGATGATCATACTAAGTGAGGTAAGCCAGAAAGAGAAAGACAAATACCATGTGATGTCATGTATATGTGGAATCTAAAATGTGGCACAAATGAACCTATCTATGAAACAGAAACAGACTCACAGACATAGAGAGCAGACTTGTGGTTGCCAAGGAGGTGGGTGTGGGAGGGAAGGCGTGGGAGTCTGGGATGAGCAGATGCAAACGATTACATAGAGAGTGGATAAACAACAAGGTCCTACGGCAGAGCACGGGGGACTATATTCAATATCCTGGGATAAACTATCATAGAAAAGAATATGAAAAAGAACGTATCTATATGTATAACTGAATCACTTTGCAGTACAGCAGAAATTAACACAACATTGTAAATCACCTATACGTCAATTGAAAAAAATGTAGTGCCATCTCCTTGCAAGAGGCCTTCACGGGCACGAAGCTGCCACTTAGCACCTCTGACCGTCCACTGTCGGGACGGATGTGCAGACGACTGGTCAAATGGACACGTAACCCGAGCCCTCAGTATCCAGGTGCCCTGTCCACTCCCCTCCAGCCTGAACTGCATCCCCAGGGCCCCCAAGAAAAACCAAGTAACACACACAAGTGTCTCTGCCTGAGCACAGCCCAAAAAGGTACAAAGGAGCTGCTGTGGGAAGTGGGATTTCCTGAAGCGCCGAGGGCTTTTCATACTAATAAATACGCCCGAAAATAAAAGAAAGGCAGCAATTAAGGAAGCTCCTCGGCAATGTCCTGAACCAGAGCGGGTCCCCCCAGCACTCGGTGAGGGTCCAGCGCTGCCGGCCCAGACGGAACGCAAAGGGGAGAGGCAGGAGGGGACCCTAAGACATGGGAAACACACGCCACCTGGCCCTTCACCAGGGGCTGCCCCTCGGGGCACAGACTTGGCTGAGAACTGGAAGAGGTGGCTTTGCTGAGTCGTGCTGCTGCCACCGGTCACCTCCCCTGTGCCTCCAGCCCTGTCCCTCTGGCCGGCGTGCGACGGCTCCACCACACCCGGGGCCCTCGCCGTGGGCACAGGTCAAGGTCACACAGCTGGTCAGCGCTGCCCCTGAGACGGTGTCCTGACGCCGGGCTGTGCTGTGTGGGCAGGGAGCGCACGAGGTGACAAGGGTCCCACCCTCCCCCTGCTCCACCACCACGGAGCACCACAGCCATGCCCTCCACGCAGAGAAGGACACGTGCGCGTACGTGGGATCGAACCACTCCTCGGACGTCAGGAGCCACGTGTCCCTTTGCTGAGGTTCCAGAAGAGGCTGGGCCCGGCTCCTGGGCTCCTGTCCCTCACTCGTTTACACCTGCCGTCTCACTCCCAAACCATCGCCTTCCTGAGGAGGAAGCCAGGCCTCCCCAGGGGCCAGCACCAGGGCTGGCACTTAGGGAGCCTAACGGGTGTCTGTCCCCTATTTCCCATCCTGGTGACGCCCACCTGGGGTCTTACTGACTCAGGCTCACGGCAGCCCCAGACCCGGCGGGTCACCAACCCGGCTGAGCAGCGAGAAGCTCAAACAGCCGTTGCTTGCCTTCTCGGTTGGAACCATGCTTCCCAACCAAAACTCTAAATGAAACGTGGCACGGCTCCCTGACGTGCGTCCCTCTCTCTCCCTCTGGCTCACCGAGGGTTTCTGGAAAGGTCTCTCCCTGTGCGTAGTAGACAGAGGTGACGTTGATGGCGAATGGACCGCTGCAGTGCCTTGGCGACCTTTTCCTCCCTCGCTTCTCGGAAGGGACGGCCAGCGGCCCTTACTTACGTGGCCTGGGGTGCTACCCAGAACACACCCCTTCCAGAGGCCGTCCCTCGGAAGTTGCCTCCAGCTCAGTCACCGCCAAATCCTGTCTCTTCCGTTGCGGGAGGCCGCCCTGACAAGTTTTAATAAAACTACATTTATGCCGATCACAAGACTAAACAAAATCTCCAGACTCTTAACTAAGATCTTATTTACATCGCAATTTGAAGCAATCAAAACAGTTGCAAAACTACTAGTTACCTTCCTTTCCTCCTCCTCCCCTGGGGTCCTGCTCACCAAGGAACGAGACCCAGGGAAAGAGTTTGTAGTTTGTAGGAAGTCCCGGTAGGCGGTGCAGGGAATCCTCCTCCATCCTTGGCTCGGGGCCGGGCTGTGGGGTATGTAAGCTAAGCCCCCCAACAAATACCCGTCTGGGTTCCATTCTGATTGTTTTGGCTGGTGTTTCTGGATTTTGAGGCTCCTTCATTAAAAGACTGTTCCACTTCCAAATGACTTTTTTTTTTTTTAAGCTTCAAAGGAAGGAGCTTTTACTGTTCCATTTTAATAAGGGTTACCATTTTCGGGCTTCCTATGAGCCAGACCCACCGCTAGGTGGTTAGATACAATTAGTCCTTGCAACAAGCCTAAGATGTATGAGTTATCACCTCATATGATAAAAGGATCCAGGACTCAGCAAGGTTTAGTGACCTGCCCGCACGGTTGGCGGTTGACAGAACCGAGGATTTAAATCCAGGCTACAGAACCCAAAATCCACGCTGTAAACCACCACCATTTCTCCTCCATAGACTGGCGGACACAGAACACCCATTCGAGAAAGCCAAGGACGAGATCAGACACTGGAGTAGCCCAGAAGGCCTCCCTACGGCCCAAATATCCTGTAAGCAGCGCCAACAGTGCCGGATATTTCAGTCCGGGACGATCGCTCCTTTCCCTCACACAGCAGACCCCGCGAAGGGCACGCCTCCTCCAGACAAAGCTGACGCCCTGTCTATGCACAGCCTTCATCCTCATTCTCCATGACGCCAACCAGAACAGCCCTGGTCCAGCAGGAGGGGCCCTGGGCCGAGTGGCCCCAAGCGTATTCCCCTAATAAAGCCCAGGCTGAGTCCCTCTCGTCACTTGTCATGGACGGTACAATGAATCAAGTCCCCCCTGCCCTCTGGTCACCTTGCCAGGTCTTCAAGGTTGGATCAAGAAGTTCCTTGACACAGATAATTTCTTTCCCCCAAAGAGGGCATTTCCTCTGCCTCTGACCAGCACTTTCTTCTCGTTCTTAACACCCATCCTCGAGCGCTTCACTCACGGGGCTGCCACCCTGCAGGGCTTCCCGGAGGGACCGGCACCCCCCCCTCCGGAAACATGCACCTGCTGCCCTGCTGAGCCGGGGGCTCCAAAAGGCCGTGTCCCGGCCTCATCCCCCTCCTGGTGCCCCACCCGCCTACCGCCAGGACACCTGCCGAGGAGCCAGGTGCCGGCCAGAAGGCCCACTTCCGACGCTGGTTCTCCACCCGCTCCCACTTACCCACCTGCAGACTGCAGCTCTTCTGTGCCAGCTAAATCATTACTCCTTCAGAGTGACAGCAGCCGGCCGCCAGCGCCCGAGAACGTCGCCTGCCTTGGCTTCATGTTTGCAAAGGTGACACGATGAGGTAGATCAAAGTAGTACCGAGCTGGGAGTCAGGAAAGCAGCTGGCCCCCCAAGCTGCATCGCTGACTAGCTGCACCGCTTTGGACCATCTCCTTAACTTCTCTGGCTCCAGCGTCTTCCCGTTGAAAGTGGGAGGCTTGGGGACTTCCCTGGCGGTCCAGTGGTTAAGACTCCACGCTTCCAATGCAAGGGGGTGCAGGTCTGCTCCCTAGTTGGGGAACTAAGACCCTACCTGCCATGCGGCGTGGCCAAAAAAAAAAAAAAAAAAAAGTGGGAGGCTTGGACCAGGTGACCCTTCAAATGCGAATATTTGGAGTCTTTGTGACACAAACCTCCTTTTCTCAGGAGAGTAATTCAGCTAGGTGACTGCGAGCATGTAAATGGCAAAGCAGGGAGGCGGGTCTTTTGTAAGCAAAAAAATAAATGCAATAGAATGCCTGGGTTCGGTCACCTAGGACCCGGAAAAGTCACTGCAGATCTGGGCGTCCCTGGTTTGCACTGCATGCCTGGCCCCGTACGTGTACAGTGGCGGCCTGCTTCTGTCCGTGTCCTCCAATGGCACGGCGACCTCAGGGGCCGGGCCATGTCCCTCCCCCAGAGGACGCCCTGCACCAGTGCACGGCGGACGTGAGCGAACGCTTGCTGCTCGTTACAGAGCTGAGTCCTGAACCTACCAGATCCCGGGCGGCAAACACACATTTCACGGACTCTGTGCCTCTTCTCCATCCCTTTTCTGGAGATTTCTACAGGAAAGAGTTCGAAGGGGGCCTTTGCCGCCTGGAGATGCTGGCTCCCCTCCCCCGGCCCACCCCTCCCGGGCTCCAGCAGATGGGCTGCCCGGCGGGCCAGCGGGCCTCAGGCTGCCCTCCCCACAGCTCCATTCTCCGCCCGAGAGCCCGCGTCCCACCCCTGCAGCCCCTGCTCCCCCATCGCGATGCCTGAGAGGAGGCCTTGGCCGCCCCAGCTCTGCTCTCCACCGCATGTCTCTCCCCTGGGCGGCCTTTGGTGCATAACTGATCCAAGGCCTCCGATGTCAAAGAGCCCCCGTGCTTCCCCTCCGTCCACTCTGCACGAAGGAAGCCTCTCCACCGGCCGGGCAGCCTGAGCTTGGCATTCCGCGTCCTCACAGGCAGGCTGAGCCGGAGGACGGACTTTCAGTTAAAGTTCGTCTCCCACACGCGTCGCCCTGCCGTTCACGTTGTCGGTCATCTTCGGGTCACACACGCATGCTGGCTGCTGCAGCGGCCGCCCGGCCCACAAGGCTGCCCCACGGAATCCGCTGACTGGGGCCGCCAGGCCCCGGGGCCACTCACAGTGAGGACACCCGGAGCGGGGCGGGGGGGGGTGGGTCCCAGGGAGACCAGGCCAGGGAGGCTCGGTCCCGCCAAGGACATGACACACAGGACACGAGGGCAGGCTCTCAGCCTGGTGCCCAAAGTGGGCAGAAAGAGCCCGTCCTGAGGCCTCGGCAAATGCAGAGCCCATCAAGGAGCACAGCCCGGGCCCAAGGGCTGAAGGAGGAGGACGCAACTGCAGACCCACTCGGTGGGGACGGGGGGGGGGGGGGTGGGCGTGGCCTGCATGCCCCCCGCTACCCCCGAGCAGCCGACTGTGTCTCTGGGTCCTGGGGCCACCAGGTGATTTGTTCCTGGTCCGCACGGGAACCTCGAACCTCCAGAGCGAGGTAAACAGTCCATCCTCATGACTTGGAAGACATGATCAGACCTCAGGGAGAAGCTGGCTCGACGGGAAGGAGGCTCCGGGCAGAAGCCATTCCCATCGGCCACGTCCTGCACATTCACGCCCGAGGGGCAGGGCTGGGGGATGGACCTTCACCTCACTTCCCAGAAGGACAAGGACGACCACCGCGTCCCGGGCAGGGCTGTGCTCCCCTTGGAGGCTCCGGGATCAGAGGCCCCCAAAGGCTCCTCCACCTCCACGTGGTCCCTGGTATAGGCTGAGCAGTGAAGCGGTGACCCCACGGTCGGAAGCAGCTTTTAGCCGTGGCTGCACCTCAGAATCACCTGGGGGGGTCTGAAGACATCCTGATGCCTGGTCACACCCGCAGAGAGGCTGGGTCGTCTCTGAGACCACGGTGTGATTCTCTGAGCGTGGTCCCAGACTGGCAGCGTCAGCAGCGCCTGGGAACTTGTTAGAAATGCAAAATCTCACGCCCCGTTCCGGAGCCACTGAGGCTCTGGGGGTGGGCCCAGGAATCTGCGTTTTCACCTGTCTTCCAGGTGAGTCTGATGCCCATTAAAGCTGGAGAACCAAGGGTCTAAATTAGCCTGTAGTGTCCAGTTTTTGTTGTTTTCGTGAATCCCAGGTGATTCTGATGTGTGGCCACCGATGAGAATAATTAAAGAATCACGTGGCCCCTCCCAGTGGTGCACGAGTCCTTTACCCAGAAGCACAGAATTGGAGGTAGGTTATCACGGACAAGACCACGTCCAGACCATGCAGGCTGCAGCTGGACTTCAGGGCGCTGATCTCAACACTACACCTTCTTACGTAACCACTCATGTCCACCCCATTCCTCTGGGATTAACCTCGAGGACACTGGTCACTGGTCCAGCGACACGGCAGGCAGGCCCGTGTGAGGACCACAGTCGAGGTGGGCAGGGGTGACCCCGTGTTGCCTACAACCCTCCCCTCACGGGAGTTCATGCGAGGAGGGCACTCACCCCTGGGAACACCCCTCTAGAACACTCCTTGGAAAGAAGCTGGAGAGAAGCGGTTAAGAATACCAGGAGACCACAGACAGGAAAGAAAGGTTACCGTGTAAGGACCCCTAAATGGCCCACAGACCCTCTGCCAACCGGGGACGGGCACATCTGGGCCCCGGGAGCCCCGCTACGCAGGGGTGACTGAGGCCAGTGGTCCAGCCCAGGCACAGGACACCCACATTTCTTACACAAGCCCCCACCCGCGGACTTTGGATTGTATTGCCCAAAAACGAGAATAAAAATCTGTTTAAAATTCCTCTGGGGTTCCAGTATGCTTGGAGTAGTAAGTCTGCTACCACTTACTGTCCTGGCCAAGGTCAGGTCAGCACCTGAGATACGTTCTTTTGGAAAAGTGACGAATTCCGCTATCCTGTGATGCGCGTCACTCAGTAAGAAAAACAACAGACTTGTGAGAATGATCCCCCGACTCTCTCTCCCTCCCCCGAGAGGACAGCCATCTGTAAGAGCCCAAGCGAACCGCCTCAGTTACATTAGGCATTAGGCATTCTCCCCTCCTCTCCACTTGCCTCCTGCCGTCCAGGGCGGGGACCAACGGCCAGCACATCACCCACGTCCGTCAACACGGGCTGCTGGAGGGACCTCCCAAGCCTGGTCTTCCCTGGCCAGAGGAGCCCTGAGGCTGGGGTACAGCAGAGCAGCTGGTCCCGGGTCACAGGCCCCCTCCCCACTGTGTATTCCCCACGGGCCAACAGCTGCTCCGCGGGCGTGTGTCCTGCAGACGCTGGCCCTGAGAGCTGGTGTCCTGCTAAGGCAGGCTCGCAGCTGCTTGCTCCTCCCCAAAAGAATCGCATTCGAGGAACTCCGGCCTCTGGGACATTTCCCCAAGTTCCTTTGTTAAAGATGATCCTCAGAGGGTCAAGTTCTGCTTCCCGAATCCCTTCTCGTGTAAACAACCAAACCTGTTTCTCAGGGAGTTTTGACATTAGCTCCAAATAGAAAGACTAGGTTCAAAGTTCTTTGCAAAGAAAAAGGACAGGACAGAAGTGGCCGGGTGCAAGGGATGAGGATTCCGGGCGTGGTCACTGTGCCCATTCTAATACCTCCAGCAAAATCCCGCGGTTCACACGAGCCGAGTGAGAAAACGGGCAAAGGGCCCAGGACACCCTACTTTAACTCCTTAGAGTTCGGCCCCGGGAAACCTCTCTGGGCCTCAGCCTCCTCGCCTGTGACCTGTGAAGTGGAGGCTGGACTAAGGTCTCTAGGGTGACCTCCGACCCTAAAAGGCGGTAACTCCAAATATTTCAAAGTCTGAAAAACTGCGCGTTTTAAAAGCGCTTGCCCACCTCCAGTGGAAACTGATGGAACTCCACCAGCAGTGAGGTTTTCCTTGGACTTTTAACTTTTACCCCTAATAAGACACCCCTCCGTGCCCCCAAAATAGCCCCTGGCAGGCGGCCACCATCTCTGAGTTGGCAGCAGGCTGGGAACAGGGAGCGGGGAACGGTCAGGTAGAGACGGGGTTTGGGGGGGTGGGGGCAGAGGGGCCGGGAACTCAGAGAGAACAACGGTCTACAAGTCAGCTTGCAGTGATGCCAGCTCTTTCCAAAAGAACTGGGTCAGCCCCTGGGGGTAAGGAGGAACCCAAAGAGGGTTCCAGAGAACAGGCTCCGGGTTCCCAGAGCTGCTCAGCGGGGCCAGCACAGGAAGGAGGGGGTCCCCTCCACGCCATGGGCTCCCCACTGCAGCCGCACCATCACGAGTGGCCCGACCCTGCGCCCTCTGGGACGGCCTGCAGCATCTGCGATCCCCGTGGCGTGAACACTGCTCCAGGGCCCCCTTTGAGCGCTTGCTCTGATGACACAGGGTGCAGAGTTCAGAGCTGTGAGGTCTGTCTGCTCTCCTGGGCCCTCACGACCCACATGACCCCAGGAGGGGGAGTCCCTGCTAGGGAAGCACGGCGAGTTTCGAGAGCGGGGACATGGTCTGGGAGACATGCAGCTCCAACCCGCGGTGGCCCCCGCTCCTCCCCCCGGGGAGAAGCATCCGGCAGGCCCGTCCCGTCCAGGCCCCCGTCCCTGCAGGGAGGTGGAGGGAAGCAAGGGGACCCGCGGGGCCCGGCCGCCCTGTGGCTGCCAGGAAGGTGGCGGGGGGAGGGGGCCAGGGGCACCGAGAAAAGTGAAGTTTGGGGGTCACCGGTGGAAGTGCATTATCCCTGCCCTCGGGGCAGCGGGCGGTGGCTGCAGCCTCCTGTTGGGCAAGGCTGACCGAGAGCCTCGTAGCTCGGGGCCAGGACGGCCATCTGGTCCAACTGCCATCAGTCGGGCTCCAAGCAAAGCAAGGCCCCCTGGGGAGCGAGGCCGAGTTACCGTAAATCAGACACGATAATCACACAGTAATCGCTCACATGTGGACGCGGCTCACAGCGGACACGGCACTCGCCCAGATCCCTCCCGTCTTTTCCTTTCTGATCCTGGGAGGAAGACCCATCCAGGCAGTTCCTCTCCTAAAAGCCTGCAGCACAGAGCAGGCAGCGAGCCCAACGGGGAGAGGGGAGAGCGGCTCCTCGGGGCCCCGGCCCCCCGCCCCAGCCTCTGCCCTCGTCAGCTCTTATTCATTCCGTCTTGGCAGTGGCCTCTTGTGTAACTGAAACCGCAAGAAACTTTTTGTTTGGCTTTTAATTCAGAAGAAATTCCAGTAAATCAGTTCCCGCTACTTAAAAAAAAAATTCCAGAGCCCAGCTCTGGAGAACTCAGCTCCCACCTCCCCTCCCCCCACCCCCCAATATGGGCATCTTGCTCCCCCTCCCTCCCTCCTGACTCCCTGCCCGGGAGGCTCAAGCATCTGAGCCCAAGGCCTTGCGCAGCTGCCCAAGGGTCCTCGCACCCCCCGAAGGCCAGGCTGGGACAGCGCCACATTCCTGCTTCACAGCTGGAGCCAAGCGAGTTAGGAGCTGTTGAAAGATCAGCTTGGCTGGTCTCTGCTCTCACTTGGGTACGCTGCTCACTTTTGTTTTCAGCAGGCAGGGCCCGGGGAAGGCAGGGGTGAGGTCTGCAGGCGTCCAGGTCCCCTGCCCTGTAGACACAGGGGACCCCCCCCCCCAGCCTCCCGCCCCAACAGGTCGGTAACCAGGATCTGCCCACATCCTCACACACAGCCGCTCGCCCTGGTGAGTCAGGAAGAAGGCCTTGACTTTGCATGTCCTGGGCCCTTTCTATTCAAAGTGGGATCCCCTGGAAGCTTGTTTAAAAAGCAGCACCCTGTGTGGAGAAAAGGGAACCCTCCTACACCGATGGTGGGAATGTAAATTGGTACATCCACTATGGAGAACAGTATGGAGGTTCCTTAGATAACTAAAATTAGAGCTTACCATATGATCCAGCAATCCCACTCCTGGGTATATACCCTGAGAAAACTCTAATTTGAAAAGATACATGCACCCCGATGTTCATAGCAGCTCTATTTACAATAGCCAAGACATGGAAGCAACCTAAATGTCCATCGACAGAGGAATGGATAAAGAAGATGTGGTACATATATACAATGGAATATTACTCAGCCATAAAAAAGAATGAAATAACACCATTTGCAGCAACATGGATGGACCTAGAGACTTACTAAGTGAGGTAAGTCAGACAGAGAAAGACAAATACCATATGATATCACTTATATGTGGAATCTAAAAAAATGATACAAATGAACTTATTTACAACACAGAAATAGACTCACAGCCATAGAAAACAAATATATGATTACCAAAGGGGAAAGGGCGGAGGGATAAATTAGGAGATTGGGATGAACAGATACACACTACTATATATAAAATAGATAACCAACAAGGTCTTATTGTATAGCACAGGAAAGTATACTCATTATTTTGTAATAACCTATAATGGAAAAGAATCTGAAGCTGTACACCTGAAACTGACACAATATTGTAAATCAACTATATTTAAATATTTTTTTTTTTAAAAAAGGAAGAGGATTTGGGGAAAAAAAAAAAAGCAGCACCCTGGATCCTCATCGTGGATGTACTGGAAGAGAATCTGCATTTTAACAAAGTTCCGCTTGTTCAGCTGGGCACACTGCACCCACGTGAGGCAGCAGTGTAATAAGAGGGTGCGCTGGGGACATTCCAGGTCAGCAGACACAGTTGGCTGCCTGCCACGTGCCGGGCACTGTGCTTGGTGCAGAGTCCCGGCCCCAGCGACCATGCTCAGCCCAGCGCACGCGCTGACCGTCCCTGGGGGTGGCTGCGGAGCCAGTGAAGCGGGTCCACCGGTCCCCCGTGGAGAGGAAAGCTCCCATTGGTCCCAAGTCTGCCTTGTGACATCAGAGGCCACGCCTGCATTTTCAGTAGAACCCGAGCTGGCGGTTTGCTACCCACACTCTCTCCGTCTGCCTTCTCTTCTGTCCCTGTCCACAGGGAAGGCTGACAATAGCAACCACCTCATCAGCCTGCCTTGCAGCCAGTTGTAACCAGCCAACTGAATCCCAGCAAAGAGATGAAGGAAAAGTAGCCTGGTCCCTTGCACTCAACATGCAGCTTCCAGGAGCACTGACGCACCCTGGGAGCTCGGTCCAAGTGTAGAAGTTCAGGGTCCACCCCAGATCTACAGCGTCCAAATCTGTTTTAACAAAATCCCTGGGTGATACTTATGCATATTCAGTTCAAGAGGTGTTATCTCGGGGTGGGGGCGGTGCCCTGGGAAAGCCTCTGTTTCCTGTTAAAAGGGACGGAGTGTTGTTGGTGGCACGACGCCTCCCTCACCCCCCTGCCTTGAACTCAGGTGTGATGCCTGGGTCTGCGTCAACCATCGGCAAAAAGGAGAAAAGGAGCTGAGTACAAATAGGCTGGAATGAGGAAGCAGGAAGTGATAGAGAGCCTGGGTCCTCAGGGGCACCTTGAACTGCTGGACCAACCCTCAGGCTATTCCAGGCTTCCTTGAGTGTCCTGTTAACTTCAAGCTGAAAACACTCCTAATTAACATGTGCTCTAAGGTCTGAGCACAAGGAAGGGTCTACCAGCAGCTGGCCAAGCCCGAGAGTTGAATCTCCCCCGAGACCCGCCTGTCCCCCTGCTTTCCCCTTGGGGCCGGCAGGAAGTGGGTGAACCCCCGCTCCTGACAGCTCACTCAGCGGGCTCGGCCAGCTCTGACACTGCACACAGGTGCACAGCACACCTGTTCCTCGTCCTCCTGAGCTCCTGTGCGCAGCCATGTGACCTCCCCTTGGAGTCACCGCCCCAGGACCTTCAGGGTGGCCCGAGTTCCCCCAGGTGTTTCTTTGACTCTCAGTTTCTGCGGAGCTGCCAGCGCCCATGCCTGCTTCCTCAGACAGGCGCCCCAGGCTTTCCTGGTGGGGGGAAGTCCAAGCACTAAGTTCCACGAACCAGGGATGCATCAGGTCAGCTGGCATCTTTGGGCTCACAGGACTGTCCTTCCTTTGGGGACAGGAAAGGAGGAGGAAGTGGGAGAAACTGGATGCATCCCAATGCAGCCTCCAAAGAGTGATGTCAAGCCAAGCCCACCAACTCCAGAAATTTCACCCTTGGATTTCCTCCCCCAGAATCTCCACCAGGAGTCTGGCTTCAGGGACAGAGGGCGATGTCTCAGCCTGCAGAACACGGATTGGAAAGCTCTGGGTTGGTTTTCAAATAACCATCATTATCAGATGATTAGGTAAATCCACCTAGGTTCTTCTAAAGGAAGGCAGTGGGTCGGGCTGGGAGGAGGGAGGGTGGGCAAGAAGGTGAGGAGGGAAGGGAAGGAAAGCAGAGAGATCGAGACTTTGACCTTCTCCCGGATATCCGCGGCTCTTTAGACTGATTACTCCCAAATCACTGAATGAACTGTGATTCGTCCATACAATGGGATGCTTCTTGGTAATAAGAGGGAATGAGAAGCAGGTTCAGGCAGTAACACTGAAGACTTGGGAAAGCATCATGCGAAGTTGAAAGAAGCCAGACTCAAAAGGCTACATACTGAATGATCCATTTATATGATATTCTGGGAAAAGCAAAGCTATAGGAATGGAAACCAGATCAGTGGTTGCCAGGTGCTGGGGGGGGAGGGGGAGAGTTAACTATAAAGAGGCAGAGGATGCTTTGGGGGACAAGGGAAATGCTTTCTATCTTGGTTGCAATAGTGGTCATATGATTACAGAAATATGACAAGATTCATAGAACTGAAGACTTCTGCTTCTGGCCAAGATGGGATAACAGGGACCAGACTTACCCTCTTGCCATTAACAACCAAAACCAAACCCAAAATAGAAAAAATGGTTGAAACAACAATTTTCAAGACCCTGGACATCAAGCAACAAAGGACAGTCCCTGAGACGTGGAAAGCCCACCAGGTGGACCCTGTGACTGCTCACGTGCTGCCTTGTTAAGAGTTTTCAGGCCACGACATACACGGGGACCTGGGTGGGGTCTGGCAGGCGACTGAAGAGACGGAGCTGAGAGTCCGAGGAGACCAAGGCAGTTGGACCTCGAGGATGGCGCACTGGACAGGAAAGAGCTGCCCTGCAGAGGGTCCCCTCGGGTGACGGACGCATGTGAGTGAGGGAGCCCCTTGGGGCCAAGGGAAGAACCGGGAAACAAATCACCACTACCTTAATGGTTAAAACACACCACACTTATTACCCCGCGGTGTCTGTGGGTCAGGAGTCCAGGCACGGCATGGCCGGGCCCTCCGTCCACTCTCACAGGCTGTACTCGAGGTGTCGGCCTGGGTGCAACGTCATCTGGAGAAGCATCTGTTCCAAGCCCGATCTGACGAAAGGCAGGATCTGTTCCTCATGGCTGCAGAAAGCCTGGGCTCTAGAGGCTGCCTGGCACACAGACCCTCCAGCACAGCCGCTTGCTTCCCCAGGCCCCTGGGAGGCCTTCCAGCTCCGGGTAGCTAAAGTGGAGACTTACATAATGTAACCTGATCACGCAAGCGACATCCCATCACCTTTTGTGTAACATAACCTGGTCACAGAAAAGGCCTCCATTACTTCGTCATAGTTCATTGGTTAGAAACAAGTCACAGGTCCTACTCACACTCAAGGGGAGGGGGCTACACAAAGGCCTGAACAAGCAGAGCCAGGGGGTCACCTTAGGGTCCTTCTGCCACAGATGCCTCCAAGAGGATTAAAGGGAACAGTACCCAGTACACACACAGAGCTGGGGATGACGCCTATGAACCAGACTTTAAAAACTCATGATTCACAGGGCAGAGGACCCAAGGCGTCTTGCCTCAGTCATGGGGAGTATTTATCCCTATACTAAACGCTGTACTGATTCTGCCTAACAAAGTTTAAAAGCAAGACAAAAAAGGATCAAACTATTTCCAAGTAGCTTAACTGAGTCTCAAAGTTTGAGAATATTTATAAAACTATTTTGAATTAATTGAATTTAAAAGAATTCAGAATTATTCAAGGTAAAATTTGCAATGTCTGGCATCCAGTGCAAGAGAGCAGGAAAATGCAACCCATAGTGAGGATAAAAATCAATCTAAATTGACCCAGAATCACACATATGTTAGAATTAGCACACAAGGATATTAAATCTGTAGTCATAACTGTATTCCATATGGTCAAAATTTAAGCAGAGACATGAAAAATATTTAAAAGACCCAAAAAGTCCTTCTAGAGATGAAAACTACAATGTCTGAGATAAAAAAAATACATTGGCTAGGATTAACATCAGATTATGCACGGCAAAAAAAAAAAATTGGTAAACTTTGAAGATATAATAATAGAAACTATCCGAAATGAAAGACAGATTGAAAAAACAAAAGAAAAAGAAAAGAGCGTTAGTGAGCTGTGTGAAAACTTTAAGTAATTTAATATATGTATAGTTAGAATTCCCACAGGAATAGGGAAGTGGGAGATACTGAAAAGAAATTTATAGAATTAACAGCCAAAACTTTACCAAATTTAATTTTGAAAATATAAACTCACAGATTCAAGAAGCTCAATGAATATATCAAGCATAAGAAATATATATATAAAAATTTACACACCAAGGCACATCATAATCAAATTGCTCAAAACCAGTGATAAAGAGAAAACATTAAAAGTTGCTGGAGCATAGACATGTTTATGTGGAGAAACAGAGGCAAGGTTGACAGCAGATTTCTTGTGGGAAACAATGTAAGCAAGAGGACAGTGGAAGGACAGCTCAAAAATTACTGAAAGAATGTCAACCTAGAATTCTATACTACGTCAAAATATCTCTCAAAAATAAAGGTGAAAAAGAGAGACTTTCTTCAGACATAGGAAATTCAAAAGATTTCATTACCAGGATACCTCCACTACAAGAACTGTTAAAGGAAGTCCTTAAAGCAAAAGGAAAATGATACGAGATGGAAATGTGGATCTACATAAAGAATTAAGAGCACCAGAAATGTATATGTGGTTTTCCTTTAAAAGACTACTTAAACAAAGATAATAACAATGTATTATGAGCAAACATTATAAACAATGTATATGTTTATAACAAATGACAGCAATAGCATAAAGGCCATGAAGGAAGAAATGTAAGCAGACTATTATAAGGTTCCTATACTACATGTCAAGTCATAAAATAACACTTGAAGGTAGACTGGGAGGAATTAAGAACGTATATGATGAGCCCTAAAGCAACCATTAAAATGACAAAACAAAGAATTTTAACTTGTAAGCCAACAAAAGAGATTAAATAGAATAAAATAAAGTATATGAGTATTGTTTTTCCAGAAGAAGGCAGAAAAGAAGGACAAGGAAACAAAGAACATATGGGACTAACAGAAAACAACAGCAAGATGATGAACTTAAATCTAATGTCATATGTCAATGATCATATTAAATAAAAATGATCTGAACACCCCAATTAGAACTCAGAGACCATCAGACTGGATAAAAGAGCACGACCCAACTACATGCTGCTTTTACAAGAAATCTGTTTCAAATACAAAGACACAAGTGGGTTAAAAGTCAAAGAATGAAAAAAGCTATACAATACTAACATGAATCAAAAGAAAACCAGAGAAGCTATATTAATATCAGGCAACTCAGAGCTCAGAGCAAAAAATTCACCAGGGAGAAAGAAGGTTCTTCTCATAACAACAAAGGGGTCAGTTCTTCCAGGGCATGTAACAGTCATAATGTTTATGCACCTTTAATAGAGCTTCAAAATACATGAAGCAAAAATATTTTTTTTTTTTTTAGAAATTGGCAAGCTGATTCTAAAATTCATATGGAAATGCAAAAGACCTAGAATAATCCAAACAACTTTGATAAAAGAAGAACAAAGTTACCCTTCGGGTAACTAACATACTTGATTTCAAGACTTATCGTAAAGCTACAGTAATCAAAACAGTCTGCTCTTGGTGTAAAGACAAACGGGTCCATAAAACAGAATAGAGGAGCCAGAAACAGGTCCACACATACACAGAAACTGGTTTCTGACAAAGATGAGAGAGAGGAGACAAGTCAAAGACTGAGATAAAATAGTTGCAAAGCACGTATCTACTCAAGAACTAGTACCTGGAATGTACAAAGATTTCTCAAAATGCAGCATTAGGAAAACAACTCAATTGTAAAATGGGCAAAAGTTATAAATGGACACTTCACCAAAGAAGGTACAAGTCTGGCAGGTAAGCACACGAAAGGTGCTCGACGTCATTAGCTGTTAGGAAAATGCAAGTTGGAAACGCAACGAGATACCACTGTGTACATATCACAGGAGCTAAAATGACAAACATTGAGCACACCAGTGTTGGTGGTGGGGTGGAGGGACTGAGACCTTCAAACGCTGCTGATGGGGTGTAAAACAGAACAGCCACTTTTTCTTTATTGAAGTAGAGGTGATTTACAACGTTGTGTTAATTTCTGCTGTACAGCAGAGTGATTCAGTTATACGTATACCTACATTCTTTTTTCCTATTCTCTACCGTTATGGTTTATCATAGGATATTGAATATAGTTCTCTGAGCCATAGAGTAGGACCCTGTCGTTTATCCATTCTATATATAAAAGCTTACATCTGCTCACCTCAACCTCCCACTCCATCCCTCCCCCAACCTCCTCCCCCTTGGCAACCACCAGTCTGGAACAGCCGCTTTGGAGATCAGCGCGGCTACTTCTTCAAAAGCTAAACGTGCATCTACTGCCTGCTGAAATCACTCTATTCCTAGGTATTTACCCAAGAGAAAAGAAAGCATGTGCCCAAACAAAGACTAGTCCACTAACTTTCATAGTGACTTTTTACTTAAAGAGTCCAGAACTGGAAACAACCCAGAGGCCCATCAACAGGGGGACAAACTCTGGTCTATTCGTAAGACGGCACATCCTGAGCAATAAAGACAATGACCTATCAACCGTCCCACAGCATCCATGAACCTCAAGACGATTGTCCTGAACGGAAGAAGTCAGCCAAAAAGTACACACACAGCAAGATTCCATTTATATCAAACTATGGAAAGCGTAAATCCACAGTGACAGAAAGAGAGGGGGAGGTGGGGAGGGCGGAGCTGGAGGGGTCACCCAGGGGCATGAGGAAACTTCTGTGGGTGACAGCTGTGCTCACCCCCTTGACTTTGGTGATGGTTTCATGGGTCTACACACAGGTCAAAACTTTCCAGGGGCTTCCCTGGTGGCGCAGTGGTTGAGAATCTGCCTGCCAATGCAGGGGACACGGGTTCGAGCCCTGGTCTGGGAAGATCCCACATGCCGCGGAGCAACTGGGCCCGTGCGCCACAATTACTGAGCCTGCGCGTCTGGAGCCTGTGCTCCGCAACAAGAGAGGCCGCGACAGTGAGAGGCCCGCGCACCGCGATGAAGAGTGGTCCCCACTTGCCACAACTAGAGAAAGCCCTCGCACAGAAACGAAGACCCAACACAGCCATAAATAAATAAATAAAAGAACGTGAATTTCTAAAAAAAAAAAACAACTTTCCAAAGTGCACGCTTGAACTATGTGGTCTGTTGTATGTAAGCTATACTTCAATAAATCCATTTTAAAAAATTCACGGAAGTGTAGACCTAAAACAGGAGAATTGTACCGTATGAAGAGTACACCTCAGTAAACAAAAACATCTTTAAAAAATTAATGGCGGATATAAAACCAGGAGAAAGCATCTGGCTTCTGGTGACTCCGCCCATTGGTCTGTTCCCCTAGAATTTAAAATGGGGTGCAGTTCTGAGCCCTGTGTGGACAACATCAGCAGCCAGGACAGAGTTCCTGGAATCCACCCCCCGGCTGGTCTGGGTGGGGAGTGAGCGCGGGCCTTGCTGAGGGCCTTGACCGCCAGGCATCCGTGCCCCCGGGCACATCTATGAAATGGGAGAAATAATAATAGTAACAGTATCTCATGGGGTGTTGGGAGAACCACCCGGCCTCAAGTGCTACTCGAATGTCAGTCTCGGCATCCGCTGAGGGCACGGCCTCTGGTAGGAAAGCTTAATGCTATCATTCTTCCAGGAAACCGCAGCCCTTGTGACGTGCGCACAAGATCCAGGCTGAGGGAGAGGCGCAGGGTGTATACTCTCCGGGCGAGGTCACTGGGCAACCAGAGCGTATACGTCAGACTTTCTCTGCTCTCGCTGGCTGCACTTGCTCCTCCCACACCGCAAACATCTCCTTCTCTCTCTGAGCGTCTCCTAATGAAAACTGTCCTGTTGGGAAGCCCATTCTTCCATCGTCCGGGTCTCTGCTGTCAATCACTCTGACAAACATACCCACGCTTGCGTGTAGAGCTGGGAATGTCTTCATCAATTTATCGGCCTGGTAACAGGGATCTTAACTGCTTTCTCAGTATATTCCATGGGGCCCTAACGGTGCTGGAGAGACATCTGAGGGCCTCCTTGGAGAACTGGGGAAGCTGAACAGGTAAACTCTGGGCCATCCATCCATTCCTCCTCCAACCACTGAATGAAAGCACCCCTGCCCTTTTCTGTCCTGTGGAAGGGTTTCCTAGAAGAAAGGGTTCTTTGGCAATAAATGTTTGCTAATCCCCAATGTGCTCCAAAAGGCAGTGCTAAAGGCAGAATCCCAGGGAGGAAAGGGCACATGCCCCAAACCCCAGCACCTGGGCAGCGTCTGCTTCGATCCTGAAACCGGCCAGCCCCCTACTGGATAGAACGCCACGGAGGTCCGGGTTCCTGTCTCAGAACTGCTGCCGACTAGCTGAGGGCCAAGCAGACCCCTGCCCCCATCGCAAGGCCTCAGCTTTCTCCTCTGAATAATGAACTCACTGGCCCCAAGGACCTCAGAGACTCCTTCTGGCTCTAAACCTCTTGTTTCTGGAGTGCTCACTATGGCAGCCCTCTCCCGAGAGAGCCTGTTGATGAACGCCCATCCAGCAAGGTACCAAGCATCTCACCGTCTACAGGGCGGCTCACTCTCCCTCTCACGGTCTACACTGCCTGCCCCCCCTCCTCCACCTAAGCTTCCATGGCAACGTGGCGGCTCCCTTCTTCTCCTGGCCTGACCTGAGACAAAGGCTGCCACGCAGCTGGACTAAGACGGCAAGCTTCCCACGCACAGCGTGCAGTGGGTCCGTGGGCAGAGGGGCGTCAGGCCCGGTTCTCTGGGTTCCACGGACAAAAGCTCCGGGAGTGGGTCCAGGCACCTGCAAGCAGACGGAGGTGGCAGGTCAAGGGTGGATCTGGGCCCGTGGGGGCTTCGGGCTGCGATGGAACAGATGCGGAGCCGCCCGTGGGCTGGAGGAGAGGGTGGGAGGCTGGGCGGAAGCCGGGGCGGACGAGTCCGGGGACAACTGTGCGGGCGTGAACCTTCCGGGAGGGGACAGCCTGCCAGATACTCTCCTCTCGGGGTCCTGGTGGGAAGCCAGGGGACGGACAGACATACAGACGCACAGGTATCCTCCCCCCCCCACCCCGACACACAGACAGGGACGCAAACTGGGAAAAGGAGAGGAAAGTCACCTTTGCTGGGCCTACGCTGCTGCCGCGGACTGCTAGCTAGCGGGACCACGATTACACACCAAAGGCACTGCAGCAACTAATTTTCAAGCAGATCAAAATAAATCAGAAAACAAAACCATTCTGACAGCAGAGAAACGTGGCAATGTGTTGAGGTAATTACAGTCTCTTCCCCCTTGTTTCACCGCGTTTCTGCTGCCACTGGTGCAGGAGCTGAATCACAGCTGTCACTCCCTGTCAAGGGGCCCGTGCAGGCTGAAGGCACCACGCTGGGGCCGGAATGCTACCAGCGTGCCGGCTGCCTGGGGACCCACGTCTTCCGACAGAGACATCAGCCCCATGCCTGGAGCTGGGGGCCGAGGGAGCGTGTCCCAGCCCAGCCAGGAGCTCTCGTGCCGGCCAGCTCTGGACTCCTCCCCCATCCACTGCTCCTTCAAAGCAAACCCACGGCCTCTTGCCCCGCCGGTGCTCTGTGCCATGGAAGAGCACAGCCTGGGAATCAGCCCCAGCTTGACCTCCAGCTCCACCAGCTCCTAGCTAGGTGGCCTGGGAAACATACTGGAGCTCTACGGCCTCAAGTCTCCCCGCTTGAAAAGGGGACATGCGAATGCCTACCTTATGCAGTTGTGAGAATTAGACATCATGCACATAATCACTAATCACTAGAGAAATGCAGGTCGAAACCACAAAGAGGTATCACCTCACACCGGTCAGAATGGCCATCATCAAAAAGTCTACAAATAACAAATGCTGGAGAGGGTGTGGAGAAAAGGGGACCCTCCTGCACTGTTGGTGGGAATGTAAATTGATACAGCCACTATGGAGAACAGTATGGAGGTTCCTTAAAAAACTAAAAATGGAGCTACCATATGACCCAGCAATCCCACTCCTGGGTATATATCTGAAAAAAACCCCAATAAGTTAAAAAGATACATGTACCCCAATGTTCACTGCAGCATTATTTACAGTAGCCAAGATATGGAAGCAACCTAACTGTCCATCAGCAGAAGAATGGATAAAGAAGGTGTGGTCCACATACACAAAGGAATATTACTCAGCCATAAAAAAGAATGAAATTTTGACATTTGCAGCAACATGGATGGACTTGGAGGGCATTATGCTAAATGAAATAAGTCAGTCAGAGAAAGACAAATACTGTATGTTATCACTTACATGTGGAATCTAAAAAATAAAACTAATAAAGGAATAAAACAAAACAGAAACAGACTCACAGATATAGAGAATAAACTTGTGGTTACCAAAGAGGAGAGGGAGGGGGAGGGGCAAGATAGGGATAGGGGATTAAGAGATATAAACTACTACGTATAAAATAGATGAGCTACAAGGATATATGGTACAGGACAGGGAATTATATCCATTATTTTGTAATAACTTCAAATGGAGTACAATCTATAAAAATATTGAACCACTATGTTATACACCTGAAACTAATATAATATTGTAAATCAACTAAACTTCAAAAAAAAAAGAAAAGAGATCGTGCATGTGAGACACCCACCCCTGGCAAGGGTTGCCGTGTTCATCCTTTTTGCTCTGACAGCTTTCTCAAGTCTGGACTGAGCCGTCACAAACTGCTCTGTGACCCTCTGACCCCAACCCAGCGAGGACACGGGAGGCTGCCGGCGGCTGGAGTGTCTCGGGGCCCCTCTCAATGAGGCAAAGGTAACGCTGCCTTTTGCAGAGCATCCCCCGTCACCTGAAGGGAACGCTCAGCTCACAGCTCGGAAGAATCAGTAGCTACTTCGCAGCTGAACAAATGATGCACAGGGGCTGTTCTTATTCAAACTACCGGGGAGTGAGAACCCGGTGGATGCCGGGGCCCCTCGGCGCTTCTGAGGTGGCCGCGGGGTGTCCAGGTTAGAAACGGGGCCGACAGGAGGAGGGGGCCTTGGAGCGTCCTCCTCCTCACCAATCGAGCCCCGAGAGTGGCCTGGGTCCCCCCCAGTCCAGGGCCGAGACACCTCCTGCTGCCAGAAGCCCCCTGTAAGCCCGCGTCCCTCGCACTGGGAGTCAATCAGCAGTGCCGACCAGGGTCAAGGACGGAGCCCGCCTACTCGGGATGTCCAGGCCCTGATGCCCAGGGAGGAAGTCTCCTTGCCACCCGCCTACCTCTGACCCACCCAGACCCCCTTCGGTGTGAAAGCCCAGCCACCCTTCGGGCCCGTCCAAAAGGAGCGTCCAGAGCATCTCTGGCAGAGCGGAGCCCACTCCAGCCGGTGTGTCCCCGTCCCCGCCAGCCCCTGCCTCCTGCCTCTTGCCAGTTACTGCCATGAGGAATCGGGTCCTGGGGGCCCCGCGGGGACCTCTCAGAACCCGCCCAGCTCCTGCTGGGGCTTAGACGAGCTCATGGAGGGCAGGGGGCGTTCCACCGAGCACTCCCACCCTGAACCTCACCCTGCCGTAGCCAAAGGCGGCTCTACACAGAGCTCACCGGCTTCGTACCCTCCCAGGGCTGGGGAGCAGCGTTTGTGGGATCCGCAGGCCCCAGGACAAGAGCCAGCCTCTGGTGCTGGGAAACCAGCCAAGGCGGCAAAGCAAATGGGAGATGCTGGGCTCACCTTGGAAGGTGGAATGAACAACAATATAATGACGATGCTTATTATCGTTATTAAAACTTGTGGGCACTCTGTAGGCGCCAGGTTCTGTCCTGAGCGTGTAACACGCCTGAGCTCCTGCAACCCTTACAGCCACCCTCTGAGGCGGGGACCGTGATCACCACCAAGCTGCCCCAGGTCACACGACTGAGCTGTGGCAGGCGGGCTGCCCCCAGGACCCAGGCCCTCCCCGGGACTCTCATCCGTGGCCCCCTTTGCCGTGGCCTCCTGAGCTCAGCCAGGAAGGCGTCCTTGCCCTCCTCTGCAGGTGCACCCTCGGTGCCGTCGGGTTTGCAAGTGTCTCCCTTGGCCACGGGCATCTTGGGGAGCTCCAGGCACAGCTCTCTGTTGGTCTGGGCTTCCTCTGCTGAGTGACTCCAAGGGGGCTACATTCTTCTTCTGGCTTCACTTCGATTTGACTCCCAGAAAAGAGCAAGACCCTCTCCCCAGTTCTGAAGGAACCAGCGTGTGCCCGGGGTCCCAGCTGCCCACGGGTGCTGCCCCAGCCCCAGAGGAGCTGCCCGGCTGCGGACAGAGCAGCCTTCAGGGCCCAGCGCCTTCCCTACCACTTCTATGTCTTCCCTTAAGGTCATCCTGGGCTCCTGGGTCCTCACTCTGGGCTACTGATGTTTAGATTGGAGATGATCAAAAAGTCATCTGGGTAAATAACCCTTAGCAATTAAGCTTAGCGTTAACAAGCCAAGGTACCATTGAGACACTCTGCTTCCAACAGAGACAGGATCAGTGTCTACATAATACAGTTTCTATTGAAGGGCCGATGTCATAGTCTTATTTGCCTGTAAATCGACTTCTCTTAGCTGTGGACTTATTGGATTCAGGCCCTGGGCCCAATACAACAGATAAATACTTCATCACACTGGTCGTGCCTCTGTTTCCGGAAAAGACAGAGTCAGAGGCAGAAGACGCAGCCCCGGCCCTGCCATCTCTCAGCATCTGGAATGTGTTATAATAACAATGTATTGGGAGAAAAGAGAAGTCAACCCCTCGGAGCAGATACTCCCTACAAATCCAACTGTGCAAATCTCTGTGGCTCCTTTCTTCGTGTTCTTAAGAAAGTGTTACAAACACAGACGCCAATCCAGAGCTAAAAGCAAGCGTGTGGTGTCAGGGCCTGCAGATTTCCCCGGTGAGGCCAAGGGTCCGCAGCAAGGAGCAGGTCAGGCTGGGAGCCTGAAAGGCTGGGGAGGACCGGCCCGCGCCCCAGGCAGGAAGACCCACTGGAGGTTTCTTGATGAAGGAGATGCCCAGGGGGTGCTGGCCCCTTGGTGGCCTCATGGACCCCAGAGCCGTGGAGCCCCAGGAGGAGGCCCTGCCCAGAGAGCTGCCTTGGGAGAACGAAGCAATCGTTCACTTGCTCCTCTGGGTGCTGGGCACTGCCCTGCACGTGCTCTAAGCCCCCGTCCTCATACCAGTGTCCCCAGGGTGGACACGACGACTGTCCCCATCTTGCAGATCAGGACACCGGGGAAATGTGACATTAGGTAACCAGCACCCAGCGAGAGGGCAGCACCAGCAGCCTTGAACTCAGGGCCCGGTGTGAGGTCCGAAGCGTCACTGCCTCGTGGGGGGAGTCTCTCTGGGGCCCCTCCCGAGGCCTGGGCAGCCTCCATTTCTGTTTTGTGCCAAAAGGGAAAATACCGGCTCCAGGGTTGCACCTTGGACTTCAATCCACAGACATTTTTTCCATTTGGGATACAACTGGGAAAGAGAAACAAGAGCGGAGGGAAATCTGCATTTCACCCAAACTGGCACTGGAAGCGTGAAGTGGGTTCCACACGCCACCTGCCCGGGCCCTTCCGGCCACCCCATGAGGTCGTGGGTGACAGAGCCCGCAGGCCCCAGGACTCCAGGGACGAACGGCGTCCAGTGAGATGCTGTGTCCCCACGGGTCCTTGTGATCCTGGAGAGCAGGCCCCAGGCCACCAGCCCTCGGCACTAGGTGCCTGGAGTCCATCCTGCCTTGTCACCCTCACCCAGCCAGGGCCTGGCCCGGGAGGGATGACCGTCTGGTCCCAGCAGAGGTGCTAATGATTCCACACGCCACCCCCGACCAGTGCCAGGTGGACCTCACGGCCTCAGGAGGGTGGACGTGGTCGGCCTTCAGCCAGAAGGACACGGCAGACTCCCCGGCTCCTGCTGGGCTGCAGGGCTGGTCCTTCAGCCAGGACGGTGTATTGTCACTTGCAGACAGCTTGTGGCCTTGTGGAGCCAGGCCTGCCCACTTTCTCTCGCTGGAGGACTCAGGCCATCTCGTCAGCCCCGAAGTGTTAGGAGGGTTCCCTGAGCCAGCGGGTTCTATGAAGTGTAGGGCACACGGGGCTGTCCCGTCCCTGCCCTCAGAAAGCGGACATTTCAGAGCAAGGAGGTCGGGGACGCATTTCAGAGTTCCATTACAGTTTGCTCAACCAGTTTTGCTAGGCAGGCAGGCAGCCTGCCTTGGGGACAGAATAACCTGAGGGTGGGTAACCGCTATAAGCTCCCTGCTCAGGAAGAGCTTTCCAGAGCCGGCTAAACTGGGCAGTGTGACAAATAGGCTCTCGCTCCCTGCTGACCCCTCCCGCTCTGCACCCGGACTGAGGCCTGCGGACGTGGCTCCCGGCTTCTGGTCGGTTTGGCCGGTGAGGACGGAAAGAAGCCACGGCCCTTCTTTCCACGCCCACCTGACGTGGCCCTGGTCCTGAGGGTGGCCGCGTCCCTGCACAGCCAGTTCCCGGCCCACGGCTGCAACATGACTTCCTCCCTGGGACCTGGGGGGTAACAGCCCCCTCTGTCGCCGGCCAGAGGCACCGCCCCACACCCTTGCTGGCCCCTCATCCCTGTGCAGACAAGCCCTGCGACGAGGCCTTTTCAGCGGAGCCCCCGTGTGGAGCTCCACCTCCCGCGGGGATGCTTGAGGAAGGGTTCCAGAGGGAGCTGCGCTTCGGGGCTAGGAGTCGAGTCCCGCCTCCAGGTAAGGCTGGGTCCAGAGCTGTCCTGAACAGGCAACCGCCTTCCTCTCGTTTCAAATGCCCACAAGTCAGCCTGTCTGCACTGTCTGCAGGACCGTGTGTGACTCTGAATCCAGGACCCAGGGCCCCTGATTCCTCTGCCCCTGGCCTTGGTCGTGGGCTTTACTCTCCATTAAGAGAGTAGAAGCTTTTGCAACCCAACCGGGCCCATCTCCTTAAGCACACACATGGAGAGCAGACCTCAGGCGGGCTCTGAGTCCTTCAGGCAGCCTATAAATCAAGTGCTAAGCCCTGTTCCCGCTCCTGGCTCCGGATCCATATTCCCTCCCGGCCTCCGAGGACCATCGTCTACACGTTCAAGTCCCCGCTCACAGATCGCCCTCCCTCCCGAGCAGATGCCGAGGCTCCTTGTAACCGTCAGTGTTTTGACGAAGTACAAGTATTTAATCCTCTGCCCATGACGCCCCCTCCCCACAAGGCCAGGGTGGGACAGGGGGAGCAGAGCGGGAGCCCCGGGCCGTGCGAGGAGGTGGCCTCCTCCTACCGGACGCCCAGCTTGCCCAGAGCCTAGGGCGCCTTGTCGTCCACTCGGGGAAGGAATGCTGGCCCGAGTGAGAGAACCAAGGTTAACTGGGACAGAGAGGACTGTCTCGTTCCTCCCCCGCCTCTTCCGGGACTCGCGCATCCTTGGCAGATGGTGTTTCTAGCCACGTCTCCCTGGGAAACCTACCCCAGCTCCTAGCAACCTCCAGCCAGCGAGGGCTCGCTGGGCTCCAGCCTGACGCCCAGATGCTCCCACCCCAGGCGCCCAAGGCCACCCCCCTCCAGACGCAGCACTTACTGGAGGAGGCCCTGCAGGGACCCGCTCAAGAGCGTGGGCACCAGAGGCCCCATCATGCCTCCTGGGAGCCCCTGGCCTCCCACCGACAGATCTGGGCCCCCGCCCCGCTGACACACAGCCCCCAGCCTGCCGGGAGCACTTCCTTTCGGTCACCCCCAAACTTCCCTTTCTTAAAAAGAAACAATTGTCTGAAGCCCCGGACTTAATCCATGAAGTCCTCTAAAACAAAGGCAGCTGACCCGGCCCTGGACAGTCGATCAACAAACATGGCAGAGCTGGGCCTCCTCGGCCCCCAACGCTCTTCGTTCCGGCCCCAAGCAGGGACCTGGCAGATCCTGCCGGTGACCTTGGCCTCCCGGGCTCCCCGCCCGCTCCTGCCAGACCCTGAGAGCTGGGCACTCCTCGGAGGGACCCAGTGGTCACCTCCACGGTCTCTCCCTCTTTCAGGACCACCTGATTCAAAGTTTCTGGAGCAAGTCAGGTCCCAAGTCGAATGAAAGCAAAGTGACCTCTTGTAAAAGCCACGGGCTGTTCAGCGTGATTCTGGGAGAGAATCAAAGCCCTAAAAACCTGTCTTAGACAACAACGGGGGAAAAAAACCCTGTTTTCCCCACTCTTCATTTTACGTGCAATCAATCCTGAGCGGAGTCAGATGTTTGGCGGGCGCTCCGGGAACAAAAGAACAGTCGGAGAGACAGGCTGGAGGCCGGCCAGGCGTCAAGATTTCTCAAGAACCTCGCAGGGGCCCCTCCCGCTGTGCAGGGAAGGAATTCAGCCTGGCCCTCCCCTGCCGGCCTGCATGGCTCTACCAGCCCCTCCTCGGGGCAGATCCCCTTGGAGATGAAAGAGATGAGAGAACATGGGAAATTCACTTCCTTCGCTTGGGCCCCGTCAAGTCGGGACTGGGCAGCCCTCAGGTCCTTTCTCAGAGCCTCAGTTTCTTATCTGTGAACAGGGCGTTAAACTACCTCTCTTGCGGGCTGTCATGAGGGGTGCAGGGCACGTTATTTTCTTGCGGTGGCGGATGGTGGTGCATCCAGTGGGGGCCCGGCTGCTTCCTCCTCACCCAGCCCTGCCCACACCCTAGTCCTCAACATCCAAGGAAGTTCCAACAGGCACTGAAAACAGGGCCGATTCCCCCAGCTCCTCGCTGTGTGACCCCGGGCACATCACTTAGCCTCTCTGGGCCTCATCCTGCTCATATTTAAAATGGGGATAAGAACTGTGTGCACCTGACAGATGTGTTGTGGGGATTAAAGGAGAGTCTCCCCTCCTGGAGGAGCATTTCTTGAGCACCTGCTGGGGGTCGGGTGTTGCGCTGACTGAGGGACCCCAATGGTACACAGACAGGCAGAGCCCTGCCCCCACCCCGCTTATCTTCTCGGGAGACGTCACACAAACCCATAAAAATCCACACAAAGTCTCAGCGACGGAGCTTTTAGGAGGAAAGGAAAGGAGGGTCCTGGCACGTGATAACATTCAATAAACAATAGATGTTCTTGTTCTGTTGTCAGAAATCAGGCAGTGGAGTTTATTATCCTTCAGTTTACAGGTGAGTAAAGAGAAACCCAGAACAGCTGAGCACGTGCGCCCAGGTCGTGCGGGACTCAATCCCAGGCCTGCCAGCCCCAGAGCCCTTGCGCTTCCCTCCGAATCCACGGCCCACACACGTGACACTGAGTGTGAACTCCCTGCGTGCCTTCCCGCCCTCACCAGACCCTCACAGCCTCCCCAGCGGCCCCTTTATCACCTCCTTGCTGCGCACGGGGAGACGGAGGCCAAGGTCACCCACTCGGCAGGCCGGGGCTGTTCTCACCACACCGGCTTCTCTTGGACGCTTTCCTGGCTCCTGGGTCCATAAAGGGAGAAGCAACTCCAACACAACACGCCAGCCCCAGCCCGCCAACCCCTCAGGTCCCACGGCCCATCTTTCAGGTGAGCTCCAGGCACGGGAGAGACACAAGAAGGGGCAGGAGAGCTGGCGTCTCTGGCCCCCGGCCACCCTGAACCCACGGGCACAGCCTCATTACTTTCAGGGCCTGGCCAGGTGCTCGGGCATCCAACTGGGAGCCCCACGCGGGTACCGAGGCCACACGCGCCTGACGTCAGTCTTCCCAGCACAGCCTCAAAAGCCAGCAGGCTCAGGCAGAACTCTGGAGGTAGAGGAAGGGAAAAAGCGAGGCAGCTTCGGGGCAAACAAGGGCTTGGGGGCCGGGAGAACGTGCTTTGCCTAATGACACGCACGTGGCCATCCGCGTGCCTGCCCATCCCGCCCCGGCAGCCTGTGCTCCCCGAAATCTTTGATGGCGCGAAGGAGGACGGCTCCTCTGTGTCCACGGAGCCCAAGGACGAGGCGTTTGTCTCATCAGGCGGTGGAGCCACAGTGTGGGTGTTCTGATGTCATTACTGCGTGGAGGGGGGCAGAGGTGCCAAGATAAATAACACAGGATCCTCCAAAGATCCACAGGGAACAAGAGGACCATAGAGAAATGCAGAACGCCCGAGCCAGAGGCCCGCCCAGCACCCCCTTCAGTAGGAGACAGAGGCCCAGGTGAGCGGGAACCTGTCAGGTGATGCTGCGAGCGAGGGTCCGGGGGCGCCCCGGCATCTCCTCATCTCAGGCCCATCTGCTGCCCCGCAGGTTGGGGCAGAGAAAGGATTGTCGGTGGAAGCACAACCTCACCCGGCGTCTGCAGGAAGATGGTCCCTGGGGGTGCCACTCAGCAACCACAGAAGAAACAGGTTAGAGCCCCTGTCGAGACGGGACACAGGAGTCCCCATCCTTTCTGGCATCCACCTCCCCGATGGGCAGCAAGGGAGCCGTGGAGGACATAGCACAAGACAGAGGGGGTGCTTCCCTCTTTTCCTGGGATGGGCACCAAGCACCTGTGGGCTCAGGGAGCCCCAGGCCTGGGTGTTCACATGAAACAGGAGCGGAATGGCACCTGCAAGTTCTGAACCGCTGGCCGGGATGTGGGCCGGAGCACCTCACCTGGAGAGACAGGTGGCCACAGCCAGCAGTTCCCAGGGCCCAGGCGAAGGTCAGCGTCCCTCTGCCCACTTCCAGCAGGGCCAAGGGCCTCCGGCAGGCCAGCAAGGACGCTGATCCTCAAACGCACTGCCCCAGAATCCCTGTTGCTTAATCCACAGGTCACTTGAGGGTAGGAATGACCTCAGCTCATCAGGCAGACGTCCTGGAGCTGATCTTTAAGGAGAAATCCAGAGGCTTAGTCAAGAAAAAGGCAGCTCAGACAGCTGGAAGGGCAGAGGGATTTGCAGAGAGCAGAAAGGACGAATGTGGACTTGGGCAGACCAGGGGAAACGGCTCGCGACAGGGCAGGGGACCTCCGGCAGATGGAGAACACGCTGGTACACAGCAAAGCCAAAAAGGCACCATCAATTTTAAGAGAGTTATTTCTTGAGGACGTACTGGCTGCAAAGGAATCCACGTCTCATCCGATGGGGCAACCAGGTTGGCAAACAGGGCTGGGTGACCTCGGGCTGTCGATCCTTCTCTAGATCGCTCTGGCAGCGAAAGCCCCTGTGGAGGGGGGTCGGGAACAGGAAGAAGCCAGCACACACGGCGGTCTCCAAGCCAGCGCGTTTGGGAAGATGCTCTGCTTGGCACGGTGGCGAGGGTCAAGTGATTCGCCCCAGGCCACGTCTAGCTTGGGCAGGTCACGTGACCCCCTGGAGCTCGGCTCCCACATCTGTAAGAAGAGAGGGCTGGACAGGACACTCTCCCTGTCAGTCCCGACGTGCCTCAGGTCTAATCAGAGCAGGGGCTCTGACCTGCCAATCCCATCTCCCTGCATGACCGCAGTCATCTGAAGTGAGGTCCAGGTGAGCTGCAGTGCCAGAGGTCAGATGTGGGGAAACAAGAGCAGGCCTCCCCAGAAGGCCCCCAGGACCCCGCAGGGGCCGCCTCCGGCTTCGGAGACACCGGATTCCCGGCTCTGACATCCAGTCCTAGCAGGGGGCCTCACCCTGCTGCCCACTCCCTGTAGGAAGGGAGGCTTTGAGCACCGCCCTCCCTTGGTGCTGCCCAAGAGGGAGCACCAAGCGGGGGGCGTGGACCCCCGCTGCTCTCGGGGTTTAAGCCCAGGGTTTGAGGCTGGCCTGAGATACGCTCTGGTTTATCATCTTGATCCAGGGGCAGGACTCAAGAGCCGCTGCTGTGTTTCTCTCCTCCTTTGCCCTCCTCAGTCACGTCCTGCTCTCCCGCTCCAGCCTGGACCCCTCCATCATCTCGACGTCTCCGCTTGGATGCCCCCACCCGAACCTGTCCCAACCCACGCTCGGACTGCCCCCACTCCCAGCCCTCTCCTGCCCAGGCAGGCACCTGCTCCCTCCAGCCTCCTGGCTGCTCAGGCTCCCCCAGACCTGACGTCCACTACGTCAGTACGCGGCTTCTGCTGAGCCTCGACAAGCCAGCCACGCCGCGCACCTCCGCCGCGGTCACCCTGGTGCAAGCTGCTGACATCCTCCTCCTGACGGGACCTCCTGACTCCTGCTTCTACACCCAGCGCCCGCCCCTTCATAAAATCGTCACAGCACGTCCCTCTTTTGCCTAAAAGCCGCATTAGCATCACACTTCACTTGGAGGAAGGCCTGGGCCCTCACAATGACCTGCGAGGCTCTCCGTGGTATGTCCTCGTTCGCACTGGCCTGGTCTCGAAGGCTGCGGCCCGCCTGCCCTGTGCCTCGCACACACTCCCACCTCGGGGCCTTTGCACCTGCTGCTCTCTCTGCCCTGAGTGCCCTTCCCCGACACCCCAGACGCCCATCCTTACCTCCCACAGGTCTCTGCTCAAATGCCATCTTGTCAGTGACACCTCTGTTTAAGCTGAACCCCCTTCCTGAAGCCCCCTGCCCCCTTCCCTGCATGTATTCCCCCTCCGGACCTAGTACTACATATTTTACTACTTTTTCCTTTCTTTTCTTCACCTCAAGAAAGTGTAAGATCCTTGAGGGCGGGGCTGTTCATCCGTTTTGTCCGTCACTGTAACGCTGGTGCGGCGACAACGGTGCCTGGCGTGCACAGCCTCTCGGTAAATCTTTACTGAGTGAACGTAGCCCCCTTCCAGCAGGCACCCCGAGAACACCACAAAAGCAGGGCCAGAAGCCCCTTCCCAGATCTGCCGGGTGCCTGATCTTCTACTTGCTGTCACTCTTTCCCGCCCCCTCTAACTTTCTGGCTTCCTACCACTGGTCCCACACTTCAGACTCCCACCCGAACCTGTCCTGTGAGGCCCCCGGGCCTCCTCCACCACCAGACAGACGCGCGCTGACTGCACCGCGGATGCTGATCTGCTGGGATGGGCACTGGCGCAGGTGGGGTTCTCAGTTCCGGCCCCCGGCCCTCATGCTCAACCTACGTCTGCACACGCCCACCACGGGGGCTGGAGAGGCAGGTGTTGCTATTGCCACTGCAGGTCCGAGCCCCCACCCCGGCGGGTCACTGTCCTGTGCTCCTCCCCTTGGTGGGAGACACAGAGTGGGGACTGAAAGCACAGCAGGTGTTTAATAGACGGCGAAATGGAAGGGCTTCCAAGCTCCGTGCCAACACAGCAGCTGGCGGCAGCACTGAGCCCACTGCCCACGTTATGGCTTTTGGACTCAAAGAAAGGCCAGGGGAAGTCGTTGGGGGTCCCAGCTGATGGTCACATGCGCGGAGCCTCCCGACAGAGGGCGGGGGCAGGGGCTCCGCCCGGGTCTAGGGGCGACCGACCACCAATTGAGTATCCACGCTCTTGACCGCTAAGCTGCACTGACTCCAGGACCGGCCTGTGGCCTCAGGCAGAAGCAGGTCCTGCCCTCTGGGGCTGGGCCATCCGCACCCCCTTCCTCAGACTGTGTCAGCCAAGTGCCCCATCAGGCACATGTGGCCAGCATGGCGGGGTCAGCGATCTCATGGAGGAGCAGGCCCTCTGCTTCCCTCCGGGCAGGGTACGGCTGCTGGACCAGTGCGTCCAAGCATGCTCTCTCTCCTGGACACAGCATGCAATCTGGGGATGCCAGCAGGCGGAGGATTCTCTGCGTGCGACCGTGAGAACACCCACGAAAGCCGGAATTTAACGTGCACTGCCGTTACTTACGATTTGTCTATCAATTTTTTTGGAAAACATAAATTGACTAATTGTTTATGATAAAACTTTTAATGAGTACAACTCTTGCTCTAAATTACATAAAGTTACACACCTAGATCTGACATAACTCTTAACCCAACACTGCCAGGCTCCCAACCACTTCCTCTCATCCGGAGACCCTGGAAATTCTGTCCTGCTCTCACCCAACACTTCAGAGCAACTTCTGGGCTTTAACCACCAACTCCTAAGCTTTTGGGTTTTCTTTTTTTTAGGACAAAGTTATTCATTTTCCTCATTAACATTTTTCATTCACTCGGAGTCATCTTAAGGACCCAGTTCATATCCGAATGAAGAAGTGGCTTCCAACTGACCTCAGAGGTTAGCTTAAGCCAAATGGTCACAAACTCTAGCGCGCATTAGAAAAACCTGGTGGGCTCCTTAGAACAAATGACTGGGTCCCACCTGGGGGGTTTGGTCTGCCGTCTGGGGCAGGGCCCCAGAACCTGCAGTTCTAATAGGTTCCCAGGTGATTTTTGACATTGCTGGTTCAAGACGACATTCTGAGAACAGCTGCTTAAAACTACCTTTCCTGGCATCTTTGTGGCCCCTGAAATTTTTTTTCCTCCAGATGGAAAAGAAAAAACAAGAAAGTAAAGGAGATACTGAGCTATCTGATTTCCCCCAGGCCCATGTAAAACACTTCCAGGTAGGAGAAGCCATCGTTGGAAATCATGCTCAGTCACTAGTGTAATTTCATCTCCCCCACTGATTTCTGGAATTTAAAAGCACATGCAAGTTAACTTATCCTGAATTCATAACCTTGCTTTATTAATCCATCTCCCAAATCTACTTTTTAAAAAGGGTTTTGCCTCTTTTCCTCTCTTCTGAAAATTTAAAAATTCATTTTAATGAAACAAAACTCACCAGAATTTGATTGAAAAAAAAATATACAGTGACTTCCTTTTAATTAGATGGTTCTCATGCATCTATAATAATAAATAAGATAGAAAATATTCAAGTCTCTTAAAATATGTGAAATTGAGAGGGAAGAGATTAAAGTGATACAGGGCCGTCTGGAAAGGGCAGCCGGTGGAGAGGAAGAAGCACCAGGGCTGGATCTGGTCCCGTGCCCGGTCCCAGCTACCACGCCAAGCAGCTTGGCGGGCTCAGAAAAAAATCTTTTAATTTTTACGACCCTCAGTTTCCACATATGTAAGATGAAGGCAATAACGTCTTCCTCAAAAGGTTGTTATGATAGAATTAAAATTGTTTCATCCCACATCATTTTTAAAAAGGACTTGAGAATTTTAAAATTTCACATCTTAAGAAAAAAACACTTGAGACAAAAATAACTATTCAAAATTAATATGTAAAATATTTTTTAAAAATGTATCAACCAAAAGTATACTACAATTATTCTGACTAATCCTCAAGGCCTGCCTAAGTTTCCCGGCAGTTAAGCTAAATAAGGAAATTATTATCTAACTTTCATTATCTCATTAATTGAGAGGTGGAAACAAACCGATTCCTCAGAGCAATTAAATGAGACAATGTATGTGAAAGCTTTTAGCAGATAACCAGAAAGAAGATGTCATCATTAAGGTTCAAGGCAGAAGTGAGACGTCCCTCACTTACGTGTGGGACAGAGTGGACCCCAGACTCATCAGGGGATGGGATTTCATGCAGAGAAGCCCGGCTCCACCTTCCGTCTCTTCCCTTGGGTCTGATTCTCAGAGGAGTCTGCCTGCCAGGGACCAGGAGTGCACTTCCAGCTAGGGTTCTCGCAGGAGAAAGTTGAGAGTATAATGTTCCATTGAACCCCATGAAAATGCCAGGTTTGTAGCTCAAATTTCAATGGTTTAGCCTGAGAGGAAGCCCAAATGCAGCAGAGGAAGAGGAGAGATGAGGGCAGGTGTGGCGGACACACAAGTTCAAGGCCCTCTGCGCAGTTCTGACACGTAGGAAAGTCTGAAGGCTACAGAGCCTTAGCCAGCCATGACCCTCACTGATCAAGCATCTGGGAGAGGCTGCAGGACGAGGGGCGTGCTGGGGGGCGGTCACCACACAGGCCCTTCCTCCCAGGTCCCAGGGCACCTACAGACAGTGTGGCCGCAGGCTGACCCCTGGCCACTTCCAGGTCTGGCCCTGAAAAGCCACCACCAGCCTCCCTGCTCACCCTCTGCCGGGCTGGCCCTGAGTGCCAACTCCCGGGCAATGCGGAAGCAAAGCCTCGGCCCCTGAGTAACAAGGACCAGAGCCACCGAGCGCCTGAGTGCACTTCTCTGAATGACCAAAGAACTCACTGCAGTTCCAGGGTTCGGCTCTCAACACGGCGCACGTAATAGAGGCACGGACGGAGGAGCTGAGGTCCCGTGCCCAGAGGAGAGCTGGACTCAGGGAAAGAGCACTGTCCCCTATTGAAACAGATAGAGTTCTGGTCCCCAAACTGGGTAACACACCTCACAGCCACCGGAGGAGCTTTCCAATCAGGACAGATTCCCCTGCGCCCCACTCCGAACTCTTGACTTTTCCCAGGATGTTCTTTACCTCCTCTGTTAGGTGAAGACATTGGTCATCAGATCGCAATCAAGGGATGGCCAGACAGAATGCGGCTGTGACCCTGCCCCCACCAACATCTCCATCACTAGATGCCCGGGCGGGACCCTCCTCTGTTCTACGTCTCAGCCCTAATCCTACACCGCCTTCTCCTCATCTCTAGCTGGATAACTGGTGTATCTTAGCAACCCCAGAACCCTGCAAGCTCATCAGGGGCCGAGATGATAGCTTTTACATTGCTTTTCTGGACAGCATGCAGCAAGGCAGGTAATAAAAGCTCAAGCAACACTTTAGCCCATCTGATTTGAGTAGTTATTTTCCATACAAGCAGGAGAAGCGGGGGAAAGGGCTCTCTGGCAAACTAGACCCAGGAGGCTGGGCTTGGCAAAACCACTGCAAGTGTACGCGGAATTCACGTTTCGAGCCAGTGGCGGAGGAAGCGGCTGGTCGCTCTTCTCTTCAGTGGAGAGGTGGCTGGTTCTCAAACTTTAATGCACAGGAATCAGCGGTGGAGCTTATTGAAAATGCAGGCTCCTGGGCTTACCCCACACCCGATATTCTGATGCAGTGGTTTGGGGGTGGGACCCAGGAATCTGCATTTGTGACGGTCCTCCTGCCCCTGCCCCAATTCCTATGCAAGTGGCAAGAAACGGTGGGTGTGAGGTGAGGCCAGGCCCAGGTCCATCCTGTTTAATGTTACATCGCAGGCCTCCCGGGCTGCCCAGCCCACAGGAAAGCCAGACGTGCTGAAGGGCGATGCTCACCTGTCAGACTTGCCCTAGACGCTGCCCTTCCTCCAAGAGGTGAGATCAACCAGCTGACCCCTCCGTTCTCCGAAGGCCACCAGCTCACCGTCACACCCGAGAAAACTGGAAGGGTCCCCCTGGCTGCCTCAGACCCACCTGCCCCGAGTCCTAATTGAGGAGCCCAGCCACGTGTGCTCGCTCTGCCGGGACCATCTGTACCCAGACCTCCCTTCTCCCTGCAGAGCAGAAGGGCCGGGGCAGCAGCAAGCAGACCGGCCTTGACTGGGAGCCTGCCTTCGCCCCGGGACGGCCCTGCACCTGGGGGGACATGCCCCTGAGAACCAGGCGCAACTCTGAGCCTCCATTCCATGACCTCACCTGCTCTCTCAGTGCCTCGCGGAGAGCAGTGGGGGGCTGGCGTCTTAGCCACGTTTGCAGATGGCAAACAGAGAGGGTATCTGACTTGCCCAAGGTCACACAGCAGGTCAGCTGTGAAGCCAGGGAGGGCAGCCAGGCTCTGCATCCGAGCGCCTCAGGTGGACGCAGAGTCACGGCTGCTCTGATTCAGGCTGTGGTCCCACTGGACAGAAACACTGAGTTGGGCTCTGTCTATTGAAAGGTCTTTGGGTGGGTCCTTTCAGAGGGACCACTCCTCAGTCGCCATTCACAGTGAAGAGAAGAGAGGGGAAAGCGCAAGATATTTCTGCTGACAGTGGAACGGACCTGCAGGTCTCAGGATGCGGTAGGCAGTGGGGGTCAGACCACCTGATGGGCCGCTCCCGCATTTCTCTCCTGCCCTCCCCAGAGGCTCTGCGGAGTCGACCAGGCCGACGTCCACCCTGGCTCCACAATGAGGAACGTGTGGGCCCGTCTGATGGCAACTTCCTGTCCCCTCCTCCTCCCGGGTAGGTGTTAACGGTGAAGGGGACCGAAGTGAGCAGGGGAAGCCCTGACCGGGGACTCGACAGCAGCGGATGGAGCCGTGTGCCCTGAGCCAGGTCCCTGCGGCACAGGTGGAAAGAAGGGAGCAGGGGGCCACCCGGACCCCACATCTCTGTTCCTGCACTAAGAGAAACCAGAAAAGCAGAGTCTCAGCGCTCACACCCAGAGCTGGAAGGAAGGAGGGAGGGAGGAAGAAAGGACAGGGCAGGGAAGGGAAGGAAATGGAAGGGAAGGGGAGGGGAGGGGAGGGGAGGGGGAGGGGAGGGGAGGGGAGGGAAGGGAAGGGGGAGGGGAGGGGAGGGAAGGGAAGGGGGAGGGGAAGGGGAGGGAAGGGAAAGGAAGGGAAGGGTAGGGAAAGGAAGGGAAGGGAAGGGTAGGGAAGGGAAGGGAAGGGGAGGGGAGGGGAGGGGAAGGGAGGGGAGGGGAGGGAAGGAAAGGGAAGGGAAAGGAAGGGAAAGGAAGGGAAGGGAAGGGAAGGGTAGGGAAGGGAAAGGAAGGGAAAGGAAGGGAAGGGAAGGGAAGGGAAGTGGAGGGAAGGGGAGGGGGAGGGGAGGGGAGGGGAGGGAAGGGAAGGGAAGGAAAGGGAAGGGAAGGGTAGGGAAGGGAAAGGAAGGGAAAGGAAGGGAAGGGAAGGGTAGGGAAGGGAAAGGAAGGGAAAGGAAGGGAAGGGAAGGGAAGGGAAGTGGAGGGAAGGGGAGGGGGAGGGGAGGGGAGGGGAGGGAAGGGAAGGGAAGGAAAGGGAAGGAAAGGAAAGGGAAGGGAAGGGAAGGAAAGGGAAGGGAAGGGAAGGGAAGGGGAGGGAAGAGGGAGGGGAGGGGAGGAGAGGGGGGAAGGGGGAGGGGAGGAGAGGGGAGGGAAGGGGGAGGGGAGGGGAGGGGATGGGAGAGAAGGGAAGGGGGAGGGGAGGGGAGGGGAGGGAAGGGGGAGGGGAGGGGAGGGGAGGGGATGGGAGGGGAGGGAAGGGAAGGGAAGGGGAGGGAAGGGAAGGGAAGGGGAGGGAAGGGAAGCAAAAAGTGGACAGGCTGCCCCGGGCGCTGGGGCACAGAGACAGATAAGACTCAAGCCACATCCTCCAGACGCTTACTGCCGACCGGTGTCCGTGTTGCTCTAAGATACTGTCTGTGCTGACCTGCTCCTCCCTACGACCTGGGGGCACCAGGCACAGGGGTGTCTGCCTGGAGGTTCCACAGCTGAGTCTGTGCTGGACACACGCGGTGAAGCTCCAGGAAAATGAGTGGGTCCTGCATTCCAAGTTGGTGACAGAAAACTACGTGACAACAAGATCCCTCCAGCAACTTCTTCTGGACCGTACTGATCTTTGCTCTCAATAAGGCACAGCCAAACTCAGGACCGCCCAGGTGAGGCAGGCCAGCCAACACCCCACAGCTCATCACAGCGTGCTCACTGATACTAGAAACCAAGCCCCTTGGACCCACCCCGCCCTCTCTGGAGGTCCTCCCGCTCAGCCCACGCCCCTCGCTTCTCTCTACTGGTTTGGAATTTTCTCTCTCCGATAGTCCTAAAAATCAGGTCTATGGCATGTGAGGTTTTCCCATGATGTCTTAAGCTTATAATCTGCTCTCAGTGAGATCAAAGAAATGGCCTCAATTTCAGCAAGAGAGGCACGTCTTAGAAGCACCATTTAGCAAGGACACAGGCAGCCAAGGGGCGGGAGAGGCCGGCATTTAGTAATGACCTACTACGTGCAGATGTGTTATTTCACTGACTCCTCAATGCCCTCCTGTCAGGCAAGCATCGTCATTTTGGAGATGAAGAAAGAGGGAAATAATAACACTTCTGTATCAGGTGTTCTCAAAAAACAGGAGCCATAGACTTAGGTTCTGGTGAATTCTAAGCAGCGCTCTGCGGGGAGGAGAGGGTCCGCGGACGTCCCATGGCCCCCTTTATGCCCAGAGCCGCTCAGGGGGCCTCTACGAGCACAAGTCAACAATCGAGGAGCAGTCCTGGGGCTCCGGGTGGTCCCCAAAGATAACAGTCCTTTCTTCCCCTTAAAGTCAGAACCAATTAAGAAGGAATATACAGGAGGCACACAGACTGAAATCAAGTGCACAAGCTCTAAACAGAAGGACACGGCCTAGGCGTGTGGTTATGAAGGGCTGCCTAATAGTTCACCCAGAATTAACCTACTCACCCGACCAACACGTGGGACTGTTCTGGGCTCTCCCCACAGGCCAGAGGCAGCCCCAGGACCTGGGGAACCCTTCTTTGGGGACAAGTAGATTCAAGAGAGTCCCAGGAGGGGCCACACCAAACTCCTGAGTTAGATTAACTCGCTTCTCGGCTGGGGTCAAGGGCAGACCCTCCAGGGATGTGGGGCAGACTCCCTCCCCCATCCATGTGACACAAGGAGCACAAGTGTCCCCCTCTATGGGGGGGCAGTGTTATCAGGATCTTCACACCGCGTGAGTGTACGGGGCGTAAGAGTAGTGTAACCCACGGACCACGTACAGGGACATGCTCTCAGTGATGACACGGGAGGCCCTGGAAGGACCCAGGAAGGTCTTGGGGAGGAAAAAATAAATAGGGAGGAACAGGAGCTTATAGAAAGAAGAGAGAAGAGAGAGGGGGACTGACTCAACAGGCCTGTAACACGGCACGCAGCGCCCTGTGCAAACACCTGGATCCCAGCCGGCCTTTGCTCGGGGAAGAATCTGAATCACCTGCAGGACAAGGTGGGCCTCGGCCACCCACAGGGACAGCCTGGATACTCGGGGCCATCTCTCTCGTACCCCACTCTCCATACGCAGTGAGGCCCACGGGAGGACAGGCCACGGGCCACGCAGAAGCCCACACTGCCTGTGGCTCTCGGACAGGTTTCCTCCACCCCCGCACCCCGTCCTAGTGGGTAGTAGTGGGCCCCCCTATGCCCACTGTCCAGCCCCTCCCGGGGACCAGAGCGCTTGTGCACAGAGTCAGCACTGAGGACTGCGGCCAGACGGCAGAGGCCACGCAGAGTAAACCAGCCCTTTTTTGGACTTGCTTTCGTGGGCGGCCCGAGTGTTTACACTCCGGGAGCAGGCCCTGCACGGGCTCCCGGCAGAGGAGAGATTCACGCGAGCAGCCGCCTCTGGCGGCGAAGTCACCGCTAATGGGGGCACGGCACCCGTTCTGCCCGGCGGTCTCAGGCCTTACTGAACGGCAGCAGTTCCCTCACGGGTGACAACACAACTCCTAAAGGGGGCAGTAGTGGCGTGGGCTGCACGGGCCCCTCACGAGACTACCTCCACGCTGCCTCCCAGGGCTGCGCTGTGGCCAGGGGGGGGTAGGGCCCCGCGTGTGGAGCTGCGGCCGGATGCCTTCTTCAGTCCGTTCCACAGACACAGAAATAGGAGGCCAGACAGAGGGCAGGGTTGGGGGGGGTCAAAGGGGGGGGCTGCCCTGCGTCTGTCCGGAGCCCACCCCTCCCCCCAGCCCTGATTCCCAGAGTGTCTGTGCTTCATGGCGACCCGGAGGACCCCAGCCTCTGGAGCACGGCAGGGCAGCTGCTTCTGATTATCTGTGCCGGGCAGACACACAGCCAGAGGAGTACTCTGGTTACAAAGCCATTTCTCGTCCTTCCCATCGGACGTTAGCTGCACTCATTCACGTGGCCGGGCTGCGTCTGGTCCCACCGACGGGGTCTGGGAATCAGGGAGGTCAGTGACGGGGGCTCAGGGCCGCAGCCGGGCCGCGTGGGCCAACGTCGGCCCCCAGCTGATTCTGGGGGGCCTCAGCCTCCCTGCTCGGGAGCCTCTGCTGGGAACCCCCAGGACCGAGAGCCCCCTTAGCTCGCCTGCTTCTCCTCATGAAGGGCCCTCACCCTGGCCCGGCCGCGTCCCTCCCTGTCGCCGAAGCCGGGGTGGCTCTGCTTAGCCTTCCACCATCCTCCTTGTGCTGGACAGCAGTTGCCATGGACGATCAGATGAGCCACGTTCTCCCCCAAAACTCGGCTTCCCTTTGCCCTTCACGCCCGTGGCCTGGTGATGCTGTAGACTGTTCCATTCTCTCCTCTGCTCTCCAGAAACTTCAGGGCTGATTTTCAAGCCCCCCACCCCCGGACACGGATGAGATGGAATTAAGTGAGTGAGGGTGTTCACACACTCACACTCACACACCCAGACGCGGGGCTTTGCAGGGCGACATGACTGTGCACAAGAGGCTCCAGCTGGCTCAGCACAGACGCCCCCGCCTCACACTGGCAGGGGACACGGCAGGCAACGCACAGTCCCCGAGGTGGTGGGAAACCCCCGAGGACGGAAATAGCAGCCTGGACGGGTTGGGTGGGGCAGCTTCACGGCTGGAGACTTTTCTAGCCTTTCCTCTGCGCCCGGCCCACGACCGGGGCAAACGTGTCCTGTGAAGAGCAGGGGGCAGACCTCGGATGGTCTCCGTCACAGCCACTCTGCTCTGCCACTGTTGCAGACAGGCAGCCGCAGACGGCATGTGATGAACGGGCGCGGCCGTGTGCCAGTAAAGCTTTATTTAAACACAGCGGGGGTGCCGTTGGCCTGCTGGTCTGTCAACTTCCACTTTACACACACTCACGCACCAGAGCGCCACGAGGACTCGTTTCACAGATGCGAGGAGCGAGGCCCAGAGGTGCCAGTGAACTTGCTCGAGGAGGCACAGCCGGCGAGCTGGTGAGTGTCAGAGCTGGGATTCAGACAGAGGCAGACCGGGTCCAGAGCCTGTGCTCTTGGCCTCTCTGCCGACGCCCGCCTCCCCCCGCGCACACTCGTAAGGACACGTAATAGCCACTAAATAAAGCAAGATGCCAATCTAATGTGACATAAAACAGCACGAGCTTACTGAGGGCCCAGCTCTATGCCCCGTGCTCCTGTTACCTCCTGTTACAGATGGAGAAACTGAGGTCGGGAGTTGCACTAACTTGCTCAGGGTCCCAGAGCGGGTGACCCTCAGGGTTGTCACTGAGCCTGCCTGTCTGCCCAGGGCCGGGTCAGTCCCCCCCCCCCACCCCATGGGGCCCACGGCCTGAGGCTGTGACTCTCCCTTCCTTGGTCCGCTCTTCCCCGAGCTCCCCTCCACAGTGGAGGTGGACGTTGCTGTCCTCAGGAGCTCACACCCACCGAGGCTGTGGCCCCGTGAGCACCTGCCCGCCCCCAGAAAGGAGGGACCACTCTGTTCCCGTGGCAGCCGGCCCCTCTCCGCGGCATCTCCCGGGCGTCGCTAAGCAACGAGCACCACCTGTCAGTTTCTACGGCACCACGGGCTCAACATCTCACTCCAGCCTCCTAACTAGAAATGCGGGGAATGGGCCCTGCTCCTTCCCCGAGGAAGGAGGTTCCCCTGGGGCCTCAGCTCAGCTGGGGAGGGACGTTCCTGGGAGGGGCAGCAGGGAGGCCCCCAGCATGCCCGCCAGGGCCGCGGCTCCTCTGCTCCTCTGCTTGGCTGGTCGGGAGCTGGGCGGGGAGAGACTCAGCTCCCCCGCTGTGTCTGTGAACAAGGTCCCTCAGCCAGGACGTGGGCGTCAGGTGCTGTGTGCCCCCAAGCCCTCAACACGATGGCTCCTGTAGGAGGTGATTAGGTTTGGATGAGATCATGGCTGGGGGGGGCCCACTGGTGGGATCAGTGACCTTATAAGCTGAGGACGAGACAGCGGAGCTTCCCCTCTCCTCCCACGTGCACCAGGAGAGGGCGTGGGTGCACGGCGATGGGGGGGGCATCCACAAGTCAGGAAGCGGGTCCTCACCAGGAACCAAGCCTGGCGGCACCTTGAGCTTGGACGTCCAGCCTCCAGAAGCGCGAGAGATGAAGGTGTGCTGTTTACCCCCCCACCCCCCCCCCCCACCCCGTCTGCGGTATTTCATTATAGCAGCCTGAGCGGGCAGGGACTCAGTAAGAGAATGTACAATGTGAACAGAACAGAGGAGGGTTGCTGCCTAACGACTTTACACTGGACATTTCAGCTACGCCTTCCCAGGAGACCTATGTTGAGTTATTTCCACTCAATAAAAGAAACACACACACTTACACACACACACATGCATAGAACTTTTAAGTTAAAAAAGTCTCAGTGGACAAAGATACCCAATAACCCAGCTCAATTTTAGAAATAACTATTTTTTTTGAAAACGGAGAGAAAAGAAGTGTTTTTTTCCTGGCCTACAAAGGTCCTCAACCATGTGCCCGCTTTCTGCTGGGGTCACAGAGCTTCTGCCTTCCCCGTGAGGTTTTCCGCTTTGTTCCTAAAATGCAAGTTGTCTTCCCCTCCCTTGGGGACAAACAGAAACAGCAGCAGGTAAGACAAGGGTCCGTGAAGGTGACAGAAAATCAAAGGAAGACGGACAAAGAGGCTCGGAATCTAAGCAAAACAGAGAACGAGAGATTAAAGACCTAAAAGTCTCAGCAAAGATTTCCTCTGTCCCTTTGCAAAATCACATCCCACAGGGAACTGAGGAAGACCCGGGAAGCCTGGAGCCTGGCCTCGGGACAAAGTGCCCGCCAGGGGGAAGAGGCCTGAGGTCACATCCTGTTACCTGGGACGGTCCATCAAGTGGGGCACCTTTGTGCTCCCCACAACCCAGAAATCCCTGAGAGTTTCCCAGCAAAGGTTATACCTCATTACAGCACATGCCGTTTGAACTAATTAAACCCACCCGGAAAATGGGAGTCCAAGGACAAGGAGCCTCAGACTTCCTGGGAAAAGGGCCCCGCGGGGCTGACGGGACAGAGGGGCTGCAGGGGCCACATGCATGGGGGCTCCCGGGACGCCGAGAGGGGCTCCCACGTCCACGGAACACAAGCTAAGGCACAAAAGGCCACCCCACCAGCCAGCACAGTTTCAAGAAAAGAATACGACTTGTTCCTGGAATAATCAGGGTGGAAACTGGAAAAGACAAACTCAGAATGAATTAAAGGAAGCCACAGATTTTTAGGAGTCAAAGACTGAAGGAAGGAAATTGATGTAGCCTTTCTTACTTACAGCTCTAGCTTTTCTTAATTTTGGAAGAATGTTAGTTCTACCTGCCAGGGAGTTATTCCAGGGCACCTAATACCTAAGACGTGAGCGTGGGAGCAGACAGGAAGCTGGGAGCACGGATGCAGCGCCCAGGCAGGGAGCTGTCGGCCAGGAGGACGGGTCCCCTTGAAGGTATCTGATTACATTCCCTAGCGATCGGGTGGTAAACTTCAGGACACCGCCCCACCCCCTGCTACTGGATGTGCCTCGGTCTCCCCTTCCTCCACCATCGCATTTTCCAGGGGAAGAATGGTGTGCTCGAGGGGTCCCCCGTGCCCAGGACGCAGCCGTTTGTGGGGTTTGTGGGGTTTGTGGGAGGACGGGGTGAGGCCGGGCAGCAGGTAAAGTACAGAAGTGGCAGCCACGCGGCCGGGTTCTCATCACAGACCCTCCCCTCCCTACACGTGGGACCCAGGGCAGCCGACCCAACCACCTAAGCCCCTCACCTCGGCTTCCTCCCCTTAGAATGGGGATGAGAACGGCATCTCACAGAGCTGTCGTGGGCAGAAAAGCCGCAGCAGCAAGAGCAGTGCGGAGCCCACAGGACGGCCTGTGTAAGCGTCCGCTCTCCCGCTCCGGCTCGTCCTGCGCAAACAGGGAGGAGGAAGCAGCAGGGACGGAGCCAGCCCCCGTGAAGCCCACAGGACGGCGGGCAGCAGCGCCCACGCCTCTGACACCACACGTGGCGTGGCCTCTGCGCTCGGCCGGGCCACCTCTGCTCCCTTTCAACACTTCCGTGCCCAGCGACGTCAAGCACACAGACACAACTGGGCCACCATCTCGGCGGTGGGACCCAGTTTACACAGCCACGAGAGGAATCCAGCACGAACGCCAGGGTCGGAACCAGACACAGGCCTCGGACGCAATGAGTCTGGGTTTACGGTTTACTCTGTTTGTTTTTGTTGATAAAAGTAAAGCCTTGCCCCACTGTCCGCTGCGAGGAGAGCTCCTTTTTGTATAAATGAGCTGAATCTCCTGTTTATTAACATTAAACTTGACATTTATAGCCTAAGTGCTTTCCCAGCATTAACCGATAATCCTCAGCGCGTTCCTGCGTGGGGCACCCCGAGGGGCCCTGAGCACGCAGCGGGCAGCACCCCCCCGGCTTTCTGAACCCTTTCTGCCGACCCCAGACAGAGGGGGAGAGGGGATGACGAAACGAGGGCGGGCACAGGCAGTGGATAGGACGAGCCTGACCCACAGCTGGGCCCAGGTGGTGCGGGGGGCTGCTTGGTCTCCGGGGTGCACAGGAGCGGCCCGGCCCAAGAGTGATGGATGGACCCCCGGGGAGCATCCTTCCCCGCCTGGGGAAGGAAACGGGTCCTAACTGCTTCTGTCGGCGTCCACACCACATCCTGGGCCGGAGGTGATGGGCAGAGGGCATGACTCACCTTCTGCAAAGCAGCCTGGGCGCCGAGGCCCCTTCACGATGTGATTGATGAGGCCGTGTGAAAGGCATCTGGGAGCAAAAGCCCAGCTGCGAAGGGAGATGGGAGCCGGGCTCCGAAATAGGAAAGGGGACCCTGGCAAAGAGCAGCCGGCAGGTCAGGGCTGGGCCGCCCCTCGCAGAGCTACAGAGACAACCCTCCTCCTCGCCGGTCTGCTCCTTAGTCAAGAGGCTCTGGGACTTCAGCAGGACTCAGGCCCACAGTCCTGGACGGTTTGGGCCTTAAATATAAGTAACTTGAAAATTACTCTCTCTCTCCATTACGCAGACCTAGTCATTTTCTGCTTGTTTTTATTGTCTTCGTAAAATCTCAAGTTGAAAGGCTCCTCCAGGTCCTGTTATAAAAGAAAGTCTGGATGGAGTGAATCCCACTGACCACGGCAGTGAGGGGCTCAGTGCCCCACCTGGCAAACCTGATGCACGGTGCCCACGTCAGCGTGGCTTGAGTGGAAGTTCTGACCACGCCGGGCACGGCGTTGGGGCCCCTGGTCTGCGCCAGGTGCCAGGCGGCTGTACTCATGTCTGGTCCTTCATTCAGCCTCCGCCCAATCACACGAGGCTGCTTTGCTATCCCCACGTTTCCGGCCGTGCTTCTCACTCAGGGGGCATCACCTCTTTCCTCTGTTCAGTTTCTCGGTAACTTCTTCCCAAAGCCTCTGCAGGCATCTCTGCACTGGATCCCATCCCCATTCCGGGGTCAATCTGGTCAGAGAAGCAAGGTCACCGCACACCAAAGAGCCCAAAGTCAGTGACCAAGGGCCGAGTAAACTCTGCGGAAACGTACGGCACCTGCCTTGTTAGGAACAACTCACGCGGCAACGCGCTCCCTCTTCCTTCTTAGGTACCCACACAGCACCTACCAAGACAGAGGGCCTCACCTACCCAAAGGTTCAAAAAACAAAACACCAAACCACTAAGGAGACCAAAGACCCAAACACTGGGGCCAGCTCTCCCACAACAAGCTGGGTGTGATCCTGGGTGAGACACTTACCCTCTGAGCTTCAGTTCTTTTCTACTGAATTAAGAATAATAGTTTTAAAAATTAAGAATAATAGAATAACAGCACTTTCCAAGCTTTCTGCACAGGGTTGTTTTGAAGGTCACATGAAAGCACTCTGGAATTATGTCAAGCAACTGGACAGTAGTATCTTTCTGGACGGGTCAAATGTTCGGCCCCCATTTACAGATGAGGACACTGAGGCAGCAGAAGGACCAGGACCAAAGCACAGGTCTCTCCACCACGTGGTGCTGCTTCTCTAGGCGCCAGGAGCCCTTAGGAAGGGGCAGTCCAGTTGGGCCTCAGTGATCCGGGAAGGTTCTGGTGCAGTGGTCACACCCCAGAGGCCAGCGGGCCAATGCAATCCACAGATGTGTTTTATTTGGCTGACATAGTTAAAAAGATTTTTTTGAGCCAACATTTAAGAAGCAGTAGGTTTTACTTAAAATCCAGATTTCCTGTCTTAAAAGATCAGAAGGGCTCATAACGCTAGGTAGACACCCCTCGCGGTGACAATCTGTTGTCGCTGCCCCTTTGGGGGCATGTGCTCTTGAGTCTGTCACAGAGCCCGGCCCCTCTGCTTCTCCAACACGGAGGCCAGGTGTCAGCAGCTGTTGAGCACTATTCCTGCATTGCTGCTCTCACACAATGAGGGGAATGAGCTCACTGCTGCAGGCAAGGGACCCCTCCTGCACATGGCCGCTGCACCTGTGCACCTTTTCTTGTCTAGCTCCTGGAGGCACTTGATTTTGTGACCTCCGAGCTGCGGACAAAGAGACTCCCAGGAGGTCGGGCATCAGGACTGCAGCAAGAGCTAAGTGGGGCTGGGGAACCGGCTGTTGGGGGGGGTGCAGAGCCACTAGAGGGAGGGGTGTGCGACGAGGGCAGGCAGCTGCCCGACGGGAGAGAAGCTGGGCTCCAGGATGAGGCTGCGGGATGGAGCCAGGACCTCAAGTGAGGATGGGGACTCGGGGACAGGGGACTGGGCACGGTGACACCCGCTCAGGGTCGAGAGAAATGGAGGTGCTGATGGCTGAGGACCAGGAGAAATACTTTGCAACTCATGCATCCAGTAACATTTCACTGAGCGACACTGTGTCCCAGGCACGGAGACAAAACAGGGATAAACCAAGACTCGCCGTCCCTGCTTGCACGGCGCCCACAGCCGGGGGGGAGGGACCGCACCTCAACCCGTAATGTTTCTGCCCATTAGCCCAGAGCCCTAGATCAGTGTTTCCGAGCAAGGGCAGACAGGCAAATGGCCCAGTCGATGGTTTTCCCCCGGGGGGCCGCTGAGCAGCGAGGGGGGAGGTAAGGGTTAGGGTTAAAAACTATTCACCTGACACTGCTCAGCCCCTGAAAGCACAGAGCAACTCAAAACCCCACTCATTAATCTTCCCAGACGTTGGACGAACTTGAGAATTACAGCTCAGACAGCGGTCCCGTCGTGCCTTTGACCTGTCTTTCCAGGCTTCTCACGCTGTGTGACTGATCACACATATATTCCCCCACACTCACGCACACACACGTGCACAAACAACAGAGATGTGCACACACATGCACGCACACAGAGAGATGGGCACACTTGCACACACGCACACTCAGACACCCCTCCCTACCGTTTAGCTTTTCCAGAGAGTCACCTTGACAGCAAGACATCTCAGGTATGGGAGACTCCGCGTTTGGGAAGAGGGGGAAACACACAAGCACACTCATGGCCCTCAGGGCAATTCTCTCTGTTCTACTGACGGAAGAGACAGAAAAAGTGATTATTGGGGCACACGAGGCAACATGCCTGAGTGCTTCCATGTTACAGCGGAGGCGTGATGATAGCCCTCTTCCCCTGGGCAGGGGCCAAGGACCCGCAGAGAGGGGGGACGTTTGTGGGACCTCTGCCCGTAAGTACGACCCACTAGCGGTGTTCTCGTGGGTTCTTTTCTGGCCAAACACTCTGCACCTGTTTCGCTCACCAGCCCCTGGCAATCACTGCAGAGCTGGAAGGGCCAGTGGAGAAGGGTCAGTGGGTGCGAGCTGGGGGCTGGGGGAAGGGACACGGGCAGGGGCAGCGAGGGCATCACACGCTAGCACTCGCCATGAATCTCCACCAGGTACCCGGCGCCGGGCTGGCCACTAGGGTCCCTGGGGTGACACACGGCGGGCAGGGCAGAACAGCTCAGGGGGCAGCCTGATGGAGGAGGGGCAGGGGGGACACGGCCTGGAGAGGGAGGGGGTGGACGGAAGACGAGGAGGAGGAGGTCCTGCCGACGAAGGAAGTGACATGGAGGAAAGGCTGGAGCCGGCACACACCGGAGCGTTGGACCCAGCAGGAGGAGTTGCATGGGCACGTGCGTGTGTGTGTGTGTGCGCATGTACGTGCGTGTGTGTGTGTGTGTGCCGGGGTGATGGGCAAGGAAGACACAAAGGACCCGTGTGGTACAACGGAAAGATCTGGGATCACGTGGATTTGGACTCCAGCTCCCTCATGACCTTGGCAAGTTACTGCTTCCAGGTTTCCGTGTTCTCATCAAAAAGGAGAGTCAGGAGATCCACGCCAGCCAGGCCGTGGTGGGGATGCAGTGGGCGCTGCCCTTCCCCGTGCCCTCGGCCGCTGCACCTGGCAGGTGAGGCTGCTCGACCCACTTGCAAGTCCGAGCCAAAGCTGCTGGGAACCTTCAGGGAAACGCCGATCCCCTTCCCGCCCGCCACCTCCTCTGTGAGGACGGACTCCGCAGAGGCTGGGATGTGGTCTCCGCCTAGCATCGTCGAAGGAACACTTGACATCCCCTCAAGGATAAGTCCATTTGGCTCAGGACACACCTTTCCCACAACCTTGTTGAAACCAAACATAATCCCCTGGGGGGGGACCCCACATTGGCCAAAATGCCCACTAAGATGCTGGGATGAGGGGGGCGCCCACCACGGAATCTGGGCATTCTCACCAAGGGTAGCAGCCGGGAGGGCAGGAGCCGCTGACCGAGGCAGGCAGCCCGGGTGAGCGCTACAGAGCAGGCAGCTCTGGGCTGTCAGGGGCCGGGGCTGGGGGGTTAGGAAGACGGCCAGAAGCGGGTGGAAGGGGAGGATGGGGGGCCAGCACCGCTCACTCTACCATCCGCGAAGGACCAGACGTGGGCGGGGAAGGCCTCTCGTTCCTCCGGCCAATATCTATCAGCATCACCACGGGGAAGGTCAGTGCCATGTGCCGGGGGTGGGGGGAGGGAGACGGCCCCCGCTGACGCCAGCTCCAAGGCCTCACGAACGCCGCGCCCTTCAGGAGTCACCCCAGCCCGCTGGGGCCAGACCTGAGTGTCCAGGATGCATTCGCCACCTGGCACAGGCCCTACCTGGTGTTCCCAGCCCAGCTCAATAGTTTTTGATGGATTTTTGCCTATTTCAGTAAAGCTGCAGATATATCCTCACACAGGACGGACCCCACCCGAAGATTTCCAAAATGCAGTGCAAAGTCGTCTCTAACTTCTTACTTGGCAAGGTTGTTCAACAGCACGGATTTCAAGACTTTTTTTCAGTAGAAGAAAATCTCCACCCCACCCACGTTTGACTCCAGGGAGGGGCCCCGTCGTCAGCGGGGCAAGCGGCCTCACTGCTCCTTTGAGGAGCAGACCCAGCAGGGGCCAGGAATTAGCATCCCAGGCTATCTGCATTGGGGTGACAATGCCCTAACAGTTCAGCGGCAACAGTATTTCCCGGATCCAGCAATTTAGCGCTCTCTGTGGGTGCATACAGGTCTGAGAGTAATAGAGCGGTTTGAAAGAAATGTGTCCAGTTCTTCACAGATCACTTTTCAAAACATTTTAATTTTAACGTGATCTCACTTTCCACTTTCCCGAGGACCCTCTGGTGCGAGTCTTCTTCTTGGTGCAGTCGTCGCGCAGCCGGGTCCCCCTGTCCCCCGTCTGGATGCCGTCAGGCTTGCCGCCCCCCGAGGATGCCCGGCGGCTGCATTCAGAGCGGCAGACGGGGCACAGGGCTGAGGCTCGGCCAGCGGTGGAGACGGCCCCGGAGGGAGAGAACCAGGCTCTCTGAGAACCTGTCCCAGTGGCTCCACTAAGATGGGAAACGACGCGGGTTGTGCCGGGGGCAGAGTGGGCAGCCGGCGGGAGAGAAGACGGGTGGTCAGAAACAGAGACGGGAACTCAGACGGACAACGGGGCGACGTCTCCCACCAGTTAGGAACAGGGCTTCCCAGGGAGGAGGTGAGAGCGACCCTGGGACGGACGCGGCCTCTGGGGCCTCAGAGAGGGGGCAGCCGGCCCCCGAGGGCCACGTGGGACCTCTGCCCGACGGATCCCCCCTCCCCGCGCCCAGCTGTGGTCTCCCCAACCAAGAGCCCCTGCAGGATGAATGGGGTATGGGGGACGCATGTGCAGTGTCACCCTGGAGATAGGTGCCCCCCACCCAGGAGGCCAGCGGTCCCTGGCGGATGGAACCAAGCTGGGCGTGCTGGAGGCAACTCCCCCAGACAGTTCTACACTTTCCTGTTCCCACCGCGCCGTGTCCATCCTGCCTGGCTCGGCCACCCCTGTCCCGCCCCGCTGACTTTTCCCAGCAGACGCTGTAACACAACGAGAACAGCAACGGTAACCTGCAGACTGTAACAAGCGCTACGGGACGAGTCGCTCCACGCTGGCCTCCTAAGGGCACAAGCTTCCCCACCGTCAGGTCCAGGGGGCTCTGCGCTTGATCAAAGATGCTGCGGAAGCTGAGGCCCCAGGCTGGTCCAGACAAGAGGCTCTGCCCCCAAAGCAGGGTTAGAGCCTCGCAGCTGCTGTGGGCCACCAAATCCCGCACTGTGGCCCCCGCCAGGGAGATGTCCCCTAATGTCACCTCCTCGTCTCTGCTTCCTGCAAGTACAGCCTCCATACTCTGCTTCTCCAGGATGACGAGGACGGGCAAGGACGCCCTTTGGACACAGTGACCTTCCACCCGAAGGACCAAGTAACCCAGACCCCGCCTCCCTCCGAGATCAGCTGATCTTCCTTCTCCTCCAGAGCACTTCCTGGATCCATTCCAAGGTCATTCGGCATTAACTTGACCTTCAAGGTCCCATCAGAGCTACCCGTTGAATCTGACTCACAAAGGAGTCAGACTGACTGATCCTCTTCCAATTTTCCTATGACATTCAGTGTGATTTGGGTGCAACCCCTCTGCATTTCCCAAACCTTCACCCTTCACCACATGACAGCCAGAGAATGGATTATGAGAAACTTCTGGGTCTGCAGCCGCAAATCCCATTCAAGGCAAGGGCGAGGAGACACACTGTTTGGCCATTCTCTGCTTCTTTCTAAATTCAGGAAAGGTTTATCTTTGGTCCAGCACCCTTATTTCTGTGGGAAGGTCATGTCAAAATCAACCAGTTACCTGGTTACTCCTTCACAGGAACTACTTCTTGGTGTATAGACTCATCATGCTTACTTTCTATATTGGGGACCCTGGGGGGAAAACGCTTCTCTGACATCAGAGTGTCCCAGTGTCACGTGCAGGGGCCTTGCTCCCAAACCTGGTTCTGTCGGCTTTGAGGATGAGGGTTGAACAAAGAGCCTCTGGAAGCAGCAGTACCGTCTGGCTTCCGAACAAACCTCTATGAAATAACACGAGGATAGGAGCAGCCGTCAAAACTGCATTTATTAATGTTAGGTTTTCAGTATTGGAACCAGCCATTGTCACTTTTATACCAGTGAAAGTGATTCTGGTGTCAGTGCGTCAGAGCAGAGTTTGGGAGGGCAGAGGGAAGAGTGTAGGTCTTAATTTAGACTGACAAGCAAACTTGTTCATGAATGTTCTCTCCAAGATGCTCTTTCCTGAAGCTTTGCATAGTGGTTAAGAACAGTGCTGTTAGCTAACGCTGGCTTCTTGAAGCTTAGACATAAAATGAAAAGCAAGGTGAGTGAGATTAAAATCATCGTCTGTACCCAGTTCTTCCTCAGGTCACACCTTGGTCAAGCAGCATCACTGAAAATGAGATTCCACAGGAGACAAGAAGGTCCGTCTTTCCTTCCCAGTTGGAAATGTCTCAAAAGAGGTCAGCCAGTGCCCGCTGGGCACTACCCGCTGAAGTGCGTCCGTACCTGAGAGAAGCCTTCCAAGGAGTCTCGTGGCCAAGTTAGTGCTGCTGAGGCCACTGCCTTCTTTCTACCCAACAATGATCACCGGAACCAGCACTTAGGTTCCACTGGGCCATTCTGGTTTCTTTTGTCTCAGCCCCATCAAACATTAGGTCATCTCCTGGGCCTCGGGGGGAGGGGGGGACGGGACAAAGTGCTTCTCCGATGACGTCATCCAAATGGGAAGGACAAAGTGGACCCACACCATCGTCCCCTGAGTGATGGGGGTGTGGGGAGGGCAGGACGGGCGCAGGGGAAGGGGAGACTGTTCCGAGTGATAGAAGGTGGCTTTGGGCCTTAACTTATAAAATAAACCCCTGATCCAGAGAGCCACGCTTTCACCGGTTCCGCACATTGGGATCAAGATTCCCCTCGAGGCCACCATATGGGGGTCTGGTCTGCCGGCCCCTCAATACTGGATCTGCCATATGCCCCACACCACCAGCAAGCAGACACACCAAAATACGGACACGTTAACACAGCAAGACTCGGAGGTGGTGATCCACCAAAACTCAAACCAGAAGAATAAGAGTACTGCAAAGCACTGCAGCGTTCTCATGGTGCCGGACATTTAGGAAACACCTGGAAGCTAATGTCAAGATTCCAGGGAGGGGAGCAAGTTCTGAGTGTCCGGAGTCTTCAGAGTGAGGGGGAGCCCCCTTCCGTGAGGGCGAAGATCCCGCCGCCCAGCGCGGGCAGGGCGCCATGTCCCCGCATCTCTCGGGAGAGCAACTTGGGTCACCTCAACGATCAGCTCTGCTCAGGCTGCTGGGCACACGCGCGAAGCCAAGGATGTGGTTGCCATGGCGACTCTGCTTTTGTGATGGCATCTGGCTGAGTGTGTGATTCCCTTGTACACTGCTAGGGTGTGGCTGGGAGAACCGTACATAAAGGTGACTCGGAAAACAGCGAGGACTGAAACCAGCCCACAGGTGCTGGGCTGAGCCCAAGACCAAGAGAAAGGCCCTTGGCTGAGACACGGGAGAGGAGGATGCACTCTATTTTCCATTAAGGTCTACGAAAATTAGTTTTTAAATAAAACTTGATTACTCCCTACACTTCGGTCTTTTGCTTTTCCAGTAGATCACTCATTGAATCAGTGTTGGTGCTACCCTATTGCTGAAAGAGCCTCTATTTAAATGCCAGGTTTCTACCACAGCTACCTAAGTACAGTCTGACAGCGAATGCCAGACGCGATGGTCTAGGCCTTAGCTCCTCCACGTGTGGACCACGGGTCAGCCCACACGGACAGGTGTCCCCTGGGAGCTTGCCGGAAAGAGAGTCTCAGGGCCCACCCCCGACCCCCTGGACCAGAATCGACCTTTTACCAAGATCCCCGATGATGCACATGCAAATTCAGGTTTGAGAGGTGCCGTCCTGAGGGACGAGGAATTTGCCTTCCCTGAAAACCGTGGGGCTGGGACAGAAGGGGGCCCGCGCGGCCGGCGAGCGCCTTTGCTCAGCAGACCAAGTGCCTGGGCTAGAACCCGCGCTGCAGGAGCAGATTTACAAACCTCTCAATACCTCCGTGTTCCCATCTGTAACACGGGATAACAGCAATGCCGACCTCATGGGTCCTGAGCCCCGAGTGAGTAAATATAGGTAAGGCACTCAGCATCGTGTCAGTCGCGTAGTGAGCACTGCACACGGTCAGCGAGCAGACAGACGGCAGGATGGACGCGAACCAGACCTGCAGAACAGAGCCAGAAGTGACTTCTGCATCTGCTGTGCACCCAACCACCACCCTCCAGCCTGAGAGAGACAGTCCTTTGTTCATAGCTCCTTCCTCCGTCTGCACCCCCAGCTGACATGACCCTGCTTTGTACCCTGCGCCCAAGGAGCCGTGCAGACAGACTCAGAAGAGTTGGATGCTTCAGCAGGTCACACCCCTAAGTAAGCCCCGGTCACCACGCAGGAGCATCGTATAGACGGCACAGGGAGACCTCAGTGACCGCACCCTCTCCTGTTCTCCCACCAGAAAAGAAAGCTTCAAAATAAGCCGGCAATTTAAAAATATCTAACCCATGATTTTCTGGGTGAAACAGCCCTGAGTTGCCCCAGCCCCTGGCATCCTCCCCCTGCAGTGTCAGGTTGGTGCGGTGCCCGGCCGCCAAGCTGGGCGCGAAGGGGAGAAAACCCGCTGGATGCAGGCCAAGTGGCTTTCCTGCCTCGGTAGCTCCAGATGTGAGCTCGTCGTCCTGGTAGAGCAACTGAGTTAATTAGGAATGTCTGCGGAATCAGCGGGGAAAAGTGGAAACTAAGGACACGAGAACGGCTGCCCTGCGCCATGAACGGCACCGCTTCTTCCCGTCTTCCCTCGGGACCCGGCTGGAGGGCGCGAGCACCCCGGTCAAGTGTGGAGATGCAGCAACGATGCTGCCATGATCCTCCTCCAGGAGAGAGGGGAGCCGGCCCCAATCCCACGAGGACGATGGGTCCACGGCGAGGGCCACCAAGAAGCCACCTGCACAAGGACTTCAGCCCCAGCGGGGTGTCGGGGCGTCCGGGCTTCCCGCCCACAATCTCCTGTCCCTTCTGTTGCTCTGCCTTCCTCCTGGGAGGGATCTTCCCCTCCGGCTCTCGCCAAGCTACACTCTCTGTCACTTTTAATTGAAATAGTTAAGCTATGTAGGTCAGCTCATTTAAAATTCTCAAGGGCAGACCACTGCACCCACACGGGATGGGGCATACAAAGCTGTTCTCCAAACTGGATTTTATGTATTAAAAAAAAAACACACACACACACAGAGAACATTTCTGTGAAAAGCACCAAACAAAAACGGAGACGGGCACTAAGATGCACCAGGCCCCGGTCATCTGCCAGGCTTGAGGCTGGAGGATGGGCCTGGTGGACGGCTCCAGGGCTGAGGAGAGTCTACCTGGTTGTCCATCTTTGGCACGCCTGGCAGGTGTTCTCAGATGCCTGGATCCCACGTTACTTCTCGAGGCAGACGCAGGTGACCCCTGGTGCCTTCCTGCTTCCGACCTGAGTGCACAGCAATCAACCTGCCACAGCCCGAGGTGCCTCTCCTCCCGAGAACAGGCAGCAAGCCGGCCGTCGCGTGTACACTTTGCATTTGTTCAGGGACACGGAAGACTCATAATTAGTAGGTGCCAGGGGGGATCAACGGGAAGGGGGGACAGGCCTCAGTGTGAGTTTTCAGCATCCCCCAACTCTCCCCAAAGTAAAGAGACCAACAGATGCTTCCAGACAACTGACTTGTTTGAAAGGGTTGCGTTGTCCAACCAGCAGAATCCTAGTTGTGAGGACACATTTCTGGGCTGTGACAGGGATTCTTAGTCCATTTAGGTTCAAAAAGTTCAAGGAAATAGTAATAGTAACCAGCCAACAAGGGAAGCACTGGAAAAAGGCCCGACTGTATGAAACCAGATGGGAGATGTAAGAGGTGGGAGTTGAGGATAACACACGTCCAAGTGACCCAACCCATATCGCTGTTCATCAATCTCCCTCAATCTGAACCCAGATCCAACTTGATGTGTGGGTGGATTAGAGTGAAGTCAAGCAACAGAATCTTTGAAAACACACTTCTGCTGAAAGGGTCCTTTGGAGGTGTGAGAGCAGTTTAAAGGGGATGCTCCCCCAAGCCCAGCCCCGCGGGAGGGAGCCCTGGAGATGGAACCCTCTTCTTGCAGCAAGCTCTGCTCCCTTCCTGCCAGCAGATGCCCTTAGAGGGAGCAGTTAGACTCCAAAGGTCTTTTCGGGTCAGAGAATACACCTCCAGCTTCCCTGCACGGGGCCTAAAGGAGTCAGCCACCTACACGGCAGAACCGAGTCGCCGGCAAACGTCTTCCCGGCGCCAGGAGGCCCTGGGCTGGGGAGCGGGCTCTTCATAGTCTAACAGCCTCTGAATCTAAAATCAAAATTAGCCCCCCGCCCAGGCTGAATCTGCAAAGCTTTAGAATGCTGAATAATCTGAAATGAGTTCTCCTGATTTGCAGTGACCGAAAAAGGAGTCCCGTCTTCTGGACTGAAGGGAAGACACTGCATGACAAGCTCCTCGGGAGCAGAACTTTCCCACCACTGTAAACCCAGCACCCAACACGAGGCCTGGTACATCGTGAAAGCGCACCACTGACGCATGACTTCCATTCAACAGAATTTTAAATTGCCGCCAGATGGGTCACATAGACATAGTGACAGATTCTTAAGGCTCCAAGAGGCAGGGTCACAAAGTGTTCCTGGTCCATGACAGGAGGAGGAGCTGCTTGATTCCCCTTCACAATGCGAACGGACACACCGCTTCCTTTAAGATGGAAGTACTGACGTAAAAAAGCCCGGGGACAGCCATGAGCATACCTGCTACCCAGATCTTGGTTTTAAAACACGCTTCTCCAAAAAGAGGAACCAGGGCTCCACGGAGAGGTGTTTGATTCCAGGGCTCGGGCAGGGAAAATTCAAGATGATCCTGGAGCATCTTGTGGTCCAAAAGCAAGAAAATGCTTGAAAAAGGCGGAGGCGGGGTGCCGTGGGGAGGGTAGGAGCCAATCTTGAAAGACCTCCCGACAGCCAAAGCTGGAACAACGTGGGCAGGGAGACAGGTAACAGAGGTACTGGGTCCTAACCCACAGAGCAAACTAAGCAGGATCGTGATGAAAACTAAGAGTTGAGTAAAGACAGAACTGGGGAAGAAGGGCGAGCCCCCCCAAAAGAAGCGTCCCAGTTAACAGATGTAGAGGGAAAGGGGCCCAGAGGATGACCATCGTGAGGTAACGCCACGGTGAGAGCTGCTGCGGGTGCTACCCACAACGAGGGCTAAGTTGTGAGCAAAAACGGAGAAGAACTTACAGGATGTTTGCATCATCTCAAAATACCTCCCCTAGATTATTTATTCATTAGAAATGGGGAAATCGCAGCTTTACAGTCAGGAAACAACAGACACCACCCTCACCGAGGCATGAAGGTTCACAGCACCAGTAAAAAGATGCAGTGACATCATTTGTCCCAATGTGACAGGTCGTGAAGGGCAGGTGGCTTCTGAGATATTCAGAAACGATGCGTGTATCCAGTAAGCAAAAACGCATGACCGCCACCGAATCACAAGGAACAACAGACAATCCCACACCCAGGGCCGTGCAGCAAGATAACGGCCAGTCCTGTTCAAGTGTCCAAGTCAGGAAAAGCAGGAAGACGGGGGGACAAGGTGACCAGAGGCCACGCGGGGTCCCCATTTGATCCTGGACCAGAAAAAGGAGGTAGGTGGGAAAACTGGTGAAATCAAAATGAAGTCGGAATTTCACTGTAAGAATTGTACCAACGGTAATTTCTTAGTTTGAAACCTCGTATTATCGTGTGAGATGCTAACCTTAGAGGGAACCGGGGGAAGGGTCTGTGGGAACTTTCTATACCGTTTTTCAACTTTTATGGAAGCCTAAGATTATTTTGAAATAATCGTGAAAAGGAAAAAATCAGGCAAACTAAGCAGCGTTCACAGACGTAGTTGATGTGCATTCTGTTGTGAGCTTTGATCTCGCCACGGATTGGTACCTGGTCTCCTGGCTGGGGACTGCATTTCGAGGAGCGCCGTGCTAGACTGTTTGCCATTTACCAAAAAGAGAGGAATCAAAACACCTGCCGCTCCAGCCTAGTACACGTCATTAGGTCCTGCGTCCCAGCTTCGAACCCAGCAGGTGTGTGGACGGCCACTGCTCACGAAACAGGAAACCAGGAGACAGTGGTTCTGATCTGTGCTCTGATTTTAGAAACAAAATAAAAAACGAATCCCCCAAAAACGTGTTTGTGACCTTGGGTAGATCACCTGTCTCTGACGTTGCTTTTCTCGTAATTAAATTGGGAAAACAACATGTCCTGCCACCTCACAGGGCTGGCAGGAAGGCGAGATGTGATCAACTGCGTGGAAGGAAAATCATCAAAGCCTGATTCAACCGTAACCCCGGCTTATGATTCACATATTTAAATGTTCTCCTCTTCATTGTTTTTAGAAATGAATAGCTTCAGTGAGAACTGGTTAGCAAATGCATCCATCAACTTTAGAAATGACTTCATATTTTTATGAAAACATGAAATTATGAGCACCTACTGTGTTTAAGGATTGGCTTAGATACTACAGTGAATATAAAAATGAATTCCACACAGGTCCCAGCCTGAATGCCGGTGCAGCCTTGGGACGGGGTGACATCCATGCCAGGAAGTCACCCACATGGACACGGGAGAGAAAAAGGACACAAGCCAGCTCCCTCCTCCCCTCGTGAGCACACAGCTCCTCTGTGCGTGTGCATTTGCACAAGTGATTTCCCAAAACACCCTCACAGAATTCCACATGATGAAGAACAAATGACTGCCAGATTGATAAAGGGGAAAGCAAGAAGGTTCCGGAGTCAGAAGCAGGTGGTAGACTAACAGCCCAGCACCTCCGAGCTATGGGTTTTGGCTGAGGTCCTTAACCTCAGTTTATTCCTCTGCAAAATGGGGATAATAACCTACCTTCCTGGCAGGATTGTCCTGAAGATTAAAGGAGTTAATACAAATCAAGTACTCAGTACTTAGCACAAAATACGTATGCACCACGTACGAGTTTGTTGTTACTTTCTTCTTGTTGTGGGGAAACGTATTCATGGCTTTGTGACTAACAGTAGGGGAAAAAAACCCCACAAATCAAAAGAGAAAATTCTAGTTACAAAGCCCTCTCTGCTCCAGAAAAGTGCAGATCCCCTCAAGCGATCAGGAGAGAAAGAGGACAGGCCAGGCCGGAGGCTGCCCATGGTCGGGCGGGTGTAAAGGCCTCCACCCCCCTCGCCCCCCTCGAAGCCTTCTGGACACTCAGGTGGGACTCTCAGCACCAGGTCCGCAGATCCTTCTCGGGGGATGGGGTGATGCTCGGACACGCGCCGGTCCTTTCTCTCTTCTTGGGCTCTCAGCACCCCCTGCTTCAGGCGCAGCCCAGGCATAAAGCCACAGCGCCCGCCTGCCCTCGGCACGTCCCGTTTCCCACGCTTCTGCCGTGGCCTCGCCAGTGCAGGTGCATCCCGGCCCAGACCGTAATCTGGACCACAGTCTGGGCTGCAGTCTGGACCACTCGGGCCGACCTGGCCTGGCGGAGAGGCCAACAGCCCAGCCTCTGTGCCACCCGGGGCCGTGCTGACGCGGGACAGGGTGGAGAGATGGGACGGGGTGGCCAGAGGAGGGGGCTGAAGCCACTTGCAAAGGCTCCAAGTCTGGCCTGAGCTTCCCCTTCCAACCCCCGACTTCCAGGATCCACCTCCAGGATCCGCCTCTGTCCTCAGCACGTGGCAGGTCAACCGGCTTCTCAGCGAACTCAAACGCAGATGTCACTGTGATGCTGTTTTATCAAGACGCTGGCTAAGGCAGAGCCGGGGGAGGGCCAGGACCACGTTGCTGGCTGAGGCAGGGAGAGAGGGCAGGGCAGGGGATCCGTATGGTGGATTCGGAGTTGGACAGACCTGAGTTCAAGACCTGGGCGAGGGAGTTACCTCCTAAGCCTGTTTCCTCACATGCAAGATCCAGATAGAGCAGCGTCTACTTTTAGAGTTATTATATTAATTAATATGTTATTAATTAATTATAATAAGTTGATAAATGCCAGTGCTTGACGCTGTGCCTGATACACAGTCGTGCTCACTAAGTGTGAGAAAGCCCAGCTTGGATATGACATGGTGGAGGGTCTCCCTTTGGAAGATGTTGGAAAGGCACCTCGGGGCCAAACAGACACAGAGCTGCTGCAGCCACCTGGGCTCTGACACAAAACGCAACCCCAGGGGTCACTTACACCTAGTCACCGTGTCCCCGACGCCCAGAAACCCTTCCTCTGCTGCTCCTTTACCCGGACAGCAACGTGCCTCCTGGGGACACTGGACATATGACCAGAACCAGGAGCCCGGGAAGCGCCTGCATCGAGAATCACCAGACCCAAGCAGCTGTTCGACACCTGAGTTGAAGGGACTTAAACTCAGATTTTAAAAAATTACTACTGTATTTCATCAAATTAAAGAAGTCACAGATTGAAACACATACCCATCATCTTACGGACCAGTAAGAGAGGAAAAAACGCTGCCAACCGTTCTGCAACACACCCTCCGGTGTAAAATGCATCCTGATTTTAGAGACATTAAAGTTTAGGCGGAAGTATGTGTCTCTGAATCAACTAGTCAATAAAATACAGTGAATCAACCCCAAACACGAGAGGTTCCCTCTCGGGCACCTGCCAGTAAAAGGACCTCGGTTTCTCCTGCCTGGTCAGCACCTTGTCCAAGGGCCTCGAACAGGAGAGGCCTCGCGGCGTCCTCAGGAGGGAGAGACAGAGCCGGGATGTGGGGCGTCCAGGAGCGAGCGCGTGACCGCGTGGGAGCCTGACACCAGGACGGCATCACGAGCTCTGCTCTCTAGCCTCAGAAAGGTTAGCTGCCAAAAGTTGGGAAAAAGTGGAGCTGGGATTCAGATTCAGGCCGTCTGACCACAGATCCCACGGGCTGAGTCACTGGGCTACACCGCCCATCTGGGAAATCCCTTTAGCCCCAGAGAGTCCACAATTAGCACTAAAGTCTTGAAATGCTACTGTCCTTGGGAAAAACTGACACTGAAGGGCAAGAACTGTCTCTCTGGGAAGCTGGCCTTGGGGCGGGGGAGGGGAGCTGGAAGGACGTCATGGCAACGACGGAAGGAGAGGAGGGAAGGAGGGGAGGGAAGGAGGGGAGGGAGGCCGGGGTGTGGAAGAGGCGCAGTGGCCGGGCCAGCGTTTGGGACTGAACGCTGGCCCATCACCTCCCTGCACACACGGGCAGCGTCGGCAGGAAGTATGGCAGCGCCATCATCAATCTCACCAATCCTCAATCACGAGTCTCGGGTGCATTTTCAGGCCTTGGGCAAGTTTAGCATCTTCCACCTGGACAGAGACCCAGATGCAGCCCAGAGACCCACGGCTCACACGGTGTGCTCATTAGACAGGAATCTGAGCTACGCTGGCCGTTTTCAAGAGCCCTCCTAATGGCAAAAGCACACTTGAAACCCTTGCTGGAAAACATCGGGGAGGGAGTTGAGAACAGCAGGGAGATGGGAGTCAAGCTCCAGGCATTTAATAGCTGCTCGGGACCCAAGCACGGTGAAGGGCAACCCTGGCTCCCGGCTTCAGCTGGAGTCTCCTTAGAGGAAACAATGACATTCTGTAATTATTAGCAGCAGCGAGTCAGGTTTTAACCACGCTGCGCACCATGGTGACAAATAATAATACTTTAAACATGTGCAATGTTGAGAGGAAATCCAGATATCCAGATGGGGCTTGAAATCTTCCTTGGAAAAGTCGTCACTGGCAGGTGTCCTTAGATACAGGTGGCTGTAGAATGCTGAAGCTCTTCCAGAGAGAAAGGCAAGTGCAGCTCAGAGACCTGGTCCCCGTGTTCAGTTTACAGTGGCCGCACAACCTCGGCCAGGTCTCCTAACCTCCGAGTCCCAGCTTCCCCATCTGTGCAAAGACGACCATCAGTCTCAATCATCCATCACCAATCTCACCAATCATCAATCATCGGTCTCGCCTACCTGAGAGCTAGTTTGTGGTGTCAAATGAGATCAAACCAGTGAAAGGATGCTGTAAGCTATGCAGAGAAGCACAAATAATAACGAAGTTAATTCCTTTCCTGGCAGGTTTACTACCTCTCTGAAGAAAACTCTGTGTGTGTGTGTGTGAGCGTGCATCATCTGTTGGGGGTGTAGCTTCCCTAAGAAGAAGCAGGGAACAAACCCGTAAGTAGCCTAGAGATCATCACCTCCTTCTCCCAGCACTGGGGGAGAGAATGGCACTCTTCTTCCCGGGGCTGACCATTCAGAGCGTTTAACTGCCAGGGAATCAGATGGACACACACTTGTGAGAGTCCCTCAGGATGATTCATACACAGATGGACCGGCAGTGGCTTCTATACGGTGGCCTCGCTCCCCGGGACTCCCTCCACGCCCAGCTTGGCTTGCATCTCATTCTCGCGAAGGCCTGCGATGTGCTGACCACGGTGCTCAGGATGGGATGACGGCTGCCTGCTCCCCGGAGCACCCCTTACACGGCGGGCCTGCCTCCTTTCAGGGTCAGGGACTTGGTGTGTGCCTGAGTTGCAGTGGGAGAGAAGAGACACTGATAGGAACCTAAATACCAGAATCCCAAGCAAAACTCCCCAGAAGCCCATGCCCCCCACTCCGGGGCCTCCTCCCTGCGTGGGTCCCAGATGCTTGGCAATTTCATTTACAGAAAACAAGGTTCCTGTAGGACTTAGTTCCAGATGGGTGAGAAAGTCCCAATCATTTATCTGTATTTTTGACACGCGCTCCATCTTGATGACCAGACATCTTTCCATGTCCGTTCTTGTTGATTATTTATGCTGCTGTTCCGTGTGTCACATAACAGGAGACAACTTCTGAGCAGCTGCTCCCCTTAGCTGCTGAGTTTCTGCCTTTTTGAGAAGATGTTAGGATATCATCTCGCAGGCAGGGCAAGGCTCTAGTCTTTATAATTCTCTTTGTGCCACACTACGTAAGTGCTGAATAAATGCTTTTTTAATGGTGCAGCAGCTGAAAGGGCTCCACACGTTATCGTATTCATACTGCAGATATCTTGGCAAAGTGAGCAGTGGCTCCCAGATGGAGAAACAGAAAAGCAGAGAGGTGAGGGGACTTGCACGCGAACAGAAAGCAAATCGGAGACGGAGGCTCGACAGCCCTCTCCGTCCTCAGTTTGGAGAGATTCTGCTTATCCACTCGTTCTAAAAAGCCACGACCTTCAACACCCACGTTCTCTGGGCCTGCACATCTTGGGTGTGACAAAAAGCACCTTGCCGTTGTGCTGGAAGAAAAACAGCCCTCGGGCCGGATCACGTACGTATTGTCTCTTCCGGCCAAACATCAGAAAGCCAGCTTGTAAGCACATATTAGCTTTTCATCCCCCCGAGACAGCACGGCGGCACAGCGGTGCTTACAGAAGACCACCCGTCTCTGGGGCCCAAGGTCTTTGTGATTGAATCATCTCCAACGCTGATCTGCTCGCTCAGAGGAGCCAAGTTGTCTTTCCTTCTTCAGGAGATTGATGGCAAACTGTGTTACTGCCCAAGGTCCCACAGGGAGCCAACGAAAGATCCTGAGCTACAAGTCGCCTTTCACACCAGACTCTGGACCAACTGCCCACCTTTCCTTAATATTAAAATACGGTGTAGCCGACCATCCTCGTCCCCGGCAGGAGGTGTCAGGCACAGCAGGTGGCTGGGGAGTTAGGGCTCCTGTGGCCGGGAGGATGGGGACGGTAGCACATCCTGCTTCAGACTGGAGCCCAAGAGTGCTTGGATGCCCAGCCAGGTTGGTCAGAGGTGCCGCAGAAAGTTCTCATATAAAGACTGGGACCCAAAAATAGGGCTACCATATGACCCAGCAATCCCACTCCTGGGCGTACATCCTGAGGAGACCATAATTCGAAAAGGTACATGCAGCCCAACGTTCACTGCAGCACTATTTACAACAGCCAAGACATGGAAGCAACCTAAATGTCCGTCAACAGAGAAATGGATGAAGAAGATGTGGTGTATATATAACGGACTAGTACTGAGTATGGCTAGTACTCAGCCGTAAAAAAGAAGAAAATAATGCCATTTGCAGCAACATGGATAGAAGTAGAGATTGTCACACTCTCTACTGTGAGGTAAGTCAGACAAAGACAAATATCATATGATATCACTTACATGTAGAATCTAAAAAGAAAGTACAAAACAGAGAAACACTCACAGATGTAGAAAACAAACTTATGGTTACCAAGGGGGAAGGGGGGGGGATAAATTTGGAGATTGGGACTGACATATACACACTACTATATATAAAATAGATAACTAATAAGGACCTACTGTCCAGCACAGGGAACTCTACTCAATAGTCTGTAACGGCCTATATGGGAGAAGAATCTAAAAAAGAGTGGATATATGTACATGTATAGCTGATTCACTTTGCTGTACACCTGAAACTAACACAACATTTTAAATCAACTATACTCCAATAAAAAAAAAATTTTTTTAAGTGTATCCTTATAAAAAACAAACAAATGACTGTGACCCATTCATGTACCGGTGATCGGAGGGGACATCGGGGATCACACTTGCTCATCTTGGTCTCCTGAGACCAGCCACGTTCCTTATAATAAAAACTCCATTTCCGAGTTCTCAGTGGTGAACGTCTTTGAGAAGTGGAATTACGAAAAGAAACAAACCATGGCCACAGTGTTCGGGGCCAGAATCAGCCTGCAGCAGTGGGTTCGGTTTACAATCCAAAGGGCAATGTCAGCTGGGAACTAATCCTCACCATTTCTATGTGTCAAATCCCCACCATTCTTTAAGGTCCACTTTGAATGTGACATTCAACTTGCTCTTTTCCTGAGTTCTCCAGACAGAGGTCTTCTCTCCCTTCTTTAAACTCCCAAAGGATTTGATGTGTCCATATATTATGAGATGCATCATAATCCAGCCAGGGTTGTACTTACATATTGTTGTTTATTTGACAATTATTTATTGAGTTCTTGCTATAAACTGTAAACTCTTAAAAGTAATAATATACGTAAGTTTCTTGAGGAGTGGAACCATAATTTATTCATTTTTGTCCCTGAGCCGCCCCTAGTACAGAACAGGCCTGTGTTAATATATATGTGGGGTAGCACTTAATTCAAAACCATCACTAGTGCTGGAAAAACAACTCAGGAAGAGGTGTTCAGAGCATAAAACCTAGAGCAGAGAGACCTGGGTTCAAGCCCCAGGTTAGTAATTCTGCAGCTTTGTGACCTTGGGCAGGTTACGTGGCCTCAGCTTCCTTCTCTGTGAAATGGGGGCAGCGACGCTGACCTCCCGGGGTCCATGCGAGATCAAGGGAGACGACGCGTGTGAGACACTTGCAGGGCTCATAAGGCAGAGTCAATGCCCGTTAACAGCAGCTGTGGCCACTGTCATGATCCTTCCCGCGCATCTTACCCACAGGCGGAAGGGTCACCGGCGACCGTTACCCCAGAAGGTACTGCTCTACCACGCACAAGCCAGCAGCCCCTGGCACTCGTTCACACGGCGAGGTCAGGGGTCTCCTTGCCGGGTCGGAAGGCACCGCTGGGCAGCCCCTCTCACTAGCAGTTACCCTGTGGTCCCTGGTGGGAGCTGTATTTGCACACCTTGGTGGGGCTGGGAGTCCCCAGAAACACACCTCAGGAGAGAAGACTGGTCAGGCTTGGACGTCTCACCTCCCTTTTCCCAGAAATGCCAGCTGAAAGCAGGGGCTTCAATCGTTATGCTCTAGCCTCGGACCTGTTCTCTAATGCACTTCTCTTTGGAGGGTAACTCTTCATTAAGAAGTCCTGACACGGACACCACCTGCCAGGACACCCTGGCGCCTGAAGAGCCAGGCAGGGTGTGTCCCTGGCCTGAGCCACTTGAGAATTTAAAAATCAAGGGCCTGTTGGCTGATCACCCAGGTTCCTGGGTGATCCTAGGACTAAGGACGTGACATTTCACATCCCAGTGTCCAGGGCCCATAAAAAGCAAGTGCTTCCTGTAAGTGGAGAGGCAGTGCATGTCTCCTTCACCCTGGTTCTGGCTGGTACCTCCCTCCACTAGACCCCATGCAGGTTCACTTCCAACAGGTTCATGTGACAGATCAGCTGAGCGATGTGTCAAAGGGTCCGGCACGGCTGCTGTGGGGCCGGCATCTCATACAGCCTCCCAGGGACCAGGAAGCGGTCCTCGCATGACAGCCACTCAGGACCAGCTGGTGGTACCCAAGTTCAGGTTGTTCGCTTTTCTCTGAGTTTGGGCTCAAAACTGGGCTGGCCCAACTCGTGGTCAGAGTGTGGTCCCTGTTGGGTGAGATGCACGCCCCACGAGCGACCCGCCCAGATACACCTGTGCCCGCGGTTGAGTCTGTGTGCGAGGACCCCGGCCCCGGAATATCAATCCTTACGTTGCGTTTTGCTCCTGCAAAACGTTTTCTCATTCCCCATCATTCAATCCTCATGACTCCATGAAAATGTTTCTCCTGTTTCCATCATTCCCGTCATTCACTCCCATCTCAGAACGGAAGAAGCCCAGGATCTGTGTGCAGAGCCTGAGTGTAAGGTCCGAGACCCAAACAGGAAACGGCGGAGTGAGAACTCCAACCCCAATCCCCCCGACTCAAATCCAAGGCTTTTCTCAGCACAAACTTTCTGAACACAAAGACTGCCTTGTGTAAGGCCGGGTATGTCAAAGGGCCATTAGCTCAACGATTTATTCTCTATTCCAGTTTGCACTCAGCACAGGGAAACCACCCATCACTAGGTTTTAAAAATAACACTTTTTTTGTACTTTCGGTTTCAAAATGTTTATCGTAAAAATTTTGGAAGAGTCACAGATATTGGGAGAATGTAATAAATGATTAGTCTTTCATTCCCTAAAATGGCTCATTTTTAACACTCTAACATATGCCCTTACCAGCACAGAGTATATGCTGTCTAGACCTACATGAGATGTAAATCGAGTTAATGTTTTGTGAAATTGGGATCGTATCAGATAACCTTCCACGACCTACTCTTCCCTTAGCTATGCCATTCCCATCTCCCCATGCTGTCAGCTGTCCTCCCAGGCCATCGCCTGAAGGATGGTCCCTCACGTGGGCACCTCCCACCTGATTCCACCAGCCAGGCCCCCAGAGACTGAAGAAGAAAGCAGGGAATTATATCAACTTGGACTCCATTATGAATAAAATTACAACGAAATACTTGTAAATAGTCTTTATGTGTATTTCTGAGTATTTCCATAGGATGGATTCTTGGACCAAAAGGAATGAACATTAAGGCTCTTGAACATCTTCCCAAACTACCCTCCAAAGTGAGTGACCATTCACATGGCCTGGGGCTCGACCGGCCTTGTCCATCTGTCTCACCTCCACTGGGGTCCCTGGTCCCAGCCTCCATCCCCCCTATCTGACTGGCCTCCCCACTGGTCCCCCACCCTCTCCCAGGTCCATTTTCTAATCCACAGGCAGAATGATCTTTCAAAATAAAACCATGTCACCCTCCTACAAGTCCTGATCTGGCCCCTACCCACCCTCTAACCTCCTCACCGGCCGCCCTCCCGGCACTCGCTGTGTGCCCGCCCTGCTCCTCTGTTTCTGACACACGCCAAGCTTGTCCTGCCTCAGGGCCTTTGTACATGCTGTTCCCTCCCCCCACTCCCAGGGCTCTTACTCTCTTTGCAAGCCCAGCTCCTTCCTGCTATCCAGGTCCCAGAGGGGTCTTCCCTGGCCACCAGCTTAACGTAGCTCCCCACCTACAGTCATGCTGCTCCATCACTTTGCTTCTCTTTGATTCCTTTCCATGGCACAGACCATAATGTGATGATCTCTTATCTACTGACTTGCCTGCTCGTAAATTTTCTGTCTCCCCCCTCCCCGCACACACAGAGGACATAAACTCCTGCTCACACTGCACCCCCGGTGCCCATCAGAGGCCTGGCACAGGGCTGTTCTCCGTCAACACTTGAGTCCATGAACGGCCAGAAAGGAACTGCGGTGCTGCCCTGACCAAGCATGATGTGAGAGCTACATCTCACGTCAAATATCACGCGCTGCCTTCCAGAAACCAGGGAAAAGACGAGAGGCACGTCAACCACAGCCAGTCAAGACCAGCGGCAACAGCAGACCCAGGGCTCAAGCTGCGAGCCTGCCTGCCTCGGACGGATCCTTTCATGCTGCGAAACACAAAAGCTGGTCCATGAGAGAGTCACTTCAACACAAAAAGAAAACTTTACCCTCAGAAGCTACCACGTAGAGGAAAACGCCTGAGCGTGTGTCATCATGTGTTTCCATGTTAGAGGGGTTTAAACTGTCTAGTCCAGTGAGACGTGGATGGGGCACTACAGCCTTTTTTCAGAAGTTCAAGACTCAACATATGAATAAAAGCAAAGACATGAAATGCATACATCAGGTCTCTGGATCCCAAGCACAGCGCATGCAGCGCTCAGCCGCGTCAGCCCCTGGCCCTCGCGGGTCGCCGGCCGCTGAGCCCTTGCCAGGCAGCCAGCGCTCCACCCGGCCTCTGACCTGCGCGAACCCATAAAGACAACTCTCTGGGCATCTCCAGCCCCACTCCTGCAGATCAGGAAACCAGGGTTCACAAAGGCCAAGGGGTCCACCGAGAACCCAGAGCAGACAAGCCCCAGCAGGGTCCCGACGCATACCCACCTGACTCCTGATGCGTGGCCCCCAACGCTGGCCCAGGGGGCCCACGATGCAGTGTGAGGGCCGGGCGCCCTGGTGCCCCAGACCCCAGTGCCTGGCCTCTTCCGCCCTCTCCTGCTGAGCCTGGATGCAAGAGACAAAGAACCACTTCCCTCCACCTCCGAAGAGCAGCAAATCCCTCCTACGGTGGAGAACCGTTTCCCCAGAGGAGTCTCCCGTCGGTGACAATGGCTAGATTTTGCCTAGCGCCCAGGACAGCCGCTTTCCTGGGTCCCCTTGGCCCCAGGGCCAGCAGCCCAGATAGCTGTGTGCCCTCACCCACCCTGAGCAGAGCCGCTCACCGTCCATGTGGGTACAGCGTGTGCGGGAGAGAACGGCCGGGAGACCCGGAGAGGGGCCGTCACAGCTTCTCTGTGGAACCTGCATCACCGCAAAGGGACAAAGCCATGTTGGCTCTGGAGGAGGAAGGAGCCCCCCCCCAAAGCCTGATGGGAAATGCTGGACTCGAGACACAGTCGACCACCTCCACGTGCAACCCGAGAGGGCGGCAGGTCCTAAAAACCCCGGATTCTGTTCTTTTTTCAAATAATTGAACAACAACAGCAAACACACTCATGCTTGGTTTCTCGCCGTCCAGGGAGAAGGTAAGAGACTTCCCGAGCGGAGCGGGCGGCCTTGCCTGTGGGTCCTGCTGCAGTGAGGCCGTCCGGGCGGTGGGGAGATGCGGGCGGCGGGGAGCGAGGCCTCCTGACCTCACACGGACCCGCAGCAGAGGCAGGACGCGGGCACACGAGCCTCGGGGACGCCGGGCAGGGAAGAGGGCGGGTCAGAGGGCTCCGATCCAGGGCTGCAACTTGGACTCCAAACTCAACGGTACCATGTGGCCCAGCTAACAAGTGGTTCACTTCTCCTCGCCCGAAAGGGCTTCACTGAGAAACAGCGTGAAACCACCGCAAGTCCAAAGGAAACCTGGGTAGAGTGAGATCCCGTGTGTGTGCATGTGTGTGTGTGCACGTGAATGTGTGTGTGAGCGCATGAGTGTGCATGTGTGTGTGTGTGCATGCACGTGTGTCTGTGTGCGTGTGTGTGTGCGCATCTCTACACACACGCTGAGAAAAGAACACGTCTAAATACCAAGTGGTGATTTTTAAACGTTCTTCTTTATAAATTTGTTTTTCCAAGATATGAAAACAAACAGATGATTCTTATTAATCTGAAATTAAATGTTTTATATTATGGTAAAATACACACGCCATAACCGTTACCATCTTAACCACTCCTGAGTGCACAGAGGCATTACGTACGTGCCCATCACTGTGCGGCCATCATCACCGTCATCTCTGGAACTCGCCTCATCTTGCCGAACAAAAACTCTGTCCCCGTCAGACGACTCCTCCCCCCCTCCCCCAGCCCCTGTAAGCACCCCTCTACTCTCTGCGTCTGGACTTGACCCCTCTAAGGACCTCACACACGTGGAGTCATACAGTAGTTGTCTCTGTGCCTGGCTTGTGTCACTGAGCACGATGTCTTCAAGGTCCATCCATGGTGCAGCAGGTGTCAGAACCTCCTTCCTCTTTAAGGCCGAGTCATAGTCTATTGCATGTAGAGACCACATTGTGTTTGTCCATCATCTGTTGGTGGACACTTGGTTTGCTTCCACTTGGGGCTGTTGTGACTACTGCTGCTGTGAACGTGGGTGTACAAATAGTTTGTTCAAAAAGCACCTAAACTTCTTAATTCCTGAAGTACATTTCAGAAGGTGCCACTGCAGACCAAAATCAGAAAAAGTCTTCTGTGGGTCCTGGCCTGGAAAACAGCGAACGCTACACCGGGGTCTGCAAGTTTGCTTCTGTCGGTAAACCAGTGGTTCAACCTGGCCGTGCACTGCAATCACCTAGAGGTGCTTGTAAAAAAACACTATGTCCAGGCCCCACCGGCGACCTCTGAATTCCAACCTGAGGAAGCGGATACGTTTCCAAAGCCCCTCCCTGGATAATTCTGCAGGAGTGAGACTCACTGCTCAAACTCTCCTTATTTGCGGGCCCTTCACTTTATTTACCAATAACTTCTCTCCTGCGAGTAACTTTCTCTTTTTCTCCCATCAAAAGCAAAAAGAGTTTGATAACTAGTCAATTACCCTAGTTGTTGGACTGATTATATTTCAACTGAGAAACACCCACTCCAAGCATCACCTCCTCCAGTTTCAGCCTTTTATCTCTAATTGTGCTTTAAGAGCCTGCTTCTTTCTTGGAAGGAACGTTGATATGAGTAAGCAGGTAGGGGAGCAATTCCAGGCCTGCTCCGTCTTTAAGGGAATTATAACCTAGTCCTTCAAGGCAGCAGGGACAGGGAACAGGTACCAAAGATGTGGTCGCGGACCATCTCTAGGACTCGCTAGAGGAGACAGAGGGCGGGTCCTCCCCCCCAGACCCCCAGGCCCTGACCTCCCTCACTCTCACCCGCCACCTCCTGTGACCAGGACAGCTGCTCGGTGCCTCAGTTTACTTCTTTGTAATTAAAGAAAAACAATGGTACTTATCTCACAAGATTAGCATGGAGATTAAATAATGACCAGACGGAAGGATAGCTAATATGCACTGAACCATCATTTTATGCCAGACACTGCTCTAACCTCCTGACACATAGTCATGTGATTATTATCCTTCATTTACAGGTGAGGAAATGGAGGCCTGGGGGGGGGTGTGGTCAGGAAGCCACCTGCATGACAGACTTGGGGAGCGGAGCCCGGGGGCCTCACCCACATCTCTCAGCCGGCTGACGGGAGGACTCAGGGTCCCAGCCTCGAGCAGCCTTCGGGATGGGAAGGCTGAGACCCCAGGAAGCTGCAGGGACCCCGCCTGCCCTTGCCCCGGGATGGGGGCCTCTAGTGCACATGTTGGTGGGGTCACTGCCTCTCGGCCTTCCCTGCCAAACCTCCCCTGCCTTCAGGACTCAGGATTTGGGGCCCTGCTGACCAGCTGCGGGAAAGCTGCCCTAAACCGGCACATCCAGAGGTGCCTGGGCCACCTGCAAACCGAGAAGAAGTCAGGACTGTATGAGCAAAACCATCACTCCCTCCAGCCCTCTCCTGGGAGGTCAGAGCCTGGCGTCCGGCGCTCAGCCTCTGGGGGCCGGGCAGCTGCACTCAGAGCCGCTGTCCCGGCCCGGGTGGAACAGACACGCCGAGAGCCTCACGCATTAACATGGGCGTTGCCATGACAACAAGCTGTTGCCAGGGAGCCGCGAACTAGGAGGAGAGCAAGAATTAGCGAAGCCTAAAAATAAAGCCGCGATGTCTCTGGGTCCGTGTGTAACAGGAAGCGCTCTCGCCACCTCCTCCCCAGGCAGCCCCCATGGCTGTTCCCACTCCCTGCGCGGAGAGCCAGAAGGGGCACCCGGCCTGTGGGGCGGCTGCGGCCCCAAGGCGGGGGGCAAGTGACACCTAGACGCTGCCTCGCAAAGCCTGCGGGGTGCTTCCTCCCCTCAACCTCAGCTCCCCCCGAAGCAGGGGCCGACCCCGGCTGTCGGGATTCACCCGGCCCCTCGGCTCTCAGTGCACGGGAGGCCACGGGTGCCCCCTCCCAAGGACCACTTTCTTCCCAGAAAACACCTAATGAGGCCCCGGCCCCAGAGGGGTTCCTGGGAGTCAGGAGCCCAGAGCGGGCAGCCTGGGTGGTCCACGGTTCCTTTTATGACTGTGAGACCAGTAGAGCCATCATGATGCTAATTCCAAAAAGCAAGGTATCGTAACAATAAAAATCACAGAGGGATTGTAAACAGCTCCAAGGGGAGGCAACGGGGTCTTCTCCAGGGTCCTCCAGGTTGGTTCTGACATCAGAGCATCGGAGGAGAAAGTGCAAGGTGCCCTCCTCCCATCTCCCCCGCCAGCCTCTGGGCTCCGCGAAGGCAGGAATCACGTCTCACTGTTCACCCTCCGAACCCCGGCATCCACGCCACCACAGACACAGCACACGATAAACTCACTGAACAAAAGGAAGGGGGCGGCCACTGACTCAGATACAGCAGAGGTCATACTCCGGGCGAGCAGCAAGATATTAACAGTAACAATACCTAAGCAGGACGAAATGCCCCTCCCTCTAACGTGCTAAGCTCTGCATTCCAAGAACTAAGTCCTACTCCCTATCCAGGTCTCTATTCTCAAAGAAATGATTTATCGCATGCACAGGTGCACCACGCTTTAAGCCAATCAGATCGATTAAAGTCCAGAACTTTGTTGGGAATACTTTCCTCTACAAGCATTAATAACAGGATTTTGTCAAATGTAGACCGGCCAAATCTCTTCTAAGCGTGACTTGTTTAATTCAGAGAGTTTGCGGTCATTAGAATCCGTGCTTCGAGTGAAGCCAGAGCAGCACCTCAATTCCCGGTTTCTCCCCTCGCTGCCGCACTCACGCTGCAGATCTCTCCCCGCCGCGACTGATGTGCACTCAGCAAATGCAAACAGTAGCTGATTTCCATATCGGTGCAAGAAGCATGTACTTGAGAAACTAACGTCGTTATTTCTCTCACCAGCACCCCACAAAAATAAATAACCCAGAACAAAACGTAAATTATTTCCCGGTTCTTCGACTGTTCTGGATTATCCAGCCATTAATCCAAATGCCAGTTCTTGCCTCCGATCCCCCGAGCTGGTGCAAATAACCAGCAGTAGCACAGAGAGAGGGTGTCAGGGGAAGAAGCCAAGGAACGACTGGGGGTTTGAGAGCAAACCCGGCTGATCATCCCCTGAATCCCAACCTCCAAGCAAGACCAAAGCCCTTTGAATTGATTTACGCTCTTGCGAGGCAGTGGGTGGGGTTCTCCTGAGTTACAGAGATGCACGCACTGGGGTTTTCCAACAGGACTCCACACAATAGCCATCAAGGCTGCTTTTAGCATCCTCTCGAGAGAAGTTCAAGGTCATGGATGCAAAGGCAGACCCCCAGTCCTATTGCAGGGGCCGTGTGCTTGCAGCACGAGATGTTCCCAGAGCCAGGACACCGGGACCAACCTGGTGGTGCTACTGAACAGTGGTTACTACGAGCGTTAGGAAGCCGGGTAGCACCCTGGGAACTACAGAACCCCAAATTACACTCGTCCCTGAGCAACAGCCGTAGGAGGGCTCCTGACTCGGCGAGACCTGCTTGATTACTGCTCTCGGCGCTGAAGCTGGGCGCCTGCATGCCAACCCCCCCGCCCCCGGACCCCTGGGTTTCCAGCAGTGCCCTCACTTGACCACAAACCAAATGGAAAAGTCAGTCCTGGCACTGACTGCAAACAGGGCTCTTCTGAAAGCATTAAGCTCCTTTCTGCTGAAATGCGCCCCAAGAGACAGCTCTTGCCATCACCACGCAGCCATCGTGAGACATAAAATCCCAGGCTGCTCTCACTGCCCATCCGTAGACTTCCCTCCTTCTCTGTGGTGCAAATACCCAGTTACAGCTGCAGACCCCAGTGCAAGGAGTTACTCCAGAGGAGAGCCCACTGCCGGCTCCAACCTGCCCCGGGAAAAGTCTCCAGTGCCCCTCGGGAGGTCCACTCATGCGTGTGGATGACTGAATGAGCTTACTGCTCTTTCCTGCTTCCACACACCTAGAAACCTGGGCCACTGCCCAGAGATGCCACCGGCCTAAAGGTGGTCACGTCTGCCTTGTCACCGACTCTGAGATCAGGACCCTGAGATCACACACTAGCGCCGTGGGGACTGGGTTGAAATGCACCTCTGCCCTGGGGTCACAAAGCTGCCATCAGCACCACCGTCACCATCCCCCGGGACCCCCCCGCTGCCCGTCACCCCTCCGTCCCACCCCATTCTTAACTCCCAGCTTCCCGGAGTTCATGTTTCCCTTCCTGGTTCTGGTGAAATCAGTCTCTAACTATGACCCCGATGAAGCTGTTGAAACCCAGGCAGACCCAGCTCTGCACTAGCCCCCAGATGTTCTGTTGCAAAAGGGAAAGATAAAAATAAAATCACACCAAGCTGAAGATCAGACTCTGCTCCCCCCTGCCTTCCTTCCTGCAATGGATACACTTGTTTTCTTACTTTGCATTTGCCATTTTTAGAAACGGGTTGAAAGTAAAACGCGCAGGTCTCTCCTGGAGAGAAGGCTAGGTTATCAGTCTCTCCCCCGTCTCCTGTCTGGCTCGGCACTGAATTATATACAGCCCGACTTGCTGCGTCTGTAACCAGCTGCTTGTACACAGCAGAACTAGACACACACTGAAGAGGGCACAGCACTTAAAGCACTGGATTTTAAACCTTCTGATTTCCATTGAGAATCTGCCTGGGGGACTGGATGGGCCTTGGCTCTTCAGAAGCAAAGCAATCGCTGCTATAAAGAAACGCACGAGGAACCTTCCAGGAGGCCACTGTCTGCAATGCAGAAAAATCTGACTTGCTTTGTGCCCTGTGAGACCCTCTCAGGATACAAATATCCTTCCATGGATGGTTTCCAGATACGAGTTTTCTGGAGCTCCAGACAGTTATTTTAAACTCCAGCTCCTTAAATTTTATTTCCAAAATATAATTAGGGATTTTTTTCTTCTTAGCCAAACTTAGACTGCTAATAGGACCCTGTGTACACGGTGGGGCAAGTCAGTTAAAATCCTACGAAACAATACCCACACAACACAGCAGCACAGACACACCTCCCCCTGTCTCTCTGCCTCTGTCTCTCTCTGCCTCTGTCCCTCTGCCTCTGTCTCTCTGTCTGTCTCTATCTCCCCCACGCACGGGTGCACACAGATGGGACACCATTTGTCTCGAGAGCCATCACGTTTCAGGCACATGATGACCTCCCAGTGAATTTCTTATTACTACAACCACCAGACGACCACTTCTGACTGTTCTGTTCATTTGTTTGTTCATGAGGGTCATTGGTGTCTGTTTCCTCTTGAACTGTACTGATACACAGAGTGATGCTTAAACTTTTTTTAAAGGGGTTCGATTCCTGTCTTTATGAAAGCAAGTCCACTAATAACACACCTCCTGCAAAACCAAGACCACAGTAGGGCCCAGGGTGACATTCAGGATCGCCCACCGTGAGGATGGGCGCCGCCAGCTGGGAGAGCCGCCCAGGGCCTGAGCCCTCTGCCCTGCTCCACACGGACCTTCCGCTGACAGGATGTGGGGGCCAGGAGGCAGGGGCTGGGGAGGCATGTGGATTGGAGTAACTATATTGCTCAAGTGGCTGCAGAGGCACTGAGGTCTCCACCGTTTCCACGTGGGCTTCGCCAGCCGCAGTGAGACCCCAGGCAGGGCCAGATGCAACAACCCCAGAGAAAAACCAGGCCCTCGTTGTGGGGTAAATCACCTTTTCTGGGCTGGGGTGACGGAGGGCGGATGACCTGCACCCCTGGCTTCACCGTTCACCCTCCCAGGGGTCCTAGTTTACACTGACCTCCAGCTGCTGGGAATGAAAGTACAACTGGTCATTAAACATGAAGACACGTCTCTACCGCTCGGTAAACTACCACTGCCACTCGTTTCCCAAAAGCCCCTTCCTCAGGCCCCCGGATCGTCCCTGGAATCAGCAGAGGGTCCCAGCCGGGCAGGGCAGAGGCTCTCCTGGCAGCTGTTGTCGACACGGGAAGCCCTGGCCGAGGTCTCACCTGAGACCGTCAGCTCACAGCACAGTCCCCGCCGAGCGTGGCCGCCCCGGGGTCCACACGCCACACCCTACCCACTCGGTCTGGCCGCTCCCTCTCAGCACCTCGAAGCTTTTCTGCCTTAACTATGCTGTGTGCTCGACCTTTCAAGGCGTGTCTGTCATTCCTCTTAGACGGAAAGCATCTTATGACATTTTATGCTTCTTCGATTATTGCTTTATACTGAACACGGCACCCGGGCGCTGCAGGTACTGAAGGAATGTTCTACAACCTGAAACTCTAACTCGGACTTGCCCCCCGATCCTCCCCAGGCCCCGCAGGGTCTGGCGCCTCCGTGAAACCTCTCTGGACTCACCTCCCCCTCGGGACTCAGCTTGTCCTCATCTCCTTGGAATCAAGACACGCACCCACTGCACACCCCACACGCCATCTACCTTCCTTACGTGGAAGTTCGATTCTCGCTGCTCATCTAATCACCCCAATGAGACGATATATTCCCTGAAGACAGGGACCATGTGTGAAAAACACGTCAGAACCCCGTTCCCGAAAGTCGGATGTCCAGCGGGAGGTGCTAACCAATTTCCCGTTATTTTAAATGGGAAGAATTAGAATTGTCCAACTCCCCCTCCTGCTTCCCTAAACACCCCCCAATTAAGGGTGATCCCAAGGGGGTCCAGGGACCCAAACAGAAACCCAGGAGGCAGCACCATCACCACCCGTGCATCCCATAGCTGCCTCTTTCCTGCAGCTTCCGCTGAGCGCTGGGGGCTCCACACAAGGTCCTCGACCTCACACAGCGGACGCCCCGCTGGCTGACAGCCACCCATGCAAACACATGGTTACAGATTGTTTTAGGTTCTATAAGAGACAGGAGCGTGTGGGCAACACAGAAGGTTGTAACAGGGAAGAGGACTTGGAAATGGGAGCCTGGGGCCATTCAGCGAGGCTGGAACAGAAGGAAAAGGAGGGGAAAGCAACTGAGAGTGGTGCCTCTGGTCTCCGCCCCTCCCAGGCCCCTGCCAGCCTGTCTCCAGACCGGAGGTGTGCGGCCCACCTCTCTGAACTCCTGGACACACAGCCGTCCCAGCCTCGCGGCAGGGCCTGTCGCCTGCTGTCACCCAGCCCTGTAAAGGGCCCTGATGGGCGACCTTCCTTCTAGGAAGGGTGGCAGCCAGGAAAGGGAAGGGACAGGAGAGCTCCGGTGCGTCCTGCGGGCAAGAAGCTTGCTGGCTTCACCAGCCCCCTACACACGTGGCCGAGCCCCCGTCCCCGGGGAGGGGGAGTGTTCCTGGGGTGGGTGTGTGTACGAGGTTTTCAGCAGGCAGAGATTCGGGGGAAAATGTGAGCTGCCTGGTCCTGATTCATCCCTAACTCACCAATTGTTTCGCAAGCGCTGTCTGATGTCCAAGAAACAGCCGGCCTCCGCAGCCCCACGTCCCCTTTGAAGTGCGTGGTGTGGAGCAGAGCTCTGGGAACGGAGCCTGGGCCCGGGCCTGGGGGCGTGAGGAGCAGGCCCGCCGCGGAGACCCTGTAGCCCCGCGCCGCCCCGGCTCTGTGCGGCGGCCCCTCTGCGGGGAGGATGCGGGGTCCACGGGAGGGGGGAGGTGAGGTAGGGGCTAATCTTCACTCACCCCGTCGGGTGCTGATGGAACCCTGTGTGTTGGCCCAGGTGGATATAAAGGAGATTCGGAAAGTGGCCCTAAAACCGGAGGAGGTCAAGTTCAGGCTCAGACGTAGCACCAGGTCAGGCGTCAGCGTCCTGACCCTTAACTGGCGCTGCATCTGATGATGTTCCCACAGGGGCAGGACGTCCCCCAGGAGCCGGCAGCAGGGAGGCGCACCTGCCTGTCATCAGCCTGGCAGGGGAACTGACTCGGGGGAAGGCCAGGGGTCCAGACCCCCCAGAGTGGGAGAAACGGCCCCAGCGAAGAACAGTCCCAGCCTGAAAGCCAACAGCACCGGAACGAGAGCCCCCGGAGAGGGAAGCGCGTCTGTGACGCCTCACCCGGTGGGTGACACCTGGGGGAGGGCACACAGAAGCAGGCCGGCGGACGTGACGCCCGATCCCCACCCCAGCACGGCTCCTCAGGTTCCGAGGCTCGTCCCACACTTCAAACAACCCTCAGTGTGGAAATCAAGTCACTCCCTAACCACTCCAGCGGCCTGTAATGGGATGACTCGACGTGCAGAGAGAAAGGAAAACTTGCGGAGTACAAGCAGCCACTCGCCAGGTCTCTGTGACCACGCGCTCGATTCCTCTGCATGGAGAAGAGAAGGGTGTCCGGGCAGGGCACGAGGGGACTTGTCCCAGACGCGTCACCTGGGGGCTTGGCACCTTCCGAGGGGCTGCGGCCCTTCAGGCACAGCCTCCTCTCACCCTCCACTCGGGGCAGACAGCAGAGCTCTGAGTCCACTCACAAAACATGACAAGGAAAGGAAGGGTCCACGTGGTGTCGGGCGGGACGCTCTTCCCCGGGAAGCAGGCTCTCTCTTCCCTGAGCGGCTGTGGAGCCGTTGGTGAGGGGATCTGCCCTCCCCCCGAGACAGAGCGCAGAAGAGACGCCTCCCAGACAGTGAGATTCTGCAGGAGCCAGAAGAGAATTCGAGGTCTCCTACCCCCCAAAATAATCCCCGCGCCTGTTAATAAAGCTTGAAATGTCTTAAAATGATTCAAGAGAAGACAAACGATGAAATAGCCCATATTTGTGCTGGGCTATGAATGACTGTTATCTAGTTCTTGTGCACGTTTTAACAGAGATGGCGACTTAAAAGTGCACAATAGCATTGATTGCCTGGAGGGGAGGGGGGACCAGGCATCACCAGAGTGGGAAAAAGCCACAAAACGAGAGACTTGAGGCACCGAAGGCTTCAGCTAAACGAGCTACGAGGTCCTGGATGCCCCCCACCCCCGCCCCAGCAGCTTGAGCCTCAGTTTCTCTATTTGTAAAATGAAAAGAGGGAGATTTAGGGCCTTCCAACTCTAAGACCCTGTAAGTCAACCCAATTCATCAAAAGCCATGTCTGTGCATTGCCCGGGTCCAGCGCAGAAGAGGCGAAACAGAGGCCCGAGGTCATCAAATGATCATTTCCCTAGTCATTGTAACATATAAAGAAAAACACACATTTTTTTTTGCATGTGACAAAAGACTGAAAAAACATAAACATTCAGGGTTCTCTGAGTCCTTGTCAGGAAGACTAAGGATAGAATCGGAATCGCTGCCCCGCTAAAGCAACGGCTCCCTCCCCCCTGCTGGCAGGCCTGGGTCCCGTTTGGCTGTGCACCCCTCTCTCCCAGTGATCAAGTTAAAACCTGATTCATCTAAACCGCTCAGGACGATCCCATTCTCCTCGCTAAAGGGACATTCGACCAACTCGTGGCCAAGGAGACGCAGTGGGCGTCAGCTGGACGCTTCTGGGAAAGGTCTCCTCACTCTTGACAGACACTCAGGACATTCCCCGGACATTGCCGCTCCCCCTGCGATGTCCGGACCGGCCACGGCCGTCCAGTGATTTCCAGGAAGCTCTCTGAGGACAGCGCTGCCACCCTGAAGATGGCAGAGCACAGAGACCAGGAGGACCAGGCCTCAAGGTCCATCGGGACGTGATGGGCACGAAACAGAACAACTTGGAACCACACAAGAGGGACAAACTGGCCACAACGTCAGGATCCGATGCGTTCACGCAGCCGGTACCTAACATACAAAGGCTTCAGGGGAAGTCAGAAGAGATTTTTGGATAAGAGACACAATATGTGATTAAGAACAATTAAGATGCATCAAAATGCATCCCTCACTGAGAACTAAAATCACGTAAAATCAATGCAGCGCTCTGGGCGTGGCCTCTGAGGGGCCTGAGCAGCCGTGCCCCACGCTGGCTGCTTGCCAGACCCCCGACACCACGACTCCCCCTGTCTGACTCTCCCACCAGCATGGGCTCCACCTGGTGCAGCCTGAGAGCCGCAGGGTAGGACAGGAAGAGATTCTCTATCAAGGACACTGTAGGAACTTGCCTTTTCCTCAAATGTGGGTTCAATTTCTGTTTTTGAAACTGAAGTCCCCACGCTCTGGTGACGTGGAGAAGCTCACGGGCCCCTATGCACCGCATCTCAGGAGCTGCAGTGAATGGCTGAAGGTCGGGCATCCTTGTGCCCAGGACCCTTCTAAGAGCCCCCGAGCCGGGGGAGGCCGAGGCGGGAGGCCCGAGCCCTGGCCTGGGCTCCAGTTCCAAGGCCACCTCACCCTCTAGGGCAGGCGACCACACAGTGACAGAGGGTCATTTCCATACAAGGGCCTTCCGGTAGTGAAAACTCATTTAGGAGGAAATAAGTTAGAATTGAATTCACTAAACCCAGAAAATGTAAATCAGGCACATTCCCAGTGAACCTACAGCTTGGTTTGAAAATGATCTTAATGTTGCATTTCAAGACAGGGATCATGTCTGCACTGAACCGATTCCCTGGGAGGTTATTTACAGAAGCCCTGGTCCTATTAAAGGGCTTTCAAAATGTCAGATTTTGAAATTAATAAAATTCATTTCAGTTTGGTGCTTTTGGTTCAAAAACCAATCATCCTCCAGTTAGGTTCTGGTCAATCACTGATTTAAATGTAGGAAAACCTCACTTATCTGAATGTTTCTGGAGGAAGAGGTGGGAGGGGGGTCTCGTCTAAATTGCTGCAAAAATTCCAAATGATTGATTTTTTTTAAAAAATGGATTTAGTCCTTGTAGTATTGAACACACAATGGGCTAAGATTTAAATGAACACTAATAAGAAAAATTAAGTTAGTCACTGCAAAATTACAATCCATAATAGGCTTTTATTACATAATAATGAATCACATTATATCACTGAGCCTTAACTTTTTTTAATCAATGGGAAACACGGACTGGGGCCGATTTGCTGGGTTACAGTTTGAATTTAGGTCTCACAGCACTCCAGATTTAATGGGGCACTTTCAGTGGTCAGTAAGTGGCTTCAGTGGATACAAGATGCAGGGAAGCAGGAGAGGAGGTCCACCCAAGGAAGAACAAATACATTCCTAAGTCTGGAATCTCAGTTTACAAGCAGCCAAAGGGGTGCTGGGATTTACACATCCACCTCCCTGTTCCGACAGCTTCAGCCCCGACCTTAGAGGAACAGGATGGGGAGCCCATAGGAAGATGCTTTGGACCGCCAGGTACCTGGCAGGAAGGCGACTCGGGACCCAGCGCTGTGCAGGCGCTGCTGACCTAGAAAGGGCCAGACTTGAGTTCTGCTGGGCAGCTCCAGCCCATCCAACCTGAGCTAGCTGCCAACAGGTCCGCCCTGCCCAAATCTCTAGCTGCCGGGGGGTCTTCCCTTCCCCCTCCCCACCTCGCTCCTATCCGCTCTGGACAGGCTGGTCCATGTGATATTTGAAATACCCAGGAAGAGATGTTTACAGGGACCATCAGGGCTGCAAAGAAACCTGGCCGCTGGTTTGCTGCTTCCCCGGGACTGCGCTGTAGACCCCAGGAGCCTCCCGTTCCTTCCCCATTTCCCTCTTATCTGAGTTAAGAGCAATCTCACATCCTTCTCTTACACTTCAGTGTAAATGCATTTACGTTCTGGCTGGAACTGCTGAAGGCCCTCCTTCCAAAAGTGGTTCAAGGCAGAGGGAGTCTGTAACAGCGGGCTCCAACAGTTCAAAAGTTGGAGATGGCCTAGAAATTAATTTTTTGTGAAAAAACTCAAAATATCTTACCAACGGGACCTCATTCAGGCTCCCTCTATCCCTAGGAAGTCTTGCCAGGAAGTCATGATTGTGTTTTATCACAATTTATCACCTGAGAAGTAACAAGAGTCCTGGATTCCTTAATCCCCACTAAGAAGGGGGTTAACTGGCAAATCACAGGTGTCCAGCCTAGATGGACAAGAGGGGCTTCCCAAACCAATGGGAGGGCTCTGGACCCCTTGTCCCAGGAACACCGCATTAAACCGGCCTGGCGGCCAACTTCTGCCCCACCATCGTCAGCACAGAAATAAGTCGGTCTCAGGAGTTTTCATCAGTTAGCTCATCACCTCTAAAGCAGAAGCCACTGGAAGCTCCACATTCCCAGAGAAAGCCCTGCTCTACCTACCAAGGTCCGCTCTGGAAGGTACACTTATCGGGGAGAGCACACTGGGGGGGCACAGACTGGGAGCCCACCAGATCTAAAATCTCTTCCCAGAGGTCCTCTGGGAGCTTGAGCCAACGGTCTCAGAAGTCTCTTTCCTTCAAGTGCTGGGAGCTCCACGGATGCCGAATTGAATGGACTGAATGGTCACTGGGGTCCTTTTTGGGATCTGACATAAAGGTCTGAGTTGGGGCTGAGACGGAGGCCCTTACTGGTTAGACATTCGTCAGCTCCAGCCAGCTCCATGTGCTGGGCGGGGTCAGGACGTGTGGTCCTATTCACCTTAGGCTGCTGGTCTACCTGATCCCTCATCCCCAACCCTGCTTCCTGTGGAAACCGCTTCCTACCTCTGGCACTGACCTCAATCACTCTGTCCGAGACCAGAAGACATTTTGATAGAAATCAATTTGTTTTTCTTGTGACAACGATGTTTTCCAAAGAAACCTGTCTCAAATAACTGCTCCCACGGAGGTGGAGGGGCAGGTCCTGGGGTCTAACCCACTCTCTGGTCTGCAGCCGAGTGGTCAGGGCGGGTCTGAGACCCCCCGAAGCTTTGGAACATGAGCACCTCCACCTTGTGACTGGCCACATGGACCCACCGTCAGGATGGGCAAGGCGGAGGCAGTGCGGGCACAGAACCACGTCCCCGCCATCGCTGCCATGGCCACCAGTGACATACAAAGAGACATGTCTCTCCTTCCACGAAGAGAGGTGTCCTTGGGCATTCGCAGGACAGCAGCTCAACAGACTGTCTATTTTGGTGAAACTTCTCTACCGGATCCCATCACAGCCGGAGAGACGTCATGGTCGGCGTTTGCCGTGGGAACAAAGGGTCCCCAGTGTCCTCACAGGACCCTCATTTGGAAAGCTTTCCCACTTTCTATGCTGATGGCTTTTCAAACGTTCCAGTGCGAGATGTGGGGTAGACTCTGATGGATGCTCAGCCCCTGGGGGGCAGGAAACCCAGGGACGCCTCCCCCAGCTGTGACGCCTGCCCCAGGTGATCAACTGCAGGGTCATGACTTAGGGGTCAGATGTCCCCCCGTGGGAAAATGGGCGGACACAGAGGGAACAAGGGTTCTCAGGGAAAGAAGCTCATCAAGGAGATGAGGACCAAACCCCTCCAATCGTGGAAATTCTATGTCCACAGCGGGAAGTAAACAAGAGCGTCACAGAGCAGGAAGAGGGGAGAGGCAGGCAAGGGACCCAAACTGGGACAGCGTGAGTCAACGGGAAACATGAGGCAGGAAACCTTTGAGAGAAGGACCATCGCACACGTGGGAAAGGACAGAGAAGTTCCAGCTTCCTGAAGGCTCCAGAGGAGTAAATGGTGTGGCGTGGAGGGAGAGGAGGGGAGGGAACCGCCCCTAACAGAGCAGTGTGCTACCCCAAACCCCCAGCTTCTTGGGGGTGCCCTGCACACTCAAACCTCCCAGAAGCCACATCTGGAAGCTTAGGAAAACACTTGTGCCGAAACAGACCACAGTGTTCAAAGGCTCTCCTCCCGTGTCTAACTGACGTGCTGTGTCCTGACTTCGGAACGCAGTGGGTGAAGGCCCGTTCTCCCCGAGAAGCTGGTGGGGTCCACGCTCTGTCTGCAGCTCCACCATGGGGAAGCATGACCCTGAGGGCCGGGGGAGAAGGCCGGGGGACTGCCTCTTCCCCAAGGGTCCGTCTACACGGTTTCATAGACTATTTTATGTGATCCTCACAGCAACCCTGCAGTTCTGGTGGCAACACTCCCATTTGAACCTTAGTGAAATTCAATATAAGAGAAAGAAAAAGTTACTTAACACAAAAGTTGAATGGCTTCCCTGGTGGCACAGCGGTTAAGAATCCGCCTGCCAATGCAAGGGACACGGGTTCGAGCCCTGGTCCAGGAAGATCCCACATGCCGCGGAGCGACTAAGCCCATGCGCCACAACTACTGAGCCCGTGAGCCACAACTACTGAAGCCCGCGTGCCTCGAGCCCATGCTCCACAACAAGAGAAGCCACCGCAATGAGAAGCCCACGCACCGCAACAAAGAATAGTCCCCGCTCGCCGCAACTAGAGAAAGCCCGCGTGCAGCAACGAAGACCCAACGCAGTCAAAAATAAATAAATAAATAAATTTTAAAAACAAAAACAAAAACAAAAGTTGACCCCATTTATTTCTGCCTTCCAAGCAATGGGGACACGAATCTCTCAGTCTTCCCCACAGCAGGAAAGGGCCCCTCATGGGGGGAGGCACGTATGGGATACACAGAGAGGGGGGCTCTGAGCTGAGCCTGGGGGTGGAGCCAGAAGGAGCTGAACTGCTCCGCATAATGACAGCGGGCAGGGGTGTCTGTTCAGAGCAGCAAAGGCGGAGTAGGCGAGAACGTAAGAAATACATCAAAACGCTGGAGCCCAGGCCGGAAAAATGCCGGAGGGACTCTTCAGGCACAGAAATTTCAAACATTCAATATTCATTACCATGAATCTTCCCAAAACTTGGGTACAGACTGATACACCCACAAAAACCCCCATGTGTGTGTGAATCAGCGGAAGGGTCCATGTCAGGGTTCGTCCAGAGCAGAGAGAAGGGGTCGGTCAGAAAAAGCGGTTCTCGGTGAGATTCAAGCCAGTGGTGACAGCAGAGGGTGAGTCTCCAGGTTAACGCCCGCATCTCGGAGATGACCTGGGATGAGGGTTGGAGGTGACACCTGGGACATGTAAGAGGCACCAGGCCCAAGGTCACACCACCGGTGGTTGTGGGCCAAGCCTTCAATCCAGGTCTATCTGAAGACACTCCCAAGCTATGTCCACTTCCTTTGCTCAGGATGTCTCCTCACACCCTGCTGACCCCCCCAGTGGCACCCAGCACCCGTCTTCACTCATAAACGCTACCCGCCCCCAACACTCCCTCTGACGGGGTGGCTCCTGCCTGCCCCTGGGCGGGAGGCACCTGCCTCTCTGCCACCTGCGCACACGGCGAGCCTGCATTTCCCAGTCTCCTCTGCAGGAGGCAGCACCGTGCACTGTATTCTAGACAGTGGGACAGGCAGGAAACGGGGGGCACCACTTCTAGGCGGGACCCTGAAACTTGGGGTGCACCCTCCATGCCCTCTTTCTTATCACAGATCTGTCAGCTAGATTCAGGAGATCGAGAGGAAAATCTCCAGGCCCAAGGGGAGGGCACCGCCTCTAAACAGAAGAAGCCTGGGTCCCTGAGTAACCCCTATGGCCACCCTGCCAACCCAGATTGGGCTGCGATGTGAGCAAGAAATAAACCTTCATCCCGTTAAGCCACTGGGAACTGGGGGATATTTGTTACAGCAGATAGGCTACTCTGACTAATACACTTTCTCAAGGCTGCCGTGAAAATGTGTTCACCTCTCTACCGCCCTCCTCGCCTACCAGGGTGTATTTTGATTTCCCACAAAACCCCTGTTTCCCCTCCAGGCTGACCTCCGCGAGGAAAGGAGCTGCATTATACTCATTCTGTGCCCTTAGCGCCTAGAACACAGTTTATATCTGTCTTGTTAAGCGTGTAATGAATCAATGAATGAACGAATGACAGAGCCCACCTGAGCCCAACATATGACTACAATACCCTAAAAATTAATTAAAAACAACAGTCCCAGGACCAGCTAAGCCCTGGGTGAAGGGAACAGAGACCAGAAAACACGGCAGGATGGGGATGCCCTTCCCTCCTCTGCTAGGTCCCCACTGAGCAGGCACCCTAGGAGGTGAAAAAACGTACCCTCGGAGATGCTGGCTGACAGCAAATTTTCACAGTGCTCCTTCTTACAGTATTTTGAAATCCTTTGTTTAAATCGATTGGCAATGTTTAAACACACCATTTCACACTGAAGTACAATATTACTAATTAGGCAATAAGGAGTAAGACAGTGTCATTTTATAGTAATGCATGCTGCTCAAAAAGCCCTCCCTTTTTCAAATACATTTTCAAGGGTTTCACATCATCTCATTTTTAGTGTAGAAAGGGGATCCTATTCCACTAACAAAGAGCCAGTTCTGGTTGAGTGCACCACTCCCTTAATGGAGAAACGCCAGGCATGACCCAAAAGATGCTCCTCCCGGGTTTCAAAGTGCCAGTGCCCGACCTTGAAGACTCCAGCTCTGACCTTGATCAAGGCAGCCACTCCTAGACCTCCATTGCTCTCTTAGATCACGGATCTGAAAGGATCTGTATTTCCTTTTCCTGCAGGAGAGCTCCAGGGTCATTTTGTGAGTTTTCTTTCTTCTTCTTTAACGATCACTAGTTATCTGGGCTCTTAATGGTCCCCGTTTCCTGCAGTCTTCCTTGAGCATTCTTATGTCGGGGAAGTCACCATGGTCGAGGACAGCCAGGTGTCCCTTTCTTTGCTCTCCCCACAGGTTCTCCTCAACTTGCTGATAGCTGGTCAGCACCCCTCTTCTTGAAGTCGCCCTTTGGAAGCCAGACCTAGCCCCTCGTCTTGGGCAGCACAGCCAGAGCCCAGCTCGGTCCCTGCATGGCAGAGCGTCCTCCTGTTTCCACGGACTGGACCCTCCGGCCTTCCTCTCCTGGTACGGACTTAGTTCTCTCTCTCCTTGGTAGACCCCCGGTGTTCAATATTTGCACACACAGCCCTGGAGGCGCCTCTGTCATGGCTGTACCAGCGCAAGGCTCTTTGTGGAGCCGGGGAGAAATCCAGGGTCCACATGAAGCCAGAGCCACACGCAGGTGCCCACTGGAGGCTCCGGAGGAGCCAGCCCTCCTCATGCCCTCACCTGAGCTGGCAGAGACCCTCACGGTCAGAATCTACATCCCTCCCTCCACCACAGGGTTTCAGGTAACTGGCGATGTGTCACCTGCTTGGGATACTTAGAAAGATTCTACATTTCCCAGAGAACACTTCTTACATTTCTTTGTCATAAAAATAAGACCAAAGAGAAGACAGGGCAACTAGAGGCTGAACATCAGTTCGCTAAAGCCGTCTCTGTATCTCTTCCTCTCTCTGGGGGTAGGGATGGGGGTCAGAGGGACAGAGAGTTTTTCTCCATCAGGCCCAAGAGGCTCAATGTCTATACCCCACGAGCTTTCCACTGACCCAGAAAAACACTTGAAATGTAAAAGCAAAACAAAACCAGATTGGGTCCAAAATATAAAAGAAAACTGCAAAATCAAAATGCATATTTAACTCCAAGTCTACAAAACCTAACAATGTGTCAACTAGTGAAATGCAGCTCAATGCATAGTTACCCATCAGAAAATAGAGTTTATGACACAGACCAAAATGAATAATTTATCCTTAATAAAACTCAACAGTATAAAAAATACAGTCATTCTCTCTAATTTCGTTACAGCAAAAATATTCAATTCGATGTGGTTTATGGATACATTTTAAGATGGTTGAGATGCTGAAGGGTAGAACGACCAGAATCGGGGGCCTCGGGCCCAGGGAGGATGGCCCCTGGGTATTATGTTGATAATAACTTTCTCCATTTTTGTCTTTTCTTCTAATTCTGAGTGTGATGACGCTTCTGCGAGCTGCTTGCTCTGATTGGTGTTTATGTGTCTGAGGTGCAAGCAGGGCTCCTGGAGAAGCAGCCCCCGGTTTGCTGCTGCTGCTTCTACCAAGCCCAGGTGCCTCCCGGACACCCTCTGGCTGCAGTGCAGGTGGGACAGCTCGGTGCCTCTGGGGCTCAAGAGACCCCCCCCCCCCCAGAGATCAGGACAGCACGTCTGGGGTGGAGAGGAGGCCTTTAGCTGCACCGAGAGGAACGTAACCCCCCGGGACGGGCCCCCACGGGGCATCTGCTTTGGCCTTCTTAGTCATTCCTCTTTAAAGGAGGGGAGACAGCGGGACAGGGAGGCATCCTGCCCCTGAGGACGCCACTCCCGGGCCTCCGTCCCCGCTGCCCCGTCCCCTGGCCTGTCCATCACCAACGCCCAGCCTCCGAGGGGAGGTTACCTCCCGACTGCCTGAAGAGCCACCACTGTGCTTTGTTAGTGGGGAGGCTTCTCAGGACCCCGGGAATGAATTCGGCCGTCACCCAGACGCTCCCCTTGGGAAGAGGCTCCAGCTCCCAGACGGCAGGTGCTGTGTGCCTGCTCTGTCCCTCGAGGCCTCCACGGCCCCTGCTCACCCCGTCCCATCTCAGCCCCAAGGCCAGTCAGTTCCTGAGACGGAGCAGCTGCCGTGGAGGAGACGGCTCTTCAGATGCATGTAATTCCTAACAGAGTCTACGTTTACGGGAACCAGACAGAAACGCTCTCCATGTCAATTTTCCAGGCTGGTTACAACGAAGTATCTCAAGAACCTTTAGGGGCGACTGAGGAGACGCCCCAAACGCTTCCCCACCTGTCAGACAGCCAGGTAACCCACCACCTGTCCTGCGTCCCTGGGACCCTGGGGAGCGAGGGGCCGAGGAGGAGAGCCCGGCAGTGCCAGCCTCAGGGAGGGCCGCGTCCTGCACCTACTTTCTGAGCACACGAGAGTCGTTCTTCGTTTTTGTGGGACCTTGAAGCACTTGGAGACTCCAATGAGAACCAAGGAGCCTTTCTCTGGAAAAACACACACGCGCACTCTTTTGCATACATTCTCAGCAGGTCTCCAAACCTAGCTGTGCCTCAGGATCACGTGGGGAACTTTCCAGACCCCTGTGCAGGCCCTCCCCACGCTCACTGAGACAGAACCTCCAGGAGAGGCACCCGAGGTTCCTACAGAAGCTCTGAGGTCCAGCTTGGCACCAACCAGTGACCAGGATCGAGGGACCACGGGCCTCAGGTTCAGGGTCTGCCCCAAAGTCGGGAAGGAAAGAGAATGTTCTGCTACTGAGCCAGGCGCTAAGACAAGTGGTTTCCCCAAATGACCTCATTTACCTTGACCTTCACAGAAATCCCGTGAAGGAAGTAATATCATCCCATTTAAGAGGCGGAGAGCCAGAGGCCCCAGAAGACCGAGGCACCGGCCCCGCCTATACAGCGTGCGGCGTGTTGGGGGCCCGTCCAAGGTCCTCTCTTCACGAGCACGCCACCAGGGAAACCCACCAGTGACCCCCCCGGGGGAGTCCCCCCGACACTGCCAACACTGTCCCCCGCCATCCCCCCACCCACGCCCCACCCCCTGCACCGAGGGACCCACGGGGACTCACGCCAGGCGGCGTGAATCTCTGGCCCAGCTCGGTTCTGTCCAGCGTGGGCACCAGACAAATGGTTCCCAGATAAGTGAGACCAAGGGAGGGAGGAGCCGGGGGAGCTGACCACCCCTCCCCACAAACGCTGCACGGTGACGCCGTTTCCCAGAATGTCGCCAGCATGCGGCCTCACGGGACAAGTAGCAGTGACCTGGCCCGGCACCTACACAGACTGAGGAGCCCTCGCTGGTGTGAGCGGACTCGAGGTGGCGTCGGAGGAAGGAAAGCAGGTCCTGGGGGAAGAAAGACCTGGGGGCCTTGGAGAGGGGAGGGTGGAAGCAAAGGAGCCCTGAGAGCCGCCCCGGCCCGGGGTCGTGGACCCTGTCGCTCCGCTGCCTACACGCCCACCACGGCCCACCGGGATCACTTCAACTACTCACACTTCGCCACCGCTCTCAGTGGCGTGTTATTAGGGCGATGACACGGGTTCGGGGCAGGTACCACCGCTACCTGTCTGCGGACGGAAACTGGCAGGTCACCTGGCTGGTGGCCTCCCGGCACCTCTGACAGGCATCCGGCTCCGCTTTCAGGGGCAGAGAGCCTCGGCCTCCCAACGGGCTCTGTCCCCAAGGAGCTCCTTCCACGGCGCCCACCACCGCCTGAGTCCCCTGCTACCAGCCCACGCTCCGCCTACCCTCCCTCCTGACCCCCTAAAAACCCACAGCTCGACGCCTGCCGCAGCTTTGGGCCCACGGACAGCATCCCTCACAATCCGTCTCTTCACCTAAGCTTCTGCGCTCTCACCTACAACACGGCCACAGTAATAACAATAATACCAGCCCCACGTGGTTCCTGCGGGGTAAGTGATAAGCTGTAACTAAATGGCATCCTGCGTGCTGGTCTCCGGGTCTACAGCCACTCCAGAGCGCAAGCCACCGTCCCCGGGCCGAACACACCTCACTCCTCACTGTGGATGCAGCCCAGGGTCATGACCCGTTTCTAGCAGCTCCAGGCACACAAGAACAAAACACCTGGGTGCTTTTCATGCGAACCACCCTCGGGTCTGGCCTCCCCCATCACCTGTTTGGGCAACTGAGTCTGGGAATCTTAAGTCTCCGACTTGGTGTGTGGTGACCTGCTGGCCCATCTGTCCCTGCTCGATGGCCTGGGCTGCCCCCCAGCTGTCTCTCCGCCTGTGTCTAGAGCTTCTCTAAGTAACACACGCGTGAGCTCAGAACTGTCAGCCCCAGACTAGAGGCGCGGGGACTCCCCTTTGTGATGACCTTGACTCAGCTCCACATTTCACAGGTGGGGACACTGGGGTGCAAGAGACGGGGCGGCTCGGGGGGAACCGCGAAGGCGATGACCGCGGAGGTGGTGGTGACTTGTCACCGCCGCCATCATGCCCGCGGGCACCGTGTGCCCACCGTGACCTCGTCACTCCCACGCGCTCGGCGCCCAGCACGGGGCCAGACAACAGTCGGTCCTCGAAAAGTCTCGTACAACAGACGAACACGTGACTTCTCTGGACACTCACGACAACCCTCATTTTGAAATGACAAAGCCAGGCCACTCGCGGGAGGTGCCCGGCTCCTGAGCCTCTTGGCCCCTCACCTTACCGCCTGCCTCCTGGGAGAAGGCGGTGCTCTGGGCCGTCAGGGACAGCACCGGCGTCACACGTGGGCACTCAGCCATGCAGCCACGGCCCCAGGCCCACGTCCACGCGAGAAACGTGGGCCACGTACGGGACCCGCGACACCTCTGGCCAGGGGCGCTCCTCCCGCCCCTTCTCCCCGTGACTCCCCGGCTCCCGTGCCCCCTGCCGAAGGAGAGGCTCCGTGCCAGGCCTGCGCTCGGCCACCGGGCGTCTGGCCGAGGCAGCGCATCCCTGCGTCCTCCCGGCCCGGTCCCTTCTCCAGCCCTCTGTCCTTCGCCAGGAGGAGGGGGACTCTCTCCCTGCACCCGTGCCGGGACGTGTGGCGTGTCCGTGTGCATGCACATGCGTGTGCACCTTGCACTCAGAACATGGGCTGCGCTTGTGCATTCATTTACCCCATGCTCGACGTGTGACAGACTTTACCGGAGGTGACAGGCCTGGGAAACATGCCCCCGTCCCAGAGGGCAGGCACGCAGACCCCTGCTCCCAAAGCCCATGCGACTGGGCGGAGGAAGGGGGCCCTGAGACAGGGCGTGCATGGCTCTCGTGTCCCCGGCCACTTGGGCCCAGAGGCTCGGGGAGAAGCCGCCTCCCAGGAGATCAGTCCAGCCGGGGGTGCACACGGTTTGGGGGTGAAGAAACCACGGGCAGGAGGGCGAGGGCTCCCCCAAAAGACTCGCACTTCGTGTCTGTGAGGCACGGACGCTTCTCATCACCCGCTGATGCTTATCGTGACCGTGACTGTGAGGCTCTGCTCCCCTGGACCCCACTGACCCGCTCACCCGCCACGTGGGCGGCCTCACTCTACCAGCGTCTGCTGCTGCCTTGGGACGCCCTTGTCCCTGAATCTCTCCTGGTTTGTGGGTTCAGGTCTGGAGCTCACACGCTGGTGCACGGTCCTAACTGCAGTACTATATTCTATGCAAATAACTCGGGCCTGGGTCAACGCTGGTGCACAGCCCAGAGTCCCTGCGCCAACTACTAACCAAGCACCCGGGGGGGCGATGGGCTGGATGAAGGACCTCAGAAGTCCTTCCGACATTCAAGAGTCTATGAGTCTAAAGTGCTGACCTCCCTGATAGGTTTTATTTTTTCCCTTCATCATACAACTCGCTTGATTAAGAATCTGGCCAAAACCATCAGTTCACTAGCCAACCACCAGCAGGCCCAGGGGATGCTTTCTGAGTCCTTGGTAACGCACCACCCCCTTAGTTCTGTACCGTACCCCCAGCTCCACCTGGCAGGACGCCTGGAACGGTCACGGGTGTTTGGAGAGACAAGAGAATGCTCAGATTGTCATAAAAGACTGAATTCCAAATCCTCAAACATTCATTCTAATGCTTGTTTAATCCATTAAACAAGTGTTAGGTTGTTCCAGCCAAGAAAAGACCCCCATTGCGTCCATGTTTTCATTTTCCTCTCGGAACCCAGGGAATTCATCTGAAAAAAGAGCACACCCACAGGCCCTTCTAAGAATCTGGTACAAGCAGCCCGAAAGGCTCCCTGGGGGGAACCACGTCATGAAGGAAGTAGCCGGGTCCTCCCAGGGGCCAGGAAATAAAAGGGCATTTCCAGGAGCTGAGAGATGTTTTCAGCCTTTTGTGGCAACTTGGAGGGGCCCAAACTCCGGGTCTGAGCATCCAGCCCCCCAGACACGGATGCCCGGACACCACAAGTCAGCTGCCAAGTTAGATGCCAACTCAGACCCTCCATCAAGCCTCCATGGACCTGCATCGTCTGCAGACGTAGCTCACAAGCAGCACTGATTCAGTACCATGCCTCCCAGGTATTTTTAAGAAAAACTGTGACCCCGGGAGACACAATAAATGCGGCAGCTCCCTCTTCCCTTCCCGCCAGCCCCGGCTCCTCCTGGTTCGAGGGCTCTAGAGGTCTGTTCTGCTGCATCCATGGTATTGCCAGCTGCCAAGGACCATCCATCTGAAACGCCTGCCCCTCCCGCGGCCAGCAGGCTTCCTCCTAATGAGAGGCAGAGGGCCTCTTTCTAAGTCACGAGGTCCCTTCTTTGGAGAACCTGCTTCCCTCATTACGTCCTTTTGTCTCTGCAAACCCACAGCTGGAGAAGAACCTTGCCATGTGGGGGCCTGGCCTCTCCCACCTCTTCTCTTCTCCGGGTGTGTCCCCCCCTTCACGCCAGGCCTGTGGGAAAGACCTCAGAAGGTGACAGAGGAGCATCCGAGGTAACGACAGGGGAGGATGATAAGGGAGGCTTGCAAGCTTTTTTCGAGGCAAGATCTGCTTGCACTAGATTCAGTTTTAAATTTTTTTTTAATGTAAAAAGTCACTATTTAAGTTGAGGTTCAGTCTCTCTCTGGCTGCTTTCACTGCAGATACAAACCCAGAGGAGAAGATGAGAGAAGGGAACAGCTACTTGACAGGCGTGCAGGCTGCTTGCATCCTCTCCTCTCCTGGTTGCTAAGCACCCAGAAATTCATAAGCAGCCTATAACGGGCAGGAGTCACAGGCAAAGACAGATGCTCATCCACAAAAAAGGCTCTCCTGATGTTGAGAAGGCAGTACGCGTGAAAAGGTGTGCTCCAAGCTGCCTGGGAAAGTCTGGATGGAAGCAAAAAGGTGTCCAGCCTACGCTGTTAAGCCTACCCTCGCTGTGGTTACAGTGGTGACCCTGGATGGATGGATGGGTGGATGGATGGATGGATGGGTGGATGGGTGGATGGGTGGATGGGTGGGTGGATGGGTGGATGGGTGGATGGGTGGATGGGTGGGTGGATGGGTGGGTGGATGGGTGGATGGGTGGATGGGTGGATGGGTGGATGGATGGGTGGATGGATGGGTGGAGGGATGGATGGATGGATGGATGGATGGGTGGGTGGATGGATGGATGGGTGGATGGGTGGATGGGTGGATGGGTGGATGAATGGATGGGTGGGTGGATGGATGGATGGGTGGATGGCCTGTGGCACCGCAAATGCTGGCCTAGCTCTGGACTCATCGGAAACCCCCACTGGGCATCCCTGGCTAGCCAACACCAGTCCTTCAGCAATGGTGAGGGTGTTCCGACAGACTCAGAGCCAAGCAAGCAAGGAGATGGGTCAAGGAGAGGCACTGCCCCATGGATTCCACCTTGGAGGGGATGGAATTCCATTTCTCTGGGATGATGGACAGATAGTTGTTCTGTCTAGAGCCTGAAGGAGGAAGGTTTCTGCCCTGGGATTTGATGGTATGAAGCACTCAAAGTGCCAAGGAAAATGCTACCCTTAGGAACATTTAAGGATGGACTGAGAAGCATTTCCTATAGTCCTTCTGGCGGCCCGATGCACAGAGTCCCCTCCAAACAGATGAAGCCCCTTCGGCCCCCGTTACCAGGAAGGAAGGACACTTTCTGCTTTTCTGTCTAAGCTCAGTTCCACCCTTACCTAACTACTCCATCATAAGCCAGGTCATACCATACCTCTGCCCACATCCTCCAGTGGCTGCCCAGCTCATTCAGGGGGGGAAACCAATGTTCTTAAACGGTCTGGAAGGCCCTACATGATCTGCCCCTCCCTGCCCCCACCCCTGACCTGCTCTCCTGCTAACTCCCGATCTCTCCAGGGCCATGCTGGCCACGCCGGCTTCTGTCATTCCTCTGTTATTCCACCAGCCCCTCTGTCTGGAAGGCTCCTCTCCAGCATGCAGATGGCTCATTTGTCACCTTGGTCAGGTTTTGGCTTACATGTTACCGTCTCCTGAGCCTTCCTGACCCTGTTTAAAATTGCAAACCCAGTTCCCACCCTCCAGCACACCCAGGCCCCGTCCTGCTCCCCTTTGTCATCACCTAACACAACATACAAACAGGTTCCTTTATTGCCTGTATTTCCCCACTAGAAGGTAACTTCCAAGAAAGCAGGGATTTTTACGTTTTGTTCACTGCTGAATCATCAGGATTTAGAAAAATGCCCAACACATAGTAAGAACTCAGTAATATCTGTTTAATTAATTAAAATTCTATCCTCCTTTGCTAGGGCACCAGTTTATTATTCTTTTGAAAACTGATCAATGAAAGATAAGCACTTGTCCTGCTTTTTATATCAAACTGCATTCCAGGATAACCAAATAGCTGATGAGGGACCGTTCCTCTTTATAGAAGACTTCCAGCTACTAAACATGAAAGGAAGGATGGAATAAAAAATGGACATTCCACAAGCGCTAATGAAATAATGGATCTGCGCAACAGTCATCAATAGATGCTAAAATCAAGAGGTGAGACGTCGATGGGCATCTCTGTAGTGGAGGGGTCAGGCTGGCAATCCCTGAGCCCACTCCCCAGGCTTGGCATCACTGAACGCACTTCCTCCAACAGGATGGGCTCGGCCCCAATCGGAACACCCTTGACCCTCCAAAGCAAACGGAGCCAGAATCTAGCTTCTAGGTTACAGAAAATAAGGAGGATAAAGGAATAAGAAAATGACAAAATGAGGAGGTAGTCAGCCAGATTGAAATGTGAGACGGTCTATAGGACAACTGACCCAGTTTCTTCAACAAACAAATGACATTCAAAGAGGAAGAAGGAACATTTGTAGATAAAAGATTTAGGAGACACACAAGCAAACGTAAGGTCTGGACCTTGTTAGGATCCTAATTCAAATCAGCCAATTGTCAAAATGCATTTTGATAATAAGGAAAAATAAGGGAATTTAAATATAAACTGAATATTAGATGATATTAAGGATTTACTGGGTTTTGTTATTGGTATTGTGGTCTGGGTGGTACACATATTTGGTTATTTTTTTTTTTTAAGTCCTCGTCTGTAAGAGATGCATCCCAAAGTATTTACGGGGGAACTGGAATTTGCTTTCAAACATCTCAGAGAAAAAGTCTTGAGGGAAATAGGTAAAACAGAACTGGCAAGCATTTGATCGTTGCTGACACTGGAGCTGGGAGATGGGTACGTGGGAACTCATTACACAAGTAAGTCTCTTTACTTTGATTATATTTCAAATTTTCCATTATAAAACCATTCTTTAAAAAATATACAACTTCCTGTTTTGTAGATGAACTTAGTGAAGTAACAACAACACCAACAAAAAAACTCCACCAAAGTACCTAGAATAGTTCTGTGCTATTCTGGCTGGAGCTGTGGGCGGGGGTCAAATCCTGGGAGCAGAAGATCTGGCCCTTTCCTGACTGCAGACGTACCCACGTGCCCGCCCCCTGGTTCAGAGGAAGGCCTTCTGGTTTTTATCCCGAGATGAAGGCCGGACCATCCCGTGCCTTGCAGAGTCTCTCCCTTGACCGAGAGCTCGCGGCAGCCTGGCCACGCGTCCCTCTGGTCCCTGCTCACCTTCTCCATGTAAGGCCACGTGGCCACACTTCCCCTTGGGCACCTCCTCTGTCCCTTCATGAGACGTTCTTGAGCCACATCTAGATATATTATGTCATAAATCTGTGAACTTGTGTGGAAAGTATGAAAACTCACCCTTTGATGTCTGCTGCAGGAGGAAGCGGGGCTGACGTGTCCTGAATTCCAGGCCCATAAAAGGCAGGTGCGCCGTCCCTGTTTCCCAGATGAGGACGCCCAAGTGCACAGGGCCTGGGTGAGTTACCAGACATCGCCAGGCTCCCCGTGATAAGAGCAGTTCATCCACGGCGTCTGGCCCTGTTCTAGGTAAACTGCATGGACGCACTCCATCCTCACCATGACCCCGCCAGGCAGGTACTGACCAGACACCGAGGCACGGGAAGGTTGAGTAACCTCCCAAGGTCACAAATGCAGTCAGTGGTCAGAGGGGTGGTGGGGTGGGTGATGGGGCTCGAGCGGGGCCCTGACGACAAAGAGGGTGGGCCCAGGCAGGAGGGAGGGAGAAGGCGGACCCGGTGGGCGCACCCACTGCCCACTTGGCCCGTGTCTCCTGCGCTGGTCGCGAAGGGGTCACCAAGGTGGGGTCACCACGCATCCTGGGTTGCCCGGGCCAGTCTCTGTGCGCGCCTGTCCCCCCAACGTAACGATTAGCAGTGGTCCCCCCTTCTTCCTCAAACGTGTCCTAGTTTGGGTGATAAATGATACGCTCAACCTTAATTACAAGCTCCTCCGGGGTAAGAAAAGCACATAATAGCCAATTAATTAATACCTATTGAATAAAAGGTTAATGCATTTTTTTATGGCGACAGACCTTCCTGGAAATGGAGGAATGACCAAGTAATGGTCTCTGCGGTTTCCTTGGCTACTCTTGACTTCTGTGACTCAGCCCTCTCCTAACTACTCCCCTCACACGCCAATGTCCTGCCCGCCGATGGCCCTGGGTGATCCCAAGGCATCTCGGGGTTCCGTGAAGACGCCCCCAACTACCTCCCCGATACAGGCCAGTCTCTCCGGTCCTCAACGTCCCTGCCCCTCAGAACTCAGTGCCTCTCCCACTCCTCTCCAGCTTCACAGTCACGGCCACTTCCAGGCCAGTGGGGCCCCTGCCACCACCCCACACCCTCCCTCCGCAGACAAGGTACGTCGGGCAAGTCTATCCTGGCATCTTGTAGCATCTAATGAACTCCAGTCCCTTATCTGTGTTTCATTTCCTCACTGTGACATTAAAATAATCCCATTTCCCTAATACTATCCCACTATTCCGGTTTACTGCTAGGAAAGATTAGCCGTCCTTACAGGGTAAGGACGTGAGCCTTGTCTTCAGGAACGAAGCTGTTTTCCTCACTTCCCTTTCCTTCCTAAGGCACAGCTGGTGCGCTACGTTGGACACATATTTTAACGCTTGCATTTTGAGCCCTTTAGGAGAAAAGCATGACATAAAACTGCGAGGTTTCATTTTCATCATTAATAATATTAATTTTTAAAGCTGAGATAATGTGGTCTTGACTCATCACAGCCATATGGCACTTATTGGACAAGCACTTTACTGCTTAACTTGGGGACCGGGTGACGTGACAAGCCGGCTCTGAGCTGGCCTTAGAGCAGGACCGAGGCTCCGGCAGGACCGTGAGGGGAGGGGGACGTGCACCGCCTCACCCCCTCCCCCTCCCCCACACTGGCTGCTAAAGGGCTGCCCTTCCTGCGCCGAGGTCCTTACGCTGTTGCTCGCACGGCTGCGCTGTGGTGGCTGGGCTGGTACTAACCCCGCAACAAAGAAACACCGGCGCTTAGGTGGCTTAACGCAATCAAGCTTATTTCTTGCTCACAGCCCAAGGCGTAAACAAGTCCCGAGGAGTCTTCCTCCACACGGGGACGCACAGACCAGGCTCAGGGCCCCCTCGGGGCATCGTGGCCGCATGCACACTGGCCGTCCCTACTCAGACCCAGGGCACCAGCTGCCCCTGCGCTTAGAATGACCCTTCCCCAGGCCTGCCCTGAGGGGCTTGCAGCCTAGACGCACGGCCCCAGCGAGGCCTCCCCGCCACCGAGACAACAGCCGCGCCCCCGGCCCTGTCCACCTGGTCACCACGCTTCCCGGCATTTGAAATCACCTGACTTATCTACCTGTTCACCCCATTTCTACCGCTCTCCTCCCACTAGAATGTCAGCTTGTCGATATAACTTTCCACTGCATTTTCAGCACTTACAGCCGCTGAGAGGCACTCAAGAAATAGCTGTGGAGGCAAGGAGGGGGCGAGAGGAGGACACGCCTCGGCACACACACCTCCGGCCAGGCAGCTACAGGACGCCGGGCCCTACCCAGCCATGCTGCACCTGCCCGGCTTCCAGGGACCACGTCCCTCCGCCTCCAGACCACGCACACCTCACCCACCCGGGGATGCTCCCGGGAAAAGACGTGCTCAGAAACCCGGCCCGACCTTGAGGAACCTCCACCGTGAGCTGGCACAGGGCGGCCTGAGCCACACAGGCGGAGGGATGCAGGGACACCCGCCCCCTCTCTGCCTCCCACGGGGGTTGGTCCCTCTCCTGCTGGGAAGCCAGGCCCACCAGTCACCCCAGAGCAGCCCCTGCGGCCTTGGAGCTCTGTGGGCCCAGCCTGGAGCCCAGGGCAGTGGAATTCCCTTCTGCCCCCAATCCACCCCTTTCCACCCAGCTCAGCCTCACACCCGTTTCCCCCACATCCCTTCCCCGCTGAAGGCGGCAGGGAGGGAGCCAAAGCGCAGGCTGCGGAAGTGGACCGAGGCCCCTCGGCTCCCCACGGCTCCCCACGGCTCCCCTCGGCTCCCCTCGGCTCCCCACGGCTCCTGTGTGTCCCCTGGGAACGGAGCCGGACGTCTTCTGCCCCAGCTCCTAACTCTTCAGTTGGAACACAGTGTCTTGAAGAGGGTGACTCACTGTAGCAGTGAAAACTGACTAATTATTTTGATCTTCTTGAAGACACTTGCTCGTTAGTGGATCCTCTCCCTCCGGGGCCAAGACCCAGCCCTGCAGTCAAGGTTGGCCGAGTCGACCGCAATACCCAGAGGCAGGACAGCCCGGCCCCCCTCCTTTCCTTAGGCCATACTTGACCCCCTCTCTCTCCTGTTCTGAATGGACTTTTCTCTCTAAACACGGGTGTCTGACCAAAACCACAGCAGGGAAATCAGAACAGAGAGCTCTCATCCCCATGTTGGGAAGGACACCCCTTTCCTCAGAGTCCCGGTCACGCTGAAGCCATATTAAAAAGAATGAGACCGAGCAAAAATTCCACTATCTGAAAATGCAAAGAATCCTCTAATGACTCAGCCCTGGCCAGGCTTATCTCGGGGCTGAGATTCCCAGATCTAACGGTCCGCCAAGGCTGGACCTGGGATTTCCATTTCCTGAGCATCTACCGTGTGCCAAACACTGCCAAACCCCCAGCGGGAGACGCCCTCCCTGCTCCTGTCCCCTGCCCGTCTGTAGCTCTTGCTCAGCCCCTGAAACTCACCCTGGCCCCCACGCCTGCTGTGAACAGTGCCCGGATGGAACGTGACAAACATGGAACATAGCCCTTCCCCGAACACCGGGCCTTCCTAGAGCATCCCGTGTGTCACCCGCAATCTGACACAAAGGAGCTCTGTTCCCAGGACGCCTGAGAAGGCGCAGGGCACCCTGAGGCTCAGGGAAGCCCCACTCCCCTCTTGGTCCAGAACCAGGAAAGGATGAAGTCAACACGCCCCTCAGCATCTCCTGCACCTCTCAGGGGATTATAACAATATATCTTCCCACCCTTCCCAATTTGGGCACCCCTACTGCAGTGGGCCCATATCACTGGCTTCCTACTAGACCCGTCTCCTTCTCTTTGAGGACTGAAAACCTGAAAGCCAGATTAACAGTAGGCCCTTTAAGATCATATGGCATTAACCACACACCTGTTGTGATACAGGAGATCTGAAAGGAGAGCCAGGGACCTTGGAAGGCTGTTTCCCACCTGTGGTACAGTCATGTGTTGCCTTGTGCCCCTTTACCTTAATCTATGTGTATACCATAGAACACCACCAAGTTTACTTTCCTCTGATGGCATCCTCTACAGTCTGCGCTCAAAAGCTGTGTGTAGTGCTCTGCAAAACACAGCCTTGCAGGAACTCCCGGCTCCAGGAGGCCAAGTGAGGGCATCAGTGGGAAGATCAGAAAGTTAAAGCTACAAGAGACACCAATAGTCAGCGAGTTCAACCCTTCATCTCACGGAGGAGAAAACTGAGCTCTATTTTACCCACGAACCTCCTAACTATCTTCCTACCCCTTCTGGCTCATCCCTCACACAGATGCCAAGAAATGTTTCTGAGACACAATTCTGATCATTTTATGCTTCCGATTAAAGCTCAGCCTTTGGGATAAAGTTCAAATTCCTTAGTGTAACACACAAGGCTCTTGATGATCTGGGCTTGCCTTTCTCTAAGCTACATGTCCGTCCAGTTCCCTGCAACACACACACACACACATACACACACACACTCCCCTCCAACCATACTGAACTGCTTGGAGTTCTTGAAATATCTACTGTGGACATAAATCCCTCGTTGTTGCACGGCACAGATTCCAAGCAACCCAGCTAAGATTAATAAAACTGATCAGAGATTTCCGTTTCTGCCCTCAGGGGAGGTGGGGTTTGGTGTTTGAGTTCAATAATATTCAGTGCCTGCCAAAATAAAAGATTAACGCTCTTCCTAGGAACATAATAGAATCTACAGGCTCTACAAGAGACTATTGACAATGTCCATAATATAATCCAAAATTACTAGACACGTGAAAATACGATCCATACTTAAGAGAACAAGCAATCAGTGGAGACCAACTCTGAGACGACTCGATGTTGGAATTAGCAGACAGGGTCTGTCACACACAGTGCCCTGCCGTCCACACGCAGCAGCCTCTACCTGAAAAACCCTCTCCCCTTGCTAGGTTGCTCTTAGTCATCTAACCCCAGGTGTCAGCTCCTCCAAGCAGCCTTCCCAATGTACCTCATTCCTCTTGATCACTCATGAACTTGTCCATTTATCTGGTTACTTGCTTGCCTCCTCCTTCGTCTTTCTTAAGGGTAGGGAGTGGACGATTCTCGTCGATAACATCAATGCACAGCACAGGTTGGACCACACATGTGGGTTGAATGAATAAAGCAATGAACAACGTAACTGAGAATGACAGTAAAAGCTTGAGTATCATTGATTCATGGGCGGCCCCTCTGTACCACACTCACAGTCTTGAAACTGCACGGGTCCTCCTTCTCTTGCTGTGTGTGATGTAGGTCATTTCTGTGCAAGGAGGATGTGGATGCCTAAGAATAGAGATGTGCTCACAGCCTGCACATTCCCACACTCAGAACCTGCCCACCAGTCTTCTTCCTGACCCCACGTTTCCCAATATGGGTCTTATTCCTTCTTAGTATCAATTCCCAATATGCCTACTGACCCTTTCCCTTAAATTAGTTAATATCATCTTAGCTCATGGTCACGGAGTGCCTTCTACAATGCCAGGCGGGCACATTCACCGAATATTCAACTCTCCTAGGAGGGAGGCATTATTATTATTATTGCCATTTTACATATAACAACGCTGAGATTGTGAGAAGGTTTTTTTATAAGGTTAGCAAATGGCAAACTCCTTTGCCCATCATACTAAACAAAGAAAGACTTCAAGGGAAATCATTTTTCCTCTCATTTTTGACGCGCCTTAGGTATATCCCTTAGAATTTACAGAGGCATTTTGAATGGAAACAGCATGTCTACCCACCATGAAAATCCTAAATAGACACCAAAGTCAGATGAACAACTGGTCTGCTGACCTACAGGTAACCTGAGCGGATGCCAGCTCCCATGCCGTTTGGGTTTTGTCACCTTCCAAAGGGATGTGAGCGGGAGTCAGTCCCACAGATGAGAAGGAGGCATCGCCCTGCTCCCGACGGGCCGCTGAGAGGGGGACAAGCCTGAGGAATATGGGTAAACATGGGCCAAAAGCCCATTACCTCAACAGTAGAGAATGTTTGCTGGGCTTAATGGGATTGGGACCACGGCTTGAAGGCTGATGTAACACAGCTCCCGAGAGATCATCCATCTCTGAGGACTCGCTGGAGCGCTAATGGGATTAATGGGCAGAAGACACTTGGAAGCAGTTCCCTCATGAGCTACGTGCCCTCTGCCATGTACACCGTTTCCATTACTTCTTTTTGCTCGCTGAGTATTTACTGACGTTTGGCATTCTGGTTCTCCTTTATCTTCTGGAATTCTCTCTGACTCTGAGAGCCAATGTTGAAACTCAGCTAAACATAAATTTCAAGATAAAACATGAGCGATCTGGAAGCCCTAAGTCCAGCTCACCTACCACTGACAAACAGACATTACTTTGATCAAACTCTTTTCTTTTTTTAAAACATTTTATTTTATAATTTTTTATGCAGCAGGTTCTTATTAGTCATCTATTTTATACATATTAGTGTATATATGACAATCCCAATCTCCCAATTCATACCACCACCACTCCCGCCCCCTGCTTTCCCCCCTTGGTGTCCATACGTTTGTTCTCTACGTCTTTGATCAAACTCTTCTCTCTGTTTCTGAAAGTCATTTTGTGCTGGAAACCTTTACAAAAACTTGAACTTCAGGCTAACACACACACACACACACACACACACACACACACACACACGCTAGGGTTAAAGGTAATACCCAACATAGATTTTTTTTTCACTTAAACTGGAAAAGATCATCTAACTTTTTATTTCCTCACTAATACTCTCTAAAGCCGGGTTACGTTCATCACGCCAATGTTGGAGTTGGTAAGATTGAGATATCCAAGGCTAATAAGTGACTTTCCTGGCATCTCGGGGCAAGGCAGTCAGAAAATTTTGATTTACATCCAAAGCCTTTTTTTAGTCTCTATTGCTTGGATCACTGAGCCGCCCTCCAACTTTAATATTTGAGAAGCTTCAGTTACTTAAACCCAGAACTGCTGGGGAAAAAAAAGAAAAGCATATACGATTGTGAGTCTGTTGCTTTTGGTAGGTCAGTGGCAACCTGGAGAGCCTGCCTTTAGCAAATCACCTCAAGAATGAAGTGTCTCATTAAAACAGTTTCCTATCATTGAATGCGTTCCATTTTCCACAATTTGGTTGAAAAATAAAGGTTTGCACTTGATTGATTTGTGCTGGCAGGAAGTAAGAGTAGTCTGTTTGAATCACTCACCAGAAACCTAAGATTCCAGAGAGTCAATGTGTGTTTTTGTAAGTCTCTCCAACTCCATGAATGACGGAACTCTATTCAAATGCCATCGTGCACCGTTAGTACTGCTAACGTTCCTATTAGAACCGAAATGATTCTCCTCAAATCATTACGCCGCTTACGAAAATGAGAAAGGCATTGTCCCAAACTACAGCCAATAGTTTACAAATGAGAAAGTGCTCACAGAGGATTAGAAGACACACCCTTTTGCTTCCCAATTACAATAAGTATTATTCCCGCCGTTGTTTACTGAGCATTGACACCGCGTGTGCACCACACCTGCTTCATCGCCCTTATTCCTCCATCCCCTTGTGTGGCTGGTCTCATGAACTCTGTGTTTCTGATGAGAAGGCGGGTTTACTGAGGTAACCTGCTCAAGATCACACTAGTAAATGATGGGACCAGGGTATTTTCAGGCTTGTCCGCTTCCAAACACTCCGCACTGTTCTCCTGTTCTCGCTGGGACCTCCCTCTGAGATACGAAGAGGGTTTTTTTTTTGAAGCTCCATGCAGCCAAGTCACAGATGCTGGTGACAAGCCAAGGACAGCCCAACACGCTGCGATACAGGGCATGCATGCGGCCAAAGCAAGGAGGCCCTCTCGATGAATCCATCAGTAGTCCTAGGATTTTAGGTTTGGGGCTTGGAGATCATTCCTTCAACGCTTCCACTGCACAGGGAAGGACGGAAACCCAGAGAGGTGGGGGAATTGGTCCTGGTAACAAAACCGTACCTCTGGGCTCCCAGATCTGCCCTTGGCCTGTAACCTTCCACCACGTTCCGTCAGATGAATTTGTCACCACTCACTCTGCCCACGCACCCAGGCACGTGGAGGCAGAGGAAGGACAAGGCAGACCCAGCATCTGGCCCCAAGGAACGCAGTCAGGGTAACCACGCACAAAGCCATCCAAAAACAGTGTGTGGGGATTTAATAAAGCAGCTCCATGAGTGACCACAGCAGGGCCCTGTGCACCCGGGCCTGAGACTCCAGGGAGGAAGGAGGGATTAGACAGACAAAGAGACGGAAGACAGACCTTCCAGCTCCCAGGGCAGGAAGAAGAAACTGAGGGGCCTGGTCATACACGGCAGGGTAGCTGACGCCTTGGTTTTCCAATTGCTCAGGGAAACCTACAGGAAAAGATGTGACTGACAATTGCTACACGCAGTGATAGGAACATGTCCCTCCAGCTGGTCCCAGGCCCCAGAGCCTGAGAAGCCAGCCTCGCAAGCAGGTGGCTCCGGTTATGTTTCCCATCAGCCACAAATAGCCGTGCTTGGTACCAGGGCCATGACCCCGACAAGCCATCGTCGTCACTGGAATGCCTGTGAGGCCAAGGGCAACGCACAGGGCTGCCAGAGTCATTGCAACATCCATCCGAAGTCTGGGGTCTTGGGGGACGGGCTGAGTCAGCGTGGCCAACGCACTTGCCAAACTCTTCTGGCACCTGGACCAGACTCCAAGACATTTCTGGATCCCATTTTTCTATGACCCTTCACCAAAGCTGAAAGCCATTTTCCCTACCCCCCTGGAAGACACAGGAGGCTGCACAGGACACCTCCCATGCAGAGGCGATGAGAAAGTGGCCGGGCTCGTTACAGGCCCGGGAGGGCGGGGCGGAAGAAGCATCACGGTTACAGAAAGGAGCCCGGATGCGGAGGTGAAGACCACGTCCCGCCCCGCCGTGCACTTACTGTATGAGCATCAGTCGCCTCAGCTCCAGCGAGGACACTCAGGCCACCGCTGGGTCACAGGCTCCGACGAGGCTCAAATGACATATGAGGAAATTCACTATAAACTTTAAAGCACTGCACAAATTTCAAAGGTCATATTTTTAAATGCCGATGGTACATCCATGGGCTTTCCAGACACATGGGCAAGTGAGGGCCAGAAATTTTTCTAGTTTTAATGAAGATGCTCAAGAAGGCCATTTGCTTTGCGCTGGTTCTCAGGAAAGTGGTCCACAACTGGGACATTTCATCTCAGCACGGACATCCAATCTGGGCATGGCGAAGCCCTACTGAAAGCAGCAGATCCCCTGTGGGAAGCCGCTCCCCCAGGCCCACCAGCGCGCGAGCGGTTCCAGGTTTGTCGTCTCTAATTCTCCTCGCCAGGAAGGCGGTCCCTCTCCCACCGGTCCTCTTGTTTCCTCCTCTGCTATCAGTGCAGGGCACTGCCATCCCGCTTCCCATCCCATTTCTGGGCTCCCTACACATGGGCAGCTGTGCTAGTTAGTTGCACTCAGGGACGTTCAACAGGCAGGGTTAAAGGACGGCAAAGGCAGGCCCTCTTCTTTCATTTTTTTGGCTTGTCAGGATAAGAGAGAAAGGACCCCATCCCTCTGTGAACGTCCCTTGTTCATTTCCTCCAACTTTCTCTTGCGCTCCCAGCCTCCACGAGGAGCGCACTGGGCGGGGCTCGTCTGGCTCTGGAGGCGAGATCGGCACCATCATCCCCACTGCACGAACAGGCTCTCGGGCTGCTCCTGAGAGCCTGCTCTGGACTCGGCGGGAGGAAACAAGGGGTCCCCAGGGGGAGGGGCTTATCAGGGGCTTGCTGGGCTTTTGAAGGAAGAGGTCACCCTCTCCTCCAGATCTCGCTCTTCGGAAGTAAGATCCTTTCCAAGAGAGCCCAGGAAGGGGGAAGGGTGGATGGGAGGGTTTGCAACCAAACCTGGACCCCGAACCCCTAACACTCACGGCAAACCTGCAAGAAGGCATGAGTAGCCCCATTTTACAGATGAGAGACTGAGGTTTACTGGTAAACACACAGAGATCGGCCGCCTCACAATCTGGCTGGAGACACACAATCAGAACACGCCAAAGGGGACAGAGGGCCCTACAGCCCCAGAGCCTGAGTGTGTTTACGCAGCGCCTGATTCCAAAGAAAACAAAACAAGAACAAAAATCCCCAAACCATTTCCACCCCTGAGTCACCAACCAGGAAACGGACCAGCCAAGCTTCACGCAGTCTCCAGAGGGGCTTTCTCTAGTCTGGGCTCAGAAGCCAGAACTGCAGGTGGCCCCGGCACGGCCTTCGCTTGCCAACAGCATCCTTGGCCACCCCCTACCCTGCCCAGCACCTGGCTGCGCCCACAAGGTGCCAGGACTCGTACTGGGCGAGAAGTAGGCCACCGTCTCCATCATTTTTCACATCGCGAGGCTCCTGTCCTCTCTGGCCTCGGTCGCCTCCTTAGAGCATTTATCTCTGCTGCCACGAGGCCGCCTGACGGGGTCCGAACGGCAGGGTGAGATGACACTCGGGCCCCTCAGGCCGCCCCCAGCCAGTGGCGAGGCAGATCTGCGGGGCCCTTGCCCCCATGCCCCTCCTCTGCCCTCGGTCCCACCAGCCACAAATCCCGGGCGGGAGGGAGCACACGGTGCCCCCAGCTCTTCTCTCCCAAAGGCCCCTCTCATATCCCACCACCCGGCAACGCCTTTGCCAAGGTTTTGTCAACCAACTACGTGGCGCTGATAACTCTGATCTCCCCTCCCAGTCCCGAACTGATCAGAGACAGACGGCCACGAACCCGGGAGTCTCATCAGCATGGAACAGCTGCACCGACTCGGCACAGGCTCTGGCCGCCGAGAGCACAGAACCCTGACATTTTAGTGACTCTTTATGGCCTTATCTGGAATAATGGGCAGTTTCCATTAGGTGTTTTGAAATATTAACAAGAGCCATCGTTATGCCCTTTATGAGACGTGAGAGAGTGAGGGCGCCAGGCTGGAAATGACCGCGAGAAAAGCTCAGGGTACTTTTCCTCTTAGAGGCATTTGTACTTTCCTTAAAATCCAGACTCAAGGAATTGAGTCCAAACTAATTAGATTCCGGGTAGCAAACGTGTAAATATCGGGGCCATGAGGGCTGCAGCGGGCCTTCCCTAACGGCCCCACCCTGCCTGAGCTAAGGGGCATTCTGGGGAGACAGGAAGCTAAATATCGTGCAGCAAATATACCGCAGACGGGACGCCCAGGAGTCTGTGGCTGGGGGCTGCTTCTTCCCTTCGGAAGAAAAAGCAAAATGCATCACCCCGCCAACCCGCCGTTCCAGAGCATGAAGGAGGCACGCCTGACCCTCCTGACACCACGTCGGAGCCCAGCCTCACCCTGCAGAGATCCAGGGAGATAGGGGATGGGACGGGCCACCCAAAGGAGGGTCCAGACGGGAGCAGTGAAAAAGAGGGACAAGCTCTGAAAAATGAAATTGCCCCCATGCCTGGCATGTGACAGAGGATCAAGAAGAGATGAGCTGAGTAAGTGAATGAGCAATACAGGACTCTCGTTTTATGTGAAATAATTCCAAAGGAGATTGCCACCTCTCAGCAATAAGCTGGTACATTCTTCCAGTTTTCGTTTTTATCTCTTATACATCCACATAGCTTAAAGCCAAATAGTTCTCAAAGGCTCACTGCAAAACAAAGGAAAACAAATCCACAGTTCTCTTCCTGACCACCCCAATTTCCTCCTCCCTAACAAATACTTTCAATTCTTTAGCTGTATATTTGGGTGGTTAATTCCATATTTTTAAATCACATGCTTATGTATAACTTCTTACCAAGTTTTACCCTCTTTCCCACCACGGGAAGTGAGGATTTATCTCTCTCACCCTCCCCCAGCCTCCTCAACAGCATTGTAATTTAACTGGGATCAGCGTCCTATTCTGCACCATGATGACTAGAAAGGGTCCCCTTTCATAGATGCTCTTTGCCTTTCTCCTGTGCTGGATCCTGTGTTTCCTAAATCCCACATTTCCCTTGGTTTACGCCCACCATGGCTTCCCTGCATGGGAGCTAACTTGGTTTTGGTTTGGGGTTTTTCTTTTAGTTGTTTTTGTTGTTGTTATTGTTGAGATTGTTTTTACTCATCTGAAAATGTCTTTGTTCTACTTGTTGCTTGAGTGATAGCTTGGCTGGGTATAAAATTCCCAACTGGAAAGCCTGTTCCTTCAGAATTTTGAGGGCACTGCTCCAGCCTTCTTGCTTCTCATGTTAAAATACCTGAAGCCAGGCTGATTCCTGATCCTTTGTAATATATTTTTTTCTCTCTAGAAACTTGTAAGATTGTCCAACTGTCCCCACTTTTCTGAAATGTTCACAATGTTGTGCCCATTCATGTGGGCACTCCATGAGCCCTGCAGCCTGGAAACTACTGCCCTTTAGTTGTAGGAAGGGTCCTGGAACTGCCTCCATGAGGGTTACCTGCCACTGTTTATTCACTTATCTCTTTCTGGAACCCCCAGCATTTAGATGCTGGACTTCCTGGACTGGTCGTCTCATTGTCATGTTTTTTTTCCTCCTAATTTCCAGCTCTGATTTTTTGCCCTGCTTTCCTGGAGATTCATTAATTTTGTTTTCCAATGATTCATAGCCCTCAGCTACAACATCTTTAATTTCCAAGAATTCCTTTTTGTTTCTTGAATGTTCCTTTTTCACAGAAATCAGTTTCCGTTTCAGGGAATTATCATCTTCTCTCATCTCTTTAAAGACAGAAAAGAATGTTGGTGGTGGTGGTTTGAGGTTTTCTTTAAGGTTTCTTCTTTCATATTCTGTTTTAAATACGCATCCTTGTTTGTTTTGGTTTCTATTTTCATTTTAAGGGACCTCCTCAAATAGTTGGGTGTCCTTCATTGACTGATCATATTTAAGAGTGAAACAACAGAAAACTGATAGGAGTGCTGAGTGGGACTTGTCAGCCAGAGGGGCTGCAGCTGAGTTGTTCTGCTGGGTGGACTCTGACATGTCCTCAGTGCTTTCTTCTCCAGGCTGGTCTGCTCTGCCAGCCTGAAGGATGCTGGGGGATGTTCAGATCTCCAGCCTAGAAAGTACAGGCCTAGGGGCTGTGCTGTGAGAACAAGTGGGAAGACAGCTGGGGCGTCTCAGCCCCGTCATCCCCCCACCATCCTGCTCTGGGTTGTGTCAGCCATGCCCCCATCCAGAGAGCATCCCCTTGGTCTTCAACAGAGGACAACCCTCCACCCATCTCTGCCTGTTGCCGCTGGGTTGCACAGAGGCAGGGTCTCCCTGGTGAGCTCTGGATTCAGCTCCAACCTTAACCCACCACCGTGGCCCAGGAAGGCTTTGGTTCTAGGGTGTTGTCGACATTAACACTGCTTTAAAAGAGGTGCCGAAGATGCCCTCACCTTCCAGAGCCAAGCTTAGACAATGCGTGTGTGATCACATCCAACTGTGGTGCGTCTATGGAGAAAGACCTGGTCGAGGGTCTGTGTGATCACCATCAACTTCACTGGGGCTGGAAAACATAACGGAAACTAGAGGACCAGGGAAGCCTCCGCAAAATCGTCAAAGAGGCAAAGCCCCATATCATGCATGGTTGGGTGCAGCCGTATGGTTGTTAAGGACCATGGCAAAGACTCCCAGGCCCCATATGTCATCAAAGAATATTTCAAACACAAAAAGTGAACAAACGAGAACCTAGCCCTCAAATATACACATGTATATATACACACACATATATGGTTGCTGTTGTCTTCTTTTCCATTCATTTTATCTCTGTGGTTTATGCATTTTTTAAAGATTCCTTCACCGTAATTTTAGCGTGGTTTGGGAAGAGAGCATTCAATCACAATTTCTAAACTACTGTGTTTTTTTCCCTCATTACCATATCACTTTATTCTATTTTTATAAAACATCACATCTACTCAGGAGAGTGCATAAAACATATTTTTACAGATTAATGAATAATTGCAAAGCAAACTCTCCCGCGAGGAAAGAGCACAGACTGAGCTAGACTCTGGATGAGACACCCCGGCCTCGGGGCGAGGGGGACGGAGGCCCCAGGGAGCGGGGTCTGCCGGCTTCCACTTCTCCTGCCTGTGAACCCAGGGGACCCTCTGTGACGCCTGCCCACGGTCCCCTGTGCCTGGCGGATCCCAGGGCATTGCAGCTGCAACAGGAAATGCCAACTCCAGACCCAAACCCGGGCTCCCGGCTGGGAAACCCGGGTCCTTCCTGAAGTCTGTCACGGCCATGCTGACCCCCCCACCAACTCCTCGCCGCCCTGATGTGGCCGGTGTCCCCGAGACACGTCCTGCACCCCCCTGCCCCGTCCACCCCCCGTCTCCGGCCCCCAGTCGCAGCCTGCCAGGAGGACGGCTTGGCTGTTTTGTCTGTTCAGTCGGGCCTGTCACAGCTAAGCCTCCAGTTGTCAGGAAGAAGCAAGATTCCCCAACGGAGAACCTACAGGAGAGCCCTCTGGGGAGGCCTGCTGCGGGTTTACACGGGAAACGTCTGCTGCGGGTTTACACGGGAAACGTCTGCTGCGGGTTTACACGGGAAACGTCCCGGCCAGAGAAGAGGCCTCAGGACCATCCCTGGGGGAGAGGCAGAGTCTTCCCTTTTTCTTGACTTTAAAAGAACTTCCACCCAGCACTTTGGGAGGCAGGGACCGTCCAGGACGCTGAGAGGGCGGCTGAGGTTGTGGACCTTGGAGGGACCCTGTGATTAGTCAGCTCTTCTGAGATAGTGACTAGCTCGTATTTTGCCAAGTACGTCCCAACTGTCTTACTCGTGGACCGCGCCTGCAGGCGCAGAAGGGGGGCACCAGGCCCCTCCCCCAGCCCGCCCCGGAGGGAAACGGGAGGATGAGATGGGGGAGGGCGCTCCAGCACACGCTGCCACCCCGCCCCGGAGGGAGGAGCAGAGTCACAGCTTGGAGCCTTCACATCCCCAGAGAACGCAGTCCCTGGCTCTTCCTGGCATGGAGTCCACCCACCTTCCCCCGCTTTAGGCGAGGGGCCTCCAGCCACAGAAGGACAAGCACTGTGCGATTCCATTCGGAGGGACCAGAGGAGCCAGAGTCAGAGACGGACAGCAGGAGGCGGGGTGCCAGGCCTACGGGGGAGGTGGGGGCAATGAGTGCTCACGGGGGACAGAGTCTCCTTCCGGGAAGGTGACAAGGTCCTGGGGATGACGGTGGTGAGGGCTACACAACAGTGTGGATGTGCTTACAGCCCCCAAACCGTACGTACGTTTCACAAGGGGTAAAATGGTAAATTTTACGTTAGGTATGTTTTACCGCAATTTCTTTAAAAGGAGCCTCCAACCTGCAATGGAGACTAACGCAAGCAGAGAGCTTCTCCCCCACGATGCCAATGTTCGTTCGTGACTCTCAGGATTAAGGGCCCATCCGTCAGGCAAATGGCCAAAGGCTGTTTCAGGACCAACGGACACAGGCTGGGTGAAAGGGGGCCGAGTGCTCCACTGACCCACCAGGCGTGAAAATTTACGATGAAAGTTAGATGAGACTCTGCTGGTCTGGGCCACGCTGACCAGGCTAGGCGGCCGGACCCCCTAACGGTTGTTTCCGGAACTGACCCCTTGTGCCTTCATCCTCCTCCCGGGGTTAATCGGTCACACTTCCCAGCGCTGGGAGAATCCGGGCGGATGACAGCCCTCGAATCACCCAACACGAAGGGCCGTGGGACCCAGCGCCGGCGGGACTGACCGCCCTTCCCTAGAGGCACACGGGTCCCACATGGGAGCTGGGACGCAAGAAAAGGGAGAAACTTGGCGCTTCCTCCGCTCCCAGGTTCTGGCGACCAGCTTTTCACATCACCTGACCTTGGTCTTCTTATCCAACCGCTATCTTTTGTTTTATTTAGAACCAAAGTTCCCAAGAAGCAAGGAATAATCTGAGTTATAAATCACACTGTAGTGACAGAGACCAAAATAACCTCGTGAGTGGTTTATCAGCTCCCGGAGGGGAGGGGGGAGGTTGGGGGGAGGTCGGAGTGACAGCCCCGCGCCCACCAGCGCCAGCGCCCAGGCACCTCTCATGGTCACCCCACCCTCAAGGCGATGCTTTGGTCAGCAGTACCCAAAATGTCTCATCGCCAGGGCTGTGTTCACCCCTGCAGGAAGGTGGGGAGGGAAGGGCGGGCACACCCACTCCCGCTGGCATCCCGGTCGCCAGAACTTAGCCACCACTGCCCCCCACTAACCACGAGGGAGGCTGGGCCCTGGACTCCCGGCCGTCCTGAGCCAGCGGAAAACGCCGGCAATGAAAGATGGGAGAACAGATACCGGGTGACAGCAGTCGTTTCTGTCATCAGGCACACCCTCTTTTGTACGGACAGCCCTCACCATATGCACACGTGGGCGACGGGGAGGTGGCTGAAAGGGGACAGAGCCTCTGATGATGTTCTCAAGCTCAGGGACCGTCCCTCAATTTGAGACAAGATACTGAGCTCCAACTAGAAACATGAGGGTTTAGGAGCCGCCCAGAGAGGCTGGTGGTCTGTGGTCCACTGGGCGGTTCAGGCCCCCAAGGAGACACAAGTGCGAGACACATGGAGGCAACAAGCTGCTGAAACGGCCTCTGCCTGTGCTCTGGCTCTGCCACCGCGAGTGAGGACGGACTCCCAGGGGTCCCTGGCCGACGTATGTGGGGTGGAGGGAACGAGCCTAATGTGTCCCCCTGAGTGGGCCGGTGTCATCCCCACCTTCCTGCAGCCCCCTCACCATGAAGGAGGCCAAGACAAGGTATAAATCTCCCTTCTTCATCGAGACGTTTCTGCAAACCGGCTCTGAGTCCGGCCCACCTCTCACCCTGATGAGAGCTGGGATGTATGGGCCTCCCGGCCAGACCCCGACCTGGACCCCGAAAGGGATGTGATGGGAGCAGAGTCCAAAGCCGGGGACTCTTCCACCCAGAGTTGCTGCTGAATGGGGAAAGTCTGGTTTTGCTGCTGCTACTCAAACCTGCGTGACTGCCCGTGAGTGCCGAGCACAGCTCGGTCTGCAGACACGGCCCTGCGGTCAGCCCCCGTCCCGGCCACCCCCAAACCCGCCTCCTAGCTACCACTGGCCAGCCAGGAGTGCACACACAGAACGCTGGCTAGAGCACAGGTGACTTCAATGCTACTCAGACCTGAGCAAAATCCTTCTTAGCCTCAGTTTCCTTACAAAGTCAGGGAATTCAAGTTGATGATCTTCCAGTTTTCTTCTAGCTCCAGTGACCCACAAACATCTATTCCTCCCACACGGCCAGTAGAGTCTGCTCTGAACAAAGCGCTCAAGCCCAATGGAACCCAGTGGAATCTGTGACGGTTACTCACCCCTCCGCCCAGTCATCCAAGACAGACCAACAGCGCACTCAAGCGAGAGACACAGCAACACAAAGGACGCTCGCGGGACCCCGAGGTGCGGCGGCCTCAGGCCCTCGGCACCCGCCGGGGGAACACTGACCAGTGCAGCTCCCACGTCACCCTCCCAAGAGGCGAACTCAAAGTACACCGTCGACAATGAAAGTCATCGTGAGGAGGTCAAGGAAACAGGAGCGTAGAGATAGTTCCCCGTGAGAAGGAGAGAAGCAGAAGGAAACTGAAAACCCAAACTTGCCGGTGAAACTTTCTGTGTCACTGTCTTTAAAACACCAACATAAATAAGCATTCACGGCACGCCGGCCCACACACGTCCTCCACCAAACGCCTTTCCGTCAGAACCCACAGAGGCAATGACACGAGCCTTACCTATCTTAAAGCCACCTAAGTTTCTAGAGGAGGGGAATGCGTGCCTGTCACCACGGCCGCCCTGTGGCCTGGAAGCCCAGCGTGGACGCCACCACGGGCAGGACGTCACCATGGGGACAGGCTCTTCCTCCTCAGGGGTGGGCATTCCTCATCCTCTGCTCTATCCCCAGGGGGGCTGGGGGGGGTGGGGGAGGAGGGACACTCTTACTCTTTGAGTCCTGTGGTCCGCCAGTTACCGCTGACGCGTCTGCTTCCAAGCAGGGGCTCCTCTAGAGGCCCAGGTCAAGACCCCCGACCTGCTCTGCTTCACTCTTACATTGCACCAGACTCTGACCCAACCTGCAAGCTCCAGGCAGTCACACCCAGGGCTGAGCACCAGCCCCCCTGCCACACGGGGGGCCCCCCTGGCTGACGCGGAGGCTGCTGGCCCGTTTCCCTCCCTCCGGCCGGATTCCGTCACCACAGCTCTCTGCCGCCCACCCTCCTCGCTGGGTCCCTGCTCCTGCCACGTGGTCTCTGCGGCCCAGACCCCCCACAGCCTGGATCCTCCCCCGGCCTCCGTGACGCGTAAGGCTGGGCTGGTTCCTTCCACGCTGCCTGCTCTCGGGATCCCTGAGCCGCTGGCAGTGCCCACGTGCCCCTGTTCTGGGGTCTGCCCCAGCCTGGACCCACACACAGCCTGCGGGGCTGGGCTCCCAGGCCTAGGCCCCACCTGCTGCCCTCAGCCGATGCCAGCCTCTCCCCGGGCATCTCAGGCCACTGTCTCTTCCCCCAGAGCAGTCCTGATCCCAGAAACTTTCTGCTGTGGTGGACAGTTCATAAACGGTGAGGAAAATTAAGGGATTGTTGAAAACCAGGAAAGGCAGCGGCCTACTCTCTGCTCCTAGAAGATTCCTACGGCTGGGCTTTTCCTAGACGCCTGCTTTCCAAACACCATCAGCAGAGGTAACTCTTGCAGTGGAAACGTTAAATGGGTCGTGGGCTTTTTAAGTGCGTCCAGGAGAAAGAACTGTGACATTCCGTACTGCTCGCCAGGCCTGTCTCCCCTCTCTTCTTGCCAGGCCTGTCTCTCCTCTCTCCTCGCCAGGCCTGTCTCCCCTCTCTCCTCGCCAGGCCTGTCCCCCTCTCTTCTTGCCAGGTCTGTCTCCCCTCTCTCCTCGCCGGGCCTGTCCCCCCTCTCTCCTCGCCGGGCCTGTCCCCCCTCTCTCCTCGCCGGGCCTGTCCCCCCTCTCTCCTCGCCGGGCCTGTCCCCCCTCTCTCCTCGCCGGGCCTGTCCCCCCTCTCTCCTCGCCGGGCCTGTCCCCCCTCTCTCCTCGCCGGGCCTGTCTCCCCTCTCTCCTCGCCGGGCCTGTCTCCCCTCTCTCCTCGCCGGGCCTGTCTCCCCTCTCTCCTCTCCGGGCCTGTCTCCCCTCTCTTCTCGCCGGGCCTGTCTCTCCTCTCTTCGGCTGGGAGCCTGGAATGGACGCACACCGGCCCAGCAGGCATCTGAACACGTGCGTTTATCCGAGCGTTTCCAAAGGGTCAGGAGAACAAAGCACACGGTCCCAAGACAGGTCAGAGCTGCCCTTTCTTCCTCGGCCTCAGACATTCAAACACCCTTTGGGAGGTCTCAGGTCCAGCAAACTCAGCAGTTTCCAAGTTTATTCCACATAAGGCCCAAATGACACCTGGCAAGATTTCTGCCGCTGCTCAGGTGGCGGCCAAGACCACATCTTCCCAGATGCAAGACATCATTGCCCAGAGAACCCTGGGAAAAAGCCAGTCCCCTGTGGCATCTCCCCTGGAAAGGCGAAGAGCAAATTTCAGGGTTGGTCCAGACGGGGGGCCCCAAGGCCCGAGGGAGGGAAGCCTCACTGCTGGGCTCAGAAACACACGCCCTCCCCTCCTTGGGCCCCTTTGGGGACATATCTGGGGGGGACGTGGGGGCAATCACTCCGTACACTGGAAAGAACAAGCGCTCAGAGTCACACGGAGCGTGGTTCAAACCCCCGCATCCTCCCTGTGTGGCCCTGGCTAGGTCACCTCGCCTCTAAACCTGCTTCCCTGTTTGCAAACTAGAGCTGGAAACTGCAGAGTTGTGGACTCGCTGCCACAGTTAGGGTTCCTGGCATGGGACACCTGCTCCAGAATTATAAGAGTGGTGGCCGTTATTAGTCAGATTAAAGGAAGATGTGACTCAGGATGCAGGGACAGTAATACCAGAGCCCTGCCCTGGCAGCGGAGAGTCTGGTTAAACACGCCAGTGGGAACGGCGGGGTCAACACATGAGCAGCGGCTAGAAGACACTCGCGTTCCGGCGCTCCTTGCCCATAAGCAGGATCAGTGTCTCCATGGCAGGTCCTTTCAATGGAATATTTTAATATGAAGGCAGAGCTGATGCTTCCAAAGAGGCTGTCAGGCAGGAGGGAGTTCATTTCACGAGAGATTTACCCGAGATTTCTCAGGTCATGCGGATGATGGGTTTGCTGCAAAGTGATGTATGTGGGCTGTTTCCCTGCTCCTTCTCTGCTCTAAAGGCCCTTCAGAGACTTCTTTATGATTTTATAATGCTAATTCCTTCAGAGAGTTTTGAAAGATTTGACAGGTTTTATATAAGTGTGTGTGTGTGCACGCGCGTGTGAACATACAAACAATAAAAAAGCCCCAGAAGTTGCACAAACGCATCCCCACGTCCAGCATCCTCCTAACTGTTCCCAGATGTGCTGACGGCACGTCGCTTTCCAAGGGGACCCCGCATGACCGACGCTGGTAATCCGAGGACTGGGAGTCAAGAACACAGAAACCCGTGTGTTCAGGGTGAATTTTTCAAAATGATTCGCCTGGGAGAAAACCTGCTGCCTGTTTAATTACCCAGAGACATCCCCCAAAGTCCTGGGAAGGCAGCCGAAGCCTCCCTTCACTTTGTAATTCACATCTTGTCTCCTGCCAGTCTGGCCATGGTGCTTTCATGATTTCCTTCTAGATTCCTCTGTCTTGAGACATGCTTTCTCTCCTCTCTCTGCCCCCCACAACCCCGCTCCTCCCGGGAATCCTGAGCCTCATTCCACTTTTCCCTCCATCATCTCACCTTCCTGCCTTCTCTCCACGACGAGTCAGTGGAAATGATCTAACACTCGCCACAAAGAGGCAACCGTCCCCAGGAAGCGTTTAATAGCACATAACTTTGGTGAAGCCCCGACACCAATAAAGCCAAGGGTCTGCTGTCCCGGATTTGGCATTTCAGGCCCCAAGGTTACCCGAGGAAGCTGTCTCAGTAACCCTCTGTCAGATGCACGTCACACAGGACGAAGGCACCATCTGGAAGGAGCCAGGCAATGGCAGGTTTACCTTCACCTTCTCCCCCGCTGCGCCCTGCTGCCATCTGCCCCGCCTCTCTGGTCGGCCCCTCTTTTGAAATCTAGCCTAAACTGCTCAATTCCTTTGGAGCTTCTGAAACACTGAGCGAGAGAATCTCAGCGTCTTGGGGCCACCCTGTCTCCATGACCTGTGCTCGTTTCCCCGGATGCCATCCTGGTTCTCAAGCCTGAATCGTGTCGACGTGGAGACGGGAAGACGGGGTGGGTGTGCTGACGGGACTTCCAGTGACGTGAATGTGCCTTGGTCCCAGGGGACCCGTCTGCCCTCTGCCCACGTCTGGGTGGACTCTGGTTGCCCTCCCCCCGCCCCCCACGTCCCCCAACACCTGGCCCTACGTGGGTCCCGTGAACCCTTAGACCTTTACCGTGAAAGATTCAGGGCCTGAAAAGCCACATGCAAATCACCACAAAACGCCTCTGAAAAAGGAGGAAACGGGGACGAGGGGGTCAGGATGGGGTCTCGTGATGCTCTCCCCACCAGCAGGTAAACAAGATGCGGGGTTGAGAGCAGAAAGCCATCTCTTCAAGCTTAATGGGACAACGGATAATTAAACACCATCAATGAGCAGAAACGTGGAAGGGCTTTCCAGATGGTTCTGCGTCTGTCTGGACCCTGCCCTTCCCAACGACCTCCACCCTGGGTAAGGAATCCTGTGCCCTTTGTTATCTTTTCACACGAAATCCTGACTCCCCACCAGCCCCCCTGCCCCCTGCCTAACACAGCTACTTAGCAAATACTTATTTTACTAATGACGATCTCAAGAAGGTGATTCTGATTCTGATGATTCTGACGATTCCTGACAACGACTAGAATTTTGGAGCAAGAAAGGCCTGGACAGGCTCTGAAGCACCCCGACCCCCATCTCTCATGGCTTTATGTGATTCTCTCGTGGAGCCCCTCACCTGAATCAGATCCTAAACCCCTCAAGGGCGGGGACCCTGCTTGCCCCCCCACTCCGCCTGGTCCCCGGTCCGCAAGCCCATGGTACCCGAGCGGTGACAGAGCCTCGGGGTGACTGCACACCCTCTCTCCTTTGTCACCAGCCCACAGCAGAATTCAGAGGCACTGGGTAATCAAAACAACGACACTTTCCATCTGAATAACGCCTCACGGTTTTCAAAGGGCTTCTAGAAGCATCCTCTCCGATGAGAGGATGCTCCCCTCGGGCAGCCCACCCGTAAGTTCAGCACAGTTCTCGCCGAGTAGCAAGTGGAAACCGCGGCCGGGGAGGCTGGGAAGCTGCAAGGGCAGCGCGTCTGGTCCCCGCTGGCAGCTGCTCCAGGCACGGGGCCACCGGGCAGGGCCCACTGGGAAAATCCAGGCAAGAAACACAATCGCAGGGAAACCCACAGCTGAGTCCAAACCCCATGCTCTGCAGCACTGGGTGTTTATAGCCACGAAGCCCACCCAGCGACTCCCCACGACGGCTCCGTGATCCGAAGCCCCCGCCCGCTGCCTGGCGTGTCCACAGATGGTAGTTGAGTGAGCAAAGGATAAAACAATAAATGAACATGCAAAAAAATGAATAAACCAACAGTACAGGGTGCGTTGTCACTGGAAATGTAACCAAGAGATGTCGGTCGAATCTAAGGGATCCGCACGTTTAAGAAAAGCTGATTTGATTTATAGACTCACAAATGTCTGAGATAAAACAGCTCTAACGTAAGCAAAGGCCACCAGAGTAAACAAAGAATTTTATTATTTCTCTCCAAGAGGCCAAACCCAAGATGCTTACATTGGAGAAAAGGAAAAGAAAAAAAATTATTCACGCAGAAAACCCTCCTGATTCCAGAAGGATAAAAATGACTATAAAAAAATTTTTTTTTACAAAAATGAACAAGCTTTACTAAAAATGGGGGCTACAGGGAGAAAAAGAGGACTTTGGCAACTGAGGATTTCAAATCGTCCTGAGAGGTAAGAAATGACGTCAGGCTGCATCTTCCCGACAGGAAAACACGCTTTAAACGCAGGAACCTTTGTGTATAATTGAGTTTCCTGCTGAACAGACCTCGCAAAGTGGCAGTGAGGCGGGCAGTCTGATCGGTTCTGCCCTCCCAGAATCCTCTCCTTGTACCTGAGGACCGGTGTGACCCTCCTTCAAGCGGCCACAACTAACCCTTCCTCCTCACTCTTAACCCCCTTGATTCAGCAAGCCTCAAGTTTCATCATCTAGGGGCCGCTTCGGCAGGATTACCAATCCCACCATCGACCCTAAAACATTTTTTTCATCACAATTTAAGAGACTCTATGATACAGCTCCCCCTTCCATGCAATCGAGTGATCCTAAGTTTGGGTTTTGTTCTTTCGGTAGCGTTAGCAAAATATTTACTTACAACAAACGTAGTCACACCTGAACATAAATATTTTAGAGACCAATCATAACCAAACAATTCATTTTTTAATTAGATGCCAGTACCTCTCGCCCTTAGAATGATGCCTTTCGAGGGCATCTGTCTTAAGCACAGCTGCCTCTTACATGTAGCAGGTGCCCAGTGAGGAACTGCTGGGGAACGAATGCTGATCACGCCAAGGATGGTCTTAAGACTGACCTTTGGGAACCCATGTTTATATGTCAAAGCCGTACCTTCTGCAAGGAATTCTACTCCTGTTGTTCTGACCCGGGATCCCGTTACTCCGACCACAGGTCTAGCCAATTCCCCCACAGGCTTTGGGCTTCACTTGAGAGCAACTTCTCCCAGGAAAAGCTTTTCTATCACTTTTCCACCCTCCAGTTCACATGAATCACTGTCTCTAGGGCCTTCACTAATCATGCTAGAATCTCAGAATCCTACATTTAGCCCCTCACTTTCCCCGACGTCTTAGCTCTGCTTTCCCCACACTTGTGCACGGACGCTTTTGCCTCGTGAGCCCAGCCGGCACTGACCACGGGCGACAGCAGGCCTCAGCTCATCTGCGCTTGGACGGACCAGCCCCCCAGCTGACCATGGTCATCGTCCTCAAACGCCGCCACACCAGTGATTACAGATTTACAGTCAGATGTCTGCAGGCAACTTTAAAGTGAAGACACACTTGCAGCATATAAGTAGCACGTCCTGCTGGAGGAGGGGCAGGGGGGACAGGAAGTCAAAGTTTGGGACCAGCATCCCCTCGGGCATAACTAGACGGCCCCACAGACGCAAAAGCCAGGAACCCCACGTTAAACTCTTCTCCCCAAAGTCCTCTAAAGTTCCCCCCAGTATGCCATCTGAGAGGAGCACAGGGGACACCAAGGGTTGCCCTGATTTTCCTTCTTTGTGGTGGATTCCTAGCAGTAATTTTGTGCACTGATGATCCCCCGCCCCCGCCAGCCTGTGCGGGCCTCTCATTCATGTGCTCTTGGGTGGCCTGGCAGGGGACGACCGGGGGCCACCTCTGGCCCCCTCGCCTTTCTCCGTAAGGCCTGCCCGTCCCACCAGCGCCCGCAGGGCCTGACCGGGGTGAGTCCAGCCCCTGGAAGGACCTGCAGAAGCCCGTGCAGCCCCTCCGGCCCCTCTGGCCAGGCCTAACCCTAACCCTTACTCTCCAGGCCTCACCCTGTTCCCAAGGACTCAGAGGCAGGCCCGTTCTGACCGTGCCCACGGGCCCAGAGCGTGGACGGACAAGCCCGCGTTCGCGATGGTTCCGTGTGTTTGAGGAGGCCGGGCGGGAGGCAGGGCCAGGCACAGGGACCCTTGCAGCCGCCCCTGCTGCGCTGGGGACCCGGACCAGTGGCCCACGAGGGGTCCCACGCGTGGGGAGGGTCCCCTCCTGCCACTCTCGGCTCCACAGGCTGTGGCCGTCCTGCTGCATCCAGCCTGGAAAGGGCAGGAACTAAATCCGGAGCGTGGCTCTGAGCTCGCTTGCATCCCTACGCCACCTTGAGAGGAGGCCGAGGGAAAGTTCACAGGAGAAGATGCCAGGAAAGGGGCCAATGCGCCAGGCAGAGCGTATCTGTCTGTTCCCATGACAACAGGGGCGCCCGTCATCGTGAGAACTCAGCTCCACCCGTGGCCGCTGGCATTTCCATCCTCTCCTCCGGGCCCAGCCTCAACTGCACTGTGAGAGGTACCAACCCTTTTGTTCACAGCCGAGAAGCCTCGAGTCCGGGAAGCAGAGCGACAAGCCCGCTTGCGATGGAGCCGGAACGCGGGTCGGTGACCCCAGCTCGGCCCCGTCACACCTGCCTGTGCTGTGGGCACTGCAGCCCCTGCTCCCCGCCTCCCACGCCTCCTGGACGGCGCCGGCGAGGGGCTCCAGGGCTGCCCCCCCCGACCCACAGACACAACACCCCCTGCGGTCACTGGTGAAGAGACCCCCCCCGTCTGTCACACACACGTCGGGTGTAGGCCTTGCGGGGTCGCGGGGCGTTAAGGCTCGGGAGCCGCACACCTGGGCTGGAACCCCAGCTCCACCGCCTCGTAGCTGTGCGGCCTGGGGCAAGTTAATTCACGTCTCTGGGCCTCATTCTCGTCCTCTCTAAGACGGAGCGGCTCTAACAGTCCCGTGGTCTCCGGGGGGCACTGAGAGGACCAGGTGAGTTAACACTGACTCCGAACGCTGTCTGCAGTACAGAGGGGACGTTACTATTATTACTAGTTGCATGGCAGACCTAACAACTTCAGTCACACAGAAACCAGTAAGAACAAAGGGAATAAAGAGGGGAAAGGCTCCCGAGAAGCCGAGATCTATGTTCTCAGATGCAGAAATTACAGTGAATGCGCTCTGTTCGTAGTGACCTGCTCAGTCCACTCTCTCCTCCCTCTGCACACACCGGAAGGGTCTGCTGACCCAGTGCCAGGCCCGGAGGAGCGGGCAGTGCACATCCTGAGGGCCGGGGCCGAGCCGGCAGGCACCCGCGGCAGTCGGGGTCCCTGGGAATCACGCAGGGCCCCTCCAGACGCCAGCTCTGGGGCCCGGAGCACCCTCCATCCTCCCGACGGCTTCACAGCAGGCTCAACGCTTGCGGTGCCTAAAGGCGGCACAGCCCCGAGAAAGGATGCAACATGCTCGGAACTTCCTTTAAAGGATCCAGGGATTTGGATGTTATATTCGAGAAAGGCTTTCCTCCAATATACTTAAATTAAGAGGAGCTTGGTGCAGGAAAGGGGTTCCATTACCTAGAGCGTGAATGTATGTATGTTGTGTGTATAGAACGTTTCCCCCCAAATGAAAACAAATGGATAAAATGGAGCGAGAGGCGCCACACGCTTAGACTTCAAAGCCCTGTCCGGGCGCAAGCGCGGAGCAGGCGGCGTCTCTCCCTCTGAAACCTTTCGGGAGGGGGAGCCCCCGCCCATCGGAGACGCCTGGTCCCTGGTGCGGCCACCCTGCCGCACCGGCCGCCCCACGCTGCCCGTCCTCTCTTCTGAGGACGCCGGTCCTCGGGGCAAATCTTCTCTGCTGTGGGTGGTTCTAAGCCGGCGCCGTCTGTGACGGCGTGGGGAAAGGAGGCACCCCCCTGCCCGGTCCAGGGAGCCCTGGCACCTGAGCACACCACGAGGCAGCTGTCGCCTGAGGGTTAAGGACACACGCCTGCACCCACGCCGCAGTGTCTGCGTCTCCAAGCACATCATCTCCCTTCCCTGAGAATCAGCATCCTCGTCTGTGAAATGGGACAACAGGAAGGTCTCGTAGGGTCCTCGTGATGCTCAAATGACTAAGACGCACACGGCACTGGGGTGTCTGCACGTGGAGCAAAGGCATACACAGGGCCCATTGTCACTTGAGTCAGAGGCTCCAAGTTCCACAACACAGTCATTTGTGTAACTCTGGTTACCCGGCATGTACCAAATTTATTGTGCAACAGAACCAAGCTGCTTTTTTTTTAAATACCAGTTAATGTCGACCCAGGCAGGGTGTTTAATCTTCGAAGTGTCTTCCCATCCCCATCCCACGCTCACGGCAGCCCCGCACGACGTTCCAGGGAACAGGGCAGGGGCCACCACCCCCTCACACGTGAGGTCACGTGACACTTGGCCCTCACTCCCCAGTCGCTTTGCTCCTCTGAACTAAAGGGACACCATCTGGCTGGGTCTGTCCGCTCCCCCGTCCACTCACTCAACAAATATTTATCAAGAGCCTGGCACGTGCCTGGCCAAAGGCACCGGGGCCGGGGCAGCATCCGGTGGGGGGGGGATGAATGCTCCACCCTCAAGAAAACAAGTAAGTAGATATGATCATTTACTCTTGTGGGGATTAGAAGCCGTGTTTGCAAAGCACTGGCTCCTGGTGGCCACTCGGCAAAGGTAATTATTACGACTAGGCAGGTTTCCAGGCCCCACCTGCCGGAAGAGCGACAAACAGAAAGGTTCAGGGACTGGTGGGAGGTCCCCAGGCCAGGCCTCTGTTCCCAGGCCAGCGCCCGCAAGCCCGGCCCCAGAATGGCTTACAGGTCACACCTTACGCCCACGTTCCACCCAGAGCCGCTCCGTGGACCCTCGGGGGGGCGGGGGGGTCCCTCAGCGAAGCACCCTCCCGAGGCCCGCGCGCGGCACTGGCTGTGATGCGGGCCCGGCTGGCTCACTATCCGCCATCACCTGTGCGTGCGTTTCACGCGCCTGGTCGGTGCAGAGTGAGCGTCTGGTGCCTGGGGACCACACCTGCGCGAGAGCGGCCCCAACTCTCGTCTGCCGCGAGTGTGACTCGAGCAAACCCCACGATGAACGAACGCCCAGCTCACGGCAGGAGGACGAGGGCCAGAGCCCGCATCCCTGCTCGCTCCCCAAGCACGCGGCCCAACCCATCCCGGGGCTCAGGCGCCCTAAACGCGGACCCTCGGGGCATCCTCAGCCCAGCACAGCCTGGAAGGGGACCCCACGGGGACCCCAGAGGCTCGGGCATGGCCGGCCCCTGAGCTGACCGGGAGGGACACAAGGTTGTTCCAGACGCAGTCACTGTGTGTGTGTGTGTGGGCGAGGGGAGAGGGTTGGCCCCTCAGGCCACCAGGGCAGGGCTGTCCCTTGGGGCCCTTTCTCTAGCCACGAGGCCTCTCTGCTTCCCCCCCGTGCAGTGAGACCGTGGGGTTGGGCAGCCCAGATGCCCATCTCCCGGGCGAGGTGTCCAGAAACAGCAGCCTCTGGGTCTCCTTGCCCACAAAAGCTCTCCCAAAGGGCCCGGGGTGACCTCTCCAGGACAGGACGGAGGCCCCCAGTTTCCGGCTGCAAGCTCTCCGGGCAGGTGGCGCTCGTAGCCTGTGCGGGCACTGCCCTAAGGGCCCACGGGCCTTAACTCATGACCCGCCCACCCAGCCTCGGCTGTCCCCGTTTCGCAGCCGAAATGGGAAACCCGACACCCCAGCCTTCTCCCCGGCACTTGAGGGGGGCCCCTCTGACGAGCCCCCTGCAGCGCCCCGCCCCCGGCCCCCCATGACTCCTTCTCTGGCCTCTCCTCCTCCCCACACCTCCGGGTAGGGCCTGGCTCTGCCTCCAGAAAGTACACAGCCCTGTTCTCTGCACAAGGTCAAATGCCAAATATGTTCTCTTAATATTCCAGCCCAAGCCAAGTCTGCATGGACTTCAGGGTTTGCAGGGAGCTGGGAGTTTTCCACACGCGATGAGTCTGCCCTGCCGGCACCAGAGCTCAAGACACATCATCCGATTTACCTGCAGGGCAGCGGCTACCCGAGGGAGGGGTTCGCGGCGCTATTTACACCGGATGCTCTGCGCGCCAGGTGGCCCTGCCAGTAACGAGTGTGAATAATGCAGAGAGAGACGTCGTGTCATGGGCCACTTCATGTTTCCCTCTGCTCCACTAGCACCAGGAAAAGATAACAAAGTGGACGGATTTGGGTGCAACGGCGTACGTTAAATGGAGCATAAAACAACCAGACTTTTACTTAAATAATGAGAAAAAGACTTTAAAAAAATTCCATACTGGAACACTTTTCATCTCCTGGAAAGAGGAGAAAGTAAAGCGCTAGGAAAACAAGGGGGATTGTCCTCAGCAGGTGGAGGAGGGAAGGGATGGAGAGAAGGGAGCCGTGAGCGAGCGGACCCCCGGGGGTGTGAGGGGACCTTCTCCTCCTTGCCTGCGAGTGTCTGTGCTCGACAGATTATTCCTGAACCCCACGGAGGGGAAACCTCCGGGCGGCCGATGTGTTCCCTCTCTCTGTCTGGATCTAGAGAGAGCCAGGGGAGAGGGCTGACACGGACCCACTCACAGGACAGCCAACGTGCTGGTCGCTTTTCCCAAAGAGCAGCCCGCGGTCCCCGGCAGCAGGAGCACGGGGGGGGGGAGCGCGTTAGACACACCGACTCCCGGGCGCCCGGCCCGCTGGGCTCCGCAGGCGGGGCCTGGGACCCTGCATTGTAGCCTCCACCCAGGTGATCCGTAGGCACTGAGGTCCTAGGGCCTCTGCTGTAGATGCAGCACCATCCCCTCCTCAGAGCAGGACGCTGGAACTGCAACTTCTTGTTTTAAAAAAGCTATGAGAGTCACGGGAGAATTCTCAAGCTTCATCTCAGGGGCCCTGACGTGATTCGGGGGCCGCGTGCTGGCACGACAAGAACATTCTGGCGGGAGTGTTTCAGTCCTCAAAGCTCAACAAAGAGCCGCCTGCACCCCCTGATGCAGGGCCCCCGAGGCTGCAGACAGGACCGGCGGCCCCTCCTCCACCCAGAGCCCGGAGACCGCTCTCTGCACGGTCGGCCTTGAGCTGCCAGAAACGCAAGGATGAACCACCACCCAGCCCCTCCTTATGTGTTCAGATGTCTGTTCCTTGAGCTTCAAAGGCTCTGTCTCCTCAATTTCTCTCCCACTCTCGCTCCTCCCCGTCCACCCACCCCGCACAGGCCCCGCCTCTCCCTCTGCACCTGCCGCAGGTGCAGAGCCAGGCCCGGGGCTCCTTCTGTCCGTCCCCCCTCCCCCTCCCTCCAGCACGAACTGTCTCCGGAGTCCTGACCCGCACCTGTCCTGTCCAATGTCTCCTCCTGCGTCTTACACGGGCTCCTCACGTAACCCCGAACTGTCCCCCTCAGTCCCTGCCCCTTAAATGTGGCCTTTCCCCTGAAGTCCTTCCGCTGGCTGATGGTGCCTCGTGACCCCTGTCACCCCCACGACAAGGAATTTTAAAAATGCATATTCCTGGGCCATGCCGCAGAACTACTAAATCTGAGTCAGATCTTCCAAAACGTTGCAGTCGGTGTATTTCAAGCTCTCCAGGCTTTTATAATAACCAAGCGGGGTCAGGAGTCACTGGTCCACGGGCCTCGCTCATGTAGGAGATGCTGATCCAAGCCTTTGGAGCTGGAGCCATAAGTCTAGGAACGATTTACGTAGAAAGTGAATGAAAAGCTGCAGGAGTAACTGAGCTCACCAAGGGAGAGAGCAGAAAATGAGATGGGCAGGACAGAACCCTGGTAAAAAAGTTCCCATAGATGCAGGAAAAGAAGCTAGAAGACACAGGGGAAATGGGAAGAGAGGTAGCAGGAGACTAAATAATAGCTGTGTCCCAAAGCCACAGTTTTGGTGAAAGTTTTGCAAAGGGGCCTCTGACCACAGAAAACGCCGCCATGAGAAGGAAGAAGGGGCGGGTCCAGATCACGACGCTCCTATTGGTTGATCCTGACCCATCAGCCAACGTGGGTTTTGCTTGGTTGTTTGTGTGTGGGGTTTTCTAACACCCTTGGCCGTCCAGTCGGTGGCCCGCTGTGCCCCAGGGAAGCTGTGACTTCGTGGCATGCACAGAACGGGAGTTGGACTGAGGCCCCTGAGGTCCAGGGGCAAAGGTCAGGGCACAGTCAAGTCTGGAAGACCCCAGAGGAGTCTTCTGGGTGGGGCTGTTCCAAAGATCCCAAGATGAGACACAGGAGTGTCACTGAGGAAACAAGAACCAGTGAGGCCGGGGGCACCCTCGAGAAGGGCCCTGAGATCTTCAGGGTGTCCCCAAACCCACCGCTCCAGGAGCCGCCAGGGAGGCCTGTACCTGGGGACCTCGCGTGCTGGGGTACATGCTGCCTGCATGACCCAAGTCCAAGGCCCTCCTAGAAGGAAGGGGCATGGCCATTGGATGCACCATGCCAAGGGCAGTCTGTCCCCTCGGCCCCATAACACAGTGGCCCTAGAGAGGCCCCAGGACGAAGCCACAAGCCCAGGGAAGGGGAGCAAGGTGCCGAGGAGAGGGCAGGAAGGACCCAGCAGAGGCAATGCAGACCCTTCCTCAGAAAGATTAAAGTTAAAATATTATACTTGCATGTACACATGCACCCACCAAAGGAAGTTCAGGGACAGAGCTGGCAGAATGAGGCAAGTGCATCTGTGTGTGTATCTGTGGGTGTGTCTGTATACGTTTCTGTGTGCGTGTCTGTGTCTATGTGTGTGCCTGTGTACATACATGTGTGTTTCTGTGTCTGTGTATATGTATGTGTCTGTGTGTGTACATATATGTGTGTCTGTGTCTGTGTATATGTGCATGCCTGTGTGTGTGTGTCTGTGTACATGTATGTGTGTCTCTGTGTCTGTGTATGTGTAGGTATGTGTGTGTGTGTCTGTGTGTGTTTAGGATGGAGGAAACCCTGCATCTTCTGAGCACGCTTCCTTAATTTACTGTTACCGCCCAACCCGTGGCTTGAGAGAGGCAGCAGCTGCCTTAGCAACTGGAACCCCCTTCAAGCCCCCATGCTCTCCTGTGCACCCCAAATTCCTAGTATGAGGTCCCCCAAGTACTGACTGCCCCCCACTGCCCTCCCTCCATCGTGTGGCCTCGCCCTCATCGGGGAGGACGGAGGAGCGACCAGCGGGGCAGCCTGGACGGGCCTGGGCTGGTGCTGCCAGTACTGTACCCTTTATTCAAAGCAGCTTTACTGGTACAATTTACACACCAGGAAATCTGCCCGTTGTGAGCGTATGACCTGCGATCTTTAGTAAAAGTCCACAGTTGTGCAACCATCACCCCCGCCTAGTTTCAGAGCTCATCCATCACTCTGTGGAGTGTTTCAAAAACCACGGCCCCTCCCCTCCAGCCCGGAGGGCGTCCGGGGACACCCTGCTCTCCAGCCCGGAGGGGTGGGACCAGCGGCCCTCGGTCACCCAGCGCGCCCACCTGTACAGCCCCCGGCGGCCCTGCTCATCCTCCCGGACTCAGGGTGAGGGGCCGTCTCCGGGGCTAATGACAGCCCCCTCCTCGGTGCCTCGGCCCAGAGCTGACCCAGAGCCCCACTGGCTTCCAAACGCCCCGGATTCCTTTTCTAAGTGCGCAGCCGCAGGGCTCTGGGGAGGACGGGTGGGAGGGGGGAGGTGACACTCGGGGCAGAGGTAGCACCACTGGAAGAGGCCCCTGCTTTCCTAGGGGCCCTTTGGGACACCCCTCTTGTATTTCTTTTGACACAGCAAAGATGTCCTGCCTGTTAAGAGACAAGGTCACGCCTCAGCAGGCCGCGTGGATTGGGCCGGTGCTCCGGTTGCCGTGTCGTCACTAGGCTTGAGGGCCGGCTCCGGAGCCTGACCCCACGTGCAGCCCAGGCTCACCGTGACAACCGGGCGACGGCCGTGAAGTCTAAACGGGCATCGGACGGACAGCCTGATGGGGCCAAAAAGAAATGTTGAAGGCTAAAAAGCAGAAGAACTGACTCTCCCGTGACATCACAAGAAGCCAGCGACAGCAGAAGGAGGCCCGGTTCCCTCCTGCTTCTTCCAGAAACTATCACCAGACAGTCCTGGGTCACCAGAGGAAGCAACCGACGACGGCGGAAGATGAGCTTTTTGGGGGTCACGTGAGAAGCTTCGGTGTCCTGGCAGGGGAGAGGAGAGGGGCAGGACTTCCCCCCAAGCCTGCAGCTGAGGCATCCCTGGGCGTCCGACTCTGCCAGCTGCATTCCAAGGCTCTCCTCCCATGCCCAGACGGCGCAAAGGCCTTTGTGATGACTTCACGCTCAGCCCAAAGTAAACACCCTCCACACTTTTTCCATGGACACATTCTAACCCCAAACTGCCAGCACCGGCCTCCCAACCAACCAGATGGAAAGCCGCCTTTCCCAAGAACAGAAAACCTTTTTAACTAAATAGTACATCTTGGCTGCAAAAGCAAACTTTCCTAAAAGCTTCCTAGAAATTACTTCTCGTGCACCGATCCTACAGATCACCTGAGCGAACCTCACCAGCGGAACGAAGGCCCTGGAAACAAACACGATGGAGGATCCAGAAGGCACACACGCTCCCGCAAACACCTGCCCTTCAAGGCTGCAGGTGTGCTGAGCACCCCCAGGCCGCCGCCCAGAACTCACACTCACGTGCGCCCTGCTCACAACCACCTGACTGCAACAGTATCTCTCAAAACGGGCCGAGATAAGACAGGTGCCCATTTGAATAAAGAGCTAGAGCCCTCGGGATCCAAGCTCGGCTGGCTTTTGTACCATCAAACACGTTCCAGCTTGAATCCACGTGATCCAAGCTCAGTTCTCCGCCGATTCGGAAACGCAGACGCAACAGTGCACTTACCAGGTTGGAGTTGGTGGCGTTGGAGTCGTCCTCTGGAAAGGGAATATAGATCGCTAAGGCCACACAGTTGGCAAAAATGGTCAGTAAAATAATGATTTCAAATGGCCTGGGAAGGGAGTTAAGGAAGTTAATGCCACGTAAGCACCAGTGAGACAAACATACACAGATAGATGTTTCAAAACTGAATCAAAGATTCGTCGAATCTTGTTTAAACAATACATTCCAAGCCCCTTGTATTCTGAAAAGAAACATATGCCTTGTTAAGTGCTTCTAATGGGCCCCCGCCAAAATTTTCCCTAATATGTCAAAAGCAGTGGAGGCCAGGCGCGTGCCAGAGTAAACACAGGTTTCTAAAACTTCTTTCCCCTTCTTTTATTTATTTAGATTTGCCCTGGACTTCATTTTCCCTCATGTGTGCTCAGGGTTGCTTTGAAAGATTGAGGCCTGCTCCAGCCAGGGCTCGCCACCCCCAGCGGCCCGCACCGGGGCCCGACCGAGCCTGGCGGGGGAGAGGCGGACCCCCTGGGATTCAAGGCAGAGACCTGACTTGAAGACGTTTCAAGGAAATTTGGAGATAGGATTTTCAATCTTTTAACTTTAAATTTGGAGTCTCTTTTTTCTTCCTCCTTATTCTCTGCTTGCGAAGAGCCTGAAGGTGGCCAGGGGCTCTGGACGGCCAGGAGTACAGCACCGTGTGCTGTGCACGCGGGGGACGGCAGCTCCGTGCAGGGGCCCAGAGCCCCTTCAGTCTGCGGAGGCCCTGCCTGCGGTGAGGTGGCCGGTGTCCCAGGGCCTCTTGACTTGCCCGCGGGTTGTGCCGGGCGCTGGAGGGGATAAGCCAAGGTTCGCCCCCCCGCCCCAGCAATCAGGGAGGTCCTTGTGCCCGGATTTTCTGCACCAAAATATCAGGGCAGACACATTCTCGAGAGAAAAATGAGCAACTGTGATAACAGCCCTTCCACCCTGCACCCTCAATTGAAGGCCAGAGAAGGGGGCTTCGGAAGAAGGGCCCAGTTCATGCTCTTCCAGCCCCATCTCCCCACCTCCCAACACGGCCAAGTTTCCAACCTAGTCTGTGGAGCCTCATAGGAAGAGGAAGAGAAGGAGGATGGCCATTCCTGGAGAAAGGGACCACCTCCATCTCCGGGGAAACCTGCACTCACATAGCTAACGAATCCTGAAGCAGGAAGAGACCTTGGAGATGGTCTGGTCCAAATTCCTGAGGCCCAGAAAGCCTGAGAAACGTTCCCGAGACCCACATCAGGCACTGACCAGCCAGGACCAGAACCCAGACCTGTGGCCACTGCGTCCACTGTCCACTCCTCTGCCACGGACGGCCCCAGACCTGTGTCATCAGGGCAGCTCGGGGCCTGGAAGGAAGCGGTGATTCTCTAGTCCGGGGCCTCCCGGCTACAGGTCCCCTCGGCCCCAAGGGCAGAGCTGGGGGTCCACTCACCCAGCATGCCCCACAGACACTGTCGTCGTCTGCGTGTGCCTTGATGTCCAGAAGATGGCCTGCAGTGCACCGCCCAGCTCCCCAGCTGGACAGACACAGAAAATTAAACCACCTCTCCCAGACCCGAGCTGGCCAACAGCAGAGCCCGGTCCGAACCAGAGCTTCTGACTCATCTTTTCCACCAGGCCGTGCTGCCCCCTGAGCTGGCCGAGGACGCGTGGTGAAGACGGGATGCTGGCCGAGAGGAAGGCCCGGAGCTGACACTGACCGAGTGCTCGCCCCGTGCCGGCCCTGCTCTGACCACACTACCCGAACTCTGGGGGGGCGGACACTTATCACCCCGCTTCTACGCAGGGAAGCTGAGATGTCAACGTGCCCAGAGTCACATGGCTTGGGGTAGGATGGGGTCAGACCAGAGAGCCTGGCTCCGGAGTCTGAGCCTGTCAGGAACATTCTACGCTGATCCACTCCGAAGTCACCCTGAGCGTTTTTAGGAAGCTGGTTCCTCTAGACCTCCTCCCACACGGCCTCCTCCCTCTCACCCTGTCCCCACCTGCTCGGAGAAGCGACACTCAGCCCCAGGCTGGCAGCTTCGTTCCCATCATCTGGCCCCTGTGGTCAAAGTCAGCTTGTCACCCTCCCAGGTCGGTGACGGCTAAGCCCAGGGCGTCTCCGGCTCCGTTGCTCACCCCCAATTTCAGGCTCTCCATCCATCACCTTACGGTAAATTTCGGGGCTACTGCTGGGGAAGAGAAGGTGCGAAGAAACCACTCGGGCACGAAAGAAACTCTGCAACGTGGAGGAGCCCACTGTGGGCTGGGTGTTCAGGCCCAGGTCGGGTCCCCCTGTGTCCCAGCCGGGCCGGGTGGCATCCTCTAAACATCCTCCAGAGCGTTCTCTTCTGCACTCTGGGCTCACGGGGAGCAGGCCGCCTGGACCGTGGGTTTGGATTCGGGGCACCTGGATCTGAATCCCAGCTCCACCGGTTGCCAGCGGCGTGGTGTGGGCGAGTTCAGCTCCCCCAGGCGCCCCCACCCCCTGGCCCCTCGGCCCTGACTGAGCATCTGTGACAGCAGCCCAGCGGGGCCGCCCAAGCCCAGCCTCTCACCCGGTCACCTGGGAAGCGGACACCTCGGCCTCGGGAGCCCTGCCTGCAGCGGCACTGGGCTCGGGCGCCTCCTCTCAAGTGCCCTTGGACTTCAGGGCTCAGGCACCGACAGAACTAACATCTCCTTTCACCTTTCATCCATTCCCAAGACCTCTAAACCTTTCCATGGAAAATCATAACTGAAACCCAGCCCTCCATCCTGAATCCCGGAGACGCGGCGGCCCTGCCCAAATGGATTCTTACTAGAAAAACACCCGGCACGAAGTCCCAGGTCCTAGTCCTGCCCGTGTGACCTACGGGCACTGTGTCGTCACGGGGAAGTCAGGGGTGCACCCACTGATGGCTGTGGGCCTTTCCATCTCCCCCTCCCCACTATCCCCGGGCGGGAAGGGGCCGGCAATGGCACCCTGAGAGCCTAGCCCTTCCAAGCTACTTCCTCTGCAGGCCCTGCTCACTGGGTTCCACGCAGACAGCGGGTCGGCGTTACACCCTCAGGCCGGCGCTCTCCACTTCAGCTGCACCTGGAGAGTTTAGCCAGGCCTGGGCGGAGCTCAGACACCTGTGCTTTGTCCCAACCCCCCAGGTGACGCTGATGTACCCCAAGGCTGAGAAACACCGAGCCCCGGCCCGAGCGCTGCCCCTCTCGCCTCTCCCGGGTCCTGCACCCTCGAGCAGGAGGTCCCGCACCTGCGCCAGCCCCACAGCTCGGAGGAGGAGGGGGGCTCTGGGGTGCAACGCTGTCAACCCCACACATCAGTGGGTCCTGGGCAAGCTCAACCCGGAGGGGGGATACTTCCTACCCCTTAGTCTTGTTTTCTCAAATGCTGCTTATTACATAAAAAAACAACCCCCAGGGAGCTGGTTATACACGCAGATTCCTGGGCCCATCCCCAGAGACTCTGACTCGACGCTGGGTAGGGCCCAGAACGCTGCATTCAGACAGCGCCCTGGTGACAGATGCAGCAGGTCTGAGAACCATCTGCTGGCCCCGAGCAAAAAGGATATTTCCACTCGACGATGCTGATGCACGCCCTCCGGATGGGGTTCTTGAGGGTCAGGCAGAGCAGGGCACGGGGCGGGCGGGTGGCCATCGTGCTGCCCTGTTTCTTGGGCTTCCCGTACTGCTGCCGCTTCCGCTGCGTGGAGCTGACCGTGGAGATGGTGGCGTTGCCAGCGCTGCCCATCAGCTTGGCCTGCCGGGCCGCGTCAATGGCCGCCTGCCAGGACAGGGCGGCCCCCGGTGTGGGGATGTGCTCAGGTGCCAGCCCCGCGGCCGCGTTGGCGTTCATGTTGGCGTGAGCCGGGCGCGGGCTGCCATAGCTGGGACCTGCAGGAGAGAACACGGGACAGCGGTCACTGGGAGGAAAACAGGAGAGCTCGTGATGTGCTCTGGATCCCAGACTCACAAATTTTTTTTTTGAAGTCTCATTTCAACCGTAATTCAAAAAGAGACATGTACCACAATGTTCACTGCAGCACTATTTGCAATAGCCAGGACATGGAAGCAACCTAAGTGTCCATCGACAGATGAATGGATAAAGAAGATGTGTCACATATACACAATGGAATATTACTCAGCCATAAAAAGAAACGAAATTGAGTTATTTGTAGTGAGGTGGATGGACCTAGAGTCTGTCATACAGAGTGAAGTAAGTCAGAATGAGAAAAACAAACACTGTATGCTAACACATATACATGGAATCTAGAAAAAAAGGTACTGATGAACCTAGTTGCAGGGCAGGAATAAAGAGGCAGACAGAGAGAATGGACTTGAGGACATGGGGTGGGGGGGGGAAGCTGGAACGAAGTGAGAGAGTGGCATGGACGTATATACACTACCGAATGTAAAATAGTTGGCTGGTGGGAAGCAGCAGCATAGCACAGGGAGATCGGCTTGGTGCTTTGCAACCACCTAGAGGGGTGGAATAGGGAGGATGGGAGGGAGGCTCAAGAGGGAAGGGAGATGGGGACATATGTATGCATATGGCTGATTCACTTTGCTGTGCAACAGAAACTAACACAGTATTGTGAAGCAATTTTACTCCAATAGAGATCTATTTTTTTTTAAAAATGTCCTATTTCAAACCATTGCAGGAGCCAGGGAGGTGGCACATGGAAACATCAGTGTGTGATGCTGGGAATCTGCTCTGGTCCTAGTTCAGTCTAGGTCAGCCGTGTGACCTTGGATACATCACACCCCTCATTTTAGGTGAACAAGACACGAGATGTATTGCATTACAACATTTATGGACCTCAGAAACACAGTGAGAGGAGGAGGATGTAGAAAAGGACAAACATGCAATGCAACACGTGTCAATTAAAATACATACTTGTAAGAACACATACAAATAAAGTAGAATAGAATGGTTGTTTATGGAAGGTGAGGCAGAAAATGAGAATAGGCGTATGGGGACAGAAAAGAATGAATGAATGAATGAGAGCCACTGCATGAATCAATGCTGACAAATGTACAATGAATTGAAGGATATAATTCACTCAAATCTCTGCACCTAAGTTCCAAAAAATAAAAGTAAGTCTGATAAATGAAGGGGTTGGACCCAAGCAAGGTCACATCCAGGTACCTCAAACCCATGTGGCGATGGGAGTTGTTGGATAGGAGGGCGGGGGGCTGTGACTGTTTTGAATCAGGAGCTCCTCTGACATGCTCCCATTGAGAAATAGGATCTACGCGCCCTCCTCCTGACAAAGGGTTGGCCTCTTGTGACCGTTTTGACTGGTAAAGTTCAGCGGAGGGTTGGGGGGTGGGCGTCCCAGCCAGCCCCCAGCTGCTCCAGCCACCACCCGACTGCAACCCCACGACACACCCGATGCCAGAACAGCCCAGCGAGACCTTCCTGAGCTCCTGACCCGCAGAAACTGGGAGACAGCACGGTGTTTGCTGCGGAAAGCCACTTGCCTTCGGTGACTCATTACGCAGAGTTTGGTATCTGGGAAAGGGCGCTGTGTGTAGTGGGGGTGACCAGAAGGAAACCTGGGTAGGAACCAGTGAAATCCAGCGTAGAAGCATCTGCACGGCTCTGGTCTGAAGGCAACAGAAGCCTCCAAGACTGTCCCTATGACACGGCGCGTGCCTGGTGGGTTCTCCCCCGTCTGCTCGGCGGGCACCTCACCCCAGAATCCTACAAGGCTTACCAAGGGATCAGCTCAGCCTGGGCCCCAGGTCAGACACGCAACCTTGACACTGGCCAGCTGGGCAGGTGCCACAGGATCAGGAGATGCCACAGGGAGTGGGGTGATTACTGTGGGCAGAGAGCCTGGCATCTGGAGGCCACTTCAGTCTCCTGGGAGACTGTGGCTGGAGCCCAACCAGTGGCACGAATGTCACCTGCAAGCCCCGCCCCCAACGATGACCCTCTTCTCTGCTTCGTGTACACAAGGCTCCTCCAGGGAAGCTGCTGGCCCAGGACACACTGCCTCGTGGGGCCCTTCCCTCTCCGCCCTGCCACGCGCTGGGTCCAGATGAACACTTGGTGCCTGGCCCAGCCCCCTCCCCCCAGCGCACATCCTGGGCTCGTCCTTCTAGGTTAGACTTCAAGGCAACTTCTTCTCCCGGTGTGACCCTCTCACCCCCACCGCCGGCCCTGTCCACGATGGGACCAGTGCAGAGAGGAGCACACAACTCAGCTTAGCCTCAGAACCCAGAGACACTCCATCCTAGAAACAGACTCTGACAACCCCTGGGCACCTGCATCCAGCCACACCTGATGCCCGCCTCACCCTGAGCTTTCCAGTTTTATTCCTTAGGTAACTTCACTTAAGCTAATTTGAACTGGATTTCTGTCCCTTGCAACCAAAAGAGAATGAACACGCTTGCTCGCACCTGCCTGGGCTGTCATTCCTGCCAGATTCCAAAGTCTATGTCCCTTCCATCATCACACCAGTGACACACGGTAAGTTTCCAGTTTTATGCCAACTGACCAACGTGACCACCAAAACGCTGTACCTCAAGGATTCTGAGACTTTTCTGAGCACAAGAGAAAGGTGACAGATTCGTGATGTCTGCCGGGGGCACGAGAGGGAGGGGGACGGCATCACAGGTGTGCGTTTCCCACCCCGCAGGACCCCAAATGAGCACTTCAGGTCCACTTAGGTACCAGCTGCTGCCACTTCCCTGTCCCCTGACAGCCGCCTCCTGCACGGTCGCCATGTGGTCCCCGTGGCACCGGAGCCCCACCCCCGCTCCTGGGCCTGGTCCTCAGTTCACGGCCTGTCCCCGACCCGACACCAGCGCCACGTCACCATCTAGGATGTCGGGAGCCGGAGGACCCAACCCTTCCCACCGGGGGTCTCATCTGTCACACACCTGCCGCCGTCCTCCGTGTGTGCGTCTGAAGCTTAAAGCAAGCGGGACCCCGCGAGGCCGGGCCTTCGCCTTTCTTACGGGAGCCGCAAGGAAAGGACGCGATGCCTCCAGGCGCCTGCAGCCCGAGCGGCCCGCCCCACCTCCTCGGCGCTCACACGCGCTCCACCCGTGCACACGCGCACGCCCGCACGGGGCCACGAGCCGAGCTCCTCCGGGGGTTCATGGCCTGAGGGTGAAGGGGGTGCACTGCTGACCCCAAGAACACCCTGCGTGTCCGAGGCGGTCCTCACGGGGCAGCGCCCACCACACCACCCGCCCCGGGGCCTCCGGGATGGAGGCGGGTGGACTGACGTGCTGCCCTGGACCGAGCGGGTCCGGCGTGGCCGGACCGCGTGTCTCACCGGCTTCACCGGCGAGGGCTGCGACCCTCAGTGTGCCCGTTTGATCTGTGGGAAACCACCTTCCTTCCTAGACCCCCGGTTTGCCCATGACCATGCTGAACAGCCTCTGCTGGAGCTCCTGGGCCGGCCGCCCTCTTCCCTCGCGTCCATGAAAGCGGCCCTGGCTCCACCCTGCCGGACTGTCCAGTTCTCCGCGGTTCTCTCCTGACACGAGGCCTTGACGCCACCCCCTCCCGCAGACCCTGGCGGCCACATCCCGGCGCTCCCGGAACGCCTGGACAAAGTCTGAGAAGAAGGCGGGAAGCGGCAGGCAGGAGCGGCCTCCATCACCCGCGAAGGCCGGGGCTGGGTGCATCCGGGGCCCCGAGGCGTCGAGACCAGGGCTCCACAGAGCCAAGCGCGGCTCGGAAAGCCTGGTCTGGGAGGGCTGACTTCAGAGCCACCCGAGCCTTGGGTGATGACCTTATTTATACTGTGAACCGTTCCCAGAGCAGTGGGACCTCTCGGGAGAGGACCATCTGGAGAAGCACATACGAATAAGCCCGTGGGGAAAAGTGGAATGTCAACCTCTCCCCAGCCAGAGGGCAAGAAAACAACCTTCAGTATTTCGGTCCTGGCAGCCCAAGCACTGCTGCAGCCTGTGACATAACAAAGGGCACAGTAAACACACACACACACACACACACACACACACACACACGAGAGACAGGTGTGGCCCCTCGGGCTGGCCTCCATCAAGGCTATACCTCAAGGCCCAGCTCAGCCTCTTCTATCACAAGTGACTGTCCCCCACGCCCTGGGACGACGCCCCCCCAGGCAGGAGGCCGTATCAGGACCCCTAGGACCCCCATGACAAGAGGACGCAGGGATCCAAGAATGCCAGGAATGGCAAAGCTCCATCTCAGGCCCCGCACTGGTGGGTCCGGAGCAGAGCTAGGGAGGAAGGGAAGCAGCTCTGTGTCTCTGACGGCTTCGGTTAGCAGGAAATAACCACCCGATGCAAAGAGACCAATTTTCAAATTATAAAGCTGATTCAAAGCTCGGTCCCCTGGCTGCCAGCTGAAAAGATGCCACCGTCTACGTCTGCTCTGGCTCTGCCTTTCTGCACGAGCCCAGGGCGGCGGCTCAGCAGACCAGGCGGCACACACAGGTGGGCGCCCACCGCGGACGCCTTCCTCGTATGGGAGAAAGTGACTCCCACTCGTGAAGCGGCTCAGCTCCCCTGGGCAGCCCCCCAGCCCGCACACACGGGCTGCTGCTCCAAGGGACCAGGACGAGGCACCGGTCGGCCTCAGCACAGGCTGCTCTGCCAGGGTCCAAGCCAGGAGATGAGCTCAGGACTTGGGCTCCCCGGGGGCCCCAGCGAGGGAGGCGTGGTGCTGGGACCTGGAGCTGCTCAGGGATGAAATGGAGTTACTTTCTTTCATCTGCGTCCATCCATGCACCTGCCCCAGGGCCACATCCCAGAAGATGCAAAGTATCTGCTTGCTAAGGCCCGTGATGACGATGATGTCACGACGAGGGTGACCTGGGAAAGCGCGGGGACCAGTCTGTCGGCGCCCGAGAGGACGAGCTTTCCCAGGCTCCCTGCTGACTTCTCTGCTGTGACCTCGGGGGAGCATTCCGGAGGAAGAGGCTGTGAGAAACGACGTCTATCTCCGGTGCCACTGGCCTGGTCCAGGCCACCACCCATGTCTTGCCCAGGATGCTGCAGGAGCCCTGACATTTCCCCCACTTCTCCTGCCCGTCCCCAATCCAATCTCCACGCGGCAGCCAGAGTGACCTTTCAGAAATGCAGATTATGAATCAGGCCCTGTCGTCCTCCCAGTCAAATCTCTTCACAGTCCAGACTCTGCCACGGGCTGTGAGCCTGCAGGGCGGCCCTGCCTGCTTCTCGGAGCTTCCTCTCTCTCAGCCTGGTCCAGGCGCGCCTGCCGTCCCGGCCCCGTTTTCACTCAGACATGCTCAGCCCTTGTCCGCCCCAGGACCTTTGCATGTGCTCAGCATGCGGTTCCCCCTGCTCTCTGCTTGGGAATTCCTTCGCCAATCCCCTCCCGACCCCACAGTGTAAACGGGCAGACCTCCAACCCCGGCGGCCAGCATGACCCTCCCCATCTCCCTTCCACATTATCCCTCAGTAGAGAAGCCCAACCGCCTGGCACCAGAAAGGCACCCCCAGTTAGCCATGTGTGTGTAAGGGGTTCAGGGCTACAGGCCGGCTTCGTGAACGTGACCTCCCCCTTTGGCCTCAGCACATTCAGCCGTGCACAGAGGGGGTGTCTCCCAGCGGCCAGGCTTTGTACACACAGCACAACCTCAGCTCATTTATGGAGACGAGAAGCCATCGTGTAGCAAAAAGGACGTGCCTTCTCTCGGGCCAGGTGCGTCCTGAGGGCTTTGCAGAAGCCCGCAGTGACCAGGGGCCTCCGTTCCCTTTAAGAGCGAGGCAGCCGACCTGAAACAGAAAGCGAGCTTTCTCTGCCCATGAAAGGCCAAATGAGCAGCGAGCAGGAGGCCATCAATCTTCTCCATCTAGTGCGTTGCTGAGATAGCCAGGCGCTCACACAGGAAGGATGCCTTCTGGGCTCAGATGACGGCTGAGGCCCGGGCCGTCGCAGCGGGTGTGCTCCCCCCGGGGAAGGCTGGGGTCCCGCTCGGCCCCGGGCGGACTGCCGGACCCACTAACTCAGAAGCCGTCCCCCCTCCTCCTCTGCGCGCTCCTGTCCCGCAGAGGCTGGACACACTTTCCAACCTCCCCGCGGCCAGAATGACGCGGCTGTGAGGTCAGCCAAGTCAAGGCCTGAACTGAAACTACGTCCGGCGGGGACGGTGTCTGTGCCACTACTCTCGCTCTGTAGAGACAGAAAGGCTCTGGCGATGGCCTCCTGGTCCCCGGACCTCAGACAAGGTGCCGTGACCCCCAGCACAGTGACATCCAGATCCACTTCCTAAAGACCCCCAAGGCCCAGTCCTCTCAGCAATCCAGCCCCGCCGTGTGGTCCTGGGATCAGTCCTGGGGCCTCGCCTACCTGCCTGCTCTCCCAAACCTTCCCGTCGCTTTGTATACCTTTAAATTCCTGTATTAAGTCTTCATCCTTGTAGAACGGCCACGGCAGTGTCTGTTGTAGGTCTGAACCTTGACCGACACAGGCAGGCTACAGCAGCGCTGTCCTAAGGAACTTCTGCGATGATGGAGACGCTCCATAATTCTGGGGTGTCCAACGTGGTACCCACCAGGCATCGGCTTTAGGCACTTGACAGGAGCTAGTGCAACTGAGGAACTACACTTTGCATTGTATTCATATTTAATTTCAGGTGATTTACATCTAAGTACCCTCACGTGGCCAGTTGCCACACTGCGGATGGCACGCGTCTATATTTAAAGCGGAGTCGTGATGGGAAGAGCAGGATAAGGAGAAACGGGAGACGGTCCTCGTCCTCCCAGAGCCCTGAATCCCAACTTGTGAAGGAACTTTAAAAAAGCAATCAAGACCTGACTCAGAGGCTGCTGGGTGGGCGGATTTTCTGATCAGGAAATAACCACCCTATGCAGAAAGACATATTTTCAAAGCATACAAGAGCCTAAGATCCAACAAACAACACAGAAGCAAAAAAGTCATTTTTCAGGGGTTAATACTCTCGACAGACGAATGAGAAACTGGTTTTCCCAATGGGCAGATGGGGAAGCTGACGTTTCCCCCAACCCAAGCTGGGCCCACGAGAGCCGGGGGACATCCCAGCCGAGATGCAAAATCCCTCTCCCCAGACCAAGCCCCCAGAGGGTCTCCTGAGCGTGTCAGCCGTGAGCTGTACATCTGCCTCCTTCTCTTAGCTGGGCTATTACTGCACTTTTTTCAACAGTCTCCTCTCGGTCCCTCCGCCCTCCTCTTCCCGCGTCCTGCTACACACACAGTTCATGAGAGATGACGGTGCTCAGAACGGGCCCCGGACCACAGGAGTCAAATCTGCTCCGAAACACAGAGACAGTGAGGGACCAGGGACATCTGTGGCCGTCCCCTCAACTCAACCCAGCAGGCGCTGCCGTAAATAAACCCGCCTCTTTTCTGTGCTCCATCACACCTCCATCTGATGACGGCGCCAAGGCAGAGAACCTGGAGCACTTTGGAAGCCCGAGCCAATGGGAAGAGCGTAAGGGGACCAGCATTCTCACCTTCCAGCGATCCCGCAAACAAAACCTGGTCTCTGCTCTTCACGGGGCAGCAAGTTCAAAGGAAAGACAAGGAAAAAGAATCCGGGGAGGGACTCCCATGGAAGCAAACTAGCCTCCATCTGCAGAGGACCCTAACCAGAAAGCCATGCCCCCGCGCTACTCAAGGTCACACTGACCTCAGAGAACAGAAGGAAGAAGAACAGCCAGAAAGCAAACTGATAGATGCGCACGCTGAACCATGCCCCGCAGCCAAAGGTCGTCAGTTGCAAGAGTGAGAGAATACTTCTCCTGCTTACATCCAAGCAGGGGGAGGGGGCACATTGTACCCTCCTGCTATTTGAACGAAGGCATCTGTCACCACCTGGTGACGGCAAACCTAAATTACAGGACCTAGTTGAGAATTCCCTCAAGTTTACTGAAAGTCAGCATTTCAGCTTTTTAAGTGTCACCGCAAAGTAGCCTTTGTAGTAAAAAAAACAAGTAGATCCAGCCCTGGCTGAGGTCAGGTACCAGCTAGAAAAATGGGAAATCCTCCAGGTCGCCGATGTCTGGGGACGGGAAGGGTGCAGAAAACGGGATGAGGGCCACAGTGGCCTGGCAAAGCACCCGCGGGACCCAAACACCAACTCCCCGTCCTGTGCTTCGGCCGATGAAAGCCTGAGGGGTTCAGGGGCCCCTCTCTGATTCCCCCAACGAGCTGTAAGCCCCCTGTGAGCAGGAACCAGCTCTGTGGCTTCAGAAATCCTAGCACAGCAGTCACCCAGGAGGTGCTCAAAGCACAGTGCCTGCACGGAAGTTCTTTGCAGAATTTCTGCTTAGGCTTCACAGATTTCTATGCAGAAGTTCACAGAGACAATGCTATTTGATTATTTAGATCAGTATGTTTGCCATATGGTAAATGTGGTTATGTCCTTGTTAAGTGGAGGTTTGTGTCCTGTCCCACACCAGAAGGGAAACCCCAAGAAGCAGGGCCCTCATCCACCCTACTCACCACTGCTCCCCCGAGCCCAGAGATGCCTGGATGTGACGCATGTTCATTGAAAGTGTGCTGAATGAATCGATAAGTGGATATTGCAGAATGTAATTGTCCCATGATCTTTTCTCCCTTAACATTCATCACTTAGACTCTGGCCCCATGATCTTTTCTCCCTTAACATTCATCACTTAGACTCTGGCCCCATGATTGAGGGGTTTGCTGCTTTGGCCCCATTTTATTGGAAGGAAAACAGAGACACAGAGAGACCACACCTTTCCCAATCACCAGAACTAGAACATGGGAGGCAGTGCTACGTTGCGAGGACAGTTTTTAGTAGATTCAGTGGCCCCAACCTAGTTCCTTCTCACCATCTGGGAGGGTGGGGGGCAGAAAGCCTCGCTTCCCTCGCTGACGCTCACCTGCCCACTTATTTCACCCGCTGAGGGGGGCCGGGCACCTCTGGGAACCAGCAGTAACCAGCTCTGACTCAGCGGACCTGCTGGAGAGCCCAGCGGAGGCTCGGAGCCCAGAGCTCAGACTCAGACCCTCACGACCGAGAGCACGCCCGCTCCGCAGGAGAGAAGGTCTGCTGAGCCCAGAGCCCCGCCAGCCCCACCGGGGACCCTGCCCAGGCCCCTTTCGCTGCACCAGAGGGGAGCAAACCCTGTCAGGAGAGTCTAGGAAACGCAGACGTTCACTCCCCTTCGCAGAAGCTGTCCTAAGGAACCAGACAGAGACTCGAGCAAGCCATGAACCTGGGTAAGTATTCACCACGGTGTGAATTATACCAACACCAAACTGGAGATTCCCTAAAGCCCACCACTGGGGCACTGGTTAGATAAACCAATGCAGATCCACATGACAGAATTTTAGGAAGCCATAAGAATTATGTTTTTGAAAAATAATATACAGAAGGAAATCCAGAAAGGAGGGGATATATGTGTATGTAGAGCTGATTCATTTTGCTGTACAGTAGAAACTAACACAACATTGTAAAGCAACTCTACTCCAATAAAAATTAATTAAAAGAAGAAAAATATCGAAAAAATTTTTACAACATAATATTAAGCAACAGAAACAGGGTCCAAAAAAGTATATACCGTAGGACCTAAATTTTATAAAAGACTTTTTTTTATAGGAGGAAGGCTAAAAGGAAATGAAATATAAATAAATTATAAAATAATTTATTATTTTTGAAAAACAGAAATGTTATTAGCGGTTATCTTCAGGTGACGAGTGACATTCATTTGCGCGGAGGCAGGTCAGCCTGGCACACAGGGCCCTGGACTCAGAAACCAGGCGGGCTGGGTTCCAGCCCTGTCAGTTACAGCCCTGTGACTGGACCAGTCACCTGACCTCTTGGTACCTGAGATTCCTCCCTTGTGAAACGGAGATAACAACAGAGGCTCTCGCAGCTGGGTTAATAAGGGACAACCCTTAGAATAGTGCTCAAGGGCAAGACCCTTGTAAGTACCAGCTACTGTTTTCATTAGTGTATTTTCCAAACTCTGTACACTAAATAATTCTTTGGTCATCAGAAAGAAAACCGTTGGGATTTTGTTTGATTGTTTAAGTACACTTCCAAAATGACTGCAGCCAAACCAGCGTCAGATTCTCGTCCAGCTGCTGACCACCCATGGTCGGGGGGGGGAGCGTGCAGACCCCACCTGGTGAACTGGCCACCCTGCGGCCTCTTCCTCCCAAACTCCAGCACGTCAGGAAAACACAGCACCTGCCCGCAGGCGCAGAGGAGCGAGGAGTCCCGGGATGGCTCTGCAGCCCCTCTGTGCACCCCTCTGCCGACCACAACCTGCGCTCAGGACTGAGGGTCGTCTGCACCCGTGTCTCCAGCTGCAGCTCTCTGTAAACAAAAGGATCCAGGTTTGGGATACAGTGGAACAGTCGATTTGGAAATTAGCCGAGAAACATGGGCAAGATCCTTTCCTTTTCCTCGTCTTCTTGATCTTTAATAACAGTTTCGTGTAATATCAACTGGGCTCCATGAGGTCTGAACAGGTATGTGCGCACGTGGGGAGAGGACTCCTGGATCCCGTCCCCGGGCCTGAGACGTGTCATCATATAGACGCAAGCCCTCTGGAGAAGTTCTAGCAGGACCAGACGTCAGCGGGAGGAAGTGGCTTTCCTCCAGCCTCACGGTGTCAGAACCCAGGCCCCCGACCCGGTGACCATCACTCACACCACCAACCACCCTGCCGAGTGCCCAGTGATGTACGCTTCCCGGGGCCTCAGCTTACTGATCTGTAAAACAGAGAGAATAATGCATTCCTTACATGACAGTCGTAAGGACTAAATGAGATTCTACCCAAACATGAAGTATTACTTAATAAGAATCACTCCACACATGCCCACATATAAAGCCTCGGAGCACCAAAGGAGAGGAACGCATCTTCAGTGATGTGAAATAAAACACAAAAGCTGTTTTACAAAAAAAAAAAAAAAAAAAAAAAAGAGGGCTTCCCTGGTGGCACAGTGGTTGAGAATCTGCCTGCCAATGCAGGGGACACGGGTTCGAGCCCTGGTCTGGGAAGATCCCACATGCCGCGGAGCAGCTGGGCCCGTGAGCCACAACTACTGAGCCTGCGTGTCTGGAGCCTGTGCTCCGCAACAAGAGAGGCCGTGACAGTCAGAGGCCCGCGCACCGCGATGAAGAGTGGCCCCCACTTGCCACAACTAGAGGAAGCCCTCGCACAGAAACGAAGACCCAACACAGCCATAAATAAATAAACTTAAAAAAAAAAAGACTTTTTCCTAGAAGTATCCCCTCCTTTTTAAGAAACCACCTCTTAAAAAGTGCTGTATCTCACACACAAATATTGATAGTGTCAATTTGTGAAAAAGTGAATCTATCCAGAGAATTCAGAATACAGAGAATTCCACAGATCCCTGAAAACCATGCTCCATTTTCCAAGGACCCTACATCAGGGGAAGGCTCTGAAATTTCTCCATCGTCCGTGGGATTGCACTGTGCGGGGGGAGGGGTCCCGCACATATTTACACACTACACACATAACACACACAAATACGTGCACGCTCGGCACTCTGTCCTCCTCCCGGACGTCGCCAATTCTCATCCAGGTGGGACAAAAGCAGCGCGTGACTTGATTCCTCTGCACTCACAGGCCACTTCATTAGCCACGCTCTGTATAAAGCATAACACTTCTTTCATTCAGCAAAGTCAACGCCATTTATCTCATTCATCCCCACGACACCTCTGCCAGACAGCAGGCAGGCGAGAAGGGGGAAAGGCAACGAAAAAATGAGCAAGCGGCCCTGAGGTGTCTCCCCTTGGTAAACATTAAGCTGCAAACAGACATGAAACCACCTTGACGCTTCCCCGAGTTTGCGGGGAAGGGCCAAGCCAGAAGCCAAGAGAGCTGAATTCCAGGCCCTGCTCCATCGCCATTTGTTCTGGGCACATGGGCGAATCACTTCTCTCTTTGGCTCCTGACTTCCTCTTCTTCAGAGTGAGGAGGCCCGGCCAGTCACCATAAAAGTCCTTCTGGCTCAGATACGCAGCTCCCAGAGCCCTGGGGTCCCAGCCGTCACCCCTCCCCGGCCGGTCCAACTCCCACCAAGTTCCATGGTGCCTGGGTCTCCCCCGCGCTGGCCTCAGGACAAGGGCCGAGAGGGTGTAGCCCACCACCCACTTCCCTCTGCTCCCCGGCCGGCTCTCGGCTAGAGGGGCGGCCTGGGAGAGGGCGCTCAGCCGTCCTCGGTGGCGGCCCCCAGCTGGCCTGGGCTTACAGGGTAAGTTCAACCTCAGGGCCACGCAGCCAGGAAGGGCAACACAGAGAGCACGGCCCTCCAGCCCTCGTTTCTTCTCTAGTTTATCATCCCAGGATTCCCCAGGACTTCGGGGTCTCAACAGGGTCTACACGGAAGTCCTCAAAGCCAGAGAGAGCACTTCACAGCCATTAGGATGATGTCATCAAAACACCAGAGAAAACAAGTGCTGGCCAGGGCGTGGAGAAAGCAGAACCCTGTGCACCGTTGGCAGGAAGGTAAAATGGTGCAAATCTGATGGAAGATAGCATGGTGGTTCTTCAAAAAACTAAACATAGACTCACCATACAATCCAGCAATTCCACTTATGGGTATTTATCCAAAAGAAGAAAGCAGGGACACCCATGTTCACAGCAGCATTATGCAGGATAACCAAACGGGAGAACCGGCCCCAGTGTCCATCAACAGACGAATGGATCAACAAAATGTTCTACGTACGATGGACTGTTATTCAATCTTAAAAAGGAAAGAAATTCTGACGCAATGTGTCAGACGCTTCAACTTGAAACCTTGAGGACAAAATGTTCAGTGAGATAAGCCACAAAAAGACAAATACCGTATGATCTACTTATAGGCGGCCCTCAGAGCAGTCAGGTTCACAGACACAGGAAGTACCACGGGGGCTGCCAGGAGCTGGGGGAGGGGGTGGGGAGCTAGTGTTTAATGGGGACCAGTTTCATCTGGAAGACGAAAAAGTTCTGGAGATGATGGTGGTGATGGTAGCACGACAATGGGGATGCACTTAATGCCATTAAATTATATACTTTAAAAAGGTCATGATGGTAAATTTTGTGTTGTGTCGATTTTATGTAATATTAAAAAAATAAAAATTTTAATTTAATTCAGTTTCATTTTAAAAGCCAAAGAGGAATGAGTGTTGGACTCAGAGAACTTGGAAGAACAGTCCAAGAGGAAGGACACCTGGGCAGGCGGGGCCGCCTTCTCCGGGGAAGAAAGCTCAGGTCTGAGGACCCCACAAGCCCCAGCCTGTCCCCGGCTCTGCCCGGGTGCAGGAACATCCCTGGGCGGCCGCGGTGGGTCCTCCCTGCAGCCCACACCCAGCCTGCGCCCGGCACAGCAGGTATAAAGAGACGTGTCTGCTGAGGGAATCCACTTTCTCGCCCATGTCCTGAGACTTCCCGTTGCCAAGGACAACACCACGTGGGACTCGGGCTGGGACCGACTTACCCACCGAGCCCTCCAGGCCCTCTGGATCTCAAGTCCAAGCTCTTTCCTCGGAGCCTCCTGAGTCCCTCCCTCTGCATGCATTGTCTCCTGTCCCTCTTGAGCCCCGCTCGGCCTTTGCCCTTCCTTCTCCTTGGGTTTTTCTGACACCTTCCAGACCAGGAGCCTCTGAGCCCTCTCGGCCTTCACTCCATCCTTTCCCCGAGGAGGACAGAGGAGACACCGGGTCCTGGTGTGGGGCAGCGGCCCGGGCAGTGGCTGCCGCCCGGGGGGGGGGGGGGGGTCCTCGGAGCTGCCCAGATGCCTCAAGTGCATCCACAGGCCGGGCCAGGCCAGAGGGAGCTGGGGAGTTGGGAAAGTCCATCTTTAGAAGCCCAAAGGGAAGGCAGAGGTCAAGGCACTTTCAGTTTTCATCCCAGAACGGAGCGATGATTCATGGAGCAGAAACCGGGGCTGTAGAAATGCTGTGAAACCATGTCTGCGGCACTGGCCCCGTTTAGGTGACTGTCCTCCAAATGGGTCCGTACGTAATTAGGAGGCTGACAACCTTTGCCACAAGTCGGATCTGGGGCTGGTCCATGGAGAAGGCGGGGCAGCGGGAGAGCGGAGGGGGCGTGGAAACCCCGGGTGTTGGGGACAAACCAAGAGGGAACTGAGGGAATAAGGGAGCCAGAGAGGAAGCAGGAGAGCCTAGTGGTGAGAGCGCCGAGCAAGAGCCACTCGGGACCGAAGCTCATGTACCCTCCGAGCCCGGAGCACAGGCAGGTGGGCGACACGCCCGAGGCCTGCGAAGCTCTGAGCTGTTCCAAGGGTTTTAAAACCCTTGCAAGCCCTCAGCGGGTGCAGCCATTCGTGAAGCTGCAGTGAACGGCAGTCATTCACTGGGGTCCTTTTACTGTTGACCTTGTTGTCAAGTGAGCCGAACCCCGGGCCTGCAGCAACGAAGGGGAGGCCACTGGGCAGGGTGCCAGCTCTCAGCCCTCGACCCCCCAGCCCTGGCAGCTCTCCTCCTCGGCAAGGAGACCGAGGACAAGGTGCGCTGGGCCTGGGTGCATGTCTCCTGCCCTCCACCAGAGGCTGTGTGACTCTGGACCAGTTCAGCCCCCCTCTGTGCTTCGGTCAAGTTGACCAAAGGACCTCTAAGGCCCTGTACACAGTTCTGCATTCCCTGATTCCACAACTGGCATGTGGGTGGCGGAAGAGTTTACTGTTTGGAACGTGCTGGCGAAAGGAACGGGCTTTCCAGACGGCGCCCCCCTCCCCACCCCTGAGTTCCCCCCCTTTAATGCTAATAAACGCTTGCATCTGAAAAGCACCACAGACACAGCGGATGGACAAGGACGGCCGTGACTCCAAGAGCGGGGTGTGCGATGCCTGCTCCCCACGGCGCCCAGCCTCCGGGCCCCTGTCGCCTCTCCCAGCTGTTCTTCCTGGCCCGGCTGACGCCCTGGTGCCGCAACCCCCGGAGCGTCAGCCCCCCTTGGACGTCAGACTCAGTGGGAACCTGTCAACGTTGGATTTTCCCGGTCTGTGAAATGGGGACATGACAACCGGCCAATGGGGGCAGAGCAGACGCGGGACCTGGATGGTGAGAGTCACCTGTCTCCACACACGTCCAGGAGGGGACGGGGCCCGTGGGCCACTTGCCTGGCTCTGCTCTCTGCACTCAGCATCCCACCAAGAAAAGCGTCCTTTCCGTAGAAAACAGACTGGACCACACACAGCTTTGTGATGGGTGGTGCCCTGGCCGCCGGCATCTGAGACCCTGTGTGCTGACCCCAGGGATGAAAGGCAGTTTTCCTTATAAAACTATGGGATTGGGGCTCCCACTCAGGATGGTCGGTACCCTGTCCAACCTCCTGGTTGAGCCAAGCAGTTACGAAACCCCACCCACTGACGCCAAGTCACCGGAGATCAAGCAAGTGTGGAAAGGGGTCATGACGGGGGTAGTGAGAGCTGCCTGCCTGGGATACAGGGTCGGGACAGCAAGTGCCCTCCCATGACCGGGCACCTTGGGCACGCACACACACACGCACACATGTCGAAGTGAGTGTGTGCAAACACGCGTGTCCCCAGTGTGCAACGTGGAGGCGTAGCTAGTGTGGGTGCAGGACAGGGCCTCTAAAAGCTGGAAAAGGCAAAGAAGCAGGTTCTTCCCCAAGAGCCTCCAGAAGGGGTGGAGCCCATTTTAGACCTCTGACCTCCAGAATGATGCTTTTTTAAGCCACTAAGTCTGTGATGATTTGTTACAGCAGGAACGGGAAATGAATACACCCAGCATCTCACCTGTGTAAAACCACTGCAAACTGAAAGAGCAGGAAGAGGGCAGAGTTCAGTGGTCTTGGTTATTTGGCCGACGGCCACGAGCAAGCCCCACTTCTGGGACTTCCTGAGGGAAGTCCTGCTCTCGGCCTCTGCTGGGGCTGAACTGGTCTGGCCATCTCTGCCGACGCCAGATGTCTGGGGGGATGGGCAGAACAGAAACAAAAGCCTCCAGGTATTGATTTTAAAATGGACAAATGACTGGAATAGCTATTTCTCCAAAGATGATATACAAATGGGCAAGAAGCACATGAAAATATGCTCAACATCACTAATCATCAGAGAAATGCAAATCAAAACCACAGTGAGATACCAACTCATCCCCATTAGGATGGCTACTGTCAAAAACCCGAAAACAACAAGTGGGAGTGAAGATGTGGAGAAACTGGAACTCTCGTGCTGATGTTAATGTAAAACAGTGCAACTACCCCCGGAAAACAGTATGGAGGGTCCTCAAAAAAATTAAAAGTAGAACTACCATATGATCCAGCAATCCCACTTCTGGTCATTTACCTAAAAGAATTGAAAGCAGTATCTGGAAGAGATATCGGTATACCCATGTTCATGGCAGCATGACTAACAAAAGCCAACAGGTGGAAGCAGCCCAAGTGTCCACAGACAGACAGACGGACGGATGGATAAGCAAAATGTGGTCCATCCATACAATGGAACACTATCTGGCCTTAAAAAGGAAGGAAATTCTGTGACAGGCTACAACATGGATGAACCTTGACGATTCCACTGAGTGAAATAAGCCAGACACAAAAAGACAATTACTGTATGACTCCACTTACATGAGGTCCCTGGAGGAGTCAAGTTCATAGACACAGAAAGTAGAAGAGTGGTTTCCAGGGGCTGGGGGAGGGGGGTGAGGAGTCGTCATTCAATGGGGACAGAGTTCCCGTTTTTCAAGATGAGGAAGTTCTGGAGATCTACCTCACGGCAATGCGAATGTACTTCACACCACTGGACTGTATGCTTAAGCCTGGTTAAGATGGTTAAACTGCACGTTTCGTGTTTTTCACCAAAATAAAACAAATACAAAAATCATTCCATTCTGCGCGTGTATAACGTGCACCAGTGAGCCCGGCACAGCCTGTGTGACAGTTCCCAGCCCTGCCTTCAGCCGGCTCCGCAGGCCTGTCCTGTTTACACGTGTGCCCCCCAGGAGGCCGTGAGCTCTCCAAGGACAGGAGTCACGTCCGGCCACGCCAGGGCCTCCCTCGGCCCCCGAGTGCTGCCACACACGCGGGACGTGCCCCACGGACAGTTGGTGGCTTTGCTCTTTCACAAGGGTGTGGCCTTAGCCTCCTGCAAATTAATCCCATTCTTTGCAAGTGGTGCTTATGCTACCGCCACCCCCATCTCCTCCACCCCCGTCCCCGGCCCACCGCAGGGTCCGGGGCCTCAGCCGAGGGGACAGCAGCGCAGGGCAGGGAGCGGTGGGCCGGGGCTCGCGGAAGAGGCCCCGGCTGTCGGTGAACACGACACAGCTGTCCTGCACGCGCTCACAGGACACCCCGTCTCCACCCCGCCCGGCCTTCCCCACGCGGCATCGAGCAGGTGAAATCGCTGGGGAACCCAGGATCAGAGGCAGGGCGGAAGGGTCGCCGCGAGCGGGGAAGCGCTTCAGTTTGGTTCGACTCTGAAGCACGGAGGAGTCTCAGAGCCCCACGCCCCAGCCCGCGAAGCGCCCCGCTTGAAATACAGCATCTCCTGGACTCATCTGAGAACATCGACAGAGGGCGAGCTCCCAGGTCGGCCTCTCGCAGGGGGATTCTGCGACCACATGTAACAACCATTTCAACAAGCGCCGGAAGCTGAAACACAGCTCCCCACCCCCCGGCTGCTGAGAGCCACCCCGACATAACTTGGGCAGCATGAGGACAGTGCGGGTCCTTCTCCTCCTGTCTGCAGGCCCAGGTCAGCCCTCAACATGGACGGAAGCAAGTCACAGGACAGAAAGCCAGCCGGGGGCACCTCCTGAAATTCTTGCTTAAGAACAAGAGTTAATACCTGCAGAGCATTCACTATGGGCCAGACCCCATTCTCAGGGCTTTACCTGTGTTCATGTACGTAATCCTCTCAGTACATAATCCTCTCAGCATCCCCACCGGCGAGCACTATTATGATACCCACTTCGCAGATGAGGAGGCTGAGGCGTGGAGGAACCAACTCCTGTGAAGCCCCCAGTCCCGACTACCTCGCTCACGGCCTCCACGGCAGGTCGCTGGCCTGAGGGTGTCAGCATCCGGCTTCCCGCCCACCCCCAGCCCCCGACCCATCGGAAGGCACCCTGCCGGTCTCACTGGGAGGGGCACACAAATTTAGGGGGCTGTTCCTAAGAAGCAATGTTTGCAAAGAGCCACACGTCTCAAGGCAAGAACCGAAGGACCAAGGTGCAGAGAAACGCACCTCACAAATGTATATGGTCCAGGATGTTTGCCTTACGTATCCTAAAGCATGTTGGAAACGTGAAGGAATTCTCAGCCATGCCTCCTGCAAATCCATCCCCACTTAACAGGTAAGCAGACTATCCAAAGATGGGAGGAGTGACCTGCCCAGTGGGCGACTGCAGAGTGAGTGGGTGATAAAATAGGGCATGGAATTCAGGCATTGCAGTTCCAAATCTACAAGACAATACCCCTTCCCCTTATGAAATCATTGGGGAATATCACCCAGAGACAAATACTTGAACTACCAGCATCTCTCAGAAGAGCTATGAGCCAAAAGCACAGCACCAGCTTTTTTTTTTTTTTAAAGAATCGCAGGGGTGGAGGGAGACTTTGAGCTGCCCCTCCACCTCCTGCACCAGCAGGTCACGTCTACGAGACGGGCTCTCCCACTCACGGTCTTTTCCAAGAAAGCACATGACTTGACCTCTCTCAGGAACCCACCCCCAGATCCCCAAATTCTGGAATTCATGAATTCTGTGTTCGTCTCTTACCTAAAAACCCCACACTAAAATGTGAGACACTTTCTTTTTCAGAGTAACAAAAGAACTTCTACCCTAGCACCATCACCTTTAAAACAATTTTTAAACCAACTTTTTACGTCTATATAAAGACTGGTGCTTCCCTTCGGGCTTGTCTCCTTCCAGATACACAGCACCGGTTCCGTCGGCTTCCCGAAGCCGTGTTTTCCACTGTCTTATTTTATGCCTCTCACTGCTAGTCTTTACATTCTCTCATTGTCTCTAAAAATAGCCTCTATCCACACCCAGCATCACAGGAAGGACTTCAAAGCGCTAGACGTTTGAAAGGACTCTCCCCTGTCCTGTTGGGACTTGGACTCAGGCGGGCCCCCATCCAAGGCACGCACATGGCGACGGCACAGGTACCAAGGATCAGACGGTCTAGGCCCAGACACGTGAGCAAGGCAAGGAGGGTTGCTAGGAGACTGGAGAGATGGGGAGTCAAGTCCAGCCCAATCAGCAAGCAGAGAGGACCGAGGTCCCACGGACTGGAGGATATAGAGAATGCGAAGGCAGAAAGCAACCAGCAAGGCCCAGGCTGGGCGACGGGAGAGCTGTGTGCTCAGAGCACGGAAAAGAGCCGTGGCACGAAGGGCTCCGGGGTGCATGCAGCCTGGCACACGAGGGGATGAAAGCTGAGCCTGAGGGTGTGGCAGGAACTGGGAATGCACCAGTGTCTGCGTCCCGTTTCCTCCTGGGCCACAGCGAGCCCGCAGTTGCCAGGCTCCCTGGCAGCTGGACACGGCCTGTGACTAAGTTCTGGCCACTGAAGCGTGCACGGCAGTGACGGTGCTGCAGCCGGTCCCGGCCGGGAGAACCTCCCACACACGATCCCCGCTTTCCCATCTGCAGCCCTCTCTTCCCCCCGCCCCGCAAATCAGCTGGATGGAGAGGCTCTGAGGACCTGAACGAGGGCTGAGCACAGGACGAATAGGGCCTGGGTGACTGAAGCCCCTTGCGGAAGGCCACCTGGCAGGGAGTGCCTGCATCATGACGTCACCGGAAAGTACATATCGTGTCCAGCCAGTGAGCTGCGGGGCTGCTGCCCTCACTCACACGGGGGCGGGGAAAGAAACCTGCAACCAAGCAGGAAAAATGGGCGTGAACTCGCTGAGAGTGGACGAGAAATCAGATGATCTGGAGAAAAACCTAATCGATGTCAAAGTACCTCTTTTACTTTTTTTAATAGGATCACAAGGCCAGTGAATCAAAGGGATGTCGCCGACACAGACTCTGGGAGGGCTGATGAGCGGGGAAATTAATAGGAAATGATGTGTCGGGCTACCCACGCCCCCACTCGTTCCGCAAACCCTGAGCACCTGTCGCTGGGCCCCTGAGCTGGTCGTGGCTACGACGTTAAAGAGAACTCAGTCCCTGTTCGAAAGGGCCCCATCCAAGTGGGGAAGGCAGATATCCGCCATGTGACTGGGTATCTCAAGGGTCTGCCAGAGTGTGACCGCAGCTTGGAAAAGGGACTCCTAACCCCGCCTGGAACGGTCAGGGAAGGAGCCCCAGAGGCGGGGAAGCTTGACTAGAAAGTATGAAAGGAACAGCACGTGCAAAGTACCAATGAGTATCCTGCATCTGGGAACCAGCAGCAGGCGGTACGTCTGGCGCCTGGGGCTGGTGGAAGCCATCAGGCTGCTGAGATGAGTAAAGGCCAGACTGTGAAGGCCCAGCCCCGTTTACCATCCACAGGGAGCCGGCCGAGGCTGGAAGCTGCGTAACGACAGAAAGCCATCCGCTCTGCTTCCTGGGGACAGAGTCAGGGTGAACCAGGACGGAGCATCTACTCAGAAGGCTCTTAAAGCCACCGAGGCAGGCAGATCAGAGTCCGAGGCTGGGCGATGAAATATCACGGAAGGGGAGCCTCCAAGACCGGGTGACTGAGTTCGCTTTGGAGCGAGAAGAAAACTAAGATGTGGGGGACAGGGCCCCGTGTCCGGATGAACCAACGTGGTGACGCTATCACTGAAACAGTGACCACAGGAAGGGAGGAAGGCTTTCGGGGGCAGCGAGAGAATGAATTGCTTTTGAGGGACTTGAAACATTCCAGGCATGTCCAGTAGCAAATTAAAAATGTGAACTTGAGACAGACATGTGGGCTGCAAAGGTAAATTTGGAAGTCATCGTCCTAGCAGTGACGGGTTCAGGAACGGGTCGGACACAGAACTCACATCCTCAGTGTGGACAGGCACTCCGGCGGGTCCGCAGTCGGCTGACACATAGAGGTACCGCCTCCATACACAGATGTTTGGAGTACTGATTCACAGATGCGTCTAAGCTTGGAAGGTCTCTACTGATGGGACCCACAGCTCTGTCCTTGGCTCTCGCTTTTTAAACACGGAATTAAAAAATTTGGATGAAGGCAAATTTGTCAGTTGTGCTGCTGACACAAATCTGGGAGGAATCGCTGGTAAGTTGGAAGGTTGAACCAAGAGTCGAGTGACCTCAATCCACTGAAACTATGGAAACTTGTTTGCAAACTTGTCCAAACTGACAAGATGAAATATAAGAGGCACAAATACAAAGTCCTGCACTCACATGGAAAAACGTCACTGCCCAAACAGAAGGGGGGCGGCCCCCTGGCTCATCAGCGATGTAGACGGCGGAGACCCTGGGGGCTGAGCAGACTGTAACTCGCTGTCAACAGTAAGCGCACAGCCAAAGGCGAAAGCAATCTTTTCCTCCTTAATCTGCACTCAGCGCCCAGCACGAGGGAATCAGCCCAAGCCAGCCCACAGCCGGGCTGGTGTCCCCCTGGGCAACGGACTCCACGAGGGATCCCAGCAGAGTGCAGGTGACCCGAGGAAGGTGAAGGGTGAGAACGAAGCCCTGGAGAACTGGGTGAAGAAAGCAGGGCAAGAACCCCGGAAAACAAGTTAGAAGGAACGCAGTCACAAATCCGGAAGGTAAATGCATTCTGTTTGCTCCGGATGAAAGGGGTCAGACACGCATGGGCAAAAGTCACAGGAAGGTAGACTTTCACTTTATCTGATTTCAAAAAATAAAGGCTCGTCCAAACCAGAATGGCTGCTTTGCGAGTTCGTGAGGCCCCCTTTCCCAGAATCGTCAGAGTAGAAGCCAGATGACCACTTGTTAGGAATGGAAAGAGCCGTCTGAGGTGGGCAGGAGGTTGGGCTAGACCAGTGGTTCCTAAGCTTTTGGATTTCAAGGACTGGTAATGCCTTTTTAAAATGTGCTGTCTGGGCAGTTTTTCAAAACTCAACTACCTTCTACCATCACCACCATTTCGTAAAAGAAAAGACATTTATCACCAAAGGGCAGGAGAGAGAGATTATCAGCATAAAGGACAATCCTTTATATTGAATATACTTAAGTTTCTGAAAAATGCACCTTATTTTTCTGACTTTGGGAGGCCGGAGGGAACATTACTCACGACTTCACCGGCCCATTCCCTTGTAGGCCCGGCGGCCAGCGTTTAGCAGGTGCTCAATAAACACCTGCTCAGTGAGTAACTGCATAATTGCGGGCATTTATAAAAGGAAAGGCCCGGCCTCCACACCACGCCCACCAGTTTCTTCACCTCATCATTAGTCAGTATATACTGACAGCTCTCACGGTTGCTGGCACTGAACTATGGGACAGCAAGGGCCATTAACCTCCCAACCTGAGAGGAACGGTGCCTTATATGAGTGCCGTGTTTTAGGGTTTACAAAGCATTTTCTCATGTTATCATCGCACTCTATTTTCCTGACAATGTGGAGATTGATGCCCTGAGTTTACAGCTGGAGAAACTGAGGATTCAGGCTTTCCCAAGGCTGCCTCTGAGACAGGGGGGCAGAATGCGAGCCCAGGTCCCCACGCTGCTGGGCGGATGCCGTTCCCACCTGCCTCGAGCCATCGCCCCCGGGAAGGGGTAACCTGACCCTCCAGCCGCTCTGGTGAAAGCAAAATGCTATCTCAGCCACAAGAGCACAAGATGTGGCTCAACACCACGGCTGCCCCGGAACCCACGGCCAGGGCCTCTCGGGGGAAAAGCAGGGACATGGGGGAGCCCGCGGCTTCCATCGGCAGCAAGCACGAGCCTTTGTCTGCCTCCAAGACACGGTCTGTCCACCAGGCCTGCTGGCCCAACAGCATAAGCCGCGCGGAGATGGATGCATCTCAGGTCCAGCCAGATGCACCGAAACCACGAAACCCTCGTGAGGATGACGGCAACGTGTGAGGAGCCAGAAATGGGCACCTAACATATGTTATACACATTGTAATCTAAGGAAACGCAGAGCTCCCCTTCCTTCTATGTGCGAGCCAGGTGGGGTGGACCCGCTGAGGAGCTGCTGTACCCTGAAGGCAACCGGCAATTCGGGAACCAAACAGCAAGTCCACGATTAAACACATCAAACCACCACCACAACAATTTATTTTCACAGACTTAACCAGTTAATTTGGCATGTTATATACATACATACATAATATACAGAGAGAGAGACAGAGATAGACAGAGAGACAGAGACAGAGAGACAGAGACAGAGAGACAGAGACAGAGAGAGGCAGAGACACAGAGACAGACAGAGACAGACAGAGAGACAGGGACAGAGAGACAGAGACAGAGAGATACAGAGCGAGACAGAGACAGAAACAGAGAGACAGAGACAGGGAGATACAGAGAGAGAAACAGAGAGACAGAGACAGAGAGACAGAGATACAGAGACAGACAGAGACAAAGACAGAGAGGCAGAGAGACAGAGACAGAGACAGAGAGAGACAGAGACAGAGAAACAGAGACAGAGAGACAGAGAGATAAAGACAGAGACAGAGGGAGACAAAAACAGAGAGACAGAGAGAAAGACAGAGAGATACAGAGAGAGACAGAGAGAGAGACAGACTCTCAAGTACACCTGAGAAGACAGAGCCTTCCTACTCCAAGCAGAGACGCTGACTGAGCCTTCTTGAAGGAGGACATCTGGGCGCCCCCTCTAGTGTGTGACTGAACAGGGTCCCGTGTAGCCTAGCAACTGGTTTCCCAGTTGGTGCAGCCCAGGCGCTGGTTTCCTTGCTGATAATTTCTTGGGTAAAGAAATCCGAGCTCTGAGACCACAGTGAGCAGGCGGGGCGGCTGGGTGGGGTGGGCGTCCTGCGCAGGTGGCCAGGCAGGTGTGCGGGTGTGGGTGCTCAGATGCTCCATCCTCATTGCGCTCCTGGCAACAAGGGGCCGGGACGGCATCCAGGCACCTCGCAGACACTGGCCCCGGCTTGAGAAACCACAACAAAGATCGAGGAGGCTCCGCGGGCCTGTGATCTACGGTGAAAGTACAGCCAGGGCTGAAGGGCTGAAGGGCACCCGTCACCTGGGAGACCAGAGGCCGTGTAAGACGGGAACGCGGGCATCCATTTACAGATGTGCAGAAGGTCACTTGCCCAGGCAGGTAAACGATGGGGGCAGGGCCCTGCAGAAGGCAGGGGCTGAAGCTGGATGGTCCAGATAGCACTTTTCTGATGCCGTAACCGCACGCTGACCTCGGCTGGGTTGCCAGGTCCCATTTACTGAGCACACCTATGGCCGTGCGGTACTCTGAGGGATGGGGGTTCAAAGGTAAACACACCCTGTTTCCTCACCTTGCAAAACAGGAGCAATAATCTCTTTCATATGGTTGCTGTGAGATTAGATGAAATAACATAAATGAAAGAATTCAAGACACGTGACCTGTCATTCTAGTGATCATGATGGATGTCCAAAGTCAACATCTGGATATTTCTCTCCTTTGTTTTGAACTATGGAGGATTTTCAATGAGAGTTCATTACTCCTCTGAAAAATACCGAGACCTTAGAATGCATTAAGTTCTGATCTCTGAACCCACCTCATCCATCACTAATCTTCCACCTTATTATTGCTCAATATTTACAACTATGTTGTTTTCAAACCATCCTAAATCTTAGCCTTCTTTTAAAGAAAAGAAACAATGAATGCTTCTTTCTTTAAAGGCATCTCTTGGTAGCTCTCTCAGCCATGATCATTTTAGAGGTAAATGCTCCCGGTGTTTGTTTACACAAAAAATGTCTTTTCATCCTAACTCTTGAAAGACAGTCTAGCTTTGTATAGAATTCTAGTTTGACATCCACTGAGCACTTGGAAGATATTGTTTCCTTGTCTTCTAACCTCTATTATGGTTTTGATGAAGTCTGCTGCTTGCAGATCATCTGCCTTTTCTCCCTGCTTGCTTTTAAGATTGTTTCATTTTCTTTGACTTTTCAGCAGTTTTCTATGCTGTCTAGATGTCAATGTATTTTTAATTACCCTACCCAGTCCTCAGTGTGCTACTGCAACCTACAAAATCAATATCCTTCTTCAATTTTGGAATGTCCTTGGCATCAGCTTCTAAAATGATGTCTTTGCACCGTTCTATTGTCTCCCAGAACTCCATTTAGACACATACTGAACCTTTTGGTTCTCTTCCCTGATTCTTTCAACTGCTTTTTCATAGATTCAGTAGTTTATCTCTCAGGGCTGAATTCTGGGCAATTTCCTCAGGTCTAACTTCCAGTCACAGATTCTATCTTCTGCTGTGTCTACTCTGATGTTTCATCCACCCCATTAACTTATTTACCTCAACAACTGTTTTTCAGTTCCAAAAGTACTACTGGGCCCTTTTTTCAAACCTTCTCTTTTTTCATAGAGAACTGTTCTTTTATTAGGTTTTCTATTTCTTCTTTTATCTCTTCAACTGTCTCAAACAAATTTATTTTATGGTCCCTTCAAACCGCCCCATTACTTTAGCTGTTGGGGCACTAACTCTCCTGCTTCTTGTATCAGCCAGCTCTTCCTCGTGGAGGTGTATTTTGTTATGAGGTTTGTGTTTTTTATCATTAGCACAGCCTCAGCCAGGATTGCTTATTTTTTGAGAGCACTGAGGGCCCTGAGATGTAGAAGTTTCTTCAGAGTTGGTTGTGTTTATTTTTGAAGGACTATTTGGGTATCAATCATCCTAGACCTAGTTTTTGTATGTGGTACAAAATGTACCATCTTAACCATTTTTCAACCACCATTCTAGCTTCTGTTTCTGAGAGTCAGACTGCTTTAGACCCCTCAAACAAGTGGAATCAAACAGGGTTTGTTTTTTGTGCCTGGTTCATTTCATGTAGCATAATGTTTTCAAGGTCCATCCATGTTATAATATTGGGTTGGCCAAAAAGTTCATTTGGGTTTTTCCATAACATCTTATGGAAAACCCAAGTGAACTTTTTGGCCAACCCAATATACGACCGGATTCCCTTCTCTTTTAAGGCTGAATAATATTCCATTGTATGTGTCTTAGTCTGCTTGGTTGTCATAACAAAATACAACAGACTGTGGCTTAAAAAACAGACATGCATTTTCTCACAGTCCTGGAGGCTAGAAATCTAAGACCAGGGTGACTGCTTTGTGGTGAGGGCCCTCTTCCTGGCTTGGAGTCACCACCTTCTCACTGTGTCCTCAGAAGGTAGAGAGAGAAAGAGAGAGAGAGAGGCTCTCTGGTGTCTGGTCTTACAAGGGCACTAATCCCAACATGGGGGCTCCACCCTCATGACCTCATCTAAACCTGATCTCCCCCCAAAGGCCAATCTCCAGATACCTGGAGGTTAATGCTTCAACATGAATTTGGAGGGGACAGTATGTACACATCACATTTTCTTAATCCATCCAACCATCGATGTCCATTTTTTAATCCTAAAGTTCCTGTAACAAGCGAGTAGCATAAACCCAGACTCCATCCTGTGAGTGGTACAGCGCAGGGGGCAGAGGAAGCCCCAGGACACACAGTGAGCCTCCTTCTTGTTCACTCCAAAGCAGTAAACAGAGTTTTCTTCATCTCCTTTTCTTGAACAGGAAGTTCTTTTACGTTCTGGGCTTTACGAAAGGGCTCCTTTCCTGCTCCCCCAAATCTCATAGGCCTGAGGCCACAAGTCTCACCCTCTGCCCTCCGACGCTATGCTCTACGTCCAGATCCAGATCCCAACTTGTATGGAATACCATGGCATTAGCTATGGTGAACCTATTCCTTCCTTGGTACAGTTAAAATATGCATATCTACAACACACGACTGTTTTGAGACTTAAATTACACAATTCACATGAAGTTCCTGATATAAAGCTTAGCATACACTAGATACTCAATGAATCGTGGCTATTTTTATTTCTAAACTCAACTCAGCCCAGTCGAGCCCAAACCACTAATCTTTCTCTTTAAAAAAGTAATAAAAATTTAAAAGCTGTAATCTATAACATTATGGACCTTACATTACCCATACATAAATATCTCCCCGCTCTCTTGAAAAAGACAGGAGAAGAAAAAATGAAATAAAAGAGATATCTACAATCAACTGCAAAGTCTGAACCCCAATATCACATTGTATATGAGACATCCCCAACATGAAACAGTGCCTACAAGATTAGCTAATGTTCAAATTCAAACAAAATGCACAAAACTCTCACCAACCCACCACACACACACACACACGTGCGCGCACGCGCACATACACAGCTATTAGCTGTGCCTAAATTAAATTCCCTATCAACCATCACAGACACAAATGTCCATTCACCCCTTGAGTGGGCAGCGTGTGGGTGGTACGTGGAACACTGTTCAGCCTCGTGGCTGAACATGAAGCTTCAGCTGGTCCCCGTAACACCCACACCTGGCTCAGCATCTGCTCCAGATCCTGGCAGGGAGTCTCGCCTGGCCAGTGCTTCTGCCCTGTCCTGGGTTCCGTGCTAGACAGTCCACGTTCATTTCTCAATTTCCCTTTCAGTGGAAAGTACTGCAGAGCAGAACCCATGTCCTTCAAACACAGCCTCCTGCACCAAGTACAGGAGCTTCCCGGACCTTCCCGACAGGCGGCCCACTTAAGAAGTCCCATTACATAAAGCAGGAGTTTGTTCAAACTGAGTCATCTTATAGAATTCAGCAATGGCCCAATACTGGTGTGTTTGATTCCAGAATAAATGCGAATCAAACTGGGAAGAAAAGCCAGAGGCAAATAATTTTATGACTACAAAATATCTGGTGCTAGAGATGTAATCGCTGTGCCCTTTCCTACCCTGTGGAAGACTGTTTTGTCTAATGAATGAAAGATATATTTGAAGGAAGGGAAGGGAGATTCGGAGGGAAAAAGAAATGTGGTTTATCCCCCAAAGCAGCTGGCTCCACGTGAGGCCTGCTGCTGCCGAGATAGATGTGTGCACGGCTTTATTTATTATATTCTCTTGGAGTGCATTCAAAGCAAGAACATTAAGCATGTGTAAAATCCAGAAGTGAAAACAGCCCCTCTTGACATTGCTCTGCAAGTTTCTGCCCTAAATTAGACAGTGAATCAGGAGGTTACATCTGCGGGCGGGCTGCGGAGAAAAAGGAGGGCCCAGACACATGAGCCTGCTGGGAAAGACGGCCCGGAAGGCGAGCCTGTGTGGTGGTGCTTTTTCAAGTCAGGAAAGGCAGATCCAGGCTAGTCCTGTTTGACTGCAGTGCAGACATTGACAATTCCAAACCGATAAAGAAGGACCCTAAAATAGGCCTCACGTATCAGACTGCCCTGAATCCCTGGGAAAGAGCCACTGTGTCAAGTGGATGTCAACCCAAGCATTTCTTACTGACCCACCTTCCTGACTTTGATCTCTGAGCCTGCAGATAAACACATACGACAGTCCCTAGAGATTAGTTCTAAATATACCAACCGCTGTTTATACCAGGATGGACTCCATGCCTGCTAGCACCTCCATGGGTGCAGGCAGACTCCCCAGCGCAGGCCGGGCGCACCCACTCCCTGGAGGACCCCGGGGCAGAGCACAAACCGGACTCTCACACCCGGGGTCCTCCTGCCCTGAATCTGAGGTCTGGACCAGGCCATCGTGCTGACGCCACTGCCATGATGACGCGCATTCCTAACCCCAACTTTCCTCCCGCTGGGGGAGGTCTGAACAGATCCACAGGCTGGTGCTGCCAGCGAATGGGCTGCTGTTTAAGCTACCAAGAAAAATCTCAAAAGCCCAACAACAGACTATCCAGATTGGAAGAGAAACCACATAATCACTGCAGGGCTTTTCCAGAGCAAGGACTCAGAAAACAGTTGCTGGGGTCAAATTCCAGCTCCACCATTTATTAGCTATGTGACCTCAGGCAAACTCCTTAAGCTCTCTGAGCCTCAGTCTTCTTTTCTGTGAAATGGGGATAAGAGGAGTTCCTACCTCAATGAGATAGTGGATGAGACACACTTAGCAGCGCCCACTGGGAGCAAAGCGGCGGGGATGGGGAGGCATGGACACGCGGGAGGAAGGGGGGAACCCCTTGCAATCCTCAAGGTCCCTGTTTGTAGAAACAAATCCAATGGAGGTCTGCGCTGGGGAGAGCGGGGGAGAGAAGACACTAGCTGCCATGACCCTAAACTGTTTACAACCAAAGGAATGCACAGCCGAGAACTAATTTATGTTAAGTAAACGGCCCCGCATCCCTGGATGTCTCCACCGCCTGCCATTTAAATGCACGGCTGGATCTGGGTCCCCACTCGGGTGTTGGCAGGTTGAAAGACACGTCCAAAGCCAACCAGCTCGAGAAAACCAAATATGGCCAAGCTCAGACCACTGTAGGTGGACCAGGAGGCCCTCGGGTGCCAGGAGATGGTGAGGGGTGACTCAGACGCATCAGCTGACAACTCCAGGGAATGAATGACTACGGGCTGTGCTCATTTCCAAACAAAATCTTCCATCCTATAAACCCTGAAGTATTTAATCAGAGCGGTGGGGTCTCAGGCATCGGCCTGCTAGGGAAAGGAGACTGTGAAGCCAGCATGGACGCTATTCTGAGTCCCTGCACCGGCCTACAGACTCCGGCCTCCCCGAGAGCAAAGCAACAGTAATCAACCAGGTGGAAATCTCCTCCAGACCCCAGAGGAGATGCAGAAAGTTCATGGAACAAAGGAAGGGCCAGGGATCAGGGCCGACCCCTCACCTTCTCGTGACGACCCGTCAGATCATCTCTGAGCATCACAGGGATCAAGTGAGAACAAAATGAGATACTAGGTGTGAAATGTTTTGAAAAATATTTAGAAAGACAGTGTAATAAAACTATAAAGTATCATCTAGTAACTCCTTCAGGAAAGTCAGACTAGAAGTTAGAAGCTCTTGGATTTAATTCACCTTTTAAAATATGTCTATGACTTACCAACCTAGCTGAATAAAAAGTGAAAGACGGAATTTGTAAAATGGGTAAGTTTTTTTTCTTTTTTTCCTACATTATACCAAACATTTTTCAACTGATTTTTTTTTCACTGAATTGGTTGACAGAACTGATTGAATCACCCAGCTGTATAAAAAGAGCCTGAGCATCTGTCCAACTTTCCCAGGCATGGCCAAAATAGTAGGTGTGCTGGGCACCTTTTCCCCATCCTGAGTCTGGGGCAGACATCACTAATCAATCCCTGCACTCTTCGCCCTGAGCTTAGGCTGCAGCTCAGAATCCTTTCCACATGCAGCACTTCAGGCCCCATGACCAGTCTCAGACCTGCACGGGACCTGAAACCATTTGTCATCTTAGGTACATCCTTCTCCTGATTTAAACTGAAGCCACAGGCTCAATGATTTTAGTCTTACTAATTCCTCCTGAACTCACTTGCTGATGCCTGGAATTCCTGGAAAAAAGACAAAGTCTTTCATCTCGCAATCAGACAAAAGGCTGACCGTGCAAATACGCCAAAGAGGATGCAAAATGACTTACATTCGTACAAAAAAGTAAATAGTTGATTCCAGCCTCCCTCTGAGCAGGGTCCAGGTGGCCCTGCTGGAGGAGGTCTTAAGTGCATCTCCCCACCCTCTCGAGGCTCTTGGCCTCTGGGGACAGCAGTGGCCACTCGAGTCACCCCAGGGCTGCCAAGAAGAGTGTGGACCAGGCCGCATGGCTCTGTGGGGTTGGAGACCCTTCCTGAGGACGGAGGAGGAGAGCTCTGGATCCCTGAGGGTGCCGTGGACAGTCCCACTGCCCGGCAGGGGCTCAGGAGGGAAGATGAAGGCAGCATGCAGCGACAAACCCCAGTGACACAGAGAGGGTCACTCAGCTCCACAAAGTCATCGTTCACACCGGTTTACCCTCGTCCCCAGAGCCACTCCGCACCCGGCCTGGTCTGTGTTTCACATGGCCCTTGATGGGTCGGCTCTGTAAAGGCTGAGCGAGACTTCCAGAGTCTGGAGGACCCAGGCGCTTCTCATGCAGGTGAGCTGCCTCACTGCACCACGCGGCCACCACCGAGGCTGGACGCAGCGCAGCCAGAGGCCCCGCCATGGGCGCGGGGGGCGGTGTCCATCCGTTTCACTCGCCGCTGCACCCTCACTGTGTCTCTGGGATCCAGTGAACACTTAATGCCCGGCTGTCAAAATTGGTTCTGCTTGCTTATGCCTGCTGCCAAGAGGCTACTACGGCGCCGGCTCACGGGAAGCACTCACTAAACACGGACGGATGGACGGACAGACAGATGGTTGACAGTCTGTCCTGCCTCTAGTCTGCCAAGTGAAGACGGAACAGTGAGCCCCCCTGACACACCTGGTCTGTCCCTAATGGAGCACCAGTCTCGCGAAAGCCTCAACCCATGTCTCCCCGAGGCCCGGGCTGCACACACCGAGGGATGGTGCGTGCCCCCCGCCTGCAGAATTCTCCAGGGGCGCTGGGGCAGCTGTGCAGACAGGGCGGCGATGGGAAGCAGACTGCAGCCCCAACTGCTAACCAAACACGGTGGCCCCCGCTGCACTGAGCAGATGACGTGTAGGTGGCTGGATTCAAGCCCCAGCAGAAAGAGGCTGAGACGCACAAGAGGTCTGGCAGAGACCGCATCGCCCACTTCACGGATCCCACAGGGACCTTCCAAGAACCCACAGAGGTGCCCTAAGAAAGTGTCAGCACTGGGATGGTTGCCATAGCAGAGAACATGACAGCAGCCAACGGCAGGCAGACCGGCACCAAGGAGAAAGCCGTGAGCCCTGTTTCCTCCGAGCCCTTCTCCTCCGCCGCAATCTTAGAAGCCCGGCATGGCGGGGAGGGAGGAGGACCGGACGAAGGGAAAAGAACAGGTCACGACCCTCTTCCCCTGCACAAATCTGAAAGCCATGGGTAAGGCCTGAAGTAGCCCATGGGCTTTGGAATGTCTTTTGAGGCCTAAGTATTGAAATGAGACTGTTCAAACAACTAAGCTAAGATGGGCTTCGATGATGGGGAAGAACAGGAAAGGGGGGTGAGCAGAGCAGGTCTGCCTGCAGCAGTGCTGGAAAGTAAAAGGCTTCCTGTTTATATGAGTCGGTCCATCCTACATGCATGCACTCTTAGACGCCTGCCTCTGACTGAGATTCTGGGTGTGAGAATTGTTTCTCGTGGCAAATTAAAGCACCAGTATGCTCTGGGCCTTCCAAGTCAAAGAGTAAATACTAACAACTGTTTCTAGACCAGTGAAACCACCAAGATTACCCACTGGAGGCAAATGTAAAACCGCACTGTAGCACCACCTCCACAATTCAGGTGCTTAGGACGCCACGGGAGAAAAAATTCACAAAGGACATGGGCTGACACTCAAAATTCATATGCCACAGAAGGAAGTGATCTGCCATTAGTGAAAGTCAGCAGATACAAGAAACAGGATAGCCACTCCCCAAGGACTGAAATCAATAAAACAATCTGAAATAGACTATAGATATTACATATACGTTTCAAATGATTAACAATCTAAAATATGGAATAGAAATCATAAAGGGACAAAATACAGTCTAAAAAAACAAAAGGTATGAAGAAAAACAAAACAGAACTTTAAGAAATAAAACTGTCATTAAAAATGGAAATATAATTAAAGGTAAAACAGCATATTAGATACAAATGAAAAAAACTGGTGAACTGAAAGATAGAGCTGAAGAAATCACTTAGAGTGTAGCAAAGAAAGATAATGAAATATAGGGTATGAAAGAGCATCTAAGAGAAAAGGTAAAATGAAAACGATCAATGCATGTTTTAATACCAGAGTTCCGGAAGAATAAAATAGAAAGGCTGGTGGAGAAGGAATCGTTGAAAATAACTGAGAATGTTCCAGAACTGGTAATGATACAAATCCTTAGATTGAAGTATCTCACCAAGTCACAAGCAAGATTTTTTTTAAATTAATGTATTAACACAATATTGTGAAACTACATAAGACTAAAGACAAAGTGAGTATCTTTTAAAAATCAGAATCGTGGCTTGGACTTACAGCAGACTTCTCATCAGCAACAATAGAGTCCAGAAGACAATGCAAGATCTTCAAATTGCTGAAAGAAGACAAGAGCTCACACAGAATTGTGTACCTGACGAAACCATCATTCATGAGTGAAGGAGAGAGAGAGAGAGAGAGAGAGAGAGAGAGGAAGGAAGGAAGGAAGGAAAGAAGGAGGGAGGGAGGGAGGAAGGAAGAGAGAAAGAAAAAGAAAAAGAAAAACAGCTTCAAACAAAGACTGAGAAAGTTTACCACTATAGACCACTGCCCAAAAAACTACAAAACATGTGCTTCAGTGTTAAGGAAAGAAACCAGAAGAAAGGAAAAGAATGCAAGATGCAATAAGGCTTCTTCACAAAGACTTCCTTGGAAGCAGGTGTCTTCTTAGTCACAACTACTGTGTGGTGTGTAAAGCTCCCCAATTCAAGCCCCCTCAATCATTTCATACACAAGGCTAAGGAGACACAGGACATCTCCACGCATTTAAAACCCAAAGCCTCTTTTCTATGCTACTATTTTCAAAACCATGGAGCAGGACTATTCTGCACTCTTCCTGCCCCTCCCCCAAGACAGCCTTTCTTAGAAAAAACTTAGCTCAGAAATACTCCTTATGCATTTGAGCCTACACTACCATTTCCCCACACAGCTGACAGTATGCATAGGACCACACTCACAAAGTTTTCTCCTACTGTCTTTCACTTAATCCCTTTGCAATATTTAAGTCATAGTCATTTATAAGTGGGGTTAAAAGAATAAACAGATTCTCAGTTGGAGGGTTGGGGGGAGTGGATACAGATCCCCAGACACAGGGAAGGGAAGTGATGCAACAAAATGCCAAAGCAAGAGGCAGAGGTACCTCTACACACGGATCTCCTGGTGCCCAGACACACCTGCAGCTTGTGACACCCCACACCTGCACGTACCACATGCAGATCCTTGCCAAGGAACTCGTAAGCTTGGCCCCCAAGTGCTCGAGGAACCTTTCCCTAAGAGTCTCTAGTTTAGAGTTTCTGTTCATTTACTTCTGGGCCTGTAAACATGAGTAGATGACCTTTATTGCCATTTCACCCCCTCTGCCTTTCAGACCATGACCTAATTGTAACCACTCGGGAGGCACTGGCCTGTGTCCATCCATGGCCAAGCGGGCGTGAACGAGACTTCATCCTGTGATGTCTCTGGGGGTCTCCCTCTCCAGGACACCAGGCCCATTCCGTCACTTCACCCATCTCAAGAGCATTTTTGTTTTGGTAATTTTCTCTTGGAGATTTTCTTCTCTCCTCCTCCATTCTACCAAAGCCAAGCCGAACTCCAAGGGTCCAGGCCTGGGACGCGTTGTCTGGAGAGTGACACGGCTGGCACTGAGGAGGCCTGTGCATCAGGCTCAGAGCTCCTTCTGCAGCCGACACTCTGCCTCAGTTTCCCTGGAGTGGGAAAGGGGAACCAGAGCATTCTGCGGCCCAGACCCAGCAAGAGCTCGGGCTGGGGTCAGCGCTGCCCTCGAGGTTCATCAGAATGAGGCCAAGCGCTGCAGGCAGGTACCCAGATGGGGCCGCACAGGTTGCCAGGGCCCCAGGCCCCAGAGGGCCACCACGGCACGCTGCTTCCGGGCGGGCAGATGGCGGCTGGGCCGCTTCCCGAGCCAAGAAAGGCGGCAAAAATGGCTTCCCGGTAAAGGTCTCACCCCTCCCCAGGTACCCCACCCTGTGGTCAGGTCCATGTCACGTGGAGGAGGAGGAGGGTGGGTGCAGGAGCTGGAGGACAGGGGCGGGACTTGGGGCCTGGGGCTGTCTGTACCTTTCACCTGCCGGGAGGACTCGGGGGAGGTGCGGAGGGCCCAGCCTCCCCAGCTCTGCAGCCACCACCCCCGCTGCCCCTGGGAGAGGCCCTCCAGTCCACCCGCTCTGCCCTCACAACCAGAGTCTCTGCTGGTGTCTCCTGGCATCAACTCCTCCTGGACTGAGAGTAAACTCGATGCCACCAGCAGGGGACATCCCCAAGGCACCCAAAGAGTGTTACTGTCCTTTCCTTAAACATTCAGGATATTTGTCTTGATTACAGGGAAATCCAGGCATTGCAAAGCTCAAATGGGGTCCGATCTGAGATATTCCAGGGGTTTGTAACATTTTTTGTTGTGGGGTGATGAAGGAGGAGAGGATAAAGAAAAAAATATATGAAGATGCTCTGTTCTCAGAAACGTGATGTTCAGATATAATTATAAGGATACAAAGTCACAGAGCTGAACACTTCACGAAGGCTAGCCAGTCCTCCAGAGGGCTCACATCCTAGGCTGGGAAGCTCGGCTGGTGCGGACAGGGGTGGGGAGATGGGGTGGGAACACCAGAGGCAGGTCTCTCTCCCCCCCAGACCCCTAATACCCCCTCTTTCAGCCTCACGCCCACCCCCCAACAGCACTCTACAGCTTCTCGTGCTCTGCCGACCTGCTCAGGTCTGTTTCTGAGAACAGAATTCCATCTCCTCAGCTGGGGCTAATTCTTCCACTCCTGTCCTTACCCCACTGCCTACTGCCTTCGTCCAGATCTGCTTCATCAACAGCCCCCCGCCCATCCATTCCCACTCTCCCCTGTGCCAACAAATCCATCTCCTCTTTTCTCACTCACAGCCAAAACTCCTGGAAGAGTGGCCCTCACGTGCCCCCACTGCCCGCCGCCCACTCTCGGCATCACACCGTCTGCATGGCAGTCACCCCGAGCCGACTCTCAAGGTCCCCTGAGAGCCAGGTCGGCAAATCCAGCGGGGCTGCTCTCGGTTCCCATCTCCCCGCCCCACCACCCCACCTGACGCTGACAGCAGTGGCCTCACCTTGCCCTCCACGACCCCGCAGGAGCAAGGCTCTCCCCCACCTCCCGGACCCCTCTGGCTCTGTCTCCTCCGTCCTCAGCCTTACATCATCCCCTCTCTCTGTTCTCTCTCCCTAATGATTTCATCCATTTCCACAGCTTCAAATATCACCTTTAAATGAACTCTAATCCTGCATGTATGCTGGGTATCCTCCATTAGCCCTCCAAATCCACCCTCTATCCTTCTCACCTGGATAGCCCCTCCCACCTAGATAGCCCCACCCACCCTCCCCACCTAGACAGCCTTTCCCATGTAGATAGCCCCACCCACCCTCCCCACCTAGACAGCCTTTCCCATGTAGATAGCCCCACCCACACAGACAGCCCCACCTACCTAGATAGCCCCACCTACCTAGATAGCCCCACCTAGATAGCCCCACCCACCTAGATGGCTCTGCCCACCCAGATAGCCGTTCCCATCTAGATATCCCTTCCTATGTAGACAGAGGGCTTTCTTGCCCTCCAGCTTTTGTAGAGAAAACCCCTTCTTCCCTCTCGCCTGGACGATGGCAACAGCCTGGGATCTGTCCATCCACCTATGGTCTCAGACCACCACTTCACCCTCTACCCTGCCACCTGACTAGGCTTCTGGAAGAGCAGCTCTGGTCCACCTTCCCCTGGCTCGAACACTCCAGGTGGCCTTGAGCAGCCCGTCGAATGGGATGCAGACTCCAGCCTGCTGCGAGGGCTACCCACACATTCCCCTTCCCTGCCGTTCCAGCCTTCTCTCCACTTCTCCCCATTCACTGCCTGTGCGCTAAGCAAACTCAACTCCCCATTCCTCTAAAATCCAATGCGTGAGGCTGTCACCACCATGCTTTCTGTTGGGAACGTGAGCCCTCCTCTTTACCCGGTTCCTGCCCACCCTTCAAGGCTCAGCTCTGTCACCCCCATCATATGTGCTTTCTCCATTTACTCCATCTGACTGTACCCCCTCTTTAAACCTGTGATCCCTTCATCTTTATCTCCCTGTAATGTCAAGCATGTTCTGCCCGTTATTTCAGCGGTGGGTACCTGTGCATCTTTCTTCCTACTGGACTACACACTCCCCAAAGGATGGGATAGCTGAGGGGCCGTCACCCTGAAGGTCTCCTTGGATCCAGCGATCCTGTGAGCAGACTGCCTTACACAGAGCAGATGCCCAAAACGTGGTGAGAATGACTAACTGCCCCAATTCTGGGAGGGGAAAAGCAACTTAGGATTGTTTTCACCAAAATTGGTATGAGATTCCCCATTTTCAGGGCATTTCACAGTCAATTAATCCTGAGAAAAGGCTCCTCATCTCCTGGTCTTTCAGACAGCTGGGCACAGGTCAAAAACTTTGCCTTTTAAATAACTGCAAAACAGAGGCACAGGATCTTCTCCACTGCAGACCAAATGTGACATCTGAGTCACCGTAATCCCCTCAGATGTGCAGCTCGGAACCCCGGGACGCCTTGGACAGCTAGACACGGTGACAGAGGCTTTGACCTTGGAGACACACTGTGCAACATTTCAGCTCTGGACAGCAGCCAGGACACAATTGTGAGCAGGACCAGGGAGGGGATGGGAAGGCAGAGCCCACAAGAGGGGGATTTACTAAAAGTTGGATTAAACTAAGTGTATCGGCCTGCAAAGGGCCTGACCTGCATTCCGTCCTGGCACGCTCACCTCTGCTAATCTGAGAAAGAACACACACACGCCCCAGCAGAACCCGCCAATCAGGGAGCTGGGCATGCGGCAAGTGCAGCTCGGCAACCACGAGGCGGGAGGTCTGGGCCTGGGTCAGGACACGGAGCCCTGACAGACGATACAGTCAGACTACGGGAGGAGCCCAGGCCAGGGGACAGGGATTCTAGCTATTCTGGCCCAGAACGCTGTCTAACCTCAGTAGGGTTCCTGTAGGAATAAATGGCAGAACATATATGAGCCCACCTAGGAAAACATAAGATAAAGTCTACCATACAATATTCTGTCAAAAAAAACCCACTGATTCTCCCCATACACTGGGGAGAAGTGTAAACCTAGGAAAACATAAGATAAAGTCTACCATACAATATTCTGTCAAAAAAAAAAACTGATTCATTTTTTTTCCTTCCCTAACCAGGCAAGTTGTTCAAATTTTCTAAGCCCAGGTTTCCTTATCTGAAAAAATGGAAATAATAAAACTTGTCCCATTACTTCAGTGGGTTTTTTTTTAAAAAAACTGCTGCTATAGTAGATGTGAAGAGGATTTAAAAGGTATTTTAGAACAATCAGAAAGCAAAATGATGTTATTACTTTCAGACAAAACAATTATGGAAGAAATAGCCATCCCCAGTTTGAAAGGGTTTCCTGAGTCACTAATTGGCCCTCCATCTCCCCACGGGGCCACCAAGTGTTACTGTCGCCTTCCCCTCCTCCCGATTTCCTGACTCTCTCCCCGCGTGTTCCTTGTTCCTCACACACCTTTCCCGCCCCTGCCTAGACTGCAGCTGTATGGGGAGCAGGCGACAGCCCTGGGCCCAGCGTTCCCCCCAGGCAGCCCCCAGGCTGGAGACAGAGGCCCCTCCCCAGCCACCTCCCGGCCACGCTGCCCCCCCGCCAGCGCAGACGCAGGGCCACGGGGGGGCTCACCCGGCCACGCGGCATCCATCCTCTCCCAGGGTCCTCGCGGTTCCCAGGCGTGGGCACCCCTGGACTACGGACGGGCAGACGGGGACAGACAGACAGACCAAATAGCTCTGTCTTGCCAAATACCCGTTTCCTGCCGTTACAAAGCCCAGGTGGCAGGAAGGTGAGCGCTGAACTGGATGTGGAGACCTTCATTATTTTGGGAAGGGAGGAAGCATCAGTCACTCCTCCAGCAGCGCTGGATTGTTAAACACCTAATTAAAGTAAAAATTCTGACACCGGCCCTGGGAGCCCAGGGAACAGACTGGACCCTCATTACCGCCACAGCAGAATTTCCTGATCCCATATCCTCGTCTACACAGGACTCTACTAGGGGAGTCACACAAGGAAATGGGCTCTTCTAACCAAAAAGCCGTAATTCAGACCCAGCAATTCCACTCCTAGGTCTATACCCTACAGAATTGAAAAGAGGAACTCAGATGCTTGTACGCTGATGTTCACAGCAGCATTATTCACAGTAGCAACAGGTGGAAACAGCCCAAGTGTCCATCAATTGACAAATGGATAAGCACAATGTGGTCAGTTCACACAGTGGAATATTATTCAGCCGTGAAAAGGAATGAAGTTCTGACACCCATGATACAATGTGGATGAGCCTTGAAAACACCATGCAAAGTGAAATAAGCCAGACACAAAAGGACAAATACTGTGTGATTCAACTTATATGAAATATCTAGAATAGGCAAATTCATAGAAACAGAAAGTAGCCTAGACGTTACCAGAGGCTGAGGAGAGGGAGGAACGGGGAGTTATTACTTAGAGGTTACAGAGTTTCTGTGTGGAGTGAGGAAAGAGTTTTAGAAATAGCCTGGTGATGGTTGTAGAACACTGTGAATATAATTCATGCCACTGAACTGTGTACTTAAGAATGGTTAAAATTGAAAATTTTGTTTTATATATTTCATTAAAAAAATTTTTAAAGGTCGTAATTCACATCTTCAACTACCAGTAGATGTGACTTATAGACTTAGCTTTGCTGAGATAGTTAAAAGAAATAAATCTTAAAATCACTTTTCATGTAACTGAAAGAAAGTGCTTGACCTCACCTCCAAATGACACCCAGGTCCCTAACTAACCTCATGTGCTTCCTTTTAACTGCATCATTTAACACGTGGATCATTTATCAGGCAGACTGTCACAAGAGACCTAGATCTGAATGCAGGGAATGTGCTCCCCTCAGTGAGACGACACAGGTGAGCCCCAGTGACTGAATTAACATCGCTGTCAATGATGCACGAGAATCCACAGTCACACGGGGTTACAGGGGCCAGAGCGGGTATGGGGAGTGACTGCCAGTGGGTGCGGGGTTTCTCTCTGGGATGATGAAAATATGCACGAACTGGACAGTGGGGATGGTTGCACAGCCCTGTAAAAATACTGAAATTCACTGGACTGTACACTTTAAAGGTATGTGAAATGTATCTTTTACAGTAAGTGAACTATATCTCCACCAAGATGTTCTTTAAAAATCAATAAATGCATAACGCATACAGTCAGGGTGCTCAGCCTGCAAGGATGGGCCCCGAGCTCATCAGAACCTCGTTGGAGAACGGAGGGCCTTATTTCCAGGAGGGAACTACTGGGGAGACGTTCCAAGAACGTGGCGAAGCGAGGCCCCGCCACGAAGCGGTCATCTCAAAGCCAAGGCTGGACAGATGGAGGTCCCCACTGGGATCTGAGGACCAAGCAGGGTCCAGGCAGGAACCTCGGGAACAAACGCGCAGCTAGAGGAGGAAGTGGGAGGGGAGGCGTGTGGAGTGACCACAGAGCAGAACGAGCGTTCGGCCGTTTGTCCACCACAGTGACCGGCGGAAGCCGGAGCTTTCACAGAGCAAATCCAAGCCAGGCTCCGCCAGGCTGGCTCAAGGTCATTTTTCCTCAGCCCCACGTGGAGAGAGAAGAGAGACAGCACACGCTTGGAAAGTCCAACAGTCCTGAACTTAATTCCCGGCTCCAACAGCGTCTGGATGACCTTGGCCACGTTACTCAAGACCACTGGTCCTTGGTTTTCTCATCTGAAACATGTCATTAACACCCACCCATAGGATGGGCATAAGGACGCAATGGTACTAAGCGTGTCGCTGGACACGCTGACGTCCAGTACCTGGCAGCTACTGCTTCTGCCCGGTCTACAAATACAAAACGATGGATGCTGCACTGCAATACAGATTATTTTTAAAATAAAAATAAAAACGTGGACGGCCCCGTAGATCACAGGCCCAGAGGCTGGGAGGTGGGTGTCGAGGGGAGCAAGGCGCAAACTGAAACGCACGTTTCCCAGCATGCTTTTTGACGACGAGATTGTTTTTGCTTCAGGAAACTAAAGGCTAGTCTGTCATTTAAGATGTGAAATTAAAGCCCTTTGCTATTTTGTCAGGTGTCTTAAGATGCCGGATGGAACTGCTCCCTCCCTTTACCTACAAACGGCCAGCACTTTTGCTATATATTGTTTAAAAGTAGTTTATTTTCCAAAGCCAAGGTTTACATTTGAAGCAAAGTTCTATTTGCCAGGCAGCCTGTCCTCCCGTACTGAGGAGTGACGTTTAGGTTTGGGGAATTCGTGTTGGAAAGTGAGGACAGGCTGAGTGCCCCGCCAGGGTGCCTCCTACTCTCAATGGCCCTATCTTCGCATGTGTGGACCAGCAGAGGACTTCTGGCCAGTTCAGAAGGCAGAACCCGGGCCTCAGGCTGCAGGCGGGGACCATGTGCCAAGGCCGTGAGGAAGCCCGGCCTCCCCGGGTCCTGACCCTCAGGCTGGTCCCACAGTCCTGGGATCCCGCTGACTCAAGTGGGTTGACACCTGACAAGAAAACCAAAATACCAGGCCTCTCCAGACTGGTCTTTCCCTTCTCCCTTGATTATTCGGTATCAGCCAGACCGCCTGGGACTCTGATTCTCTCTGTTTCACGTTTCCATCCTTGAAATTCTGAATAATGTCAGCCATCCAACAGCGTCTACAACGCTGTTTGAATGCTTCAGAAGTTTCATGGCGCTGCTTTCTCACACGCCCATGTCCTGCTATTTGCTAAGAAGAGCTGCCACCATGCGGTGATTTACACTCGCCCTCCCATTCGGAGCCTCGCGGCTGCCCTGCAAAGCCAACTGGCTAAGGATTACTGTCTCCATTCTACAGATGAAAAATAGGAGACTTGATTCCTTCAAAACTCTCAGAGAAAGACATCAAGTCAAAGACTGTGACCCAAGTCATTTTCTAGGTGTAGCCTTATTTATTTTTCTTTCTTTCTTTCTTTCTTTTTCCTTTACTTTTGCTAACTAACACCTTTGAAAGGTTTTAGCCCAACATGGCTTATTTTAGAAGGAGAAAAATATATAAATGACTGAACATGACACAATGGGTACAAAGTAAATAGGGCCTAATTGAGTAATCAAGTCAACATTTCTCAACATCTCTGCCCACAGGCAATACGGGGAAGAACATTCATTTACTGTCTGGATTTTGGCTTGCTTCTCTAAAAGACAGGAGACAAGATTATTTTATTTTCCCTTCAGCTAGTTTCCAGCGGGCAGCACCACGCGTAGCCGAGTGTATTAAAAGAAACCCCTGTTGGCAAATGGGCAGCTTGAATATTTCATGAAATTATGGCAACACCATGTCCTGCGATGGTGGCTTCCTCCAGGGACCTCAGAGGCTACACCTCGGAGAGTGAGTCGGGCTCGGGCCCTGTCTTAAAGCTAGAGACCAGGTCAGCCCCACAGGCCTTCCGGTCTCTGGGGGCATCAGGTCAGATGCCAAAGGCTTGGAGATGGTGGGAACGTCGGAAAGAGGCCCCAGATGATCCCTTTCCCATGCTGAATTTAGACCGCTCCTTACCTAAATATCTCCTGGGAAGAGGAGGGGTCCTAGGGGACCAGCCCAGACAAGGGAGCAGGGGAGCCTTTGTTCCTGCACCTTGGTAGACTCGGAGCAGCCTGGCCTCCGGCCGCGGCAGCCGGACCGCCCCGGGCTTTCTACCTGTTCTACCTGCAGTTCCCCTGCACATCCACCCGCCCTGCGGTTTCTACGCACAGCAAAGCAGGCCGGTCCACAAACAGCCCCCAACCCCTCGCCAAGGCAGCCCGACAGCCCAGCCTGGCCTCTCCCGCAGGGGCCGAAACGAGCCCTGACTGGGGCAGAAAGGAAGTGAGCAAATAAAAAGGCCTGGAGTCACGTCCGTTCGCAGACGGAACAGTGATCTGAGTTTTGCAGGGGTTTCCTGTGGACACCTATGAACCTTTACTCTGTGGTCTAAGATAACGCTTCAACCTTCCCAGTGAGAGGTAGCCCCCAGCTCTGTTTCCAAATCTAATACCTCAGAAATGACTTCAGCCAGAACAAAAGCGGCGTCGGCAGAGGGAGGCTGGGGGGAGGGTAAGAGGGTTATCAGGCAAAGTCGAACCAGAAACACCGATCGATGCTTTCAGGGCATCAGCGTGCACACGTACGGTCAAGAGATGGCAGGAGGGTGGAGAGCCAAGGCCGGGTTCCAGCCCCGCCCCTCCCGGGTGACCCTGCAGGAGCCTGTCCTCTCAACTGGAAACGGAGTTCGTTCCTCAGGTTCCTCTGCCCATAAAACCTCCTGATCCTAGAGAGTAAATTCCCGAAGAGACGCATTTATTCTAGGTCTGCTTGACAACCCTTCAGAGAACGTGAGTGTGGAACCGCCCCCTCCTTGCCCGTCTCACACACACACACACACACACACACACACACATACACACACGGCACAGCACCTGAGGACCACGGTGAAGCGGCCGTGCGGTGGCAGCCTGGCTGGGGCCTGGGGGAAGGGACCGTGGGATTTCGAGCTCTGGCCAGTTAGCCCCCTCTCCCTCACCTCTGCCCAACGCCAAATCCCCAGCGTCTCCGGGGAAGTGAGGGCCTGTTTTCAACCTCTGTTTCCCTCCTGAGCTGCAGGCCCAAACTGCCCTCCTCTGTCCCATGAATCCCCACTTAGATTAACTCAGTTCCACAAGTAGCGGCTATGCGCCCCACGCTCCCCCAGATACCCCAGGGAGCCGGGCCTCCTCCTGCGGCCCCTGAGGCCCCCTCACAGCTGTGCCTCCCGGGTCCCCTGCCCGTGGCAAGGAGGCAGCGAGGCCCCCGGGGCCCCAGGTCAAGGCCTGGCCTTAAGCAATGGGCACCTCATCTGGGACCCGAGCCACACACACAGGAGTCACGACAGCCCCCATTCTGCTTCCCCCCCCCCAGGGATACGGGGTAGTCCCTGCGCCCCGGCTTTGAAACAGCGCTGACGGCCTTCCGTTTTCCCAGGGGGATCCTGTCACTTTTACTTGTTTTGTACAGTACCTAACCTTGAGGTTCATGTAAACAGGTGTTTACTAAATTATTTTAATAATGACAGCCATGGCTGGGAGTGTTGTTTCATTATCAGAACGTTTAGCACTTATGTCACTAAATATTTAGCACCTGATATTTTGCACAATTCCCCGTGCCCTTTTTTTTTTTTTTTCTAAATCAGTCTCCTGCTCTCCTCTGCAGAGCCCACCACCAATTTAGGCAACAGTGGGGACAGAACCCAGGAGCAGACTAAATCAGCGCGATCATCTCGCTAAGTAGTGTAGTTGTTAAGTCTCCAGGTGTTTCCCAAACAACCCCTCAGCTTTCTTTAGCCCACCCTGGAAAATAAAATTGTCTACCGATTTCGAATGCAGAGCGCAGATTCCAGAGTCCCCACGGGGACCGGCGGGACGCTGCTGGCTGACTGGTCACCACCACATGGCAAACGGCCAGACCCCAGCAGGAGGCTCCCGGGACAGGAGGAGGGTGCTGCAGCCACGCCCTCGATTCCCAGCTCGGCGGCCAGGGCTCTCGGACCCAGGAACTCGCTACAGCAACCGAGAAAGCTGAGCGGAGAAAGGGATAGAAAGGAAAACACCGGGAGCTGGAACACATCACTGAAAATTAGAACAAATCTCAGTTACTTCCTAACCCAGGTCTCGGGAGCTTTGCTGCCATTACCCAGCATGGGACCAGCCAGATTCGTAAACAGCTGTGAAGTGTACCCAGTTGTTTTTGTGTTTTTTCCCCGAATAAAGTTAGGAAAATGTCTTTTTTGCCTTTTAGCTGACAAGCTCTGCAACCCTACCGGCCAGGCTCTCCAGCTCCCACACTCCAGGTTGGCCTCAGGCTGGGCCTGGGACCCCCAGGCCCCTCTGGTTACCAAGCCCTGGTGAGAAAATTAATACGGGGAGGAAATTAATATAGGGCCGTAACAGGTTCGGCCGAGCAGAATGCCGCCTGTGCTAGAGATCAAGGCAAGGCTGGGGCAGGAGAGCGAAATCCAAAGTGGGTTCGTTACCGGAGAGAGGGTGAGAGGTCGGCGAGGGCGGGTCGTGCTGGGGGCCCCTGGTGTGCGTGCGGCGGGCACTCTGGTCTTCGGAGGCCTCCGCCCTGGGGCAGGCACGCAGACGAGGCACAGCAGCAAGAAGTGCCCTGCAGAGCCTCGGCCCCCTTGCCCAGCCCCGCAGGTGCCCCTCCTGACTCCCAAGCCCTGGGGCGCCACCTCCTGGAAGAGGCAGAAAGCACACCCCCCTCTGGTCTGGGGGCTGCGTTCATCCGCCAAGCGTCAAGGCCTGTGCTAGGAGGTGGGGATGCAAAGATCAGCAGGGCCTCAGACCCCCACCCAGGACGCCCCTGCGTCTCCTTTTGCATCTGTCTTACACCCAGAAGAACCCACCTCGGGCAGTTTTAAATCACAGAGAAAACAGAAGGAAGAGTCCCAAGTCATCCCCGAGACTCAGGGGCCAACGGCTCACCATCTACTGTACCTGCAGCATCTACCTGTAGAGAACCATTCACCCAAGGTGAGGCACCAATGTGCAACGGTGTGAGGGCTGCATGACCAGTATTCCTGTCTGCTACGCGCCGGGTCCCCAAAGGGCTCTAGGCTCTTGTGCAATCTATTTAAAATAGCTTTTCCTTATTCAGTGTGTGTGTGTGCACATTTAAATATTGTTAGCACGTGCTCCATGGAAGTAAGGAACAACTGATTCTGGTAATATATTCTATTGTATAGTACTCTGATACACTGGAAAGTACGTGAGAAGTACTAGGAACAATATCTGGAACCTCAAGAGCCCTTTTTCTCCGGGTTCCTCCACGCAGAATCCAAGAAGAAGCAGCTAATGTCGTGCTTTCTTCAACCTGTGCAAGCTGAGGTGCGGGTAACAGTGCTCTCTGACCACTGATCGTGATTATTATTACTTTATCATGATGATTTCTGTTCTGCTGCATCGCTAAGCAGTGCTCTGAAAAGAAAAGCACAATGTGTCTTCCACTCCCGGAACACGTTTCCCCCTCTGCCTTGTCTCCAGCAGATAAGGGACATTCTGATGTTTTATTTGTTAAATGGTTGACTATTAAGAAACTCATTTGCTAGCTGGAGGCTGCAATGGAAAATCGGCCCAGAAAAGTGGGAGGCTGGCGTGGGACCAGAGCAGATGGGGCGCTGGAGGTGAGGGGAGGCCCACGAGCCCCTCCCTGCCTGAACCCAGGGTCGGGGGCCAGCCCTCAGGGAACCTGCGGGCTGTTCCAACGTGCTGGCCCCCGCCTCCACACCCCGACTCCCAACACACACACACCCCACTGCAAAACTGGGGCAAAAGGCCTTGCACTGATCTACTCGAGTCTGTTGGGAAGAGGAGGATGTAACCCTCGCCCCGGGCAACTTTTCCAGTCCTCCACTCCGCTGTCACCGCCCAACGTAATGCTCCTCTTCCCTCTCTGCTCCTGAAACCCTAACCCTGGGTATGTTTCATCGCCCCGTTAGTTACGAAGCCACAGCAACCCCTTCCCGGCAGACGTTCCTGCTCCTCCAGGTCTGCCCACCCACCTCCGTCACCCTCCTCCCCTCCTGCCCCAGGAAGACCCCAGCAATGCCAACAACAGGGCGGGGGGGAGATGGAGGGGAGACAGGGATCCTGGTGCTCTTACACCTGAAAACCGCATCCGGGAAAGGAGGCAAAACTGCTCTGTGAATTATATAATCACTGCGGCTTCAAGGGAGAGGACTGGGATCCAGGTTGCCATAGTGTCTGTGGCGCGTGGCTGGGAAGGCGGCGCCCGGCCACGCTCCCTGCTGCCGGCCCCTCCATCTTCCCCACAGACCTCGCGGGGCCGCGGCTCCTACTTTGAGTGTCTGCTCCCTGCACACGGCTGGGGAGGGCGCGCTGGGGCACGAAGGGGCAAAAGGAAGGAAGGAAAGGGCCAGAAAGGGTTTGTCCTGCATGGAGAAGAGGCCTTGTGAACTGCTGAGGATTTGCTGAGGATTATCACCACGTGAATAATAATTATGACCACAGGCCACTGCCATTGTCAGTGACAGCGAGGACGTGGCCACTGGGCTCTCCCCTTCAAGGCCGCCTGGACTGAGCTGGGAGCCTGGAGGGGAGAAAGCCATCCCCGCTCTTCACAAACATCACCCTTTCTTTTGTGTCTCTCCTGGCCTCCCTCCGAATCCATCCACGACTCCATCAGGAAGGGGACAGGGGAACAGGTAGGGGTGGGGCACGGGGTAGAGAAATCCAGGGACAGAGCTGCCCTTGTGACCCCAAAGTCCTGGCTCACCCTAGAACCCACGACCCTTGACACAATCCTTGCACCAAAAGAGGCCAAAATTCCCCCACTGCCGCCCAAGCTGGAGATCAGTTTCAGGCAAGCTGCCTGGCAGCCTCTGGTTCTAAAGGGTAGGGGCTCTGCCTGCTAGTGGTGGGGCTGGGGGCCTAAGGAGGGAGGAGGCTGGAAAGAAGAGGGAGGGATGGAGACAACCCCTCCACCAGGCTGTCCTCAGAGGAGCACCTGATGTGCCCAGGAAGTAGCAGGACCAACAGCGACAGGTATGGAGAAGGAAGAGATTGGAAGGAAGAGTGTAAACAGGGAGGCTTGGGAAACGGAGAGACAAGGCAGAGCCTGCACCCAGAGGCAGAGGAAGCCACGGGGAAGGCAGAGACGGAGCTGGAGGCGGCCGCACTCCAGCAAGACCGTCCCTCTCCGCTCCATCATAATCTTAATTGCTGAGCAGTGCCAAAAAAATAATAACTTGTTAATACGGGCGGCGGGGGAGGGGGTGAGGGAGAAAGTTTCCAGGAAGTGGGGAGTTGCCTGAAAGCCTTTCCCCCTTGCAGGGGGAGCTGCTGACACTTGATGCCAAGGATGGAGATGCTGGGAAAACACTGGGCGACAGTGTGCAGCCGCGTGAGCTCGGCACACCCTTTTATTATTGCCTTAAAACATGAAAAAGCAGAGCCCACACACCGCCCGAATTCTAACCGCTGACATCCTCAGGTGCTAGCCCACATGTGGGTGCGAAGAAGAACACACGGGGCGTGGGCGCGCGGGGGTCAGTGGCCGCAAAGAGGTGGGTGGGTGTAGGTGAGCCGGAGAAGAGGGACACGGGCGGGGGGAGGGAGAGAGAGAGATTGAGAGAGAGATGGGGGGAGGCGGTCCACAGGGAGAGGGAGAGAGAGGGAGAGGGGAAGGGAGAGGCGCCAAGACTCGAAGCCGCCCCCCTGGAGCGCGCTGCCCGGGCGGGGGCGCCGGCCGGCCTGGTGCGGGGCGCGCGCGCGCGCTCCCAGCCGCGCCCGGGCGAGGCGAGGACCCCGGCCCACCGGGCTGGGGCGTCGCCGGCCGGGTAGTCGGGCTCTCCCGGCGAGCGCGAGCCAGCGAGGCCGGAGCAGACACTTGGGAACTTTTCCCCTCGCCCGGAATTCTCCGGACGCGCGGCTCGGGGGCCGCGGGCGCGGGCGGGGGAGGGGCGGGGATTTTCCGCTCGGGCTCCGCGCGGTTCGGCCAGGGTCTCGCGGGCCCCCGGCCGCTGAGGGAGAAGGACGCGCGGCGGGGACCGGCCGGGGCCGCGGGGCGCGGCGGCGGGGTCCAGCCTTACCTTGGTGGTTTTCCTCCGGAATGTACATCCTCGTGTTTTCATTGACCATGGACCAAGAATTGTTTGAAAAGGAGAAGAAGCCACAAAGAGGAAGAAATGTCAAACACGCCCGAGCGGGTCTGCACTAATCCCTCCTCCGAGGCCGGCGGCTTTCGTGCAAAATTCGAGGAAGCCGTGGATCTGCAGTCGCTCTTCTTCCCTTCTGATGATTACCTGATTCCCATTATTGCATCAAACACCAAAAACTGATCCTTTCCACTACTGCCTCCTTCAGTGAAATTGTAATGCATCCTCAGCACATCCGGGCCCCTTCCAAGAATTCAGCGCCGCACCTCTGGCGGCCACAGCATTTGAAAAAATAAATGGGGAGGCAGAGCGAGAGGAGGCGGAAGGGGAGAGGGGAGCGCGGACCCCAGGGCGGGAGAGGCCCGCCGGCCGCCGGCCTGAACCGTCTCCGCCCGCTCTCGGCGCGTCCTCCCCGGCCCTGCTCCGCTTTTTCTGCCCGAAGGTCCGGCGAGTCCCGAGGGCGAGGAGGCAGGAAGGCGCCGCCGCTCCGGGCCGCGCCGCGCGCCGCTCTGGCAGGAGCTGTTTCTGCAGAGGCGGCGAGAGGGAGCCGCGGGCAGGAGCGCGGAGCGCGGCGCTCACCCCGCGGCCCGCCGCCCCGCCCGCCAGCCCGGCGCGCCCCAGGCGGACGCTCTGAACGCTTCCAGATGTGGCGGCGGCGCGCGGGGCCCGGCGCACGGCGCGGGGCGCACGGCGCGGGGCGCGCAGCGCCGACTCGAGCGCAGCTCGAGCCCCCGCTCGCCCCGCCGCCCGCGCCTCGGCCCGCATGCCGCCCGGACACACCCCTCGCGCCCCGCCCCGGCCCCCGTGTCCTGCGCGGCCCCCTCAGCGGCGAGGCCTCGGGCGCGCAACTCCAGGAGGAGGGGCCATCTGCCCACCTAGAGTCTCTGCGGATCGGGCCACTGCGCGAAGCAGCAAAAGGAGCCGCGGCGCCACGGCGCTGTTTGGTGGATTACGACCAGGGCGGTTGCACGAGTGGCGTGGATGCGGAGAGACGGGGGCAGAGAGAGAGGGCCCGAGAGGCGGAGCCTCCTGGCGAGGCACTGGTGCCCAGATGTCTGAGCAGACTAATAGACCCGGGTTTTCTTAATTCCTCCGAGGCCGCCGAGCACGTGTGCTACCAGGATATGCTCACCTTCTCCTCTTAATTATTTCTGCCACTCCGGCGGGAAGCTGTTGAGCGCCTGTCCTTCCCGGAGCAGCAAACCTTTCTCCCCGTCCCTCAGGCAGCCACTGAAGGTCCATGGCACCCCCTGCAGGCCCGGGCGCCTGAGAGCGGGGCTGCCTGAGCCCTGGCAGGGGTGCCTACAGCTCCCTCTTGGGAAAACGTCCCCCTTCCTACCCTCAGACCCCCCCCTCCCCATCCGCACTCCTCCTCGGGGGAGCCCATCCAGCTCGGTGTGTCCAGCCCAGACCTCCCTTCCTGAACGCCGGGCTACCCAGCGCACTCGGTCTCCGCCCGGAGGCGGACGGACATCTCAAACCTAACATTTCCAAACGCCGAACTCCTTATTCTCTGTGCAAAAGCTGCTCAACAGCCTCCCCATCTCAGCGGATGGGGCCAAAAACCTGGGGTCGTTCTTGGCTCCTTTCTCTCTCATTCTCTCATCTGGTGCTTCGGGAAATCCCGAAAAATCGTGCATGTGACCGCTTCTCAGTTCCCCCGCTGCTACCCCGAGGCCTGAGCCGACATGGTCCCTCACCTGAGTTCCCGCAGAGGCTGCTGCCCCGCGTCTACCCTCCCTCCCCTCCTTTGGTATCTTCTCAATATGGCATCTAAAGGGACCTGTCCCCGCACCCCACTGCGCAAACCCCCCGGAGGTCTCCAGTTCACTTAGTAAAAGCCAGGTCCTCAGAGCAGCCTCCAGGGACCCACAGAAACAGCGGGTACAGCTACTCTTACGGCCTCCCCTACTGGTCTGCCACTGCTCCAGCCTCACTAGCTCCTAGCACTGCCTGGACTCTGCAGGAACACCTCTCCCTCTCTGTCACACACACACACACCCCTGGAGCCCTTTGCTCTAGCTGTCCCTACTGCCTGCAACCCTCTCCTCAGCTATCCACCTGATGAACCCCTCACTTTCTTCAAGACTGCTCAAATCTCACTTTCTCAGCGAGGTTCACCCTGACCACCGTACTTAGTACATTCAGACCTCAGTATCCGCGGGTTGCGAAGCCGCGGATGCAGAACCGCGGATACAGAACCGCGGGTTGGGGGGTGGGGGGACTAAACGACACTATTTTGTAAAAGGGACTTGAGAACCCACGGACTTTGATATATGCGGAGGTCCTGGAACCAATCCCCCAACCAGCCCCTCCAGCGCTCACAATCTCCCCTTTCTCTACTTTTTAATTGGTATTTAATCCCTGTCTAACATACTGTACTACTTATTCATTCATTGTATTGTTTACTGTCTGTATTCCCCACTAAAATGTAAATCCCATGAGGGCAGGGATCTCTGTCCTTTTTGTTCACCAGTTTATCTCAAGTGTATAGAACAATGTCTGGCAGAGGGTAGTTAATAAATATGTGTGGAATGAGTGTATGAGTACCTGAGATGCCACCATTCACTGCATCAAAATGCCTCCATCGGCACTCTCGTTCATGTCTGAAACCTCACTGCTCCAGCCCCATTTCTTTGGCCGAGGGTTTGGGCCCCAGCTTAAAATGCAAAGGCGCCTGTGAGACGCATTAAGCTTTATACGTTATCTTCAGTCTACTGTGAACAGTGGTCTAGAGAAATCTGGCCTCTTTACCATTCTGGTGTGTTCATCCTCAATTTTCAAGCTAAGAGAGAAAATCAGAAATGACACAAATCCGAGTATCGCTTCCATTTAGCTTTAGGGTGCATTATAGGCCTGTGTCTCAGAGACCCGTGCGCCTGTTTGTTTAAACTAATATTAAAATCAGTTTGCCCCCCTTTACACACTGCAGTACAGGAATAATAACAGTAGCTAACACTGCTGAGTGCCCTGGGCTGTGATAGGTGTTTTACCGGCATTATCTCCCTTAATCCTCGTTGCAAGGATAAGGCTGGTATTACTGTTGTGATTACTATCCCCATTTAACAGATGTGGAAACTGAGACTTAGAAATTTTACGTGTCCAGAGTCATCCAGCTGATAAACTGCAGAGCCTGGACTTAGTCCAGGAGGGTCTGACTCCAAACACGTGTTGGTACTGTGATCCTATGCTCAAAGTGGTGACCGAGGGTCAGCTGGGGCAGGGCAGGGGACCGAGCAGTTTAAAGTGACAGTAAAATGATTGCAAAGTGTGACCCAGGGAATTCACAGGGAGCCCGGTAACTGAGAGCGGGTGCCCTGTGTCAGGGGCACAGATGGGATTTGCAGCCAGGCTTTTCTCAGGGTGTAAATCTAGCAAGTAAATATTACCTTCATGCCTCTCTAGTTTCGTTTTTCACTTCTTTTTCCAGCTGTGAAACGTGTTCTTTCCCTTCCAGAGAAAGGTACTTCCTAAATATTTGGTCTTGCAATGAGCACCCATATCTCGGCTTCTAACTTTGGAACACAGCCTTCAGTGCTCCCTTTCCAGGGCACAGATTCTCAACGTGACAAACGGAAACCATCCTGAATTCCGAGTGGGGGTTTGGGAGATGGTGGGAGCCGAGGAGGAGGATCTTTCTATCTTTCCTGGAGTGATTTGACTCTCTGGTGAAGGCGCTCTCCCCTCTGCCCTCCCTGGGCGCTGTGTGTGTGCACTCTTCCCGCGTGGTGTGTGGTGTAATGTCTGGATGCAGATGTGCCTTTTCTCCGCCCCCCTTCCCGCTACATCTTAAATGTCTTCAGAGAGAGAAATGTTTCATTTTTCTTTGTGCAAAGCATAATGCTTGGTATATAGGGACACTCACTGTATGTTGAGTGCCTGATTCACTCTGGAAAAGATTCCTTAAATGACCACAAATATTTCCTTTGGAAGCAATTAAGACTGTAATGAATTTGTTAATTACAGTTCATTTGTAAGACTGAAAAACTTGGAAACAATCTAAATATCCAACAAAAAAGGTAGTTTAAATGATAACAGTAAGAGATTATTACAGCAGCCACTATGGAAAACGGTATGGAGTTTCCTTAAAAAACTAAAACTAGAGTTACCATATAATCCAGCAATCTGACTCCTGGGCATATATCCAGAAAACTCTAATTCGAAAAGATACATGCACCCCAGTGTTCATAGCAGCATTATTCACAATAGCCAAGACATGCAAGCAACCTAAATGTCCATTGACAGATGAACAGATAAAGAAGATGTGGTATATTTATACAATTTCTACAATGGAATATTACTCAGCCATAAAAAAGAATGAAATAATGCCATTTGCAGCAACATGGATGGACCTAGAGATTGACTTCACTTCCTGATGCCCAGTTTCTAGGAAATGGAGCTAATAGTGGTACCTCCCTCTCCGGGCGGGGGCAAAAATTAAATCAAATAATCCAGGTGAAGCATGTGGAATGTGTGTGCTGGCTGTTACCATCCTTCACCCCCACAAGAAAACCATGTCGAGGGGCTACTCTGGGCCCCAACCTCTCCCCAGCCCAGCCAAAGAGCCTGACCAGCCCCATTCTGCAGGTGTGAAATGGCAGCTAAGAGGTTATCTTTCTTCCCCAAGATTGCTTGGTCAGTAAGTGATAGAATTGGAATTTGAGCCCGGGTCTATGCAGATCCCCTCTACACGAGACATTTCAGGCTCGGAACTAAAATGGAGGGGAGGAAGGGGAAAACTCTCCCAGCTCACGATTCAGAGAGCAGGGCTGATGAGGGTGCAGACTGACCCCGACATCAAACTCAATCTCTCCTCCTCGCCTCCTTGTCCGGAGGCCGCAGGACAGACCAGATCCCTGCAAACCCGCCGGGGTGTCTGTACGTGTTGCATTTAAGGAAAAGGCTCCTGGCAGCTTACCCCACCTGAAGCCCAAGGGGAGGCCAGAGTGTTTGGAGGTGAGGGGGGCTCAGCCGAAGCATTCTCAGATCACAGGGGTGACAACGGGGGATCACGCCCACCTTTGTGATCTCCAGCAACTTAATCACCCAAGACAGGCAGTGGCAAGACGGTGGCCAGCCTGCCCTGGCGACTGGCTCTCCCTGTGGGAGAATTCATACCGGACGTGTGGGTGCAAATTGTGGGTCTCTCTCTGGGTCAGCAAGACAGCAGTCCAGGCCAAGTCATGCAGCTGGCCAGTACCCCTCCTCTGCAAAACGGGGCCATGGGGCCCCATGGCCCACAACTCTTTGCAAAGAGAAGCTGATGCAAGAAAAGAGCTGAAGGGTTGAAATGATTTTCTTAGCATCTTGTCAAGGCCCCGGAGAAGTTCGTTTCCTGTGGGTGAACTTCTGACCCCTTCAGACCCAGCTGCCCACTTCTGAGGGGCTCACAGGCCACCACGGACACACGTTCCCACATGTCTTAGTGTCCCTAGGGCTGCCCAAACAATGACCACACACTGGGTGGTTTAAGACAACACACATATTTTGTCTGTCAGTTTTGGAGGCTAAAAGTCTGAAATCCAGCAGGGTCCCACTCCCTTCAGGGGCCCCAGGGGACCGGTCCATTGGCCTCTTCCACCTTCTGGTGGCCACAGACACCCCTTGGCTTTTTTTTTTTTAAATACAAATTTATTTATTTATTTATGTTTGGCTGTGTTGGGTCTTCGTTGCTGCACGCGGGCTTTCTCTAGTTGTGGCGAGTGGGGGCTATTCTTCGTTGCGGTGCACGGGCTTCTCATTGTGGTGGCTTCTCTTGTTGCGGAGCACGGGCTCTAAGCCCGCGGGCTTCAGTAGTTGTGGCACTCGGGTTTCAGTAGTTGTGGCTCGCGGGCTCTAGAGCGCAGGCTCAGTAGTTGTGGCACACGGGCTCAGTAGTTGTGGCATGTGGACTCAGTAGTTGCGGCATGTGGACTCAGTAGTTGCAGCACACAGGCTCTAGAGCACAGGATCAGTAGTTGTGGTGCACGGGCTTAGTTGCTCCGCGGCGTGTGGGATCTTCCCGGACCCGGGCTCGAACCCGTGTCCCCTGCATTGGCAGGCAGATTCTCAACCACTGCGCCACCGGGAAGCACCCCCCTTGGCCTTTGACCACATCCCTCCTGGCTCTGTCTCTTTGTCCCTTTGCCTCCTCCTCGTGGCCTGTCAAGTCTCTCGAGGACACTTGTCATTGGATTTAGGGCTCCTGGATAAGCCAAGATGACATCTCCCTCTCGAGATCCTTAAGGTAACTAAGTATGGTCACCGTCAAGGTTCTGGGCGTCAGACGTGGACACACATGTTGAGGGACCACCATTCAACCCGCGACACGGCCTTAACATGCCCTAAGTCTCTTCACCACATCCTTTGAATCCCACGTCCAACCGTTACTAGTTACGGAAACTTTGGCTAACTCCCTCTGGCTCTCTCTCTCTCTCTCTCTCTCTCTCTCTCTCTCTGATTTATAAAATGGAAGTGATGGATGTATGTCAAGACTTAGTGAAGTGAGTGGTAAATAAGTCCAGCGTTGCCGCCTACGTTGAAGGCACCCCTTTCCCTCAGTGCTCGATCCCACACTTAAAACAACTCTGTGGGGAAACATTACCCCCCAGTTTCTAAATTAGAGAAACTGAACTCCTGGGAAGTTAAGTAACTTGGCCACACAGCTCAGCGGCTAGGAGTGGACCTGACTTTTTTAAAAGTTTATTTTATTGACGTATAGTTGATCTACAATGTTGTGTTAATTTCTGCTGTACAGCAAAGTGATTCAGTTATACGTATATGCACATACTTTTTTATACACTTTTCCAGTATGGTTTATCACAGGATATTGAATATAGTTCCCTGTGCTATCCAGCAGGACCTTGTGGTTTATCCATCCTATATCTAATAGTTTGCATCTACCAACCCCAAGTTCCCAGTCCATCCCTCCCCCACCTCCTCCCCCTTGGCAGCCACAAGTCTGTTCTCTGTGGGAGTGGACTTGACTTTAAACCCAGAGCTCATCCTGCTGTCCAGCCTCCCTACCCCTTTACCTTCCTCACTATTCCAGGCTGGGGAGAAACTGTTTTCTTAACGTAATCCAGAAGGTGCCCCCTTCAGTAGGCCTTCCAGAACCTTTCTCCTCTAACCAGCTTTTACAAACGTTCTCTCCTCTCCTTCTACCCTTCTGGATGCATCCTGAGTTCTTGGTTATCTTCCAAACATGGTCCTGAGAGTAAACATCTTTCTCTGGCCATCAGAAGTCAGCTGTTAACTCTTGTTCAATTCACAGCCCTCCAATTAATATAACTCTTGGTCATTTCACCTTTCCCTTGATATTTCAGCTGGCTTTCAATCTATAATGTCTTCTCTCTCTGACCCTGGTTTTTCCCCTTCTTGCCCATGGAAGAAGAATAAATGATGGCTCAGTTCATATTTGTGCTCTGGATTATTCCTTCCTGAAGGGTCACTTTGCATGCATCTCTCTTAGAATTCCATGGCATTAATTTCCAGCTTGCTTTCCTACAGTATCAGAAACCATGTTAGACTAGAAAATTTCTGCTTCCTGATCTGACATAGGTCAGGTAATGCTTTGCCTGACATTTGGGCAAGGGCACCTCATTAAACAAAAAAGGATATTTGTTCCCTACGCCTCTTTTTCAAAGAGATGGTCTGTTCTCTCTCTTTTTTTTTTTAATACAGCAAGTTCTTATTAGTTATCTATTTTATACATATTAGTGTATATATGTCAATCCCAATCTCCCAATTCATCCCACCACCACCCCTCCCCCACTTTCCCCGCTTGGATGTTCTGTTCTGATTGTAGATTCTAGGGCTCTGTTAGAGGGATACTCTTGGGTCAACCTACAGCAGTCTCTTCCCCGTATCAAATCTACAGGAATAGTAATACAGGGCACGCAGATAGGAGTCATTCCAAATATTTACATTCTCAGGAAGGAAACCCAAATGCCCTCTGACTGATTCCACCTTGGTACCAGACCTGGCTTAGTCACTCTATCTTCTGAGCTGTTGAAAGGCAATTTTCCAAGACCCGGGGGTAGAGAAGTTATTACTAATCATCACCACCCTCACAGTGAGTTCAGTGCCCCATAATACAACTGGATACCAACTCAGACAAAGCCAAGTCCAGGGGCTTACACAAAAAGGGTGCCTCCTGAGAGGTGACCGTCGTTAACTTGCCAAATGACTTCCGTTCAACAGCCAGCTGGAGCCCAGCGCAACCAAGACCTTGGCAGCTTTCAAGCATGGCAGGACACTCCCAACCATCTCCTCATACTACCCTGCAGAGCTAGCTCTGCCCCTGGAGAGGCCTTAGGTCAAGGTCATACTTGAAGACAAGTGTCATTCCTGCAAAGTTTACCAGTTTTGCCATATTCCGTTTCAGATTCAAATTTTCTGCCCTTCTCATGTTCCGCCCTGTTTCTATAATCACTGTTCACAATGAATATAACCTCATTATTTTATTATTAATCACCAAACCTTGGGAATCACTTTTTTCCAAACTGACTAAGGCTGCTTATAAAGTGACACCTAAATAAACTTCTACTACAGTTTAGTTCCAAGAACGTTCTGTTTGGCCACACGGAAGCATTCACGTCTCACCTGTATTTGGACACACTATTGGGCTGGTTCTGACCAGTGATACGCGAGTAGAGTGAGGTGTGTCACTTTCAGGTTGAGATAATGAGAGGCCTGTTGGGATGCTCCTTTTCTCTCTTCTGCCACGAAGTCCAGATGGAGCAGCTACAAGACGGATCCATCGGCCGGGATCCCAGAGTGGCTTTGTGAAGCAGAGCTTCTCCCACTGACCCCGTCCGGACATGTAGCACACGCCAGAAATAAGCTTTTATTATACTAAAGCCCCAATAATTTGGAAGTCATTGCCAACGTATACCATTGCGTATCCTGACTAACACACTGATGTAAGCCAGCAACTCCGTGTGTGCCCCATGTGTGGTTAGAGATGCACCAAGTTCTGATTAGTTGAACTGATTTCCATTCCAATCATCATAAAAATCAGTCAATGATTCTCATTCATAAGAAGGAAGGTTGTAACCATAAAGATCTTGTGATGGAGGAATGCTGAGAGCGTTTATAATTTATGTAGCATACCATTGTTTTTGTTTGTTCTAGATACATCAGTGACAGTATCCATTTCAATTGATTTTACAGACAAAATACCCCCAAACACATTTCCTTCTTTAAGTCTGCTGAAAGTACAGGTGTATTTATGCCTATATTTTTTTTTTAATAAATTTATTTATTTATTTATCTATTTATTTATTTTTGGCTGTGTTGGGTCTTCGTTTCTGTGCGAGGGCTTTCTCCAGTTGCGGCGAGCGGGGGCCACTCTTCATCGCGGTGCGCGGGCCTCTCACCGTCGCGGCCTCTCCCGTTGCGGAGCACAGGCTCCAGACGCACAGGCTCAGTAGTTGTGGCTCACGGGCTTAGTCGCTCCGCGGCATGTGGGATCTTCCCAGACCAGGGCTCGAACCCGTGTCCCCTGCATTGGCAGGCAGATTCTTAACCACTGCGCCACCAGGGAAGCCCTATGCCTATATTTTTTTATTCCTCTCTCAATATGTTTTCTTAAATTTATTTTTATTGGAGTACATTTGCTTTACAGTGTTGTTAGTTTCTACTGTACAGCAAAGTGAATCAGCTATATGTATACATATATACATCCTATGCCTATATTTATATTGAATAACTTATGAAAACTATTCTTATGTGGGTGAATCAGCACATGTTGACACTTTCCCAAATGGGCTCAGAAAGTGTTTGGAGTAGTTTTGGGCATCTTCAAACTTGTACGAGGAACCCATGTGGTACCTGGAAGGGTTTTAATGGAATCAGTTTCCAGAGCCTCAAATTTCCTATGCACCCAATCTTAACACTGGTCTGAGGACAAGCTGGGGCGGAAGTTGTCCATTCTCTTCGGACCCATCACAACCATCCGTCTCCCATGCTACAGAGGAGAGACATACCTGTCACACACACCCCCATCCTTCCATGTCCATCTCCCTGTGACGTGAGTCTCTCCAGGCACCAAAGACGGAGGCATTTGAAACATGTGTCTAGAAAGCCTCCTTTAATCAGGGCCCACACCGCTCCAACCATCCGTCTCTTTAAGAGATACATTTCTAACACCATTTAAATTTTATATTGATAATTACTTTTAAAGCTCATCATGTAATTGTGTTGTTTTGGTCAGTTGTAACACTAATAATATTTTTAGTGATAGTTGAACCCAGAAGAAATTGGTGGCACCGAGCCTTATAGTGACAGGAATTTTATTTTAATTTAAATATCAATTTATATCTCTTTTTGTGGCAGAGCAGTGTGATAGCATGATCAATGAAAGACTTTCAAGCATAAAAATATCTCGTATCGGGGCTTCCCTGGTGGCGCAGTGGTTGAGAATCTGCCTGCTAATGCAGGGGACACGGGTTCGAGCCCTGGTCTGGGAAGATCCCACATGCCACGGAGCAGCTGGGCCCGTGAGCCACAACTACTGAGCCTGCGCGTCTGGAGCCTGTGCCCCGCAATGGGAGGGGCCGCAATAGTGAAAGGCCCGCACACCGCGATGAAGAGCGGTCCCCACACCGCGATGAAGAGTGGCCCCCACTTGCCGCAACTAGAGAAAGCCCTCGCACGAACCGAAGACCCAACACAGCCAAAAATAAATAAATAAATAAATAAAGTAGCTATAAAATTAAAAAAAAAAAAAAAAAAAATCTCGTATCGGGGTAAAACTTTATGGAGGGAATGGAATGGAACAATGTTTCCAAGGAGAAAAAGAAATGATGCGAAATATTTGTTTTTTAAAAAAAGAGCTTTTATATATTTTTGAACAGATAATAGAAGGTTTCAAATAGCTCGGGTGTTTATATTTCATTGGAAACTTTTTAAAGAGTGATACAACAATTTTATTTTACTTTAAACTGTCAAGATCTACAAAGCACCAGAAATTGCATCACTTACAACCATTTAAACTTATCATGAAAATTTGGGGATGTCACTTGAAATGTATGATGAGGCACGTACTTTTTCAAAACTCTTTTTGGGGGCTATGCAAGCAAAGCGGTGTGGAGACTCCCAATTGGACACAGCCCAAGGCCCTGGGAGGCCCCAGCCGGCCCGGCCACTGAGCCTGTATTTATATGGAATAAAGGCAGGCGACAGGCAACATGTGAACAGCCCCGGTTCCTGTTCTCACTCTGCCTTCCATCCCCAACACGGTCTTGAAGGATTTGCCTCCCTTCCCAAGGTTTTTACCCTGAGCTCCTTGGAGAAAGAAATGCAGTGTCTCGCGGTCACGTTATCCCAGAGGGGGCACGGCCCCGCAAACCCTCCCGATGGGGTCTTTTTGACCCCAGATTGTTTGCATTTTACTCCATGACAGAATCGTTCCATCTGTAAGTATGGTTTTCATCAGTAAACGCCAAACAGAACAGGCCCTGGGACTTCACTGCTTGTATTTACCCTTTCAATGATATGAGATTGAATTCTGCCTGCCTCAGAAGCCATACTCTCCATTCTGGACTCCAGTCGGGATTCATCAGGTGGATGTGAATCTGTTGTGCTTTCGGTCACCGTCAAGGAGCCACGAGGGTTAGGTATTGGAATGAACTCTGGGTTCAAAGCCTGTTCCTGCTCCTGCCCAGCTGTGTGACTTTGGCCAAGCCTCTCATGGCCTGTGAGTATCAGCTCTCTCAACCACCAACTGGGAGACCCCCCAGGAGAGGGGTCTGAGTGCAAGATGACGTATTAGTATGAAAATGCGAGGTAAGTAGAAGTATAGACACAGTGGGGTATTTATTACCGGGAAGATGGGATTTTACAACATCTCTGACCATCGATAGCAGGACCCAGTGATCACGCCCGGTCCAACCTAAACATCATTAACCACAGTTCCAGCCCTTTTCTTTTTGTCTTTTTTCCCTCTTTGGAAAAAGAGAACATTTGGCCTCCATCTCTTACATAAGAGCCTGTTATCTATTTGAACCAATTCTTCAGAAAGTCAAGAGCACTTAGCATCTCCACGTCACCCGGCCTACACTAGACCTTGATAACCAAATCCTGCCAAATTTCTCAGGCAATTAGACTTCAATAATTTCATCTAAGTAACCATTTTCTGCCTGGAAATTTCCCTTCAGACTCTGAAAGCAAATCCTGGAGGGGTAGGAGTTGGATTACCTAAATTGTTTGCTGTCAAGTCTATGCATTTAGCTAAGGCCCCATCAAGATGGATTGTTCTGCAGAGGGCAGAGCAAGTTCCATTTCCAGGGGCTCATCAATGTTACTCCAGCTTGGTGAGTGCGGGGCTAAAGCATTTCCCATCATACAAAGACCTGTGCCATTGTCAATACTTTTTAAAATGCCCAAATTATGAATGTTTTTTTTAAAAAAAAAACAAAAAACAGAGTTTTACTGTCCAACCTCAAAAATCTGCTGGCTACCCTTCTCACGGCTGAGGTCATGGGTGAGCCTCCACTGGGCAGGAAAGCAGCACCTGGGCGGAGGGGAAAAAAGTTGAATGAAGAGGGGATGACTTGAAAGAAAAACATGGTGCTGTCATGCTTTCAACAAAGTGGCCAAGCAGACAAATGGGTCTCTGCCATCCTCCATCTCTTTGCATAAACCCTGCCCCCCACCTCCAGAAGCATCTCTCAACAGCTACAAGATGTTCCATGGAAACCCAAGGCCTGTAACCCTTGCCCCGACACAGGGATGTTCTCTGCTACCCTGAGGGCCCCATGGTCCAAGATCATCCCTCCTTTCTTCTCTCCTTCATCCTGGCTTCCAGCCCCCACCCTTGGCATCTGTCTGGCATCCTTTGCTTCCTGTAAGTCGCAGCTCCATCACGTCCCAAAGCCTGCTCAGGTGGGTGAGACGTCCCTTCCTCTGTCCCCCACAGAGCCTTGTAGACATCTGTCTCAAGCACCAGTTATGCTGCTTATTATTTATTATTTGTTTATTTGGTCATTTCTTTACTTCCTGTCTCTTCAACTAGACTTTGAGCATCTCAAGGGCAAGAACCATGTTCTACTTGCCTTTAAATTTCCTTTCCCAAGGATAGTGCTCGGCTCCTAGTAAATGCTTAAGAAACATTTGATAAATGAATGATGTCCTATAATACTGAAGGTGGTGAGGAGTTGATCCAAAGGAACCATTGCCAGCCTGTTGCAGGTTGGTAGAGGAGATATTTCGGGACCAGGAGACCTGCCCCCTCCTTCCCCCAAATATTTCACAACGGTATGTACATGAAAGGCTGGCCTTGGTAGCTCATGTTCTTAAAAGTGTTCCTCTCTGGTAGTTCCCCAGGGAGATTATTTTAGAGAGAGGTTGCTTCCTTTGTTCTCACATCATTATGTAGTGGGCTACCTAGCTAAAAAGACCCTCTTCTGGGGGGCTGAGGCTCTTTGTGAGAGTTTCGGCTCTTATTTGTCTAGTAAGAGGCCTGTGTCATGTATGAGAGACAGATGTTGCCCACAGCCCATCACTCACAGCGTCTGCCTTTTGCAATTTCCCACCTATACAAGCTGCGTTTACTTACCTAACGTGTCATCCCTGCATTTGCCAGTGTCCCATCTGTAACACCTGATTTATCCACTTCTTCTGCCCAGTGTCTGTCTTACAAGCTCTTATTGACAAAATTCATGCTTAGGGATTTCACCTCTGAAAACACCTGAGCCCAGGACAGGCAGGGACTGGATCTCTGGGAGGTGACTTGAATGAGAGAAAAATCACATCCAGCAAGAAAAAGGAGAAATCCCACCCAGGCCAGATCTGTTCGCACAATGACTGGAAAGGAAAAGGACACCTGAAGACCTGTGAGTGCTCATCATGTGTCAGAACACCGGCCCCTTCGAGCATGGGCCCGGCTATCTCCAGGAAAAGTTCCAGAATCACATCGCAGCAGTCCTCTTCTCAGGGCTTCCCTGGTGGCGCAGTGGTTAAGAATCCGCCTGCCAACGCAGGGGACATGGGTTCGAGCCCTGGTCAGGGAAGATCCCACGTGCCGCGGAGCAACTAAGCCTGTGCGCCACAACTACTGAGCCTGTGCTCTAGAGCCCGTGAGCCACAACTACTGAGCCCACGTGCCACAACTACTGAAGCCCGTGCACCTAGAGCCCGTGCTCCTCAACAAGAGAAGCCACCGCAATGAGAAGCCTGCTCGCCGCAACTAGAGAAAGCCCGTGCAGCAACGAAGACCCAACACAGCCAAACATAAATTAATTAATTAATTAATTAATTTAAAAAAAACAATCCTCTTCTTTTACATTTCTTTGGCTTATGAAAAACCTTTCAAAACCCATTACTTATTTGTAAATCTGGACTCTGTGTCTTAAGTGGCCAAGAAGTCCCAAATAATACAGATAAGAGTAAAGTATCTGTGATGCAGCGGTAAGAACTCAGTAGTGTCTGTGAGCACTAATGAGGATTTAGGGGTCTGAGAAGCTTAGGGGTCACCCTTTCCAGAAGGGCCAGCCCACGATGGCTTGAGGTTAAGTGTTCGCCCACAGAGTGTGAGATGAGTGTGTAAGGAAGCCCGCCTGTCCCCCAGACACTGACAGTGTGTCCCCCAGGCTCCATCAAAATGCCACAGGGACTCGATCTCTATGAGCGGAAATGCAATCTGTGGGTTACACGGTGATTCATTAAGTGTCCTGTTTTAGAGTACAGTAGCCCTACGGGAAAGAACTCCTCCAGTTCTAAGTCACTGACAAGTCAACAGGAATGATTTTCTCAGGTCTCTTTTCTCCTGCATGGAAGGGAGACTCCATGGGGGCGTGGCGTGCTCTGCCCCTTCTCTCCCCTTCGGGGGCCCAGGGCAATTTCTGGTGTACCCAACAACTGTCTTTTGTTGTTTTCTTTTGCTTTATTTTGGTTTTTTAAGGACTTTGTTTTTTAGGGCAATTTTAGGTTTACAATAAAATTGAGAGGCAGGAGCAGAGATTTCCCCCATGCCCCTCTCCCATTAGCAACATCTCCCACCAGAGTGGTACATGTTTTAACAAGGGTGACCCTATACTGACACATCATAATCACCCAGGGTCCATCGTCTGCCTAAGAGCTCCTTCTCAGTATTGTACTTTCAGTGGGTTTGGGCAAATGTGTGATGACTTTACCCACCATCACAGTATCATGGAGAGTGTTTTCACTGCCCTAAAAACCCTCTCTGTTCCATCCACCACCCCACCCCCCACTTGCCCCCAGTCAACCACTGTTCTTTGTACTGTCTCCGCAGTTTTGCCTTTTCCGGAATGTCATATGGTTGGAATCATATAGTGTGTAGCCTTCTCAGTACCCTACAACTTTTAACAAACAATTTCAAGAGTGAGCTGGGTCCCGAATACACTTTAACTCCCAGCTACCTCGGACAGCTGTCAGCAGACAGCGAGCCCAGGGCAGTGTCTGATGATCCAAGTAATAAGAGCAAGAGAAATTCTACAATCTCACATTTACATGTACAGAGGATTAAAATGCCTCGCATGCCTGCCCAACAACGGATTCTTTATTTCTGTCTCCTTTTAAGCGCTTGAGGAGGTAAGGGTATCCAAGAGAAGAGGAGGTAAGGGTATCCAAGAGAAGGGCAGGTCAATCTGTCCCAGGATGGGATCCAGTCACTGGCTGAAGCCGTGTTCACAGGTGAGGCCGGATGCTGGGCGAGCTTGGCTGGTGGAAGCCGGCCTCGGATGAGCTGCATGGACAACCGTCCTCGACAGCGAGGTGACTGATGCTGGCCCAGAGCGAGCTGGCCCCTGGGGGTACGCACGCCAAAGGCAGCAAACAAGAATGTGCTTAAAACACTGGGAAATAAGCATACTTTGTCTTCAGTATCCTCTCGTTTCTTGTGTGGAGCCTTTGCCTCTGTTCCTGGCAAACTGCCATCCTCAGGGTCCCGCGTCCTTCAGAGCCAGGGGCTACTGTGACGGCCCCCTTCTCGGGTCACTACCGAGTTCTGTGAAAATGCCTCGAGGTATTCCCCTCCCTGGGGCAACGGCCGGCGAGGTAGCGAAGGGTGGGGAGCCCCCCGCGCCAGGGCCCTCCTCTGGGTCGCCTTCTCGGCTGCCAGGAGCTGGATCCTGGGCCTGTCACTTCTCTGCAGTGACTCTGAAACGTCCAGCTTTGAGTGACCCCAGCGCTCCTCTGCTCTTCCTCCCCAGAAGAAGGGAAAGATGGTTTTCCAGGCTGGGTCTCTGTGGCATCATTTCAAATTTCAGCTACAAGCTTGCCATGTGACAAAGCATGATTATTTCCACGGCGTACTGAATTGCCTGGGATACCTAGGCAGCACTTTTTTAATTTGAGAAGTCACAGCTTTTAGAGCTGGAGGAGTCCTTGGGAATCATGCCTAGCTCAACCCCCATGTTTACCAATAAAGGAAATAAACTCCAAGAAGAAGGGTGTCAAAATAGAGTAGATGATTCCCAAAAGCAGCAAAATTAGGACCAGAGACCTCCCCTCACTCGAAGCAGAAGACCACAGCATCTACTTTCGGGAACGAGACTCAAGTCACAACCAAAGAGATTTAGATGCTGCCTAAAGGAGACCTTGCTGGCGATGAAGATGATTAAATACTAGAACAGACAGCCACAGGGATTGTGAAATCGTCCTCCTTGGAGATCTTTTAAAATAGGACAGTTCACCATCTGTCTGAAATGGTTTAATTACAGCCCTGCCTCGGAGGTAGGAAAATAACGGCTGACCCTCCTCACCGTCACGTTTTGGGTTCTGTGACCACACCTGGACGAAGGCGCACCATGGGGACCCAGGCGGGTCTGAGTTGCTCCCCACCGGGATTCAGATGCCGGCGCTGCCGAGAGGGTGGGAGACACAGTGCTCTGGGTGGGTGAGGGGCGACTGGGGCTACACAGCGGAGGCTCGTGCTGGAGCTTCCGGGGGAAGAAGGTGCTGCAAGAACCAGAGATGTCTATTTCCCGGGACCCTCCCTGGCCTCCGACCCCTCCTAACCCCCCGGGCACTCCCTGCCACGCGAGTCCAGGGCTCTGCAGCCCACGCCAGCGGAACCAAGGGACCCCCGAGAAATGCAGGGTTGCAGCAGCCTTGCTTTGTTTCCAAGTGGCAAAGCGTAATACCCCAGGGACAAAAGAGCAGTCTCCCTATTTCTTTCTAAATGTCCAGAACTACTCTGGACTCATGAAAATTCCAGGGGAAACGGCTCCCACTCAGGACTTCCACCGGGAAGTTTTGGAGCGGCAGAAGCCTCCCGGCGGCGGGGGACTCACCCTGCCGGCGGGGCCAGGGCCAAGGGGGGACTCCGCCCTGTAGGGGCACCCGGTCCTCCTGTGCCAGCGGGCAGCCTGGCACCTGCGCTGCGCGACGGGGCTGCTGGAGCCTCGGGTCTGGGCCCCCAGGGCTTCCCCACGGGCCGTCTCCTCTGCCCCTTCTCCTCGCCAGCTCCTGAGTCTTTCCCCCTTTCCGCAAAGCTGCGTTGGGCATGTCTTAGCGCCCTGCACCTTCCTAATTATTCCCACCTGTTCACACATCTCTGGGACCTGCTGGTCTACAGACTCCTGGAAGGCAGGGACCGTGTCCCTCACCACTGTGTCTCCACGGCCTGGCACATAGCGAGCACTCAGAAACATCCTTGTCGAACAAGTGAATGAATGAATGAGAAACCACGACCTCTAACGCACTGGAGGGCACCGTTCGCCCTCGAATGATTCCAAAGTGATCGGGTACCGGCCCCACGTGTTCCTTTGCCTTTCTCCCTGAGCTGTGTGCTGGGGTTACTTTGCATAGAGCAATGAAGCAGGAAGGCTCACTGGGGTCGTCTGGTGGCCCCGGTGACGGTAGACAACCCCACTGTACCCTCACCCCTAGCGCCTCCGCCCCTGCCTGGAGACCTCGGGGGACAGGGCACTCAGGTCCAGCTGGCTTGTTCCTTCCACCTCTGGACGACTCTGGCAGGGAGCGAGTTCTCCGTTACGCTGAGTTCAGTCTCTTCCTTTGATGTTTTCCCTGTGGTTCTGACTCAGCTCCCAGCTTCACACGGAGGCCATGCACTCTCTCCCACGCTCCAGGGGGACACGGGAGACGGAATGTGGCCTTTGGACCTCGAAGGACTTGGAGGTGAGCCTTACTCTGCCACTTGCTACGTGTGAGTTTGGGCGAGTCACTGAACCTCTCCAGGCCTCAGTTTCGTCATCTGTATAACGGGAATAATGATCCCACCCCACGGGGGTGTTGTGGGGACTAAAGTGAGTTAACATGTTCCAAATGTCTAAGACACAGCAGATAGTCACGGTGTGATGCTTATTATTAAATAAATGTTCTGATAGAGATAATATATTTCAATTCCTCCTCTCTGCTCCACGAATCTTTTCTTCTCCAGGCAGAAGCATGAGCTACTGTCGCCTCCTCTGGCACCCTCATCCCTTTGTCCATCGGCGTTCCTCGCAAAAGGACTGAGCTGCCTCCCAGGGGGCATGACTAGCTCGGTACAGCCAACACCACCTTCGTTTTGGACGCCGTGCTCCTGTTAATGGAGCCTAAGGTGACTGTAGCTCCATTGTTGGCAGCTGCATCTGCTCTGGTTCCTGTTCCGCTTGTCTCCGTAGTGAGATAGTTGCTGGAGATCTGACTTTGGGGGTGATTCGGTGAGGACGAGCTGGGGATTGTTGCTGGGTTTTTTCTCATCTGTTTTAGTGTGAGATTGCCAGAGAATCTTTGCCCTTGGGATTATAGTAGGAGTCATACCCAAGGCCCTGAAGGCAATGTCCTCAACCCCACGAGGACAGTGAAAGGCCCTGGGAGACATTTGGCACGGAAGAAAGGGGGTGAGGCCGATTTTCGGGGAAAGAAGGTAGGGTTAGTCTTTTGTGTTTTGAAGGTGTAAAAGCAGCCTGGGGGGAGGGATAAATTGGGAGATTGGGATGGACATAGACACACTACTATATAGGAAATAGATAACTAATAAGAACCTACTGCACAGCACAGGGAACTCTATTCAGTACTCTGTAATGACCTATATGGGAAAAGAATCTTTAAAAGAATGGATATTTGCATACGTATAACTGATTCACTTTACTGTACAGCAGAAACTAACACAACATTGTAAATCAACTATACTCTAATAAAAAAAAATGAATTAAAAAAATTAAAACAACAAAAATCAAAGCAGCTGGGTTTGGAGGAGAAATAGGACCCGTGTTCCGGGTTCCTGAGCCCCGCACACCGCCCCAGGGTGGCCTGTGGCCCAGGAAGAGCTGCACGTGTGAGGGGGCCAAGGACCACTGGGAACAGGCATCATGCGGCAGCTGCTCAGGAGCCAGAAGGAGGAGGTCAGCCGGACACAGCGATGGCGCTCCACGTGGCGGGGCACTTCTGCCCACACTTGCCCTGGGCTGCCCTGTGAGTCCAGGAGCGGGAAGCCCACACCCCCTCCAGGCCAGCGGGACACCAGGGACGGTTCAGCTGAGCCTGTCACTGCATTTCCCTGAAGCCCACCCATCTTTCGTTTAAAACTCTTTGGATCAGATGGGCCAACCCTTAGTTTTTCACGAAGCAGGCCCCCCAGGAGCCAACATTGTGGAGGTGTTTCTGGGGGGGAAGATTCTCTCTTTCCTCATGTGTGTTATTATTTCCAGCGCCAGGGCTTCAGCAATTGTTAAATCAGAACCTAGTTCTGTAAATACTCCTGATTTGAAAAGCCACGTTCCCTCTCTCTACTTCAAAATCCGAGCCCGAGATGGCAGCAGCAAGTCGTGGCTATAGATGCACAACAAACACGGCAGCACCATGGTCGGCACATCTCCCGACGTCCCGCCCGCAATTCAGAGGATGAGGCAAGGTCGTTAATAAACACCACCGAACCGTGTCTCCTTTCACGCGTTCTGCATGAAAATATTGCAGCCCCAGTGAACAGCAAACAAGTGTAAGGGGTTGGTCTGGTTCACGTCTGAACGCCCGCAAACACTGCCCTGTAACATGGCTGTTTCCAGCAGCTTTCATCTGAAACATCACTTGTCCTGACTTTGACTTCAGCCAAAGTAAAGATGCATTGGGCAGGTTCAGTCAGTAAAGGAAGGAAGACCCAGATGCTAACTCCAATCTTTAAAAAATCCTTTTCAAGAGCGGCAGAGCCTATTCTCAGCATGTGCCACCGGTGAGCACGGGCTGAGCCTCCTGGCCGGGGGGGACCCGAAATGAGGCAGGTGACAGGCTGGTGTCCTTGCTGGGAGCTGTCTATGACACTGAGCCCGGCGGAGGTCACGATGATATAAACGCTCAGGTAAAACCCACAACCAGGAAGGACCTCCAGCAGAGATGGGTGAGGGGTGGGACCACAGGAATGCCCAAGCTGTGCTCCAGACGTGCCCTCCGTCTCCAGGGGCCAGGCCTCCGGCGGGCACTTGTCCCCCCACTCACGTCACGTCAACCTGCACACGCCTCACCGCGTGGAGGGCTTTGGATGGGAGCGTGGGCCACCCCCTTCCTACCCGCCAGCGCACACACGCAGAAGGAGCAAACATCTGTCTCAGGACAGAGAAAGTGCAAACCTGAGGGTGACACACTCACGGTCAGACTGACCGCAGGCCGTCCCCCTCGGGACTTCTGCTGTTCAGGGGGGCGACACTCTCCGAGCGTCCCGGGAAGGGCCAAGCAGGACTCAGAGAGCTCTTCGGGGAAACAGAAACAAAGGCACCAAAGAAAGCCCCTGAGCCCTTCTTGTGCTCTGAGCCCCAGAGATGTGAGAGCTGGCATCCCACACACAGAATCGGCCTCCGCGTGCCCCGGAGCCCGTGACACATGGGAGAGGGCAAGAGGTCAGCGGGCACCTTCATGGGGAAACGGACGCTAAGACAGAAGAGAAACCAGCTGAAGTTTATTCCAGCAAGGAGGCTGTGTGAAAACAAAGCATCCTGTAACAGGTAGCAAGCCTCAGCCACCCTGCCGTGGGCAGCGTCTCCCTTAAGTCTTTCCCACAATCACTCGAGGGACCGCTGTCACCTTCCTCACCTGCGGATGTGGAAATGGGGCACAGGGAGGGGCCGAGTCACCCTCCAGTGGTCATGGTCTCCTCACCGCTGTGCAGCCGCAGGTACAGAGCTGACTCTGCACTGGAGCGTGTCCCGGTGACCCCAACCAGGACGGGAGGGCGGGAGGCCGGCTCAGGCCAGGCTGGCCCATCGCTGGTGAGTTTCACCAGGGTGGTCCCGACCGGGGCTGTGTGCGGGGGGAGCTTAAACACATACCTGGGACCCGGCCCAGAGGTGCCCACTCAGCCAGCCGCAAGCACAGCCTGGCTTTGGGGCTTTAAGTCACCCCAGAACCTTTGCTGTAGAATAAGGGGGAAGCAGGAGAGGAGAAGAGACTGGGACCCAAGCAGACCAACTTTCCAACTTCACTTCCAGAGAAAATAAGGGTGGGAAAAAACACAGACCTTTCTTCGGGCCCTGACACGGAACCAGAAAGCGGGGAAGAGACAGGGAAGCACTGTCCTCTGCATGGCTGAGCCTGGAGGACTCACACCTGGCCCGGCAGGGAGCAGCCCAAGCCCACCGGGACGGCAGGATGCTCAGGGAAGGGGAGAAGCACGAGCCCTTGAGCTTCCCGCACTGAGACCACACTGATGAGAAAGCCAGGATCCAGGCTGGACCCCCAGGAGAGAGAGGGCGTCTGACCCTTTGGATATTCCAGTTTTGAGGATGAGGAGAGGATCTGCCTGGTGGGGAGGACCAAGGTCACCACAGGCAGGTAAGCAGCGGGGCTCCAGATGCCTGTGTGACAACAGAACCAAGTCTGCTGCTGGCAACTCACGTTAGGTGACCTCTGAAAGGTCTAAGCCACTCTAGCCTCAATCAGGGCTGAGATGCACTGTGGGACCTGGCTTGCCTTCTGGCAGCCAACACACACCTGTGGGTCCTTGCCTGACCCAGGGACCAAAAGGGAAGGCGTAAGCACAAAGCTCGCCTCTGCCTTTGGACCTAGTGTCACGGGGAGTGTCCCCATCCTGCTGTCCTCTCGCTGGTGGTCCAGCTGCTACCGACCGCCCGTCTGGTACAAAAGGCCATGTCGGATCCTCTCCGCCTCGGCTACTCTCATTCAAGCTCATGCTGCCTGGGCGTCCAGCACTGCCTCTGCACAGTGCCAGCCCCGTGCACCGCGGCCTCATGCCCGCCGGAGCCCCGCTCCCGTCAGACCCCCGGCTGTCTGCCCTGACCCCGTGCAGATGGCTCTGCCCTGCTGTGGCCCGCGCCTGGGCTCTGGAAAGATCAGCACGAATAACCCCATCAACAGGACAGACACAGCGTCACAAGCACCCCAGGAACCAGGACTCAGGCCCCTGCATGCAGACAAAATGCAGCCCCTGGGGACGGCCAGCACAGTACAGCCGCCCAGCGTGGGATCACCGCCCAAATAAAGACCGAACCCGTAAACTCCGGCTCTAAAAATACATTTTTGGCAAAATAATCTATGAAGTTCTTGGTTTGCGAGAGTAAGGAAATTAAACCCCCCCGCCAAAAAAAATCTATGTTGGGCAGGAGTTTATCTTGACAATGTTCCTTTAACTGATGTAAAATGTGAAGAAACTGACTGTAATTGATTCCAAGGGACGATGCCAGAGATTCCTCAGCAGTAGATCCTAGCTTAAAATAGGGATGACTGGGCCTGATGAGTATGTGGATGCTATTTTTTTAAATCTCTCCTCTGCAGTTCAGACATCCTTACAGCCCAGGAACTCACCCATTAGCAAACAGGTCGCCCCAGCGTAGGGCCACGACGCCGACTCAGGACCCCATAATCGGCTTTGTGCCGTTGTCGCCGAGACCCAGTGAGCGCACGAGCCGGTGAGGCTCCCGTTCCAGGCCGGGCGTGTGACAGCCAGCTGGCAGGGGTGGTGTTGACACAAGTGAGACTCTCCACTTCCCGGTGGGTCTGTACAAAACCCAGGGACCATCCAGGGGCTGAACTGTCCCCTCCCTTCTTCCTGCCGTAGCGGTCGGTTCACAAACACCTGGACACCCACATGGTCTGAGCAGCAGGCAAGCGCTCCCTCTGTCCTTGGTCTCCTGCCCCGAGAGATGGAGACGGGTTTGTAGTAAGAAATAGAGCCGCGGTGGGGCCCCTCATCACGACTGGAGTGGAAGGAGGCAGAAACGGTGACCAGAAAACTGTGGCGGTCAGCTCGCCCTACGTCACGGGGTGAAGGGAGACGGCGGGTGGGGGGAGGACGGAATCCTTTCACCAAGAGGCGACACAAAGCGCATGAAAAGGAGTGAGGTACTGCTCCGAGCTACAGTTGGATGAACCTGCAAACGTCACGCTTCGTGAACAAGCTGGACACAGAAGTCCACACACTGCATGATGCCACTGGTACGAAAAATCCAGAATAGGTAGATCTACAGAGACAGAAGGCAGCTTAGTGGATGACAGGGGCTGGGGCACAGGGGCACGGAGAGTGGCTGCTAAAGGCACAGCGGTCCCTCTGGGAGGGACGAGAGCACCTTGGGTCTAGAGAGAAGTGGCGGCCACGCATCGTGAATGTCCTTAATGCCACTGAATTGGACACTGTATACTGTCTAATTTTCTAGTCAGTGAATTTCACCTCAATAAAGTAATGAAATGTTTTAAATGCAACACAAACATATAGTCCAGTGAACAAGAAGTGGTTTCCGGATAGACTGTGCCCTGCAGCACTGTGTTTGGTGTCTCTCCTTCCGGCCCTGTGTTCGGAAAACTCCCTAAAACTGAGCAAGCCGTTTCCAGTCTCGGGGTCTCAGCTCCATAACGAAAGACAACAGCCTGGGATCCTGCCCCTCCCGCCACACGATGACGGCTCTAAAGACGCACGGGAACACGCCGCGAACATGCCCATCCTCAGCCCCAAACGTCACAGGATCGACAGGCGGCAGTGCGTCCAAGGGCGAGTTACAGAAAGCTGGGGTTCAAGAGGCCTGATGTACACACTTTTAAACAAAAGCTCATGCTCACTGGGTATTTACCTCCTGCCATGCTGTTGGCAGTGCTCGTGTTTGCCTTGATTTATTTCACCACCGTAACAACCCCTTTACGGATGGGGAAGCAGAGTGCTGGGAAGGCGGCGGGGCTCACACAAGGTCCAACAGCTGATGAGGCGGACCAGAGGCTGGAGCCCAGACCGGCCAAGTCGAGACCCTGCACCTCTCACTTCTGAGCCCCTCAGCCTCTCCACAGACGGCATCCACTTTCTTTTAGGTTCTGTTTTAGTTCTAAGGTTGGCGCTAATACAGGCCCGTGCTGGTCCTGGCCACACGGAGGGATCCAACGGTCACTGGGAAAAGTTAAGAGCACTGGACTGATAGACAAGAGGTCAGTGTTCTAGATCCATCTTGGTCATTGGTACTGTGACTTTGGGCAGATCATAAAACCTCGCTGGCCCTCGGTATCCTCTTCTGTAAAAACGAAAAGTTGGACTAGATCAATGCTTTTCCAACTATCTAAGTAGCAGAATTCATTCTTTTTTAAAAAATTTATTTTATTATTTATTATTATATTATTATACTATTTTATTTTATTATATATTTATTATTTTTTATTAGTAGAGTTGATTTACAATGTTGTGTTAATTTCTACTGTACAGCAAAGTGATTCGGTTATACATATATATACATTCTTTTCCGTATTCTTCTCCATGATGGTTTATCCCAGGATATTGAATATAGTTCCCCATGCTCTGCCGTAGGACCTTGTTGTTTATCCACTCTCTATATAATCGTTTGCATCTGCTCACCCCAGACTCCCACTCCATCCCTCCCCCACCCCCCTCCCCCTTGGCAACCACAAGTCTGTTCTCTATGTCTGTGAGTGTGTTTCTGTTTGGTAGATATATTCATTTGTATCATTTTTTTTTTAGATTCCACATGTAAGTGATTTCATGATATTTGTCTTTGTCTGACTCACTTCACTTAGTATGATAATCTCTAGGTCCATCCATGTTGCTGCAAATGGCATTATTTCAGTCTTTTTTATGGCTGAGTAATATTCCATTGTATACATACATCACATCTTCTTTATCCATTCATCTGTCGATGGACATTTAGGTTGTCTCCATGTCCTGGCTATTGTAACATTCTTAAAATTAAACTTGACTCAGAAGCCCAATCTATAAAACAGATGAAAGCGTGGAGCAGTTCCGGCTTCAGGTGGAGGAGGGAGGATGCAAAACCTCTCTCCACAGCCCAAGCAGCTCCCTGGAACCCCTGTGACTCTGGGGAACGCAGTTTGAAAACCGCTTGAGCAGACATTCATACAGTCCTTTTGAAATTGAAACCCGAACGCCTTAATGTCAAGTGCTGCTCCTTAGGCATCCTTTAACACTGAGGGAAAACTTAGAACGTTCTAGTCCCTTTGCTCAAAGATGCTGCTTTGTCTTGGCGGCCTTGTGCTGAGTTGGCGAAGGTTTCAGGGAAGAATCCCTCTAAACTAAAGGCTGAAGGCCACCAGCCCAGCAAAGCCCTCTCAGGAGACAAGCTACCAATTCTGAACATGTCTGTTTTCTCTAAAGAGCCCTGAAATGATGAAGCTGGATGATTTATTAGGGTTTTCCATCAACCACGGTAGAATCACTTCATAACTTGATGCTGTTATCTTGCTGGGTCCCTGTAATTAAAAGTGGTCAGTGAATAATGGGGCAAGAAATGTCAGGGAGAATATGAGTCTCTCGTACTCGCTCTGGAAAGATCAACCGACAGAGGCCCCCAGGGAAGGAAACCTCTGTTTCAAATGTCTGTGCTCAGGTCAGCACCATCCTCCCAGCTCACTCCTTAGGCATTTAGAAGTTCAAGTTTGCTGCAGTGCTTGGAAGATGTTATACAACTATTATGATGCAGTGTTCAAGGCAGACGGCAACCCGTAACTCAGAGGCCAAGACAAACAGGAATATATTAATAGTGGCCATAACATAAAGATAATTTATTTTCAGTATCTGGGAGCTGAGGGGATCGCAGATAGGCTGTGAAGAATTTAGGCATTAAAGCCAAGGCGCTTAACAAATAGGGGAAACACAGGAGAAAGATGGAGAGGAGACAAATAGATCTCCTTCAGAGGTGATAGAGCGTCTGAACCAATTAGCTTAAAAACAATTATGTGGTTTGGGCAACACCAGACAAAAAGGAAAAGACGAATGTCTCCCCAGCCCCTCGCTCTGCCATTTGGGTGGCGTGTACCACCCAGCAGGCAGAGCATTTCTCTCGGGCTGGTCTCGAGCTGGAAGAGAGATTATACGGGAAACACCGTCCTTTCCTTCACCGCCAGCCCCCAACATCATTTTCCAGATTGCTGGCCTGACGGCAGTAAACAAACAAAAAACCGCAGTTTGAATTTAGTCAAACATAACAGTACCTTTCTCTGGGGAATGGCAAGAAAGCTATTCCTCCACTTTTTTTTTTTAACCCATAAAACCTGAAGGAAAAGAATCACTTGGCAGTTTTAGTTTTTCTTTTAAAACGTAGCAGGGAACACATTTTGATGGTGTTCCCCCAGAATGTACACTGTGCACGCCCCCAAATGTCACAAGTAGTCCTTTTTTTCACTTTTAATTGATTCCAGTCAGAAAAGTTAAAAACAGTGTTTTGATGTAGGAGCCAAAAAAGTTACAGAAGAACCTCAGTTTGTAAGTAATGAAAAATAAAATATATTGATGTCATATCTGTATTAGTATTTTCTGATAAACATACTTTTTTCCTTGATCTTTGTTTGTTTTCTTCCTCTTTTAACCAGACTATCCTTTGTGGTATGGGAGAGTTACATATTGAGATCATTCACGACCGAATCAAGAGGGAATACGGACTAGGGCCCCTCCAGGTGGCACACGGAGAGACCATCCGAAATTCAATTCCAGCCACAGGAAAAAAATAAAACAATAAATAGTCCTTAATAAGAAAATAGTCTGAGCACCACATAGGCTGCTTGTCAACAATGCAAAATCTTGTACTGGGCGGTAAACTGTCATGTGAAGCTTTATGATCAACTTTTGAAAATAGTAACCACCCTAACCCTAACCAACATTGTTTAAATCTTAGGAGTTAACGTCCAATGTTCACGAAAGTATACATCCTTGGTTCACAGTGTTTAAAATCACAGTGGAGATTTATCAGATACGAGGTGGGACATGGCCTCAGGCAAAGGAGCCCCGGCTCCACGGTGTCTGTAGCTTCTTGCCTGTCCAAGTAGCCGTGTGCTGGGCATCTCAGACAAGCGCCTTCGTGCATTCCCACCACGGCCTTTCTGTGGCCCTCACTGCACTGGTGTCCCAGTCTCACTCCCCAACCGCATCAGCCTGCTTTTCATGCTGAATCCAACATCACCATCCTAAAACGCAGCTGTGATCACGCTGCTCCCTCCCTAAGAACCTCCAAGGCTCCCTACCACCTGTGGGATAATCCAAAGCCTGTAGCAAAGCCTCTAAGGGCTACAGCATCTCACCCACCTCACCTTTTCCGCCCCGCATCCTGCTCCTCTTCCCCTTTCCCACCAGAACTCACACAGACCTCCACCCCACCCCACCCCAAACCACGGACACGACGCTCTGGCTCCCTGGTGCCTTCCACCCACTAGGCCGTTAGCAAAGTCAGCTCCTTCATGAAATTTTCCAACGTTCCCAGGCAGCCAGTTTCCTTCTGGTCTCTCAAGATGTTTGCACAGGTGTCTCCCAGCAGAGTGAGCCTTTGTTCTGTTGTTTCCAGGAATGTCCTTCCCTCTCCGGTCACCTTAGGGAGGCACGGGACAGGGGAATGGCTGTCTTGTGAGCCTGCGTCCCGCACGGTACGCACAGGCCCAGGAGGTGAGTGATAAGTGTGGGGAAAAAAGAAGTCAGGCATTTACAACCTAACTGAGAAAGGAAGACAGAAGTATGTGAAGTTAAATACTTAACAACAGAGATCAGTAATCATTCAGCTCAACCAAGGAAAGACCCACAAGGGAGAATCTACACGTGTCGGAAACGTTCTGAGGCAGGTGTCTGGGGCAGTCTCCCACGGATGAGAAAGGAGGCTTGGAATCAGAACACAGACGACAGAATTGCATCCCAGGAGGTGGGAATGAGAGGGAGCAAAGGGAGGCAGGGAGGCTCAAGCCTCGTTTGGAGGCTAAATATAAGGCAACTCCAGAACTGTGTTTGGAGGCTGAGAGTGAACTAGTCCTCAGTGAGGAGGAAACACGCACCCCACGTTTGCAGCCAGAGGCCCTCAGGCCCCCGCGGCGTCCCCACTGCCCCCCCGGCAGATGTGGCCTTGGGGGGGATCAGACAGCATCGCCCCTGCCCTGCTGCCTGGAACCAGCCCTTATATGTGGTGCAGGGGACAGGCAACCACAGACCACGCTTCCCGGCCATTGGAGGTCATTTTTCTGCTCTAAGTAGGAAGTAACTCTTCCCACCAAAAGGGGGCCCTTCCCTTCCCTCCGAGCACAGAAGCAGAGAAGCAGAGAATTCAGGTTAGAGGAACGGGAAGCCACGACGCTTCACAGAGGGTGTTAGAAGGAGGCTAAGCCACCTTCCACAGAAACCTGTGGCGAGGGACCACACTTTGACCTGATGAAGTCTAAGGCCTGGTCAGACGCATTGTAAAGAAAGACGCTGACATCCCAGCACCGTCCAAACGAGACCCTGCGGGGTGTCCGGAGAGGCCCACCCTGGCCAGCTCAGAGTCACACCACAGCCACACGGGCTCGGAGGAGGGGTGGGCAGTCTGGGCCGTGACCTGCCTCGGTCTTCCCACTTCGTTGCGTGGAAGTTCACACGCTCAAGTACACGGAGGTCTGCTGGCCGGTCAGGAGAGCACATATTCCCTGCAGACCTTTTGTTTGTCTTAGTCACGTCCCAACACGAGAACCCGTGTGAGAGGCTGCTGCTCGCCCCCCAGCACGCACTGGCTCACACCCCAGAGTGCTGCCCAGAGTGAGGACAAGTTTCCCCTCTCCCCGAGGCCCGTGTGCCGGCCGTGGGGCCGAGAGGGAGGGGCGGTGCAGGCTGCCTTCTGCCCCCCTCTTTCGTCCTGTCACCTGGACTTGTGAACACGGCCGGGAGCCGTCTGGGGCCACACGGTGAAGACAGCAGTTCAGGGGCAGGGGGGCAGCAGGGAAGAAGGGCGCTGGGGGCCTGACCCCAGGAAACCCCAGGTGGACCCCGCCTGACAGTCAGAGCCCAGGCTCCAGGCCCTAAGTGGGAAGCCAGGAAATCAACCCCTTCTGGAACCTTCTCCTAATTCGCCCCCCGCTTGCCTGGGCAGGCTTCTCAGCTCTGGGATTTGGCCCTCAAGGTGCAGTAAAGACCCACGAAAACACCTCTTCGTGGATGGAAACCTGTGCGCTTTGGGCCAAGCGAAGGGCACTCAGGCTCAAAGTCTGTCCATTCCCAAAATACGAAGCCTCGTAAAACCCCTGAGCTGGATACGAAGTGAGGGCTTGAAAGTCGCCTACTTCAATCCCTCTCTAAACTGGGGCAAGATTAAGCTCCCAGGAGCCCAGCATTTCTGATTCTCAGCCCAGTGATCTTTCCAAGACACCTCCCGCCACTCGGAAGGAATCCACCATCTAACAGGCAGGGAAATGTCATTCAGGCAATGATGTCACAGAGAAGGTGTTGGTGGATGCATGTCATTACATGTCATCTGGCCTTTTTCTCACCTGGTAGCCCTGGGCTGAGCCACGTGTCCTCAGAAAGGCACACGTTTGTTCACCTGGATTTCCTAAGACAACTGGAAGCGGACATAGGGGAGCACGGCCGTGACCTCTCCCGGCTGCTTTTCCCGGGACGGTCTCGGAGAGCCGCACCCCTGGCACCCGCCACAGGCCCAGCCAGGAAGGCGCCGTCGGCTCCCGAGGAGGCTCTCGCTCGGCAGGTGCAGATTCCTCTGGGGAAACCCTGGGGGTTTGTCCTCCCTGTCAACTGCTATAATGTGTCCATAAATTTCACGTGACTGAACACACAGTGTCAAAGGAGTAGAAAGTAACAAAACCCCGAAATGGAAGAATATCCCTGGGAACACAGCACATGCCCCAAGCATAATATCAAAGATACAAGGAAGGAGCTGGCCCCGAAGCCCCACCCTGGCCGCCGGCTGCCCGCTGGGCTTTCCGGGTGGTGAGATTGGGAGCCCCCGACGGGAGCGGCTTCTACAGGTTACCCCGAAACACACTGACTGTCAGACGCACAGAGCACTGCATGCACCCGCCCCCAAAATACACGGCTCATTCGTCAGCTGGATCGTTTGTTTTCCATGCTAGACCCAGAACCAGTTAATAATTTTCAGGGCTCCGTGCAAAATGAAAATGCAGGGCTCCCTGTTCAAAATGCATAAAGAATTTCAAGACGGGGTCTGCAGAGCATTAAACCAAGCTTGGAGCCCTTCTAGGTGGGGGACTGTACAAGTTACACGTCCTCGAAGCCAGCCCCAGGTGGGCCCTACCTTCCTTCTGTAACGGTCTCTTCCTTACCAGGTAGAGTGGGTTATTTGTTAGGTTCTCTAGCTCTGGATCCAAGCCACCTGCATGCAAAGCCCAACTCCTCCATCTATAACCTGGGTGACCCTGAGCACGTTATGTGAACCCTGAGCCTCAGCTTCCCCGGCTGTAGGACAGAAGTGACAACACAGGGGATGACACGTACAAAGCTCCTGGCCTGTGGTAAGCACCTATTATCAGCTATTATTGGTGCTACCTGGTGGAAGCCAGCTGATTAAGGACGCACTGGGCGATCATCAGTGATTAGGGAGCGTCTGTGAGCTCAGTGTCCAGGAATAATTTCACTACTGGGGAAAAACAGTCAATGTGGTGTGGCTATCTGTGTACTTAGCCTTGGAACTATTCTGTGAAAGACTTGGGTGTGGGCCCGAGAAGTCAGATCCCAGTAGGCAAATTTGGATTTTATACAAGGAAAAACTTTCTAATACACCATCTGCTGAGATGGTGTAATGAGTCCTCCGTCTCCAAGGGCATCCAAGGAGACTGAACAAGCACCTTGTCAAGATGCAGAGCAGATTTATGTATTAGGTAGACGGCGTTCAAGTTCCCTTCCGTTCTCGAGGTGCTGTGGATTCATGGGGTTTCAGTGTTTCTATTCTGCAGCCACAATGTCTAAGTGTATTCCCTCCATGGCCTTCCACCAAATCAGCCCTTCCTTCTTCCCTTCTCTCCCATTCAACCACTCGCACTAAAAAGGAAAAAAAAATCTGTGAGCAAATCTATCAGTGCTCTGGTTAACGGGTCCCCTCGCACAAAGAACACGTCACCTAGCGGCCACCCCGCTACACCACCATCTTCAAGCATCTCAACCTCAGCATTTCCCCTTCCTCTTTCCTTCCTACCCAACCCTCCACCCACTCTGTTTAGACTCACACAGTTTGAAGCCAAAATAATGACCCAGGGACCCACAGTCTAGCCTCTACTTTTGTCCCTTCAGTAATCAGGAATCACATCTCTCAGTGGAGGGGGATAGATTTTACTCCCTCCTTAGGCAATGTTCAAGGGAGGGTTAAGCGTTTCTTAAAATGAGGGACTTGGGACCACTGCTTGCGTGTTGGTAAGAGAGCTAGGTTAGGACAGAAACCCCAGCGTGATGGTTAGGGAAAGGCTCTGCCTTTGTCTTCCCTGGTAGTTCTACTCACATGGACATTCGAGCACAGTGTGTTTAAAATCAGATTTGCCACACCTAAGTCAAGTTCTCGATCCCTGCCAGGTATGGGTCAAACTGAACTGAGTTTTCTTCCCAAATTAGTCGGGTCACGCTTGTTAAGACAGACGGCCCGAATTCCCTCTGCAACAGCACCACTGTCTGCAACGCCGGGCCTGGCTCCATCCCAACTGACGGCGTGGCTGTTTGTCCATGGCCTTGAATGTCATGGTTCGTGGCCCCTTCGCTTTAATCCCCAAATGCCTCTCCACACCCTGACTTCCCTTTTCCTAGAAAAGGTGTGCGGGGGCCGACTTGAACCAGCTCTGAGAGGAGATTGTTAAATTTTCAGAAATTGTGTGAACCGATTGTCAAGTAGAGCCAGCATTAAAATCGAATTCTGGGGGCTTCCCTGGTGGCTCAGTGGCTAAGAATCTGCCTGTCAATGCAGGGGGCGCCGGTTCGATCCCTGGTCAGGGAACTAAGATCCCACACGCCACTGGGCAACTAAGCCTGTGTGCTCCTGAGCCCACACGCCGCAAGGAAGATCCTGCATGCCACAACTAAGACCTGACGCAGCCAAATTAATTAATTAAAAAAACAAGAGTATAAAAATTGAATTCTGTAAGCTTACGATGAAATAGATTACATTAAAAACTCAGGGAAGAAATACTCAAAAGCTCATCACTCCTCAACCGTTTTACTGCGTTTTACCGTCATCTCTGTTCTCTCTTTAGTCCATCGCATCTGTGTGGTGGAAACATCCCCCCACGCTGGACGCCTGGTTTCCCCGCAACCCCACGTATGGCCAGGTTCGTGTTGCTATTTGAAATCAAGTCACAGCGAGAGTATTTACAGCAGGGAAATCAGCAAATGCTACCCATCTGCCCTTGATGTGTTGTTTTGTTCATTGTTTAGGCCAGGCTTCTGCAGACTGGCCGGTGGCTTGGTTTTGCAGACCCTCGAGCCCAGAATGGTCTTTACACGTTAAAGGGCCGTGAAAAGTACTCGGGACCTCACTCTTGGTGGGACGTGAATGTTGTGTTGTGTCCGTTTGGAAGGTGACCGATGGTTTGTCTAAGTGGTGCTGAGCCTTCCGGCCGAGACGGCAGCTCCAGCCAGGCTCGTCCGAAGAGCCTCCTTCTCCCCCCGGAGTGGGTCGGCACCAGGACTCGACTGACAACGGAATCTGATGGAGCTCAAGGCGAATGAATCCTACCGTCTCGCCACCAGACTCGCGTCAGCTCCACAGACCTAACAACAGTAAAATTATGTTTGATGACTAGAAGCATTAGGTAAGGGGAAAAAAACCCAGAAACAGCCGTCTCCACGTCACAGTGTTAAGTGGCTATTTGGCCGTTATCCAGGTAATTGGATCCTTGTGAGCAGCCACGCCACCCCTTCTCTGCCCTCCCTCTGAAAGTCTATTTGGAAGCGTAATGATCCGCTTTGCCAAAATTAAGCAAGTAATTACGAAATCTGACTGTGTCCTCTTATTTTTGTAAGGGTGGTAATTCATCTCTGTATCATTCTGAAACCCATACATGCTGGAGAGCTCTTGAACGAGCCACCCTCATTTAAAGACCGACCTCGTGAGTATCGGCAGAATTCCTTAGATATTTACGGAGAAGGCAGTAATTAAATCTCAAGGCCGAAAACCAGCAGAAGCAAACATCTCAGTTGCCGAGACTCCTTTTCTCCGCGCCACCCACCACCATGTGCCTGGGTTTCCGCTGGTACTGAGCATAAGGGTCCCACCACCCATCCTGTTCAGGCCTCGGGGTCATCCCTTCTCCTGACAGATTACTCTGTCTCCGGCCCTACCCATTCCCACATTGCAGCCAGAATAGTCCTTCTGAACTAGAACTAGAAACTGTTCTTAGAACTTTTTTTTTTTTTTTTTACAAACCTACTGTCATAATAAGTACATGGTACAATCATTTGTTTTAGTGCTTCTCCTCCATTAAACTTTAAGGTCCTGGAAGGCAGGGTCTATATTTAATTTTTTTGTTATATTGATGATATTTAGGTAGTACTTGGCACCTAATAGACACCCAACAGATGTTTGTCAACTCAAAGAACAAATGAATGAGCAGATAAGCAAATGAATTATATCAAGCAGGAAACACTGAAATAGAGTGAAGCTTAAGAGGCCTTGAAAATAAGGAATAAGGAACAAGGCCACTGATGTCATTTTAAAGGACAAAGCACCCATTTTACACCGAATTCATCACCATAGGCCTTGATAAATGTCCATGCTGGAAGGAGAACTGCCCGGAAATCAGGAGGCCTGATGTCTTATCCTGTTCTGCTATTAACAAATAACATCTCAGTCATTTATTTTTATTAAGTACTTGATACATTTAAGATGCTTGTATTTTTTGTCTGATTCTCACCAACAATCCTACAAAGTCGGTATCATTAATAACCTCATTTCACAGGGAAGGAAGCTGAGGTCTACACGGGATACGTAAATTGCCCGTTCCCACCCCAGCTGAGCCAGATTCGAACCCAGGGGTGCTCGGCCTTGGCACAGAGGCTGCAGTGAGAACCACTTGGAGGAGACTCCCAGGCCCAACCTCACGGCTGCACGCAGGAGTCTGGCTGGGCCCCGGGCACGGCTAGTCCTATTTAAATGCCCTCCAGCAATCCTGAGGCGCCGGGATGGAGGATCTGCCTAAGCTGTCTCTCCTCTGACCGGGGTGACCTCAGCCCCCCAGCTCTGCTCCTTCATACATAGAGGTGGCTGAGACCACCTTTCTGCGTGACGATTCTAACTGTAATACCTAGGAATTACCCCTGCCTCCCCTCCACCCCCAACATCAAGCCCAGGCAAAAAGGGGGCTCCTGGAATCTCCAAACGTGGACACCCAGCCAGCTACTCCTGGACTTTTCAGCCCCCACTAAGGGGAAATTGGGGCTGGGATGGGCGACCACCATGGCTTTCTTTGTGAGATGCAGGGAAGGACATAAAAGCTCCTTAGAAAGAATAAGGAGGGGACTTCCCTGGTGGCGCAGTGGTTAAGAATCTGTCTGCCAATGCAGGGGACACAGGTTCGAGCCCTGGTCTGGGAAGATCCCACATGCTGCGGAGCAACTAAGCCCGTGAGCCACAACTACTGAGCCTGCGCTCTAGAGCCCGCGAGCCACAACTACTGAGCCGGCATGCCACAACTACTGAAGCCCGCGTGCCTAGAGCCCGTGCTCCGCAACAAGAGAAGCCACCGCAATGAGAAGCCCGTGCACCGCAAGGAAGAGTAGCCCCCGCTCGCCACAACTAGAGAAAGCCGGCGCACAGCAACGAAGACCCAATGCAGCCCCCCGCAAAATTAATTAATTAATTATTTTAATAAAAGAAAGAAAGAATAAGGAGGAATCAATGTAGCCCAGTGAGTTAGCCCTGCCTGAGGACGGTCTCCCAGCCCTGGGGAGGGGCAGAGTACAGGAGGGTCCACAGACGGATAAACCAGCCTCCCCCAGGGACTGACGTGGTCGTTCCTGCCCTGCCTCAGAGTGACAAGACGGAGAGGACCCAGCCTGTCCTCTTGGGAAGGGAAACCCCAAGGAGCAGACGAGAGAGGGCTGAGCAGTGAGACCACTGGTGGTTCAAGTTCATGTGGGAGACCTGGACCACAGCCCCTGGGAGGGTCTCACTCAGTCTGCTGAGCTCCGCGGCCAGAGGGGATCGAGGTGACTACAGGATGCCGCTGACAGCGCCACTCAGACCAGGCTCAAGATCCTCTCTAAGGCCAGAGGCTCAAACCACCCAAGAAAAGCCTCAAGGTCTAAGAGCAAAGGGGCCCAGCCTCTACCCGTCAGGGCTGGTCCCCCATCTGGGCACAATCACAGGACATGCAAGGCCTTCATTCTGTCACACTTGGCAGTTCATTTACAGACACAGAAGCCTTTCTGTGCCTCTGCCGTGTGTTCCCACAGCTCTCCGAACCTCCACACAGCGCTGGCCCCGCTTTCTCGTCCTGACCTGTTTGTGCAGCCGTTTCCTGGTCAGACTGTGGACTCCAGAGGGCCTGGCGTGCCCGTCTTGGTCTCCGCAGCATTCAGTGCCTGTCCTGTTACAGAGCGTAACAAACGTTCATCAAGTGAATAAGCGACTACCTGTAAAGGTTTTCAGACAGACAAGTGTAGAGACACTTACTACCCACTTCTCGGGTGCTCTCGGGGCACAGACATGAACTGCTCTACTTATCAGAGCTCTCCCAGTTTAGGCTAAACATGGCTTATTTGGGTTAAATAAAGGTGTTTGCTTTCCTGACAGTTTCTAGTTTTCTTATCAAGCCAATGTCATTCTTAACAAGAGCAAACAAAACCGCAAAGTGACTTCAGTGTTTGGAGTTCTTAAAAAATGTACTTAGAATAGATAAACAGCAAGGACCTACTATATAGCACAGGGAACTATATTCAATACCTTGTAATAATGTATAACGGAAGAGAATCTGAAAAAGAATAGATACATACGTATAACTGAATCACTTTGCTGTACACCTGAAACTAACACAACACGGTAAATCAACTATATTTCAATTAAAAAAAACTTTTTTAATATATTAATGCTACAGGCCTCAGAGGCAGCCCCCGCGTCGTCACGCCGTGAGCAGGTTCCCCATGTCTGCACGTCAGCCTAGAAGGTCGAGCGCTGGAGAAGCCATTTGTCACCAACAGGAAACACAGAAAACACCCTGAGCTTTAATCTTCGAATGACCTCCAGGGAAACAAGCAAGGCTGTCTTCAGGTTTTGTCCACAGGGCAAGCAAAGCCCGCCCTGGACACTCAGACCTGGTTTAAAGCCTCATGTTCTATGATGACATCAAAACACAGAGTGTTCCAAAGAGCTCGTTCAGCAATACTCACAACAGTCACAAAAATGTGTTACTATCTCCTTACTGCAAACCGGGAAAACTGGTCTGGTCTCAATTCACCCACAACCACTGAAATGGGTGAGAGCGTAGGAAAACCTCTCCCCATCAACAAGGCCATCCCACCGCCAACCTGCCTGACCTCCAGAGGGAGTGGGTACAGTCCCCGTGAACACCCGCGATTCCTGCAGGTGTAGACCCGAGGCCCCGTTCCAAGATCCCCAAGACACCACAGAAATAGCTGGTGGCCTGGCAGTGGCCGTTATGTGAAAATTAAGACTCCGGGCCATTAGTAAACGGCAGGCAGCAGTCACGCTGCACTTGGCATTAGAGTATTTTGTGCTCTACACAAATTGTCTTTATAAACAATAAAGAACTAACTTTTGTTCTGGAAGTGAGGACGGCTCCCTGGAACAGGACACATACGCTGCTGTTATGCAGGGCAGTGGTCAGTGGCTGACCATCCACACGGCCCTGCCTTGTACAGTCTGAGCCCTTCACGTGACTTTGTTATCCAGTTCTCACGACCACGCAGACAGGCAGACGTTATCCTTGTCCCTACTTTTCAGATGAAGAAACTGAGACCCAGAGTGTTCCAGAGCCCCCGAGGCTCCACAGTGCAGAGGGGATTCAGATCCAGGCCTCTGACCCCAAGCTCATTACACTATATTGTCTCCAAAAAAGAACGACACCCTGCCACCGTGACTAGATTAAATTCCCTGCAGTTTAGGGAGATGGAAGGAATCCCAAATCCTAGGAAAATCAGTCAGCTAAAGTTACTCAGAAATATTTCTGGTCATTAAGGCATCCCCTAAACAGCAGGCCAGAAATATCAGTGACTTAAATGACATGAGTAGGAATAGAGGTCAAATCCAATCATAGTGGATCCCAAGGGGCATCCCAGCTCTCGTGTGTCCTGGGACTTTATTCCATTCAACGTCGCTGTCTCCAGCTACTGGGGCTCTCGCCGGCCCTCTCTCCCTTTCTGCAAACCCTAGTGCTTGTCTATACGTCACAACTTAACCCGTGATTATATGTCACCTTTTATTGTCCCCATCTTTTCACATAAGCCAATCTTCGTGTCCTCGACCAGATTACAACTCCTTGAGCACAGTTCCGAGGCTTCATCCTTGTCCCCTTTCCAATCCATCGTGTGCTTATGATGGACACAAACAGGTGCCTACTGGCGTGTAGAGGGTCCCTGACGCAAGTTACTCACTGATTTGTTAAATAACATAGATCAGGGATCAGCAAACCTTGTCAAGGAGCAGAGAGCAACCATTTCAGGTATCGAAGCCCAGGCCGTCTGGTTTCATCACCTCCGCTGTTGCCTGGTGAAAGTGCCACGGACAATGCGGTGGGCGTGGCTGTGCCCCAATAAAACTTTATTTACAAACCAGGCAGAGGGCCAGACTTGGCCTATGGGCTGCAGTCTGTGGGCTCATCAGAGACTATTTATGCCAGACCTGAAGGACGAGACACCACAGCGGAAGGTTCTGTCCCCCACTCCGGCCTCCAGCCCCTCCCAGGGTCCCAGCTCCTGACCAAGCCAAGTGTCTTTCCAGAGCCTCTCACCTTGGACTTAAGTGTAGTTCAGCACAATATCGTGCAGTTCATTTTCCTCTGGGGCTTCATACATCAGTTTAGAAAGAGAAAAGTCAATCACAAAGTGAAGAGCTGACACGGTCGGTTGTAACAATAACAAGTAATTAGAAAATTCTTCAAACGCATTCCACCCAGGGGTCCCTGACACCTTTTCCGGACCGCTTCTCATAGACCTCCATGGAAGTCATCACAGATAGGTTGAAATCTGCATTTCACCTAGATTAAAAATCTGCAGCGAGGGGCTTCCCTGGTGGCGCAGTGGTTAGGGGTCCGCCTGCCAATGCAGGGGACACGGGTTCGAGCCCTGGTCCGGGAAGATCCCACATGCTGCGGAGCAACGAAGCCTGCGAGCCACAACTACTGAGCCCGTGTGCTGCAACTACTGAAGCCCGCGCGCCTAGGGCCCGTGCTCCGCAACGAGAAGCCACCACAATGAGAAGCTTGTGCACCACAACGCAGAGTAGCCCCCGCTCGTCGCAACTACAGAAAGCCTGTGCGCAGCAACGAAGACCCAATGCAGCCAAAAAAAAAAAAAAAAATCTGCAGCGAGGGCCAATCACTCTGGCAGGAGGCCATGTGAAGGAGCGCGAGGATAAACATTCCTTTCTCCCAACACGACTGCTTTCCTCTGAGAACAAGAAACAACCAAGGAAAGAAGAAAACCCTTTCTCTTTCTTGGCTAAAGCATTCAGCCCTCAGCTTTGATATAACATTTCAAAGTCCTTAACAGGCTGCTCCTTTGACCTAATTTCAAGACCTATTAAATAGATTATTCATTATTGTTTCCAGGCTTAGCTCCGTGTTTGCTAAGATGGCTGCATCTGACATGGACAGGGGTGGTCCGATAAAGCAGCGCAGAACCTGGAGCCGGGAAGCAGCCTTCCAACTCAGCCCCTATGTTCCACAGAAGTGAGGTGACTTGCCCAGAACTGTGGACTCTGCTAGAATCAGATGGCCATCAGGCCATCCCTAGACGACTTAGCGCCACCGCGATGAACCCGCCAGGACCACACACGCCCACTTCACCTGACAGCAGCTCAGAGTGCAGCGGACGACCCACTGACAACCGCACAAGCCGCTCTGCCCCAGGACAAGGCTCCTCCATGAGAAGTCGGCCCCGTTTAACAGCAGCTTCCTCACTTACGGGACACAGAGCTGCCTGTGTTTCCAGAGAGCTGGCAGCTGGTCTCTGCACGGCTCCCACTGTCCCCTCCGTGGCACAGTCGTGAAGCAGGGAGAGCGGTTCTTCTGCCTCCGACCCTCCCTTCCACATCCTGCTGCCTTGAGGGACCCGGGCTGGGCCCAGGTGCATCAGTTACCACAGTCAGGTCTTTGCCTTTCAAGCCTATATCTCTTCGTGGGGAATCAAAGGCCCTTCCTCTTCGTAGCGCGCTCCGGGCAGCAACTGAAAAGATGTTACTGTAGACGCCCTCCAGGCCCATGAAGCCTTCACCTGACCCCTGACAATGAGCCTGGAAGGACTAGATTTTATGGGACTTGCAGAGAGAGGCAAACAGGGATCAGAAGAGAACATGCAAGAATGGTCCCCGCTCTGAAGAGCTCTGAAGAGATCCGGGCCCTTTCCGGGTCAGGTGAGCAGAGGGTCAGTCCAAGCAGCTGCTGGGCCCAGACCGGAGACGTTCTAACCCTTTCTCCAGGCTACCTCCTATCCCCACCCATCAGGCCTCTTCCCTCCCCACATCTGCCCCTTCTCATTCTGTTCCAAGTCCCTCTGATGAGTGTTTCACATCTTAACCCCTGTGCAATCTCGTGGAACATCGACCTATATTTCCTACATCATTTCTTCCTCTAATTGTGGAGCTCCTGATAAATATGTCTTAGCTCACATCCTCCACCACATAAAAATATTGGGAATGAACCGCCTTGGGATTTAATGTGTTCCTTGTCGCTTATGCAGAACTTTGTTGAGATGATTTGAGCTCTGGCTGGGTAATTAGACAAGAAGAATCCCTTCCGGGCTTCTATTAGAAATAATAATAATGATGATGATGATAATTATAACAGTAATAGCTTTTTCATTTGCAGAACATTTTACACATTGCAAATCTTTTCTGGGTACATTTTCTCCTCATTTGATCTCATTTACCCTGTGAAGTTGTGATATTATGATCCCCAAGTTCCAAGTGAGGTAAAAATAAGTTTAACCAGTTTCCCTTTCCAAGGGGGTGCCCTTTCTGCTGTGCTCTGCTGCTTCAAAAAGAAACAAACCATGCATTGAAAACAACTGATAACACACAGCTTCAAACCGTTTTCCTCCACTGGGAGAAAGAGGGCATTAACTGCCCACTTCTGTCACCATTTGGTATAAAATTCCCAGCATGAAGGGCAATTCATACAGGCAGCACCAGCAGGGCATCAGAGGCTGTTTTAGCCATTTTAGAATCATAAACTCTTAGGTGCATCCTGGAAGCTCCTCTTTCCCCTCCATTCCAATACATTCTACTACGGGACAAATGCAAAACTTAGAGGTCCTTTACACAGTAAAGAAAAGAGTACTAATAAAGCAGACTGTGTATTTACATTTCTAGACAATCATGCCATAAAAAGTCAGTTTATATTTGTATACAAACATCCATACATGGCTACAAAACCAAACATTTTCCAGTTCTATATCTATTTCCAAACAATTTAAACATACTGTGTTCTTACAATTACCTCAAGTGGTGAATTTTATCTTAGTCATTGCAATGGCATAAACATCCTGGACCCAGACACTATTTTTTAAATCATACTATAACTTGTTTTAAATTGTGATATACAACTTTGTAACACCAACTGTTAGCACATATTTTATCTCATTATGACAATTATAAAATAATCATGAAACCCAAAGACCCCAATATTTGTTCAAGGTATCATGATGAGGCTTCTGGAAACACAGGGTAAATATGACCACACTGTGGAAGCCAGTGGAAATTGAAGTTATATGGATTTTAAAAGAATTTGCTCATTTTAAATGGCCTTTTAGAAGATGTGGTACATATATACAATGGAATATTACTCAGCCATAAAAAGGAACGAAATTGGGTCATTTATAGAGACATGGATGGACCTAGAGACTGTCATACAGAGTGAAGTAAGTCAGAAAGGGAAAAACAAATATCATATATTAACGCATATATGTGGAATCTAGAAAAATGGCATAGATGAACCAGTTTGCAAGGCAGAAATAGAGACACAGATGTAGAAAACAAACGTATGGACACCAAGGGGGGAAAGGGGGTGGGTGGGATGAATTGGGAGATTGGGATTGACATATATACACTAATATGTATAAAATAACTAATGAGAACCTGCTGTATGGCACTGGGAACTCCACTTCGCTGTACAGTAGAAACTAACACAACATTGTAAAACAACTATACCCCAATTTTTAAAAAATGGCCTTTTACTAATAAAGAGCCTGTTAACTTAGTATATTTGGATAAGTGATGATGACCTGATTTTACAAACACAGATTATTCAAGTAGAAATTAGGCAGAACTCTGTCTTCATCCTAGAAGGTTAGATCTTTAAGAATTTGGGGGGAAAAAAGAATTTTAAGAGAACAAAGCTCTGGGGCCAGGAGACAAACAACATTGCAATGCTGAAGCCATTGCAGCATTATATATCTTCTTTTTCTGAGTGTGATCTCTAATCTTCAAGGTCTTTTCCCTTTTCTTTCTTGTTTTCTTTATAACATGGAAAATTAAACAAACCTTTCCATTTTTTTCTATCTTTTTTAGAACGTAAACTCTGAAAGATCAGGACTTGTTATTGTACGCTCTTTCATGCCAACTTGGATCTCAGTATTCTGTAAATCATGAGCTCTTTTAAAAAGCTGATACTTAATCAGTAAATTTGACTAACTCATGGTTGAGTTCAATAGAATCGGCATTTAACAATTTCTATTCAGCACAAGGCACTGGACCAAGTACTAGAGAGACAACTAGGGTGTGTCTATGCTCCCTGAAATTATCAAAAGGGAGACTTTGCCTATAGACTCCAAGGCTCAAAGATATAAAAGAAACTTTAAAGCTTTATTGAAATATTTTAACAAAAATGTACATCCAGTTATGCATGTACCAGAGTGATCAACTTTCACCTTTCTCCCAAGTTTTAAAGAGGAACTCCCTCATCACAGGCTTTCCAAATACCCAGCAATCTCATCAGAAAAGACTTTAAGTATTGAGAAGCTGCCAAGCTCATGGCAGTGGATACACATTTTGTAAACTTCTCATTCTCGCTTGAAAGCTCAAAAATTATCATTGGTGACAATAATTACCCCTTGTTTTCCTGGAAGTGACAGGTGCACGTTATTTATTTTCTAAAAAAATGTCTGTCAAATGCCTGTCTGAATACCCATAGTTTGTCCATCTTTCTTTCAAGTAAAAATAGTGTTCCGTGAAAATAAAAATAAAAACACTAGCTCAGCTTGCGACTTAAGCACTCAAGTGTTTTCCTGGAGGCAAATATGGCAGCTCCGTGTTCAGGGCACATACTCTGTGCTTTCTTCCTCTTTTTTTCACACAGAATTTTTAAAAGTGTACCAAAAGGTTGAAATGTAATAAAATTAATAATTTTTCTGCCTTATCACGTACACTGTCAAGTTACACTGGCCTCTACAGCGTGGCTCCTGCCTGGATTCCTGCTAAGACACCTGCACTTTCTCCCACCATTGTTCTTGCAGCATTCGAGCAAAAGTCAGCACAGGGCACGAGTCAGGTGAGTTTTAGGATTGTCACGAAAACGGTTCTGACCCTCAGACCCCCTGAAAGGGTCTCGGAGCCGCCAGGGCGTCGAGGACTGCACTTGAAGAACCACCCGGCGTCCGCGCACGAGAAATCGCAGATCCCTCCCTGTTCAGTTACGCGCGCTCGAGGCGTGTTTATCACTACAGGTCTGACCGCGGAGCACCGAGGAGCAGACGTGCGCGGCGTCCAGCGATGGTCCGGTACCCGGGACGCTCGCAGGACCGCGCGGGGGCCGCCTTGCGGTTGCCGTGGCAACGATCGCGGGCGGGCGCGGCGCGGCCATCGACCAGTGACGCCTGCGCGCTCTGCGCTCTGCCGAGAGGGCTGCGGCGCCCCGCGGGCCGGCGGGAAGATGGCGGCGGCGGCGGCGGGCTACCCAGCTGGGAAGGGGCGCGACATTAGCCTGGCGGCCCTGCGGCGCCACGACCCCTACATCAGCCGCATCGTGGACGTGGCCAGCCAGGTGGCCCTGTACACCTTCGGCCACCGGGCCAACGAGTGGGTGCGTGCGGGCAGGCGGGGCCGGGGACGGGCTGCGAGCGGGCGGGGAGGTCCCCCCGGCAGTCACTCGGGTCCGGCGTCCGCGGGCACCTCCCGCCGCGTTGAACTGAGTCACGGAGCGCGGGCAGGACTCAGCCCCGCGGAGCGGGTCAGACACCCTGCTCCGGCACGTCCCGGCGGTCAGCTAGGAGAGCCCCCCGACGGGACACAGCCCCAGTAGTTCACGTGGCCTCCCTGTCTCCTTCCGCAGCCGGTCATTAAAGTTTACCCGAAAACCACTCACAGAAGCGAAGACACTAAGAAGTAGGTCCTAACACGGGAGAGAAGAGAACAGCTTTGCCCTAAGTTCGTAACCGAGGAAATTCACCGAAAAGAGGCAGGAATGGAGGGACGTGGGGACACCTGCCCCGCGAGGTCCCGGGGGAGGAAGCGCGCCGCTTCCTAGCTATGTCTCCCTAGTTTTCGGGGGCATGTGTCGCCTGGGTCTTCGTATCAAGGACGTTGAGCGACGAGGTGGACAAGTTTCAACGGCAACTTTTAAAATGCAGATATTCTACGTGCGGTTGTATACCGCTCTGTAGAAAAGCGCCAAAGGCATGATGTCCTAATTCTGTTGAGGAAATTCCGTAGTAGAGATGAGGATTGGGGGTGTGTCGTTCTCTGGACTGACTTGACACCCGACCGAGAGTCTGGGGAATTCTGAGAAGTTAACGGGCACAGGAGAGGTTCCCCTTGAGTAGCGGTTGTTTCCTACGGGCGTTGGACAGGGTCTCTGAGACACGTGTTACCATAGTTACAGAGGCGGCCCTTCTACAGCCTCATCAGAAGTCACAAGTGGCACAATGCATTATTTACAGGAGTTATGTTTTTCTGCTTCCTGGACTTGTTGCTTTCAGACAGCGCATAGTTCATCCCTTAGAAGGTCATTCTTTCAAAGTACTCATCTTCAAGGCTGTGGTAGCCGAGAAAAAAAAAGACAGACCTAGTTTAGCTGCAGGGCAGTTGCTGGGCGCAAACAAATTGATGCCGCGTCTCCATATGCCACCACAACGGGAGCTTTTGAACATAAGCCTAATAAAAGTGTACAGGACATGCTTAAGAACAGAAGAGAAAGTATATGTAGGTGGGACGTAAAGGAGGGGAATTCTTATTACACTGAATATGGATGAAGGCTAACTTAAGGCATTCAGCAGGAGGAATAAGGAATGAAGCGGGGACAGAAAATGAGCTGCTTTAAGGAAGCTTCAGAACGATTATGTCAGGACTGGAGTAGGAATTTTGGAACTAGACCTACTTCCCATTGCCAGGAAAGCCCACTCCCCCAAAACACCAGTGTGTCTTAACGCTGGTGGTATTTTCACCTCTCAGCCCTTAGAGCAGTAGTTCTTAACTGGAGTCGATTTTGCTTCCAGGCAACACTGGCAGGGTCTTGAGAAAATTTTTAGTTGTCGCTTGGAGAGGGACCACGTTCCTGGCATCCAGAGGGTAGATGCCAGGGATTCTGCTAAACATCCTGCAGTGCATGGGACAGGCCCCCACGACAAAGGTTAATCTGGTCCCAAATGTCAAAAGTGCTGAGCTTGAGAAGCTGCCGGATAATGGGAGTGTTCCCTTTGTTTCTAGCTAGTGATTTTCTAAGTTCTGTGAGTCAAGATCATTGGGAGTTTTTAAAAGTGCATCCGACCAAATCAAAAATCTCAGGATATGAGGCCCAAGCATTTGATATTTGTTGAAAGCTTCTTAGGTGACTCAGATGCTACATATGTGATTGAGAAAGGCAGATTTAGAGGGTAAATGGAGATTGACTTTTTCATTATTTTAACAGAATAATCAGATGTAGATTGCGTTGTTCTGAAAGTGTCAAGTAGTCTGCCAAGTCCCAATAGTTTGCAAACTAGCGCTATTTTACATTCTACTTCATTATTTTAAATTTTGAACTGCTTAATTTTTTAGCACTTGTTAGTTTTTATGAGTGTAATATTAAATTATTAAATTGTACTTTTAAAATTTAAGTTAAAATCCCCCAGAACTGTGAACTAATACTTTAACATAAAAGTCTTCTTTAGGGACTTCCCTGGTGCTCTAAGTGCTAAGACTCTGCACTCCCAATGCAGGGGGCCCGGGTTCAATCCCTGGTCAGGGAACTAGATCCCACATGACGCAACTAAGAGTTCCCATGCCACAACTAAAAGATCCCACATGCTGCATCTAACACCTGGTGCAGCCAAATAAATGAATAAATATCAAAAAAAAAACGTCTTCTTTACTTGCAGGACCTAAGGAGGAGCTAATAGAATCTTGCTTTAACTGTTGCCCAAAACCCCAAACCTGGGCTTTGCCCAGAAAGAAAAAAAAAATCTGGTTACCCCTGGATAACTGTGGAGGGATGGAGAAAATGCATGAATATGAGCTGTTTCAGCCAGAATAGACCAGAATTTACATTTCCAAAGACCTTTTTATCTAGGTGTCATAGAGCCTTAGATGAAAACTATGTTTTTAATCCAAAGATCTGCGTGGTGTAGGTTTGTTATCCCTTTTCAGTGGAGAAACTGAGACACAGAACAATAAACTAATTAAGAATTGCAAATTTGGAGTTAGAGAATAATTTCAGGAGAAGCATGCCTTTTACATTTCTGATTCTGGATTTTCCTTAAGGACCAGGTAATTTCTATTACTACTTCATTAAGGAAGGAAGGAAACAAGTCAAAGGCTGTTAGGTTTCTGTGTGCTGATTCGCAGAAACATCCTGACTAGATCTCTGAGATGAAACAGTCCAGGGTCAAATACTGGAAGACAGAAAAGTGTTCTGTCCTCGTAGCAAGTGGTCACTTAATAGTAAATCCAGTTTAAGGATGATGAAATTACTCAAGCATGGAAAGGATCATGCTTGCAATTTTTTGTGTGCCTTTTCAGAATCATCATTTTAATATACCTTTGTTTCTTAGAGTATTTTTCACCAAAATTACAGAGTACTTAAATTTTGAATGACTTTGCTAATGGATATATAAATAACAAAATATTGAGAGGTTAAATAGAATGCTGAAATTAAACCACGTAAATAGCAAAGATGAATTCTAAATGCTGAGTTATAATAGTCTGATTACTAGTTAATCAGACAAATGGGTACTTAAATTTTTTTTTTAGTAAGCTGAACATTTTCATCAGGGCCTGGGGAGATGGAAAAGAGCCTTTCCCAGTGAACTGAAATGATAGTTTATCATTTTAAGTTTACAACTTTCCCAGTCCCTCTCAGGCAGAGTTCTTGAGTCTTAGCTTGGTAATGTTTCTGTCTAATTGCATTTCAAAGATCAGACTTGACTCTAAATATTCCACATCCAATAGGCGATTAATTTGTCTGAAAACTACAGCAGCATTGCTGTCTTCTGTGTAGTAGTCAGAGTAGAGTTATCGGCAGGTCCGCTGCTCTCCTAGGTGACAGGATACGACAAGAGAAAAGGGAACCAGAAAACAGAGGAGGAGAAGGAAGTACAGACAGTGGTGGTTTCTGCGGCTGGCCGTGTCCCCAGGTCAGAGGGGAAGACAGCACTCTGGTTTAGTCTGTAAATGACAGTAGGAGGATGCTTCCCACTGCTTAAGCAGCAGAGTCACAATGGGCAGAAAATCTGCTTTTTCCTTTCCCTAAGAGTCACCCCTCCGTTACATAGGTTTGACCCCGCTTGGAACTGATCGAATTCCTGTTCTCTAAGATGCTTATGTTCTCTGACCTCTGTGAGTGTTTCCTGTTAGTGAACAGAATATACATGTTTTGCTGTTTGTTTTGTTTTTATTTTTTAGGAAAAGACTGATGTGGAAGGAACCTTATTTGTTTACACAAGGTAAGAGTATTTCACTTTCATAAAGAAACTGATGGTCTTTCACTCATGTCTTAGCTCTGTTGTGTCACCCTTCAAGTGTAGTTTTATTTCAGAGAAGTGAAAGAACTTAGTTTGAAGTTATTAGTTTGAAGTTATTAGTTGACATAGGGAAGGGAATACTGAATAATGTCATCTGTGTGGTGTGATGAATACTAATTTCAGAATATAGTGTAAACTTCAGTGTAGATGAACTTAAATCTTTGTGTTCTTATAAAAGCAGTATTAACTATTTATTGTTTAATTCAAATGAATGGTACAAAGTGCTTGAGTATAATGGATTGGCAAGGAGCTAGAAGTACACTGGTAAGAATGTTAGATTATTTAACCAGCATTTGGAGGAGAGCATTATTGGTCACGCCCACCTCTTGACTCTTTGAAGAAGCGTGATCCGAAATTAAAGATGTCTCTTAGTCCTCCATTGTATAGCTAATGGAATATGTTTCAGGATAGGTTTAATAAATTCATGTTTTTTGGTAATTTTTATCAGCTGCTGTTAATATCACACACGCACACAGAGATGTGTAGTATGTATATTGTCTTCACAGCTAAGCTGTTTAGTCACATAAACATCCACGTAAGACCTCATAGCGGAGGCCCATCACCATCGGTGGGTTACAGAGATGTGATACAGAGGCCTGGTACAGACCCTTCCCACCCCACCCATGCGCATCTGTTTTACACACACATTCACCTTCGAGGGTAAACCACAGTGTGGATAGACTACCCCCGTGCCAGTTGGCCCGTGACAAGCAGTGAGTGGGCGGGTGTGGCCCTGGGAGGCTTTACAGAGCTGCCAGGTGCGGGAGGAGGAGCTGAACCTCGCGGAGGCGGAGGCAGGGGCCCCGCGTCACAGCACAGTGAGGGCAGCGATCCGGGGCAGAGAGTGTGTACCGCTTGGCATGAGTTAGAAGCTGACAGTGAGAGTAAAGAGGTTTTGCTGGCTTGGAGTATCAGACTGAAGGTGCGGAAACCTCTTTCCTGAGCAGTAGGGAGCCACTGAAGGTTTACGAGTGGGGGAGTAAAGGAGTGATGGCAGACACGCGGGAAAGTCGGTGTGCTAGCGTTACGCGGACACGGAGAGACGGTGGTGGCGGAGCAGGCGTGAGGTGAAGTGGGGAGGGCTTCCTGGGAGACTGCACGCGGGGGGCGGTGACATTTTAAAGCACTGGTGAGATTTTGAAATGGAAAACAGGATGACAGACTCACTGGCGGAATGGAAAGATGGGGGGTTGAGAACCTGGCTTGAGGATGGTTTTAGTTTTAGTTTGAAATAGTGGCTCTGGGGCGATGGCAGGGCGTTCCAGTGGTGGTACCAGGCACTCGGGACGGGGCAGGGATGGAGGCACAGAGCGTGGAGGCGTCGGCATCATTAGTTTGGTCGTTGGAACCGGCACGGAAGCTGAGGGCCTAATGGCTGGGTTGCAGGGCCAGCAGGATGCAGAGGAGAGTCACCACGGAGACAGGCAGAACTAGAGCAGCACACACAGGCCCCTGCGGCCCCGGGCAGGTTCGGCGTAGACAGTGGGCAGGAGGCAACGGTGGGAGTGGAAGGAGAGCATTTTTAGTGGGTCTTCTTTTGTTGATGCAGAGGAGTAACAGATTATGCAAGTATTTTCTGTTTTGTACCAAAGCCAAACGTAGGTTGGTATTTTCAAGTACTTCTTAATATACTCTTGAGTTGCTCATGGAGCTGTCAGTTAAACAAACCTTTAAACTGAGAAGCAAATCCTTCCCTAGTCCTTAATCTCTTCCCCACATCAAACTCCTTAAGAGCAGGGCCCTCTCTCCCATCCCTCTCCCCCCGCCCAGCCCCACCATCCGATCCCAGATTCTAGAACGTTGAGGTCTTTCCTCGGTGGAGGTTGACAGACAGCTCATGGAGGTCACCAGGGAGTTTTGGGTACAGGTGATGGAGCTGCCAGTGATGTATTTTGACTTACAGATGTTGCTTTAGAGCAGTTGGCACATGTATCCCCTGAGTCTATTTTATAAATTGTGAGATGGTGTAGTAACCATACCGTTAGAGGGATGAAAGCGTGTTGTAATAATGAAACACTGGAAGAATCAAATTCTGATTCTGTATAAAAACACCTAATCCCATTTTAAAAATTATGTCTTTGTTTCCTCCCGTCTCTTTCTGTAATAGAGTTACACCCACTGGTGATTTCTTGGGGATCCTCTGACAGGGATCTTTGGAAGTCACTCTTCTTTCTTCCCCAGAATTTAAGTTGAAATGATCGTCATGATTATTTCTGGTATTCATTATATGCCCAGCACCACTTTACCACTTAGTAAAATAAGTTAGGCAAGGATTGCCTTCCATCAGTTTTAAAATTAGAAGTCTCATAAGAAAACTGTAGGTAGTAAATCACGTGGTTAGAGGTGAAATAAAACTGAGCTATAAACCCCTTTTCTTCCTGTTGCTCACAGCATTTCTGTGGGCTTGTTACTCTGTGCCCCAGATTAAATCAGTGGCCCTGCCTGTTTCCGTTTCAGTGTGTGAGCATGTGTGTTCCAGTTTGTCAGCAGAAGTTGCACAGTTGGGTTGGTATCTGGCCTGTCCCCCAAGGGTAGACAGATGCACTTGTAGTTGTTAGTTTCTGTTTGATTTGGGTTCTTCCTGCCTGACAGAGACTAGGCACTGAAGGTTTATTGAATGAAATTAAAAGTAAAAAGTTACTAAATGCACAGTTTTATGGATAAAAATTTTTGTAGTAGCTTATCTATGAAGCTATTTGCCTTACACTGAAGAATACTAAATATCTGCTCTTTGCTTTAAATTGTATAAACTTTTAATTATACTGTATCTCCTCATAAGTTCATTGACCAGAGTTACATCATTTCTCTAAGAAATTACACAGCTTTCAATTTCAGACCAACACTAACATTTTCTGTAATTGTGATGTACACTCTGTATTAACGGGCAAGATTGTTTAAAGGTGTCTGTCGATAATTTTTTTATCAGTAGTTACCATCTCTGCCTTAAAGGAACTTACAGCGTAGGTAGGGAAACAAGCTGTGTATATGTACATACGCACACAGTTAAATAAGTAGGGCTGGACTTTACCAAAGCACCAGCATGGCCGGCGTGCCGTATGCGTCCCGCACATTGGTGCAGCCCACGGTGAAGGGGCGGAAAGGTTGAAGGCGTGTCCGGATGCCCCTGTCCTGGAAGTGCTCTGCTCTAAACGGCGTGTCTCTGTGTCCCCCTGCCCCCGGCGACCTTTAGGTCTGCTTCTCCGAAACACGGCTTCACCATCATGAACAGGCTGAGCATGGAGAATAGGACAGAGCCCATCACGAAAGACCTGGATTTCCAGCTCCAGGACCCCTTCCTTCTCTACAGAAATGCCAGATGTGAGTCTGAACGCGTGTTTGAGACTGTGTGTGACTGTTGTGTTTAGTGTCAGTGACTGTAGGGGCCAGCACCGGTGGCCTGGGAGACACGCCTCGGCGCAGGATAGCTTCTTCCTCGGGAGAGTTTACACGGAAACTGTGTGAATGAGATGGCGTGAGCATTTAAACCTCGTCCCTGCAGCTGGACCGCTTTGTGCTGTGAGCCTGAGCGGGGCTTGGGGGAGGCGAGTCCTTGGCCAGGAGACCGCAGAGGGCGCCTCGGTGGTGCTGCAGGACCTAGACTAGCCATTCAGCTCGTGTGTCGCTTTGGCTGAGCATCGATGAGATGCTTGAGGGAGAGGGCCTGTCTTCCAGAAGCACCATCTTTTGAATACGTAGTAAATGAAAACCAAAGTCCAAAGAGTTTTGGTCCTTAAGAATTTCATAACACTTGGTAAAGTTGAAGTTATATTAGGTAACTAAATGGTCCTTGTGAGGTTTGAAGTGAGGTAGCAGTCGCCTGCCCAGAATTCTGTCCCCATTTCACTCTTGCATCCCATCTGACCACTCGTGCTGGACTGTTGGGCAGCCCACAGAAAAGTGGATGAGCGCGTTAGGACCGGCAGGAGCATCTCCACACAGAACACAAGCGCACACTATAGCTGCTTAAACGTGTGTGCACGTGCTCCGTGCTGGCTTTCAAAAAGACCTTGCAGTTAAGAAATGGTTACCGTACATTTTCCACCCCATTCTTCGAGCCTAAGATACAAGAATTTGCCTTCTGTGTACTACTTAGTGTTATCTTAACAGTGTAATACAAGTAATATAATGTTTCAACCCCGTTGAATTGTTCTGAAGTAAATATAGCATCATTTTAATGCTATATTTACTTACAGTCACATGTAACTAAGTTGTCGTGATGGGTGGTCATCCTATTTAGAAAATACAGTTAAACTTTTACGAGAAAAAAATTATAAGAAAGCTATTAAAGCTATATAACATGACCTTCTAATGGCAGGTCCTATGAAATGAAAAATTTAGTAATACAGAGAAATATTTTGTTTACTATTCCTATTTCTTTGCCGGAAGGTGTAGTTTAATCAATTGTAGCTTGTAGTTGTTTGAATTTTTTTGTGTGCTTGTTATGTCAGGTTATATTTTCTTTTTTTGGGATTATTAGATTCTATGTCAGATTAATATGTAACTCAAATCCTAATAAACAAAATAACCACAAAATTAAATATAAAATGAATGATTATTAGTGGCTTATAATAAATTTTGGTTGCCCTTATTTTGGATAAATACTGAGTCTAGTTGGTATAGATAATATTTTAAATTCTTCTTACAATATTACATATTATATATTATATTATGTACTGTACTGAAGATATGAAAATACAAAGTCTCTTTAATGTGGTCGATTTTAAAAATAACCTTCCTCAGTCCCACAGGGTTTAGCTGCTAGGATCTAGTAAACGTGCTCAGCCCCACCTGGGTTCCAGGCTGTGCTGTCCAGTACCGCCCCACGGGCTAGGGTGGCTGGTCTGAATTTTACACTCTGAGCTATGAATGTCAAAGACACACCGATTTTCACAGACTTGGTACAAAAAAAAAGGAATGTGAAAAAATCTCAGTAGTCTTATATTGATTCACCTGTTGAAATGGTAGTATTCCGAATATATCGAGTTAAATAAAAAGTATTATTAAAATTAATTTCACCTGCTTCTTTTTATTTTTTTTATTTAAAAATTCCATTTGTGGCTCACATTTGTGGTTCACCATATGTTTCTACTGGACGGCACTGTTCCAGGCCTTGTCATTCATCTTCCCACACTTCCTCATCACCGCTTTGAGGGGCAGACACTCTCCCTGCTGTTTTGCAGATGAGAAAACTGAGTCTCAGGGAGGCGGCAGCCCTGGCGGACCCACGCATTCTGATTTCGGGTCCGTTGCTTTTTCTACACCGGCCTGTACTGCGCTCTCCACTGTTGAACATGAGTGCAGATTGAAGGCAGCCTTTGGGCTGCGTATTAAAATGTTTCTAATGAGCGTCCATAAGACAAATGAAATCAGTTGAACAACAAAGAGGGGGAGGGAATGGGTCTGTTTACCTTCCTGAGTTTATTTTGCTGCTTTTCTCCTTGACATTTGGTGCATCTTGACTTTGCACCACAGCCATTTGGATTTCGTTCATTTACTAAAGCCTTTTCAGTCTCTGACATCAGAGGTTCCCAGAAGGTTTTGCTCCAGGTGCTTTCAGCGTGTCAGATGCCTCTCAAATGTTTTTAAATAATTCTGATACTCCATGGAATAATTGCATCTGGTTTGCGTATTCTCTGATGATGTATAGATTCATTCATCATCCTTTGAACAATGAACCCAGCTTCACTCAGGACTGGTCTTTAACACTCTCTGCCTCTCGAGATCTGTCGCGTCAAGGATCTCCCTGTTTTAGTCCTGACATTTCACTTTGGCCAATAGATGTCATAGGCCAGCTTGGGACATGTCAAGAGGCAGAGCTGATACAGGTTTGTGGTGAGTTTTTTAGATTCACTAGGTTAAAAAAATTGGTACGTGAGGAGATAACTATCCCTTTCTAGAATTGTATGGATTCAGAAGAGCAAAATAGAGAGTGAAAACTCAAACTTTCTTCATTTAACTAAAAAAAAAAAAAGGTGTATAATAAGTAACTGAATTTCGTCCAAACACAAAATGTATGGTTTTATTACAGTAAAGGATCTATAGTGTTTAAACCTGGTTGTCATAGAATTTGACCTCTGTAAGCTTTATAGGTAAATAAGGCGCCTGTTGAATTAGGACAGAAACTATTTACCCAACAAACATTTACTGAGTGCTTACTGTCTCCCAGGCACTATGTCAAGGCTCTGTACGGGTTATTTAATTCTCATCATTTTTCCTTAGAAATCCTATTATTCCTATTTTGTAAATGAGGAAACTGAGGTTAAAGGGATTACATAATTTACCAAGGTCTGTGACTGTTTTGAGATGGAAAGAGCATTTGAACTGAGAAAGCCTAGCTCCAGAAGTCTAGGCCCAAGCAGTGGGAGTACCAACACATGAGTGATGGGTCTGAGCAAGGTTTACCTTTTAAGAAATGCTTAGTCTTGTAGTGTACACTCCAGAGTTAAAAAGCGAGTTTCTTTTTTTTTTAAGTTGAGAATCTACTGTATCTCCATTATTAGAAAGGAGAATATCAAATAAAAACTAATGTAACAAAAAGCCGAATTTGACTGTTTCTTGTGTATTATTACCCTCTAGCAGCTGTTTGCTGTATTTGCCATTTCAGAACTAAATAAGATTTTGGTATAGGGAGATACAGTTTAGAACTGTATTTTCCCAAGTAGATCATAATATTTAAGATAAGTTACAGACAGCAGTGACAGGTAGATTTCAGAGCTAGGCCAACATGTTGAATATATTATTGTCTGTGATTACAGAATTAGAATGAAATTCTTTTGGGCTGCTTGATTTCATTGCAGACATAAGCTTGGAGCTTAGCGCAAATCAGAAAAGGCAAAAATCAAGATACCTAGATCAAAGCTGTTTTAGAAAACTCCTCAGTATTAAAGTGAATTTACCATATTGGGTAGTTTTATATTCATAAAGAAATACAGTTTAAACTCTTTATTGACATTTGTAGGATCTGAGAAAAACTGCTCTAAATAATGAAAAATGGTACACCTAATGAAAATTATAATTACAGACAGTCCTCATCTTTCAAATAGACCATGACCTAGAAGTTCCCTTTTAAAGTGACTGGTTGGCAGACTTTTGGCTCAACATGGCAGATCGAACACACTCCTGAAACTGTTGAAATGACAGTAACGGAGTAAAAAAAAGATAAAAACCCACAAGGGTGGAGGGTGGATTTCATGAAAAAAATGGCATAAACGAGAAAGAGGAAGACATGCCATGACAGCTTCGTTGTTCACAATTGTTAACCTTACTGCCCTGCAGAAGACTCTCTCTGACCTGTTGATGTCAGACTTGACAGTGCGATTTGGTTCTTCCCCCACTGACCCTTCCGGGAGGATATTGTGTAGTTGCCCTTTGGACTCAAGTATGGTTGTGTGGATTGACCTGGCCAGTGAGATGTGGGTAGAAGTGGTACGTGTGACTTCTGAGCAGATACATGTTCGACCACGTCTCTTTCCCTTCTGCCATGATGACTCGCGGTGTTCAGGCAGAGGCTGCTCTGTCAGCCTGGTCCTGGAATGAAGGCACAGAGGTGACCCATGATGGACTTGTAATGTGTATGAGAAGTAAACCTTTGTCATGGTAAGCCATTGAGATTTGGGGGTCATTTGTTACTCCAGCATAACTTGGGCTGTTACGACAGATACACAAGCCATCCAGGAAAAGGGGGATCCAAGCACAAGTTGGAGGTAAAGGAGTTCTGAGAAGAGTGGTAAAGAGGAGTCCCATCATGACCCCTATGCAACTGAACTAAAGATGAGTCAGTCTAAAAGTAGGGAGATGGAAGGCTTCAGGAAGCATGTCCAAGAAGAAATTTACACCTGAGAGTTTGAGTCTCTTGGGACATTTACAGTTCCGTTTGCAGTGATTTTGGTAATGATATAAGAACATTAAAAACTGAGAGGGGAAAACAAAAACAAAAGGAGGCAATTCTTAATTCCTGGGAAAGCAAAATACTGTACAAGAAAGGAAATATAATCATAGTACACTATTTGGCTCTGCTGATCATAAATGATAACACTAAATGTGAAATGGTGTTATACTTACATTGGAAGGAAGGGGGAAAGTGTGTGTGTGTGTTTGTGTGTGAGAGTGTGTGTGTATTGTCAGAGAACTAAATCCTCTTCAATGGATTTTTCTTAAGAATCAAGAGGTAGTGTATACATGATATATAGGAAAAGAGGTTTACATACTAGAAAAAAAATTGGATGAGAAATAAATGGAGAGCAGAAATAACTGTCATGGAAAAGGTTGCTTTTAGGGAGTGGTAATCAGGATTATAATGGCTAGAGAATTGATCTGCTATTTGTTACAAAACCTTACAGTATTTGATGTTTAAAATTATAGATATGTTTTATTTTGATAAAAATATAATTGGATATCAGAATACATTCATAAAAACAATATTTTAGTTGGTGGTTAAGTTTCTAAGTCAACTGATAATAGCACACTAACATTGTAATGATGTGCATATGAAATACAGCACCAGTTTGGATAGCATTATTTCTGTAGGAAAATCAATTCAAGAGTAAAACTTGTGTAGACCCCAAGAGTAAAACCTCCTTAGCAGTGAGGCAGAGGACTTCTAGTGCCCATGTATATTCACAGATCGTTTGTAATGCTAGGTCTTCCTGGGACTTCCTGGCGGTCCAGTGGTTAAGACTCCGTGCTTCCACTGCAGGGGGCACAGGTTCCATCCCTGTTTGGGGAACTAAGATCTCACACGCCGGGTGGCACAGCCAAAAATAATAATAAAGGCGTTATTATTAAAAAGAAAAAATGCTAGGTCTTGTATGAAATGCATTTTAGCGTGTGGTAACGGTAAAGTGAAGCTTGAGGCCTTCCCAGCCCATTGCCAGGTCTCAGCTCCGTACTGTTTGCACAGCCCTTTTCTCCTTCTAGTCCCACATCCGTTCCAGCCCAGGCTTCCATTACCTGTTACCTGGGCTGGCTCACAGCTCCTGAGAACGAGAGCATAAGCTTCCGGCACCAGCCAAAGTAGCGTAAGTTCACAACGACATACCTCTCCCACTGGTTACAACGAAAAGTTCTGGACAGAATACAAAACAAAAAACCAAAAAGCCTGAGGATTCTGAAAGTAAACAATAACAGGCATATTGATGAGGGAAGTCAGAACTTGAAGAATAACCAGAATGGTGGCTAGTCTCCTGACTTATTCTTCCCTTCTTTGCCTCCTGACTTTGACTCGAGAGTGAGCCACGTCACAGAACTATGGACGAAAACGACAAAAACCAAGAGCAACATCTCTGTGGACTGAGGACTGGAGAAATGACCTCCCTCTTTCCCTCCCAGCCCTACTTGAAGCCAGCTGCGACACTAACCTGAGCTGCCACTGCGGCAGGGACAGGCCCGTGAGGATCCCAAGAAAAGCCTGTGTCTGCCAGAGGAACTGCAAACAAGGGCTCCTGTGGTCTCAAGAGTGTAGTTGATATTTCTTTGCTTCACCCAGTGAGTAGCCCAAGCTACGCAGACCGTCTGACAGTGTGAGAAGCTAAACTCTGAGAGAAACCCTGACTTTGTGGCCTGAAGACTGGGGAGAAGGGCCCCCGTGAGCTGGAGAGAGAGCTGGATGAGGAGATCCCCTAATTCTGTATGGGAACTGACATGGGTGCTGGTCTCACCCGTGAGTATCACATACATGTAACAGAGCCAAAGAAGCATAGCCGAGGCTTTGAGAACTAACCCACTGTGTAGACAACCACCCAGCTCCAGACCAACACCTGAGTGGTGTATGCACGGGGCAGACACAGCTCTGAAAACGGAGCTGACATGGGAACCGTTGCCCACAAAAGGCAGGATGGAGCGTCCTGTCTAAATCTGAACAAATCGATCGCCTTCTAAACAAAATCAGCACTCTTCGGTGGGTTTTCAGAAGACTCAGAGTCTCACAACATCATCAAGATGTCCAAGATACAACACAGAGTTACTACTCATACAAAGAACTGGGAAAATCTGACAACTCTCACAGGGAAAGTCAGTCAGCAGATGGCCACCCAGAGATGACCCACATGCTGGAGTTACAGGACAGTGGCTTTAAGGCTGTTACTATTACTGTGCCCTGTGAGATAGAATGGAGTCCTCAGGAATGAATGGAAAGATGGAAATTCTCAGCAGAGAAATAGTGTAAAAAAACCAAAGGGAACATTCGGAACTGAATAATAGAGTACCCAGTGAGTGGCTTTGATAGCAGAATAGAGATGGCAGGGGAAAGAAGAGTCAGTGAACTTGAAGACCCATCAATAGATATTATCCAACCTGAAGAATGTACAGGGGAAAGATTTTTAAAAAGGCCTCACAAACCTGTGGGGCTGTACCAAAAGGTCTGAATTTGTGTCACTGGAGTCCCATAAAAGGAGAAAAAGACCGGTGTAAAAAAAATATTTGAAGAAATAATAGCTGAAAACTTTCCAAATTTGGTGAGACACAAATGTATGGATTCAAGAAACTCAGTAAACCCCAAACAGGATAAACCCAAAGAAAACCATGCCCATAAATATCATAGTCAAACTGCTGAAAAACAGATTTTAAAAAACAAACAAAAAACCTTGAAAGCAACCAGAAATGATACATATAGGAGAACAATGCCTTGAATGATTACAGATTTCTCTTGGAGTCTGGAAGACAGTGCCAAATCAACGTAGAATTCTGTCTCCAGTGAAAATGTTCCTTAGGAAGGGAGGTAAAATAAAGGTACTCTCAGATAAAGGAAAATTTACAGTCCTTTTTTGTCAGCAGACCTGCTCTAAAGCAAATGCTAAAAGAAGTTCTTCAGACGGAAGGGAAGTGATACCAAAGGGAGGTCGGGGCCTCAGGATGAAGGAGGAGCAACAGAAGTAGTAGAAACATGGGTCAGTAGAGTAGATTTATTTTTTCTACCCTCAGATTCTTTAAAACGCAAGTGACGATCGAAGGCAAAAGTTATAGGAGGGGTTCATTGAAGGTAGATGGGACATGTGACAACTGAAAGGTTAAGGGGAAGAGGACAGGGACCTATATAGTTGTAAAGCCTTTTGTAAGGCTGTGAAAAGTTAGATATGTATAGTGTGATTCCTAGAGCAGCCACTTAAAAAAAAGAAAACAGAGAGAGAACCAATAGATAAAATTGAATACTAAAAAAATTTTAAATAATCCAAAAGAAGGCAAGGAAGGAGGTACCAACAGCAAAAAACAGGGGAGACAAACCATGGAAATGCTAATTAAAAGAAAGCCATTTGGGAGTAACATACACTACTATATATAAAATACATAAGCAACAAGGACCTGCTGTATATAGCACAGGGAACTATACTCAATATTCTGTAATAACCTATAATGGAAAAGAATATGAAAAAGAATATACATATGTGTGTGTGTGCGTGTGTATATTCCACTTTCTATAATTGGTAGAATAAACAAAACAGCAAGGTTGTGGAAGACTTGAGCAACACTGTCAACTCACTTGGTGTAATTGACATTTATCGAACATTCCACCCAGCCACAGCAGAATACAGCCTCTTTGTAAGTGCTCATGGAACAGTACCCAAGGTCAACTTTATCATGGGTCATAAAAAAAACCTTAAAATTTTTAAAGAAATGGAAATCAAACAAAGTATGCTCTCTGACCACAAAGGAATTGAACTAGAAATCAGTAACAGGAAGATATCTGGAACATCCCCAAATATTTTGAAATTAAACAACACACTTCTAAAATAACCCATGTGTCAAAGAGGGAGGAAAATTAGAAAATGAGCTGAATAAAGATGAAAATACATGTCAGATGCAACTGAAGTTGGGCTTAGGGGGAAATTTATAGCGTCAAATACTTAGGAAAGGGGAAAGGTCTCAAACGAGTAATTCAGGTTCCACCTTAAGAAACTAGAAAGAGAAGAGCAAAGTAAACCCAAAGCAAGCAGAAGGAAGGAAATCAAAAATAAGAGCAGAGGGCTTCCCTGGTGGCACAGTGGTTGAGAATCTGCCTGCCAATGCAGGGGACACAGGTTCGAGCCCTGGTCTGGGAAGATCCCACATGCCGCGGAGTAACTGGGCCCGTGAGCCACAACTACTGAGCCTGCGTGTCTGGAGCCTGTGCTCCGCAACAAGAGAGGCCACGGTAGTGAGAGGCCCGCGCACAGCAATAAAGAGTGGCCCCCACTCGCTGCAACTAGAGAAAGCCCTCGCACAGAAACAAAGACCCAACACAGCTAAAAATAAATAAATAAATTTATAAAAATAAATAAATAAGAGCAGAAATCAGTGAAATAAAAGAGAGAGTAGAGAAAATCGGTGAAACCCAAAGCTGGTTCTTTGAAAAGAGTAAAACTGATAAACCTAAACCCCTGGCCAGACTGATCAAGGGAAAAAAAGAGAGAGAGGGGATGCAAATGAGCGGTGTCAGGAATGAGAGCGGGGTCTCCATGGACACTGAAAGGACGAGGGAAATACTGTGAACCACCCCATGCCCATAAGTTTGACAACTTAGATGAAATGGACTAATTCCTTGAAAAACACAAATCACCAAACCGTACTCAGGAATAAATAACCTGAATAGTCCCATATCTATCAAAGAAATCAAATTTGTAGTTAAAAGCTTTCTAACAAAGAGAACTCCAGGCCCAGACAATTTCACTGGTGAATTCTACCAGACATTCAAGGAAGAAATAATACCAATTCTGCAGTCTCTTCCAGAAAATAGGAGTGGGAAGAACCCAAGTCATTTTATGAGAGCAGCATTATCCTGAGACCAAAACAAGGCAAAGACATTACAAGAAAATTAAAGACCAATATCCCTGGTGAATATAAATATAAAAAATCCTCAACAAAATACTAGCAAAATAATGTTCATAGCAGCATTATTCACAAGAGCCAAAAGGTGGAAACAACTGAAATTCATTGATAGATGATTGGACGAACAGAATATGGTATATACATACATTGGAGTATTATTCAACCTTAAGAAAGAAGGGAATTCTGATACATGCTACAGCATAGATGAACCTTTAAGGTATTATGCTAAGTGAAATAAACCAGTCACAAAAGGACAAATATTGTATGGTCCACTTACATGAGGTACCTAGAATAGTCAAATTCATAAAGACAAAATGTAGAATAGTGATTACCAGGGACTGGGGGAGGGGAGAATGGGGAGTTCTTGTTTAATGGGTACAGAGTTTTAAGTCTGGGGTGATGGAAAAAGTTCTGGAGTTAGTGGTGATGGTTGTGCAACATTGTGAATATACTTAAAGCCACGGAACTGTACACTTAGAAATAGTTAAAATAGTAAATTTCATGCTATTTAAAATTTTACCACAATAAAAGAAATATTAACAAATTGAACCACTTGCCATATAATTTGCATCCGGCTTATCCCTTCCGTACAAACCCGCTGCTAGATTTATCTTCCTAAAGCACAAGTCTGATTGTCATTTTTCTGCTCAGAATCTTAAATGCCCACCAGGTAGACTTTCTCACCTGACAGTTAAGCTTGCTGCAGTCGGGTCCCAGTTTACCTGTCTGGACAGGTCGACGTGACTGCTGTATACTTAACCTCTGTTCTAACCAAACACAAATATGTGCTTTCCTAGAATCCTTTTAAATTTTTTATCTCTGTGCTTTTAAACATGGTCCTTTTTTTCCCTTGAATTCTTTTCGTCACCCTAACCAATCTCTACCAGATACATTCTACTCATATTTCAAAAGCAACCGAAACTTGACATCTCCCTGGTGTTGTCATCCTCTGTCTCTAGTTCTGATTTCTCACTGCAGCATATACCTCTCCCATGTTGACTTTCCTAGTGTTTATTGACCGCTTGCCTGTTGATACTGATTCTGTGCTGGGTTGGGGGAGTTCAGTAATGAACAAGACGCATCCCTTCCCTCTGATAGTTTGCTATCCTAGCACAAAAGACAGATTTACAAATATATATGTTCACAGTAATATGCTAAATGGTGAGCTAGAACAACAGGCACTTAATAGTACTTACGTTTTACCTTATATGTAATATTTGTCCTAGTTTCTCTATCAGAGCACAAGCCCCTTCAAGGCAAGGTATCTCTCTACTTCCCTTCAGCACTTAAATCCTTGCATTAAGTGTGTACAGTTAAATATTTGCAATGAGTTGTTTTTTATTAGGTTTCTTTAATCAAGGCAACCAATAAAGCTTAACCAAAATTTTCACTACTGTATCTTCAGTCTTTTTTCTTTGGGGGCATAAGCCAACCAACAATAAGCAAAACCTTAAACACCGTGTGGTTCCTGGGTAGAAAATACTAAATAATTTTAGCAGCTTACAGAGGAATTACTGTGTTCCTCAAGGCTGATTTTATACAGATATTAGTTGCATTTACCTAAAAGTTCCTAGAAATATAATAATTGCAAGTTGTGAGAATACCATATATCCTCATCCTGAGAAATTTAATAGTTCTAGGAAAGGATATATAATGTGGGAAAACGTCAATTTCATCTGTGTGAAAACTTTATAAAACTAAGTTCTACAAAACATTTTATAGAATATTTCTTTCAAATTGATTTACTTTTATCGAGCTATTCTGATTTGATATTTAAGAAGTTTGTTTACTACTACCAAGTTGGTATTTTAATTATGTTACAGGAACAGAGATCATGTCCCTGTTTTGCAGTGGCCCTGCTAAACCATGGCCGTGTGGTTTAAACAGTAAGGCTTATGCTATAGTTATTTTATCTGAGAATTAAATAATAAATCCTTTTTTTCCCATTTTTTGTAGAAACAACTAAAATATAACTCTTTATTGAAAATGTTTAAAAACAGGTAGTATCACCAAACACTAGATTTGAATAGAATCTTAGGAACATTTACCATAAAAGAAAAAAAAATGATAAACTGTACCTCATCAAAAGTAAACTTACGGACTTCCCTGGTGACTCAGTGGTTAAGAATCCACCTGCCATGCCATGGAGCAACTAAGCCTGTGCGCCACAACTACTGAGCCTGCTAGAGCCTGCAAGCCACAGCTACTGAGGCCGCACGCCCCAACTACTGAAGCCCGAGTGCCTAGAGCCCGTGCCCTGCAACAAGAGAAGCCACTGCAATGAGAAGCCCATGCACCACAGCAAAGAGTAGCCCCTGCTCACCGCAACTAGAGAAAGCCGTGAGCAGCAACGAAGACCCAACACAGCCAAAATAAATAAACAAATTTATAAAAAAAGAAAAGTAAACTTCCATCAAATTTAAAATGTCTGTTCTATACCTAAAGGTGTATTACCTTTAGGAAAATGAAAATGCAAGCCACAGACTGGGAAAAAACATTCACTGTACACACACACGTGCGCACACACATCTGACATAGTACTTATATCCAGAATATATAAATAACTCTTAGAACTCAATAATAAGAAGATAAACAATCCAGTTTAAAGATTGGCAAAATATTTAACAGATGCTTTACAAAAGAAGATACACAGATAGCCAATAAAGAGATGTTCAGTGTAATCATCAGGGACTTCCACGTCGTTGTGTCCAGCAGAAGTTATCCATGTGTATTGTGCAGTACACCATAGGATCAGTACATTGCAGTCTACTAATCCATTCTCCATTGATGGTATCTGAGTTATTTCTGGTCTTGAACTATTGTGAGTAAAGTTGCCATGAACATTCTGGCTCATGTGTTTTGGTGGATATATGCACTTATTTGTTTGGGGTTTATACAAACACCTCATGTACAGTGTAGGGGTTTGTATAGCTCTGTGGATACTGCTGGACAGTTTTCTAAAGTTGTGCCCATTTATACTCCCTGCAGTGATGTATGAAAATCCATTGTTCCATATCCTTGTCAACACTGGATATTGTTACTCCTTTTAATTTGAGCTGTTCTGGGAGTTCTGAAGTGATATCTCACTGCGGTTTTAATTTGCATTTTGCCATAACTGTGTTGAGCACTTTCTCATATGCTTATTGGACATTGGAGGGATATGTAAATTAAAACAAGCATGAGAACACCACATAATTTACTAGAATGGTTAAATTTAAAAGACTGACATTACTGGGGACTTCCCTGGTAGTGCAGTGGTTGGGACTCGTGCTCCCAATGCAGGGGGCCCGGGTTCGATCCCTGGCTGGGGAACTGGATCCCACATGCATGCCGCAACTGAGAGTTCACATGCCGCCACTAAGGAGCCCATGAGCTGCAACTAAGGAGGCTGCCTGCCCCAACTAAGGAGCTCGTGAGCCACAACTAAAGGAGCCTGCCTGCTGCAACTAAGATCTGGTGCAACCAAATAAATAAAAGACTGGCATTACCAAGTTTTAATGAGGATGTGGAGCATCTGAAGCTCTCATACATTGCTGGTAGGAGGAAAACATGGTGCAGCCCCTTTGGAGAATTGTTTGGCAATTTCTTATATACTTAAACATAATTATCATATGACCCAGCAAGTTCCACTTACAGGTATTTACTTAAGAGAAGTGAAAACACATGTTCACACAAATACTTTTACACAAATTCTCATTGTAATTTTATTCATTATAGGATAATAGCAGTGAGAAAATCAAATTTGCAAATAAAGATTGGTCATAATTTGGAAGCAACATTGCTCACTAAGAATGCATTTTGTTAAATGTTTGCTCTTGCATTATACTACCATTAATGAGTTGGTTATTGATTACCTAGACTATGAAGAAAGCAGTGGCATGAGTAATAGATTACAGGCCCCTTGTGGGCAGAGACCACATATTATATTTTATTTGTATTCTGTGATACCAAATAAACGCAGAAAATGAACAGATCTGGATAAGAAATAGAGAGGTACAATGTACTTAAAGTAAATCCCCAATTCTTCAATTTGTTAATGAGGTGTATCACATTGATTTGACTTGTAGAAATTGAAGAATAAAAACATTATGGTTGGGACTTCCCTGGTGGCACAGCAGTTAAGAATCCACCTGCCAATGCAGGGGACACGGGTTCAATCCCTGGTTTGGGAAGATCCCACATGCCACAGAGCAACTAAGCCCATGAGCCACAACTACTGAGCCCGTGTGCCACAACTACGGAAGCCCTCAAGCCTAGAGCCCATGCTCCGCAACAAGAGAAGCCACCGCAATGAGAAGCCTGCACACCGCAACGAAGAGTAGCCCCCGCTCACCACAACTAGAGAAAGCCCACATGCAGCAACAGACCCAACACAGCCAAAAATAAATAAATAAATTTATTTTTAGAAAAAAACATTACAGTCATCTCAATAGATGCAGAAAAGGCTTTTGACAAAATTCAACATCCATTTATGATAAAGACTTTCCAGAAAGTTGGTATAGAGAGAACTGAACAGAATAAAGGCCATATATGATAAGCCCACAGCCAACGTCATACTCAGCAGTGAAAAGCTGAAAGCATTTCCTCTAAGATCAGGAACACAACAAGGATGCCCACTCTCACCACTTTTATTCAACACAGTATTGGAAGTCCTAGCCATAGCAATCAGACAAGAAAAAGAAATAAAGGGAATCCAAACTGGAAAGGAATAAGTAAAACTGTCACTGCAGATGACGTGATACTATACAAAGAAAATCCTAAAGACACCACCAAAAAAAAACTACTAGAGTCCATCAGTGAATTCAGTAAAGTTGCAGAATAAGATACAAAATTAATATACAGAAATCTGTTGCACTATACACCAACAACAAGCTGTCAGAAAGAGAAATTAAGGAAACAATCACATCAAAAAGAATAAAATACCTGGGAATAAACCTCCCAAGGAGGTAAAAGAACTGTACTTGGAAAACTGTAAGACACTGATGAAAGAAATTGAAAACAACAGAAACAGATGGCAAGATACACTGTGTTCGTGGATTGGAAAAAATAATATTGTTAAAATGCCCATACTACCCAAGGCAGTCTACAGATTCAATGCAATCCCTATCAAAATACCAACGGCATTTTTACAGAACTAGAAGAAATAATTTTTGAATTTGTATGGAAATACAAAAGACCCCAAATAGCCAAAACAATCTTGAGAAAGAAGAACAGAGCTGGAGGAATCATGCTCCCTGGCTTCAGACTTTACTACAAAGCTACAGTAATCAAAACATTATGGTGCTGGCACAAAGACAGACACATAGATCAATGGAACAGGATAGAAATCTCAGAAATAAACCCAAGCACTTACGGTCAATTAATCTATGACAAAGGAGGTGAGAATATACAATGGAGAAAAGACAGTCTCTTTAATAAGTGGTCCTGGGAAAACTGGACAGCTACATGTAAAAGTATGAAATTAGAACATTCTCTAACATCATATACAAAAACAAACTCAAAATGGATTAAAGACCTAAATGTAAGACTAGAAACCTTAAAGCTCCTAGAGAAAAATAATGGGCAGAACACTCTTTGACATAAATCATAGAAACATTTTTTTAGATCTGTTTCCTAAGGCAAAGGAAACAAAAGCAAAAATAAACAAATGGAACCTAATTCAACTGAAAAGCTTTTGCACAGGAAAAGAAACCATCAACAAAACAAAAAGGCAGACTACTGAATGGGAGAAAATATTCGCAAATGGTATGGCTAATAAGGGGTTAATATCTAAAATATATAAACAGTTCATACAACTTTTCTTGATAGAAAACCAACAACTTGATTAAAAATGGGCAGAAGGCCTGAATAGACATTTTTCCAAAGAAGACATACAGATGGCCAAGATGTACATGAAAAGATGCTCAACATTGTTACTCGTCAGAGAAATGCAAATCAAAACCATGGTGAGATATCACCTCACACCTGTCTGAATGGCTATTATCAAAAAGACAAGAGATAAGTGTTGGTGAGGATGTGGAGAAAAGGGAACCCTTTGTGCACTATTGGTGGGAATGTAAATTTGTGCAGCCAATGTGGAAAATATTATAGAGGTTTCTCAAAAAACTAAAAAAATAAACTATGGTATGACCCAGCAGTTCCACCTCTGGGTATATATCTAAAGGAAACAAAAACACTAATTTGAAACGATACACACTCCCCAATGTTCATGGCAGCATTACTTACAGTAGCCAAGATATGGAGGCAACCCAAGTGTTCATCAGCAGATGACTGGATAAAGAAGATGTGGTGTTTTATATATGTGTATACATATAAATATATATATATATACACACACACACACACACCACACACACACACACACACACACACACACACACAATGGAATATTACTCAGCCTTAAAAAAGAATGAAATCTTGCCATTTGCAGCAACATGGATGGATTTAGAGGGCATTTTGCTAAGTGAAATAAGTCAGACAGAGAAAGAAAAATACTGTATGATATCACTTACATTTGGAATCTACAAAATAAAACTAGTGAGTATAACAAAACAGAAACCGACTCACAGATACAGAGAACAAACTAGTGGTTACCAGTGGGGAGAGGGAAAGGGGGAGGGGCAAGATAGGAGTAGGGGATTAAGAGGTACAAACTACTATGTATAAAATAAATAAGCCATAAGGATATATTATACAGTGCAGGGAATATGCCAATGTTTTATAATAAATATAAATGGAGTATAACCTTTAAAAATTGTGAATCACTATGTTGTACATCTGAAACTTATGTAATATTATAAATCAACTATACCCCAATTTTAAAAAGTGGAACCATCCTGTAAGTACTCACTTCTAAAAAAAATTTTATTGGAGTATAGTTGATTTACAGTGTTGTGTTAGTTTTAGGTGTACAGCAAAGTGAATCAGTTATACATATACATATATCCACTCCTTTAGATTCTTTTCCCATATAGGCCATCACAGGGTATTGAGTAGAGTTCCTTGTGCTAGACAGTAGGTCCTTATTAGTTATCTATTTTATATATAGTAGTGTGTATACGTCAGTCCCAGTCTCCCAATTTATCTCTCCCCCCCTTACCCTCTGGTAGCCATAAGTTTGTTTTCTACATCTGTTACTCTATTTCTGTTTTGTAGATAAGATCATTTGTACCCTTTTTTTAGATTCCACATATAAGCGATATCATATGATATTTGTCTTTCTCTGAGTTAAGTACTCACTTTTGGTCTCTCACTCAGTGTAACAACCTTGAGATTCATTCATGTTTATATATCAATAGTTCTTTCCTTTTTATTAATGAGTAATATTTCATGGTGGTTTATTCATTCACCTGTTGATGGCATTTTGGTTGTTTCCAGCTTGGGGCTATTATAAGTAGAACTGCTATGAACATTTATTTTAAAACGTGGGTAATAAAATGTAAAATAGATAGCTAGTGGGAAGAAGCCACATAGCACAGGGAGATCAGCTCGGTGCTTTGTGACCACCTAGAGGGGTGGGATAGGGAGGGTGGGAGGGAGACGCAAGAGGGAGGGGATATGGGGATGTATGTATATGTATAGCTGATTCACTTTGTTATACTCCAGTAAAGATGTTAAAAAAAAAAAAAAAGCTGGTAATAACCCAAATGTCCATAATAAGTAAATGGATGAACAAATTTGGTAGATTCATACAGTGGAATCCTACTTAGCAATAAAAAGGAATGAGCTCCTGATATATTCAACAACATGAATCTCAAAAACATTATGCTAAGCAAAAGAAGCCATTTCACCAAAAACGTATATACCGTTTGATCCCATTTCTGTGAAGTCTAAGAAAAACGCAAAACTAATCTATCCTGATAGAAGTCAGAAAATGGTTGTCTCTGCTGGAGTTGGTGGTAGAAGTGGTGCAGGTGTTGACTGAAAAAGGGTGATGAAAATATTTTATATCTTGTTTTGGGTGATTGGTTATATGAGAGTTTATTGTCAGAGCTCATTGAACACAATGCTTTAGTTCTGTTAAATATTACTATATTTAAATATATTATTTAAGCAATAATATATAAAGTACTTCTCAGTTTTGAAAAGTAGGCATAAGTGAGCCTTATAAAAGAAGACGTTAAGGAAATGAGTATTCAAGTGTAACTTGTTACTCTCTTCTTTATCCTGGTGTTTCTTATCTACTCTTTCATCTAACCCTGATCTCCTAAGTTGATGAGATGTGATGCTAACTTTTCTCATGTTTGTATCTTGCTTCCTCAAATTAAAATACAACAACCTTAATAAAACACATCTTCAGGACTTTAAACCAACATGATACCAAAGCCTATTGTGTAACTTGACTTCAGCTGAAAGTTTTAAGTAATCTTAGGTGATGGGAATGGTTTATTTTGCATTTCTAGTTTTCAGATCGTTAGAAAGACCCTGCCCCCTTTCCTCTGGCCTGGGACATCTGCTTTCTCCATGTGTTTCTGAGAGGAAAGGTTTCCTTTTGCTACAAATATGAAAACCTACACAACTTAATCTTTTCCTGAGTAGAAGGATTTAACTTTCCACTTCTTTCTTAAGAGTCAATTTTTTTTAGAAGTCAATTTTCCTTTCCTTAGTCTACAGTCCTTTCCCTAGAACAATATGTATAGGAAACAATAAGATTTAAAATATAACCATAGGTCTCTTCTTGATGGCTCTTACGGAACATATTAAGAGGTGTATGCTTTAATTTCTTCCAAAGCTCCAGTTGAAATGTACCTATACATACCCATAAAAAATAATAGCAGTGAGAAAGTCAAATTTGCAAACAAAGAGGTCATAATTTGGAAGCAGCATTGCTCATTAAGAATGCATTTTGTGAAACATTTGCTCTTGCATTATGCTACAGTAATGAGTTGGTTATTGATTACCTAGACTATGCAGAAAGCGGTGGCATGAGTAATACATTACAGGCCCCTGTGGGCAGAGACCACATCTTACATTTTATTTGTATTCTGTGGTACCAAATAAACACAGAAAATGAACAGACCTGCATAAGAAACAGATAGGTACAATGTACTTAAAGTAATTCCCAAATCATTTATGTATTAATTCTAGAGTTGTTATTTACGTACATAGGTCTGATGTTTTTGTCCAGCTTTGAAGATGTTCTGCTTGGGGTGATCGAGAAAGAGCCACAAAGTTGCCCAGCTTTCCCAAAATTCCTCCCTCTCCCCGAGTTCATGATAGAGACTGAAACAAAAATGCCACCTCAAGCTCCTGGAGCCGTGGCCGAAGCTGAGTGCGTGGCCAAGGACGCGCAGGGTTCCCTGTGCTGTCACCCTCTCCTTGGCTTCAGGCCGCCGGGAGGAGTAAAAGCTCTTGCAGTCCAACAAATTCTAAGACCTTGAGCCTTTATCCTCTGTTATCTTAACCTTGGAATCAGTTCAAGCAATTATTACAAAAGCAATTTGAAAGGTTAAAAGTGTCCCCTGTGTAAATTTATTACTAAGGAAATGAAAGCCAAGTTATCTGCCCACAGATAATTGCGAGTTTATTTTTCTATTTCGAGATATTTGCTGGTATGTTGATAGCCTCAAAAAGTCGTTCTTAACCTTTTGGGGTCACAAACCCCTTTGAGAATCTGATAAGCTTCCTGCCTGCCTGCCCCCCTTCCCCACTCCCTCAAACATGTCTTGTTTTCCTGCTGTGTGCCAGGCATTGTTTTGGGGGGGGCTATGCTTTGTACCGCCCCACCTCCAAAAACGTCTGTCTGCACATGTGCACACCATTTCACATACAATTTTAGGGTTTGTAGATTGAACTCCTGAAGCCCTCCTAGAGTCCAAAAATATCTTAAAAGTAATTGTATGGCTAAAAATACTTGACACTCTTGCTAGACAGAATCTTAGTATTTGCAGGAATAACAGAGTGTCCTTCAGTTCAGGACCTGCCCAGGGAGACAAGATCCTTAAAACTCCTTCAGATCACATGGGTGTGGGGTAGGAGACGAGGAATTTGACATTTCACTCCAATCAGAACAGGTGGCCTGTGCCTGATCGGCAGGCTGGTTCCTGTGGTGAGAGCAGCGGCTAGGGGCGGCCTTCAGGGGTGCTCTACCACCTCAGTCTGTGCTTCTTAGAAAGGAGGAATTTTAAAATTACACTGTGGTCACCGCATCTGTGTCTGTAAGCCTCCTTTGCCATTCTAACTGAAACACTGACCTACTTTCTACAAACCATTGCTCAGGAGCTGATGTATTTTCATATGTGATAAAGGGCTGCACATCTGCGGGGACGTGCGTGGTGACACCTGTCACTCTGACCTTAAACCCAGAATTGCTTTTCTGTTCTCTCGTCAGTATTCAGCTCATGCTGAAAGGAAGAGATCTAAACTCTAAAGGAGACTGTTTATCTAAAGAACTGGCCTTCTGGCAATTCAAGAAGGCTCTGAAAAGCCTCATGGAAAGCAAACTCTCACTTTGGGTTTTTGTGTTTCTGTGTGTTGCGTTGTGATACCTGACAGCTCCTTGGAGCACACACGCTCTCCGGGTCCACAGTGCCGCCCTCGCCCGGACCGCCCGGTCCACACGGCCTTCACACGTCACCCTTTAGGGTTAGGGGACTCACTGCAGATAGGACCTTCACACAGAAAAGCTGTCATCTCGGAACTTACTTAACTTAGCGATCTGGCATGCGTAGATGAGGAGGACCATGTGACAGCGTCACATAAGGTGACGTACAGACACGATGGGAGAGTGAAATTAAGGAGAGGTCACTTTTATTTTATCCTGAACCATAGAGACTTAACGTTCTCGACTTTACCGAGGAAACATCTGCATAGTAATGCTATTTGGATTCACGCACTTCATTTGTGGCTTGGAGATGACTGTATTTTATCATTTGTTTTTGAGAGCCCAGCTTGACAGGCTGGAAGTCTAAATCTTGGCAGAGAAAAACTGGATTCCAAACATTTTCTGAGATGCTTAACGAGTGAAGCATCTTTTAGTTTCCCTAACACAGTGCCCTGCGTGTGGCTACACCGAGTGCTCGTGTCTGTTCTCTTAGAGTCTGTTTTTATGTTACTGATTTTTGTCCAGAAATCACTTCGTAGTTTCAAGTAATCGATTTAAAACTATTGGGTTGGGCTTCCCTGGTGGCGCAGTGGTTGAGAGTCTGCCTGCCAATGCAGGGGACACGGGTTCGAGCCCTGGTCTGGGAAGATCCCACATGCCACGGAGCAACTAGGCCCGTGAGCCACAACTACTGAGCCTGCGCGTCTGGAGCCTGTGCTCCTCAACAAGAGAGGCCGCGATGGTGAGAGGCCCGCGCACCGCGATGAAGAGCGGCCCCTGCTTGCCGCAACTAGAGGAAGCCCTCGCACAGAAACGAAGACCCAACACAGCCATAAAAATTAATTAATTAATTAATTAAAAAAAAAAAAAAGAAAAGTACAGAAAGTCCAACTCACTTTCTCCCAATCACACAGTAGCATTAGGGTCCCTTTTGCTAAACCACCGCCGTGTAAAATCTTAGAAATTTTTCAGTGATCATGTATTTTTATAGTTAGTGTACCTCAGCGAAGCTATTCCTATAACTAGTAAACACTTGATTAAATAACCTGATTCAAATATGAGGAAGTCTGTTTGTCATTGGAACAAGTTTTTGACCTATAGAAATACTCTGTTTTATGTTTACCTTAAACATATATTTCTCAGAAACTACAGTTCTCTGAGACAAGACTTATTTTGCTATATTGAGATTCACTCCAGGTAACACATTTTCAGTGTGTTGCTGGAATAATTGACATTGCATATCAGTCTTATGTTTTTAAGATAATTTAAGTACTTGTATGTGTAAGCTTCAGAGTACTATCATCAGACATGACTGGAATACAAATAAGTGTGTTTTCTGCCAGATAAAGTACTGTTACTCATACTCTGAAGAGAAATGCACATGATTTTTGCAGATTAATTGCATTCTTTGAGCTCTTAGTTGCCGATGCCTGACAGGTACTCCATCAGGAAGACTGGCCTGTGGTAGCATTGTTAGAATAATAAACACACAGAAAATGAGAATGTCAGTGCCCACGCAGTGCTGGATCAATAGAATGTACAGTCCTAGGGAGCTGATGACAAAGTCCCATCAACATAACTTATGCCTAAGATTATCAGATGTTTGAAGCAAATTCTGAGTGAGGTCAGGAGAATAAAAGGGATGACGTCAGGAAACCCTGTGCTGTGAGCCCCGGGTAAGTTGTAGTCGGTCCCTGGGAAGGACCTAGCACATCTAGACTGTGACGTTTAGTTAAGCCAGAATAGTGGCAACCATCATGTAAGATGGTACAAGATCCTGACGTCTTGGATTTCAGCTCAACTCAGCAAATACCTGTTGAACGTGCCACTTGCTGGTGATTATGCATTCAAGTCCTGCCCTCCAGGAGCTCAGGTCTAGTGGGGGAGCAGTTCGGTAAACACTTAGTTATGACATATGCTTTTTTTTTTTTTTTTTTTTAAGTCCAAGGATGTGTGAAAAAGTATGGGAGCAAAGAAACACTTGAGACTGTTTCCCCCTAGAGGAGTCTTGAAGGACAAGGGCTCAGGGAGAGAAGACACCTCAGGAGCCCATGCTTGTTATTTGACTCCTGGGAGATTTGAGGATTAACCAGCAAGATGTGGGTAAATGAAAATATAAGTTTAAATGACCAACAAAATGGAATCAGTTGTTCCTATTTATTTTTATTATTACCTGCGACTTTTTCTGCTTCCTAATTTTTTTTAATGTTTATTCATTCTGTTGAATCTCCTAGACTAAAGCAACTTTCCCCTGAAATAAATAAAATTAGGGAGTTAGTATATAATGGAGAAGATTCCACGTGACCTTTCATGAACCTGAGGGCAGTAGCAGACTTTAAGATTTCCATTTTGGGAGGATAAAGCCCTCTGTGGAGACTTGGAAGGTCTAACGACATAACATGCATTTGTTAGAAATGAAAACTTTTTTGAAAGATAAATCCATCTTTTTCTTTGGAGATAATAAATTCTCATTTATAGTTGGAGATTAATATTAATTTGATCCAAATTAGTGCAATGCTCTAGTACAGAGGCTGCTTCTGTTACTGTTTATGGCATTAACTTCGTAAGGAAGTTAATTTATTTAGCAAGAGGGAGGCTGTTCTTACTTCACAGTATTTGTTTAGGTTTTCTACTGTTTCCCCCAAAATGTTCATGAGTATTAGTCACGCATAAAAGAGAAGCTGCTTCCCATCTGCTGTGAACCTTCCAGTATTTGGAGATCATGGGACCACTGATTTGTGAGGTGCAGTTAAACTATGTCACATGAAAAGAACCAGACCAGGGGCCAAAGATAACAGTGCTATGTAGACTCTCGGGGGCCAGCGAAGGTTTTGTTTTACAAGATCGTGTCCGTGTTTGGTCAGTGGAGCTGAGGCAGAAGGTGAATGAAAGAACGTTACTTTAAAGGCATTAAAGAACATGCTGGAGGAATGCATTTTTGGTGCAAAGCGTTCCGAATGGGGTAGAAGTACCAGGTCAGCACAGAGCAGCCAGGCGCAGCCTCTTTCCCTCCCAGCTGTGGATGCCGAAGCTGGCCTCGCATCCCCTGCCCTCAGATACCCCGCTTCTCGCATGCCCTTCCTCCTTCCTCCCTCCCTCCCTTCCATCCTTCCTTGGGACCTTTTGAGAGTTCACATGAGCCTTAGGTTAAGCAAGATGGATTCGCATCTCTTATAACCGAGCCTACAAATCATTCAAACATGAAAATTGTTTTCACACTTTACGTATTTCGTTTGTAAGGCTGGGGGAGGGGCGTATTTTATGGAAACATTGAACCAGGAAACATGACTGTGGCCATGAGAGAGAGACCACCCTCCTCACTAGTGAAGAAAGTGTTTGAACCACACACCTGCGCCTAACCTCCAGCTCTGACATTTCATGCCTTTCACCGTCTAATTGCTTAACTACCTTGCGATCTTTCGGTAGGATAGTAGCTGTGTGTGTGTGCTTACAACCAAATGCCAGTCACCAGTCACCATCCGTGGGGTTGAGCTACAAAAACTGGAACGGGGTAAATGGCACAAGGAATTCTGTATTCGAGCAAAGTCTCAAAAACAAGTGTCTACACCAAACATGTGATCACATGTTCTTGGTCCTTCCACTGGGATTATTATTCCACTTGTTTGAGAAAGACTTCATGAAAAGAATGGGGTTTGAAGGAATTTGGAGATTTTTGGCTTATCCTTAAGTGCCCAGAAGAGGTTTGTGTAATTTACACTGCCAGGTTTCCATGGCTTTCCTAGTGAACAGAGAGAACTTAAATGCCTTCTTTGCTGCCTACTGACTAAAAAAAAATATATTTCCTATCCTTCTGAGAGAAATTACTGAGATTATTTTTAAAGAGAGTGAGGGCGGGATGGGTTGGGGAGCGGGGAGGAGAGCATTACCGAGTCAGACACCCTTATCCTGCCTACGTAACTTCACCTATGCAGTTATGTCTTATCTGCTTCCTAACTGTATGGAGATAGGCCTTGTATTTTAAAGTTGCACAAATAGTAGCATGAGTATTGCTAAAAGATTTCAAGCCGAGGCTTCCCTGGTGGCGCAGTGGTTAAGAATCCACCTGCCAATGCAGGGGACACGGGTTCGAGCCCTGGTCCGGGAAGATCCCACATGCCGTGGAGCAACTAAGCCTGTGCGCCACAACTACTGAGCCTGAGCTCTAGAGCCTGCGAGCCACAACTACTGAGACCATGTGCTGCAACTACTGAAGCCCACACGCCTAGAGCCCGTGCTCCACAACAAGAGAAGCCACTGCAATGAGAAGCCCGCGCACCGCAACAAAGAGTAGCCCCCGCTCACCACAACTAGAGAAAGCCCGTGCCCAGCAACGAAGACCCAACGCAGCCAAAAATAAAATAAATAAATAAAACAATTTAAAAAAAAATTATAGTAATAAAAAAAAAGATTGCAAGCCATCTTCATGATTTGGAGTTGAAAGGTATTTGAAGTCAAATATGGAACAAATGACAAATGTCTTAAAAGAAGAGATTTATAGAAATATTTGTTAAAACATAAACTAGAGAGGTAAATCCCCAGAGAACTTCCAGAATGAACTCATACACCGTGCTAACGAGAATCAGAGGTTTCCTAATGAAGGCGCATCAAGGACATTTGCCGTTCCCTCTGTGACCCTCTCAACTAGCCTCTTAAAATTTGATCAACTTTGGATCTTGCTGCTAGAGACATTCAAAAAGAAGAAAATATTTGTATCGAATACCATCAGCTTGCTCTCTCTCATGTCTGTTGTACCTACAATATTCAGACATGAAATCTAACATGGAAATTTTGCTTTCCTAATCTTTCTTGCAGAATTAAGAGGGAAATAGAAGATGTTAACAGCTGGTGCTTTAACAGATATGACCAGGCGATGGTACATTGTCTGTTGCCTCAAACATTGCTTTTTTCAACCCCAAATCTCCAAAGCATGACATAAACCAGGACAGGGCAATTTTAGGCAGAATTTCACAGCTCTGCTATTGAAGTCCTGTGTTCATCAACAGGAAGAAGATTGCCCCTAAACGTGTTCTTAGCGCGGGGAGTCGCATGTGGGCATCATTAGGCGGGTCAGGGTCTTCCTATTCTTTGCTCCACTGTGGGGTTTCTTACCTCCAAGAGTGATGTAGGAACAGCTGAGCTGAGCCTCACGCACCACAGTGCCCTTAAAGCCCACCTGGATCTCGGCGGGGCGGCTGGGCAGCGGCCGGTACCCAGGCGTGGTGGGTGGGAGGAAGGCTCGCAGCATGGCGGGTCCCGGAGCACTCAGAACATCTCTGCTGGTCCGGTCTCGGCGCTCCGCGAGGCTGTGCCCCGTGTCAGGTGACGGCGATCCCTTCAAGTTTGAGAATGCCAGAACCACACCACCTTCTCCGGTCCTTTTCAACCTGGTCTTCTTCTTTCTTCCCTGCGGCGCCCGCTGCCCGCCCAGGCCAGCCTCGCCCCGTGGCCGCCCAGGAAAACTGGGGGTGAGACGTGAGGGTTCTGTCCGCCCATCAGCACCTCACCTCCCTGACGGTGACAGGCTCTGGTTTGCATGGGTCACCACCAGCTGCTCCAGTGCCCCTCGTTCAGGACAGAGATAGGCTCGTCCCGGCTGGGAACGTGCGCCTGAGAGGCGGGAGCTGGGGTGGAATGTGGCCCTCTCTGTGAAACTATTTTAAGGAGAAAAAGTTAGGCCCAGTTCTACTCGTTATCTTGCCTTGCTCTCAGGAGCCAGGACTGTTGGTAAATCTGTTTCTCCTCCTTGACGATTTAAATTGTACATTCAAACTGCATATTAACTGGGGTGAAAAGAACTGTTTCAAAATGACCCCGTTTTAATTTTAAGGTCACGTCGCTTTAGAGATAAATGGTCAGGTCCTAAGGAAATCTCCACAACGTCTCAGTGAGGCTGCAGACCCAGCCTTCCCTTCCTCCCCTTCAACACCTGAAAGATGTGTTCACAGTATCTTCCCCCTCCATCTGCATTTCAGTTTCTCGTAGTAATAACATCGTCAAACCGCTTTTCTATTTATACCAGCAGTTTCCTTGGCATCCAGTCCTTATGAGAACCTAGTTCCTTATGTCAAATGCCACAAATGTGTAACATCCCCCAAAAATGGCACCCAAAATATTTCTACTTTTATGTTCTACTGAAGAGACACAAATGGCTGTTCTTCCCCTGCTAGTGGGCTTCGAATTTCTTAGTTGTGTGTTTCTCTCCCCTGTTACCTCTTTCCTGCTTTGATAGTTTTGGAAAATTCCATCTCCAAGGAAAGGAAGTTTTCACTCTAACCAAAGAATAGAGCAGGATCCTGGTTTTGTAACGAGGATTAAAGCCTCCAAAACATACAACGTCTTCAGATTTGTTAGTCGCTGAATGTCGGTGATCCGATCCACTCTCGCTCAGGGGAGCACAGAGCAGGTGGGTCGGCGTGTGGGAAGCTGTTGGGGCAGCTGGCGCTGGAGATTAGGGTTGATGGACCGGGAACAGCCTGGAATCAAGTTCTCAGAGACTCGCTTAATGATCTTGAGATGAAAGAATTTCTTTTTGATATTAAGGCTCTCAGCGCATAGGCTTTAGAACTCAGACGTTCTTTTTTCCAGAGTATCCATGTATCAAAGAGGAGTATGTGTGTGTATTTCTAAGAGGACACAATGGTTCCATCAAGAAAAAGCTGCCCCCCTCCCCCTGCACACGCAGGTAAGATAAAGATTCCTGGTGCACGCATCACACAAGGAGTTGACGCCATTGCCCCCTATTGGCAAGTTGATAGTTCAAATTTATAGGGTCCTTTTAAAGACATCTGCTTAACACAGCACTAAAACGACATCTCCTGTACCCTTTGATTTCTGAATCTTGACTAACAAGAAGCAGAAACGCCCACCAAGTCATTGGTCAGGTAAGTGGGGGGAAAAGTTGTCAAAATATCACAGCTGTTTTAATGACCAAATTATATTCATATAATTAAATATTTTGTAAGTTTAAATTTTAAAAATAATTTCTTTTAAAAATATGTTGGTTTTCATCGCCCTGTCATAACATGGCAGCTATTTCAGTGAAGTTTTTTTTAACATGTATATATAGTTAGTGTATTATTTATATGATTAATACCACCAGATCCTCAACTAGATATTTATAAATGTATTTTGGACCTGTTTAGCCTTTGCTATAAAAATGACCTAGACAGGCACATATTAAGGTATACAATTTGTTTGAAAATTGTTAAATCAATCAATAGCAGGTATATTATGCCACATTGTTCTTTCACTACTAAATCATTCAGTCAGAGTTGTACCTCATCTTTCAACAGTTGTAAATATTACGTGCAGACACTTTGGAGTCGGAGATTTATTACTGAATTTTGTTTCTCCTGCACCGTGTCCTCACTTAGGGCTTTCAAAGCCAATCTTTCAGTTACTGACACCTTCCTGGGAGAAGGGGAAGGGAGGGAGGCTTCCAGGCCTAATTTGTGCTTCAGGTTTCCGATACTTAACAAAGAAGACGGAGTGTGTGTGAGTGTATGCCGGGCCTGTGGCGGCAGTGATGTTTCAGAGCTGGAGCTTAGAGTCGAGGCTCGTTTTCAGTCTGTTCATCCATTTAAGAAGCATTCGCCACGTGCCTGTTGTCTTCAGGTGCTGTATTTTTAAGGACAACATACTTCAGTGTGTGTCTGTGTGTGTGTGCACATGTGTGTGTTCTCTGTGGGCCTAAAAAGCCCCAGTGCGAGGTTTTCAAGCTTGAACTCCAGTGACTGGTTTCATTTATTCAAGAAGTATGTATTTCCCTCAAGATGGAAAGTGAATTTCTTTCCATTTTGTAGTTTTGAAGATGCTCATAATTGGTTTGATGTGTTTTTTGCAGTGTCCATTTATGGAATTTGGTTTTACGACAAGGAAGAATGCCAAAGAATTGCAGAGCTTATGAAAAAGTAAGTGCTGCGGGCTGAGTATTTGTCAGGACCTGGTGCTTTGTATTTCGAAGCGTACGTAGCTACACTGTAATCTAAACAGGGCATGTCTCTGACTGCAGTCCTTTTCACCATGGTTAGGAACACATTCACTATTACTTAATAAATGAAAAATAAACATAAATGACAATGTTTTACATTTCCACTAGGTAAGATTTATTATGTAGAAGGGTTCCCCTCATTTTTTTTCTGCACATGTGAAGAATCTGTAATATGAATTTTTCCAGATGGCAGTTTTCCTTAATATTATCCTCCTTTGTAAATTAGCAGCTTTTTCCCTTGAAAAGTTATCAGTATATCTCAGTGAAGAGAACATTCAGATCCCTTCTAAAAGGCTGCCCCAGATTCTCTGGGGTGCCCACATCCTTCCTGCCCTGAAGTCTGCCCGTGGGGCTCAGACCTCCCTCCCTTCTGACCCTGCGAGGGCTTCGGAGAGTCTGTATTTTCAGTTCCTTTGGGAGTATCTGAGCTAATACTAGTTTAGTGATCAGTAGACAGCCCCTCTCTCTGTCTCTCTCTCTCTCTCTCTGTTACTAGTCTCTTTTTTTGTTAATCTCACGAGGCCCTGTGATTCACCCCAGTCTGCACTGGGGGAAACTGAAATGACTGTCTGCCTGTCCCGCTCTTGCCCCCCTGAGGACCCTGAGACGAGGCCCGGGTCAGCATGCTGTCTCCTCTGGGATCCATCAACCCCTTTCACCGGTTCTTGAGCCCCAGGCCTGCTCACTGGGAGGCAGTTATTTCCCTGCGCTTATGCAGATGGTTTAGAGCCTCAGAAGGAAATGAGTTTCCTGCACGTGCTGGATCTGACCCAGGACTGGACTCGGCCGAACACAGGGTCTGGCTGCCACCAGCGCAGATTCGACAGAGCAGCTCCGTCTGCAAAAGAACCATTTTTCAATTTTAAATCCCGGGTCAAGGAAATGGCTAAAAAGTGACCCCAAAATATGGAATGTGGGGAGTACTTTTTTATAAATAAGATTGATTTCTGAAAAGCCTAGCTTGTGAGAGCCAATTTCAGGTAACCGGCTCAAGCTGCAGGTGGTGATTAAGTGTGTTCAAACTGGTATTTACCACCATAACAGCGAGTTCCTAGAACACCCATGTTATTGTAAACTGTGCAATGGATGATAATAGCAGGATTTCATGCAGATTAAAAAACACCCTGTTGCCCAGCCAAGAGGCCGCGTAAAGATTGTCAGATTCCCCGGTGATTCCTTCACAGCTGGGGCTGGGAACTGATCGCTGGTGAGCAACAAGCCGCCGATGTGTGTGGATTCCCTGCCTGTCCTCACTTAGAACTGAACGTCTCACTGAGTCCTCAGGTCTCCTTCCCCGTAAACTTCGCGGCAATTATGAAGGCGCGTGAGCTGCGGTCAGAGCCCAGGCGGGGAGCAGTATTCCTCTCAGCCTCGCTGTAGCACGGAGGAGCGATCTGGCCTCCCTTCTGTGTTGTTTTCAGGAAAACAGAAGGCGCTGCTCACTGCTCTGTTTTCGTACCCATCTCCTGGGGTGGAATCTTCTTTCTCTTTCTAAACCACAGGATTCTAGGGGCTGGAATCAGTCGCGCTTTGACTTCAAGGCCCTTTGGAACCAGGGGCAGATGCCCAATTTGCCATGCGGTTTGCCCAGGGTTTGAGAACCCTAAATTGGGTTTCCTCAGCGACACATGAGTCCTTTCTACTGCTCTCAGTGAGGAGTTGGCACACTTTTTCTGAGAAAGACCAGTAGTGAATACTTTCGGCCTTGCAAGGCTAACCGGTCTCCATCCCAGCTGCTCAGCCCTGCCCTGGCTGTGTGACAGCTGCCACAGGCCATGCGTCATTAACTTTCTGTACAAAACAGCCCCGGGCGGGGGTGGCCCACCCCACTCTAGAGGTGTACGTGTGGTCAGTGTACTCAGGACCTCAACTCCCATTTTTCTTCTTTCGGTTCCAGCAGTCTTATGTCTAACATGATTATAACAAGATAAAAACAACTGGGTGAGAACTGGATAGTTTCAAAAACCGGTTGTGTTGAATTGGCTTTTCTGGTGTGGATTTCCCTTCTGATTTTCTAGCCTCGCCCAGTACGAGCAGTTGAAAGCCCACCGCGGAGTGGTAGTGGGAGCGTCCCCCGTGAGCCTCAGCTCGGGAGAGGGCAAGGAGGCAGACATCTTGCGCATGCTCTCCAAGGCCAAGGACGAATACACAAAGGTGAGTCCTGCCTCCCTGTGACGCATACTTGCGTAAGTTCCACGGGGGGACCTGCGCGCTGAGACGGACTTGGTGCCCTTCCTTCCGTCAAACAGAAGTGCAGGGGAAATGCAATCTTTATTGGCTTTTAGTAGGCTGAAGACTGTTTGCTTATTTAAGTGGATTCAAAGGCAGCCCGAGAAATCAGTAACCTTCGTATATACAAATAGTCTCCAATAAGAAGACCCCATTGACAGTAGCAACAAATTAATATAAAATTCTTTGGGATAAAATTAACAAGAAATGAGCACAACCTGTGTGGAATAATCATGGCTATCCTTGGTGGTACTAGGGCACTAGCAGTAGGAAGGACGTCCAACCCCCTTCCTCTGAAAATTGGCGGTCGGTGGAAAGAATTAAGCATTTATCCTGCCTGGCCAGGGGCACCGGATAATCCAGGTTGATGCGGGAAAGGCCTTCTCCACCACAGAGCTCCAGCTGTTCAATGTGGACGGAATGACAGAGCCTAAAGCCCTGGTGGAGTAACTGAGTCAGGCATGGATCATCAGTAATATTAGTGCTGTGAGAAAGGCGGACGGAAACCTGACCACGGGCGGGTCGGGCGGCCGCGCACAGCGGCTGAACGTCAAGTACGCGGCACACCTGGAAGTGTTCCTGCCAGAAGAGCTGATCCTGAACCTAAGTCTTGAGCACTAACAGAAAATGACAGGGGAGGGGAACAGGGCAGGTAGAAAACAAGTTAAATGACACCAGGAAGCAGTCAGAAGGGCCGTGTGCGGCGTGGGTTCCTCGGGGACAGCCTGCCAGGCTTCTGCACGTGCCCTGGAGGCGGGGCCAGAGGCTGCGCTACTGGAGACAGACACCCCCGCGGGCGTCTCTGTGCGAGTCCCGCAGGTGGTCAGCGCTGCCCGCCCGAGAGCTTGTTGAACGAATGTGAACAAAGCACGGTTTCACCCGCCCGCCCTGTCCCGGCCCCGACCCAGTTGCTTTCATCCCAGCTTCGGCCAGTAACAGCGAGCTCTGGATCCGCTTTTTATTTGATTTGATTCTTCAACAGCCGTGAAAAAATGTCCCAGTGACTTAATTATACTTTACTAACTGTACTATGTCAGGCACAGTGAAGATTCACCTTAAAGGAGCCATTTTTGCCCTCGAGGAACTTAGGTTCTGTGACGACGGCATAACAGTGGCCAGTATAAGATAAGAAATGCAAACGCTGAAGAAAAATTATTTTCTTTCTTCTCCCTCCCTCCTCCCAACACACAGACACATACGCAAACACACATACTGTATTGTTTCTATTTTATGATGTTTTGACTTGTTAAAAGTCTGGCTGGGGAGAGACTGTCCCTCCCCAACCAGCCAATTCTCAGAGATACCAGAGGCCTCGCCAGGAGGGTGCCTGTGACCGGGAGACCCAGCCCTGTCTGCCCGCCTACCCCGGGGCGAGAGTCCTCCGCCCCCGTCGTATCAGGGCCACTCCTGTCATCTGGAGCCCCTGAAATGATTCAAACACGGCAGTCCTAAAGTGCAGAGGCCCCGGCAAAGGCTGCAGCCTCGGCTCTGCCCTCGCTCCTGCTTCCTGCCCGCCCGTCACGAGGCACCCCCTGCAGCAGGGGGCCCTGCGGGGCTGCGGAGCCTCTGTCTCCAGACCCGGGGGTGGGAGCGAGAGATGCAGTGCTCCCTGAGCCTCTGAACGCAGAGCTCACGCACACTCAGAAGCACCGGTGCCCGGTCCCGGGGACCGGCCACGCAGAGCTCACGCACACTCAGAAGCACCGGTGCCCGGTCCTGGGGACCGGCCACGCAGAGCTCACGCACACTCAGCAGCACCGGTGCCCGGTCCCGGGGACCGGCCACGCAGAGCTCACGCACACTCAGCAGCACCGGTGCCCGGTCCCGGGGACCGGCCACGCAGAGCTCACGCACACTCAGGAGCACCGGTGCCCGGTCCCGGGGACCGGCCACGCAGAGCTCACGCACACTCAGGAGCACCGGTGCCCGGTCCCGGGGACCGGCCACGCAGAGCTCACGCACACTCAGGAGCACCGGTGCCCGGTCCCGGGGACCGGCCACGCAGAGCTCACGCACACTCAGGAGCACCGGTGCCCGGTCCCGGGGACTGGCCACGCAGAGCTCACGCACGCTCAGCGGCACCGGTGCCCGGTCCTGGGGACTGGCCTCAGGCCATCACTTTGTACTGTACCCACAACTTGCAGTGTTTCCCTGTTTTGTTTGCCCTTCAGAATCTACATCTCCTTCGAGGCCCAGGAAGAATGCCACTTCTTACATGGAGTTTTCCCAGATCTCTTCATTCAAATTGATTGTCCCTTCCACTGCACTCACCAGTGTGTTACTCTTTAGAATGTATTTTGTTCTTCCTCATTTGTTACACTCACGGCGGCCTCTCCCGCTGCGCATAAACTTGTTGAGGTTGAAACAATGTTCTATCCGGTTGTGACAGTGTTGACATGAAGGGAAGACAGAGGTCTAATCAGTGTGCAGACTCTGCTTTTCTATAAATTCAAATACATGTCATATGCGTAATGTTCATCGCTCCAACTGTGCGATAAATAACAGAAGAAGCTCTTCCTTCTGCCGTCACAGGCCAGGTGCCGTCACATCCCGTCCAGCAGCGCCTGCACGGTCCTGTGGCCCCTGGTCCACATCCTGCTCGCTTTCTCACCGCCCAGAGTGTAAGCCCCGGGCCCCTCTGAGCGCCCTGCCACGCGGTCTCGGGTGACCCTTCCCGCCTCGCTGCCTCATGCTCCCGCTGCCCCTGCGGGCATTGGGAGCTCCTCCCAAACACAGTGACAGTGTTGCTTCCTGAGAGTGCCTTCCCGCCTCTCCGCAGGCTGGCCCTCTCCTCCCGTACTTACCTGGCAACAGGTGACGTCTCTGAAGGCTTACTTCCCGTGTTCCTTGTCCCTCGTGTGGTTTCTGATCTGCCCAGTGGGTGTATTTGCCCCTGAGGAGTCCCCTTGTGTGAGGAAGCCCTGCTTTATCCTTGCCTTACGCTGTGTCATCTGCTCTCCCAACACGTACGGACACGCCAGATGATGTGGGGATCAGGAGTGGACCGGGCCGCAGGTGCAGGAAAGGGACATGGAAACACAGTCTTTCCTCAGGATTCTTGCTGCGAGGAAGTGGATTTCCTGTTACCGGAGGTTTTCAAGAAGAGACAGAATGATGAATACCAGGCACGTTACAGAAGAACTTCACGGCTCTGGATGCGTATTAACCGAATGACCTCTGAGGGCCTCTCCAACTCTAAACCTCGTAAATGTGTGAAAATCCCAAAAAGTAAGAGGAGCAAACATTTTGAGCTGGAGGAAGATGATATCGATAAAGTGAAGCCTGGTGACACCAGACACGACTTTTTGCGCAAAGTTAATAACATAATTTAAAAACCTTGTTTTGGCCGATGTTTTATGTTTTCTCCCCGAAGAAACAACTTTCTGTGAATGTGCTGTGACTCTGAGCTGCCTCCTCCCGGTTAGCGCGGGGCTGGGGTGCCGGTGAGCAGGGGAAGCAGCCGGGCCAGAGCGGTCTTGGGCCGCGGGGCTACGTGCTGAGCCTTCAGAAGTGGACTGTTTGGAAGAACACGTTTATACATGTGTAACTGAATCACTTTGCTGTACACCTAAAGCTAACACAACATTGCAAGTCAACGATACTGCAAAAAGGAAAAGAAAAGAGAAGAATAAGTGGACTGTTTCGTATTTAAGACTATTTCGTGTTTTGTGGCCTAAGGCAAGAATGAATAGTTGTCCTCTAGCTATGGCTCTGACTTATTTATGAAATTAAAGAAATTACTGTGTCTTTTCATGTTCACTGAGAAAATTCAAGAGTACAAGAAAGAAAATAAAACTACCCATAATCCTACCACTCAAAGATGTCTACTTTTAGCACTTCTAGTGTACTTTCCCCCAGACTCTTCTCCCCTCGTGGACACATGTGTTTGTGTGATAAAACGGGCTCATGTGACATTGTTGTTAAGGCCTTGGGTACTCTGTCAGTAATCCATTATACTTTCTCCAACTCTGCATGTTTTTCCAAGTAAAGTGTTTGGGTCGAGAGAGGCATAGAAACTTAAACAAGTGGAAAACGAGCTGCAGACTGTCGAGATCAGTGGTGTTTCGTTCTGGGCACTTTTTACATGACAGTGAAGCCTCATTGGTAGGTCGCCCGTCCTAGTGACACAGAAAGCAGCTTCTGGCCATTTTCCTTGGAGGGAGCTGTCTGCGGCCCACAAGTGTGGGTACACAGTGAAGCAGTTTGCAACCCAGGGTCCCTGCGCACAGACAGGGCCACTCGTGGAAGTGAGCCGAGCGGCCACTTTCTCTGCGTGGCCAGCCGGCGGTAAAGGCTTTTCACACCAACATTTTATCAGTGACTGTATGAGGCTACACTCTTGTCTTGTGTTGGTGATCCACATCTTAGAATCCAGGCCAGTGGGTCCTGCAGCCATCATTCGCCTAAGAAGAATTAGAAATGACATTTGGACTTCCCTGGTGGTGAAGTGGTTGGGAATCCGCCTGCCAATGCAGGGGACACAGGTTTGATCCCTGGTCTGGGAAGATTCCACAAAAAAGAAAAAAAAAACAACAACAAAAAAAGAAATGACATTTTATGACTCATAAAGTGATTTCACGTGCCATTCAATACTAGTGCCAAATATACAAACTATTGGCAGAAAATAATTAGTCCTTTGTGCAGTTAACTTTATAAACCTAAGTGAGCGTGGTGGTAATCGGCCCCAGGCCCCTACATCCTTGAGTAGAAAATACAGCCAATAGCCATAAAGCACACCAGGAACCGTGGGACCCCAGGGACAAGGTTGTATTCGCAGCCACTCCACCTCCATATGGTGAGGTGTGTCCTGGCCCGAGGGTGCAACTCTGCAGCTGAAACTAACAATGCCGCGGGGTCCACAGTGCAGAAGGCCGCGTTTTACAGTGAGTTTTATTTGGTGTTTCAACAAGGGAAACCCAGACATCACTGCTGTGCCCTCTCTGTTACGAATCCTACTGTGTGAGTGATCGCATGGTTGGTTAGATTAATGTGTGATAATGACTCAGGGTTTGAAACGATGAGGCTTGTCTCTCGTCTCTTTCTCTGTGAAATTCTAATTTGTAGCGAGCGGCTCCGAGCACTGGGATTTGAGTTACTCTGTTTGTGCAAAAAGCCATTTGTTAAATAAAGATGATGTTAGTAATTTTTAAATCAGCGGTTTGGGTCGGCTTGACTTTTTGGTTTGTCGACTAAAAAGGGCTGGTCGCTGTGAGGACGCAGTGCTGCAGCCTTCAGTCAACTGCCAGCCGCGCGCAGAACCCTCCCGCGGCCCAGATGAGGCACCGAGGGGGCGCTGCCTCCACCGTCTATCCCGGAAGGGCAAGCGGGAGGCTGCGGCTGCTTCCCGGCGACCCGCGGCCTTTCAGGCGTCCGGGCGTCTCAGGGCCTCCAGGTCCTGCAGGCCGACCTAATACTTTAGGGTACGGAATTGCGCAAACTAAGAAAAATTCGAACCTGAATTTGACTTATACTCAAACGTAGCTCATATCAGAGGAGAGTAAGGGATTTTCCTTTGTACATGGAGATCTATTTTTTTTAAAGTACCAACTAGATAAAATAAAGAGCAAGAAGATGCGTTCTTTTTAAAAGGTTAAAGCTTCTTTTACACCAAAAATGAGGTTCTTCTTTCCATTTCAGTGTAAAGCCTGTCCTGAGCCCAAACAGATCAGCAGCTCGTCCGCCATCTACGACAACCCCAATCTCATCAAGCCGATTCCGGTGAAGCCCAGTGGGAGCCGGCAGCAGCGCGGCCCTCGGCCCGGCCAGGTGCACAGCCCTCTGCAATCCGCCTGTGGGGCTCCTGAGGGACCTTGGCCCGGAGCACGGTCAAGGCGGGGCCGATGCTCTGCGGGTGTCCTAAGGTCAATCCAGGAAAGAGAGATTTCAAAGCAGAGGTTTTGTCATTATTAATAATTTACTCTTCCTAGAAAGGGGTTGCAGTTTTTCCTTTTGGCATTTCCCTTACTCTGTGCTAATCCCTTGTGGACTTGAACTCCTTAGAGGATAATGTATTCTAAAAAGACAGCAACCTAATATGATGTCAGAGCTGACGGGACCGTTACGCGTCGGGCTGTATCCTTCCGAGGTGGAAAGCTGGTGTGCCACGGCCCACGCGCCCCCGTGGTGCCAGGTCCGGGGCCAGGCGCTGTGCGTGTATGGGGGATTCCTGGTCTAAGGACTGGTGTCAAACCCCCCTTTAGAGCCCATGGCTTGTCATTGTTTTTGCGTCTAAGATACAAGCATGACAGCAGTTTCTGTATGAGCATATATATTTTTCAGAAGAGTCCAGCATTAGCAAAATTGCTAATCTGCAAGTCCCATCACTGAGCGTGGCTGCTTCCGGTTCTTATGGTTATTCCTCACTAAAGGCTTTTTTTAAAGGGAATTGGTTTAAATCAATTTCAAAAAAAAAAATGAACATGGAGACCAAAAACATAAAGACTGGCTAATGCAAGTCTTATATTGAATTTTGTAAAAAATAAGTCTTTTCTAATTATCTTTTAGCTTATAAGTTTGCTTTTCATGGACATTTTTTATTTTAAGAGAGAAACCGGAATATGTTGACTTTAGGAGAATCTCATGTTTTCTTAGCCCAGCAAGAGAGAAAGCAGCAGGGAGACGCCAGATGACAAGGGCGGGAAGGAAGCGGGTTGGTTACCAGCCACGGCGGCACACGGGGGGCAGGGATCGGGGTGTTACGCATCTGATGGGTTGTTATCGCTACTGTTACGTAGTTGGAACGATCAAGTTAGACTAAATGACTTAGGTTTCTTTCAGTCCTCAATTTCTATAGTTCTGTGGATACTACCAGGAATTCTGAAAACCTCACATTTCTGTGTATCCTCAGTGTCTTCCTGTACTTTGCAGGGATAGATGGGCTTCCTGTTGAAGAGATCATTTGCCTTTTAGTGTCTGTAGCTTTGTGCCACAGTGGTCCCCAGCCTGTGAACCCCAGGCCCAGCAAGGATCATGTGCCTGTTTATCAATCAGCAGATACTGATCGTATAACAGCCGTCTTGGGGGTGGGAGGGAGAAGGCTGTGAAAATTGTTGACATTAAAAAGGAGGTCCCAAATGTGTAGAGTGTGTTGTCACTAAGCTTCTTCATCCTTTCTAATTGACTCTTTGTAAATAGAAGAAATCATCGGGTAGGTAAGTTATGTTTCACTGCCCCCCATATAACCCAATTACATGTGGCCCCATTTTCAGACGTGGTTATTTGTTCCAGACCTTAGACCCTGAACCCCAACACCTGTCCTTGACGGCTCTCTTCGGGAAGCAGGACAAAGCTACGTGTCAGGAAGCCGCGGGGCCTCCAAAGACCCTCCACCAGCAGCAGCAAGAGAAGCTTCCGATTCGGCAGGGGGTCGTCCGCTCCCTGTCCTACGAGGAACCCCGCAGACGCTCGCCCCCGGTCGACAGGCAGCTCTGTCCCGCCATTCAGAAGCTCCTGGTGGGGAGCGCAGACCTGCAGCCGCTGGCAGAGCTGCCCGAGAGCTGGCCCTGCAGAGACGCCGCCCGGCCAGGGTCTCCCCGCGGCCCCGAGGTCTCCCGCCGCGCGCACGGTGCCCCCAGGACTCAGAACGCGCCGGACCAGCTCCAGAGCATTCCCAAGGCGCCAGCACCAGCCGCCTCGGCCGCCACCCTCCCGCCGCAGACGCCGGGGCCCCGGGCACTGCCGAGGCCAGCGCCCCCCGGCCCTGGGCCCGGCCGTCAGCCCCCGGGGCCCAGCGAGGTCTCCCCGCGGGAGCTGCTGTGGAAGCTGCAGGCGGTGCAGCAGGAGCAGCAGTTGCCGGCGCCCGGCCGCCCCGCCCTGGCGGCCAAGTTCCCCGCGGCCACCCCGCGCGCCCGAGCACGGAACCCCCTGGAGTCCTGGCGGGACCAGACCCCCAGCGCGGAGCAGCAGGCCCCCCTCCTGCAGGTAGGCGCTGCCGGCTGGGAGGTGTTGGGGGGGCGCGGGGTCGGCGGGACGTTCCTGTGCAGGCCGCGGGCCTCAGCCCCGTCTGCGCATCGCGCCCCCACCTTCGCCGCCTGCCTGGAAGGGGATCTGGCCTTGGCCCAGCAGTCTGGGAGCTCCTCCCTTCAGAGAGGCTTCATTCCTACAGTTAAGCCTTCATGCGACGAGGTTTGACGTGGCCGTGGGAAAAACCCAAATCTTTGACCTCGGAAACCTAGGGTCTGAAATCATTTGAAATCATTCCGGGGATGCCAGACACCTGACCTCGTCTGGTTATTTCGGTCCACAGTAAATTATTGTGTGTTCATTATCCAGGCCGTGCTTACAAGCACTGAGTGCGTGCCCCGCCCCTGCTGCACGTGGTACGTGGAGATGAGGAGCTGGGTGCCCTGCCCCTGCGGACGCCGCAGCCCGTGGGCGCTTGAGGTCAGCAGAAAAGCAGGTCACTGACCCCGGAAGGTGCAGCCTCCTTGTCTGTCTGAGCGGGTGTAGCTTACTGAGGGTCAGGAGAGGTAGAAGGCTCTCTCCCTGCCCGCGACATACACACTGGTGGCCAGAGAGGGGAAATGTTGTAATTCTTAGAAATGTTCTGTCCTCCCAGGGAAGATGGTTCTCTATAGTCACTAATAACTTAGAACAGTGAGAAAACCGAAAGCTTTTCCATTTTTTCACTGCCTGTGGGTAACATCTGGAGATCAGATGGATTTTTTTTTTTCCATTTGGATTGGTACAAATTCACTGAAAATGCATTGGGTTTAAAAATTAGGAAGTTCTCCCTATTTATGACGTTGGTCCTTCTGTCGTGTTTTGGCAAGTAGCTTACGACAGTGCCTCAGAAATCTCTCACTTTTTGGAACAAAGACCATCGGTGTGGAGCACAGTCTTCGTGTATGTAAGACTGTGGGTCAGAGTGTTCTTGCCTGTTACTGATGAAAATCTCAGATCTGAGTTCCTGCTGCCCTGGAGACATGGCTGTTCCCTGCCCTCGTCCTCACTTCACTGTCACATTGCCCCCCTCCTTCTGCTTTTTCCCCTGCGGATCTAGATTGGACCCTAGGAAGTCAGGGCTAATCGTTGGCCATCCCCCTCTGCAGGCAGGTCCCCTTCCAGTGCTCGCGGGGTGCGGGGCCGCGGTGCTCTTGTGACTGCCCGCGAAGCCACCGCTCCTCGCGACGGCGCACAGGGACAGTTAAGCAGGCCACCCGCCCTCCTCCAGGCTACTTGGTGCCCAAGACGACGCCCAGGGAGCTTCTGAAACCGCGGCTGGCCCTGTGCCTGGTCTCATGAGCCCCTGGGCCTCAGGAGGCTAACAGTAGCGCCCTTCCCTCTCACCTGAGCTGGGGACAAGTGAGAGGTGGCTGTAAGCGTCAGGTGGGTCAGCTGTCGCCTGCACAACTGGAAACACTATTGGGACCCCTGGTTTTAGGCCTGGTGGCCAAGACAGGCGGACAGACCCGCCCAGACGGACGGCCACCTGCACGCCTGCAGGAGTGGCCCCAGGGCTGCCCCCGAGACCCGAGCACGGAGAGTCAAGAGGTGGGGTGGACGGTGACCCCGCCGCGTGCCCGCCCCGCCGCACCAGGCGAGGGGGCAGGCAGTGGCCGGTGGGGTCCCTCACGGCGGAAGCTCGGGGCCGCAGCCGGGCAGGGACGCAGACGGACAGCCCCGGCCGAAAGGCTGGGGTCCTGGCCTGTGTCCCCAGGCGATGACAGGAAGCCGGAGAAAGGAGGTGCTGCTCAGAGCGCGAGCTTTGCCTGCCATGGGGACCATAGTCGGGACAGCAGGCGCCGGCCGCCCGTGCCCTGGAGGGAGGAGCGGGCAGGTGGAGGCTGGCCTCCCGGCGCCCGCAGCCATGGACGGTTAACACTGAACCCGCTGTGTCCTCCGCGCCCTCTGCACCCGCCCCGTGCATGAGCCGCCCTCACCCGCCCGCCCGTCAGCCCGTTTCCCACCCGCAGGTCCTCTCGCCCCGGCGCGCCCCACCCGCCGCAGGCCTATCTCCGCTCATGTCGCCACTGGTGTTCACGCAGCCCCCCTGGGCCCCGCCGCCAGAGAGGGGCAGTGGGCTCTTGCCCCCGGGAAGCCAGGACCCAGCGGCCACCCCCAGCGGCCCCCTCCTGCCCCTGCGGACGCCGGAGCCCCCCAGGACGCCGGGCAGTGCCCTGACCAAGCCGCAGCTCCAGGAGGCCCTGCTGCACCTCGTCCAGGTAGGAGGGCGCCACCTCCCTCCTCATCGGCCTTTGCCAGCGGCCTGCTGCCCTGCTGGTGCCTGTGCCCGCTTCCCGCTCCCCAAGGGTGAGAGGGCGCTGCAGCAGCTCACCCCGAGACCAGCGCTTCTGCGTGCGTCTCAGAGACCCAGCGAGGCTCTGGCCGTTGTGATTTGGAGGGCTAAGTCCTCACGTGCCACCCGGCAGAAGAGGAGGAGGTGAAGCCGACCCTGGGAGGGTCCCCGGTCTGTGGGGCCGTCGGGAGCCAGAGGGGAGTGGAGGGGAGGGCTGCCCTGAGCCCGCGGCAGCGTCCAGGCCGTTCCTCGGGGAGGATGCAGCTGGGGCGGCAGGAGTGGCCGTGACGACCGTGGCATGTTTTATAGATGACCTTGAGACCTGCCAGTGAGGAGAGGCTGGGATGGCTTCCTCGTGCCCCTATGAAGTAGTAAGGGCGGTGACGCTTGTACAGAGCTCTGGGCCGGGCACGGTGTTAGAGACCAGGACGCCGAGGCTGAGGGCCCGGCCTGAGGTCGCCAGCCAGTAAATAGCAGAGCCGGGGCCGCAGCCTGGCTGCCGCGCCCCTCCCCACTGCGCGACGGGCCGGAGACGGCAAAGCCCACCGCTAATGCGAGACGGGCCTCGCAGAGTGCAGGGCGCTCACCCAGGCGGACCGCAGCCTCCGCCGCTCACGTACCGAGGTACCGTTCTCGCAGACAGTCCATAAGGTGTTTGTGGTACTTTGCTTGAGTGTCAGGCGACCTTGAGAGCGGCCGGCACTTTCGCTCTGTCTCATCCTACTCAAAAAGACAGTAGTCGCCGTTGGTAAGAATGTTTTTTTGAAGGTAACAGATTTTAGAGAGAAGGAAAGGAATGGGGCCAGAAATCAGCATCTGAGTGTGAAAGCAGAGTAGCAATCTGCCAAAGACGGACGAGAAATGACCGCACCTTACTAATTCATAAATAAGGGTGTTTTCCACCTTTTCTAGAAGCCATTCATGAGAAGTTCGTGAGGACTTAGGTAGGACATCTGTAAGCTCCTTTTCTGTGAGCAATAAACAAAAACCTTGAATGTAAAAGTTCCACGTTTTTTTCTGGCTTATTCCATTTAATAACACTGTTCCAAAGATCTCTGTGCAGTAATGGGGAGCCCTAAAGTCCGCAGCAGCCCCTGGACCTCGCTCGTTAGAGACCGTATGTCCGTTCCCCCCACCCGGCCTGCGTTTCACGTTCCCCGTGCTCTAGACGGCGTCTTCCCCATGAGCTGCTGGGAGTCACTCAGGCATTCAGCTTTGCTCTCTGCCTGCTGTTAGGACACAGGCTCGTGCTCGGAGACTTTGCAGGAAAGCCAGGGTAGCCTGGCTGCAGGCCGAGCGGGAGTGTGAAACGCGGGTGAATCGCCAGAGCGATAAAGGACGGGGTGGGAGGGAGCCGTCTCCAACATCAGAAACAGAGAAAACCACCGATGGGACAGTGGCTCTCTCGGCCCCGAGAGTGCCAGGAGGGGCCCAGAGCCCGCAGCCTCACCGCTGCCGGCTTGCCAAGGCCAGAGCTTTCCGTAGCTAATGGGGGTGGTGCAGGGGGGTGGAGATGCACCGGCTCTGGCAGGGTACCAGCCAAGCACATTGCCAGTGAAGTCTTAACTTACGCCCAACAACGAAGGCACCCCTTGTGGGCGACTCGGGGGCCTCTCAGAGCCACCAGTGACCTCCCAGCCAGGCTCAGAGGACTGAGCTGGGTTATGTCCTCCCCGTGCAGCCTCCCGGGGGCCCCAGGTCTCTCCACACAGGAGGCCAGGCTTCTCAGGAGCCGGCCCGCTCCGTGCTGCCCCGAGGCTGGTGCCCGCCTGAGCTGCAGGCCACGAGCACCTGCTGTGTCCCAGGCTGGCCACCGAGGACCGGCAGCTGACCCTTCTGGCCTGGCCTGCAGCCCCACTGACTGTTCAGCTTAAAAACTAGCCGCTGTGAGCACGCGCAGGTGGAGGGGAGCATCTTAGGATCAGGTGCCCGTTCAGCCCCAAGACACAGAAAGCCTCTCGTTTCTGCCAACCAAATCACATCCCCCTGGGGCTTTTGATTTTTGTTTTCCAGAATGACGACAACTTCTTAAATATAATCTACGAAGCTTATCTCTTCAGCATGACACAAGCGGCCATGAAAAAGACTCTGTGAAAGCAAAACATTTTAAGACTGATCTCCAAGGCCCTCCGGCTCAAGGTTCTTTCATGTCAAATGTTGTTTCCCTAAATGTTTCTGCCTTTTTTAGAAAGTATGTATTATATGAAGTAAAATGCTTCAGGCTTTTCTCAGTCGCGCAGTTTTTTCCTTACATTCTTCAGTGCACCTGGTACCAAGAATTGAGTGGGTAGGAAAAGTCCTTTGCTCATATCACATGGTAAACACCCAGCTTAAATGATTTTTTTCTTACATGTACTGGGCCATTTCTAGATGAGTTGCCTCTCTGTGGGAAGGGCTGTTCTGGGAACGTGGTTTCTTTCTTATTAGCAGCCCCGGTTATTTCTGGAACTCGGAGAACGCGCCGACCGCCAGGTGGCAGTGTCAGCCCGTGACCACTGACATGCCCCGCCAGCCTCTCCCGGACAAAGTAAACCTTTCCTTTGTAAACATCCGGTGGGCCTTCGAAGGGAAATGATCTCTAAAGATATTTATCGCCAGTCTCCAGGGGGGAGTTGTTTAGGGGTCCACAAATGGCCCGGATTTCCAGCAACACCGCGTCTGTCCGCTCCTTCCGGCAGAAGCCTGCCTGCTTCCAAAGGAACGTTTCATCATTTTCAGCAAAACGTGCTGAGAGGAAGGTCACAGAAGATTCTGAGGCCGGTCCTTAGCCTCTGTGGGGAGGCAGTGGAGTGCGGGCACGACAGCAAGGATTCTTGAGGTCGTGGAGCGGACTGACGACTCGTGTTCACAGAGACGAGGGCCTGCTGTCCCCCCAGCCCGCCCCCCGCTTGAGTCGGCCCCGGAATTGGTCCCTGCTGCGCACTGGAGATAAAGTGAGCTTTGTGTTTCTATAGCCCTGTTTATTCTTGGACCATAAAAAGATCTATAGAGGCCCACACAGGAGCCGGGCCTTGTTCTCCTTTCAGGGGTCACAAAGGAGGCGGGGCAGGAGGTTTCCTCACAGCTTCTGATGCCCAGACCTGAACTGGAAGCTCAGACCTGGGGTAGGTGTGTAACCAGGCGAGGGCAGGCGGGGAGCACCTCCCACCTGCCCGCCCGCAGGAAAGCGCCTTCCCTTGGAGGAGGGGCCCACCCTGCCGGCCGCCCTGAGGCCAGGGTGCGGGGCTGCTGTTCCCTCCTGAGTCAGGAAGGGACGCTTCCCTCTGCTTCTCCGTCTCCTACAGCGCCTAACGCCCTGACAGACCACAGAATCCCCGAAGCTCGTCATTGCGTGTGCAGCGTTTCAGGGCTCTTACGGGGAGTGTGGGGCAAGGGGAGACACACGGCCCCGTTGCCCCGCATCGGTGACGCTCACCTCGGCAGCACACACTCAAACCGGAGCAAAATCCACCGTCTCCCAGACCGCGGGCGACCTTTAAAACCCGCGGGCACGTCTTTGATCTGAATTACACGTTGAGGGTGGCTTCTCCAGCTGGGGAGAAATGAATCCCACTGAAAATTCTTCTCATATATTTGTGGTAGCAAGTGGCTAATTTCTGAAATATGTATTCCTTTACTTGATTGTTACATAAATAAAATAGAAATCTCAGTTGCAACACCTACTGTGAAAAGGGGGCCGTGCACTGTGGCTGGAGGGGCCCCCCGTGCCCGGTGTGGTCAGACCCACACCGCAGGCTTCACTGGGCCTTTCTAGGTCAACACCACAGTGGTCTGTTTTGAAAACAAATTCTCCATCCTTTACTGGAATCAACCACTTTGAAAATGACAGGCCCGGTTTGTTCAGACCAAAGACTGAGCCCCCTTTCAAAGGGCTCAGAGATGAAGAGCTGATTTCCTCTGTGTGGGAAGCAGGTGGGAGCTGCTTTGTCCAACGACCTTTCTCTGGAGGGTCCGGGAAATGGATTGCAGTGTTATCTAAGCACCCAGGACTAGATCTCACATGTAAAGTCACTTTGCTTTTTCCCACTTCACCCCAAATTCTGAGACCATCCTGGACGCCCTCCTCCATGTCGCTGGCTTCCGGCAGCAGCTTGAAGCCAATTGAATTCCAAGGGCAAGGAAGCCTGAGATGGGTCCCTGGGCAGCGTTATCCCGGGCACTGGATTTCAACCCTGGAGAAGTGACCCAAGTCGGTTCTGCCTGGTGCAGGGACAGAACACGGGGCCTTGGTCAGGCGGACTTGCCCTCACGTCCTGGACGAGGCACCTCGTCTGAGATGCTGTTCTTTCATCTGTAAACGAAAGCAGCACGCAGCTCTCAGGTCCTCACAGGGATTAGATGGGAGCCATGTAGGGAAATGGCTCCTCGGGCTGAGAGGCTCAGGCTCCATCCTGCCCGACGGGGCTCCCGCTGGGGCGAGGCCCGCGGCGGCCGGAGCGCCCTCGCCTGCCGCCCACAGGACACCGCTGCACCCTCTTCTCCCTCACTCCTTTATGGATGATGGGGGACAGTGCCCCTCACCCCTTCCCTCCAGGGGAGGCGCCCTGAGCTCCTCAAGACACACACGTCAGTCCGAGTAACCCAGGGCCTTGCCCTCCGCCGGAGGAGGAGGTGCTGTCAGGCCCTGCAGTCCTGGACGGTCCCTGCAGAGACACGCGCTCTCATCTCCCCATTCAGAGGGTGAGAACCCTCGTCAGCACCCTCAGGAACCTCCTGTGCCCCGAGCCTGCGACTCCCACCCACCCTTTCCCCAGGCGGCTGGCGGAGACTCCAGGCTGGGTGCCGCGTCGCTTGCATCTCAGACACTGGTCACGGCCCGCGGGTCCTGGCCCAGGACAGGCAGGAGTGCGGTCTCTTCTCCTGAAGGGGACATGCACGTCGGAGGACACACGTCCTGCAGAGGAAGTTCCAGCCGCTGACCGGCCCCAGCCAGAGGACACATCAGCGGACACCGTGAAGACCGGTGTCCCTGGTGTGTGGCCCCAGGGACGGGAGCTGTCACGTCAGGTCCAGGCCTCTGAATGCCAGGCTGCACGTGTCCGGCAGGATGTCACCCAGACTCAGGCGGGAGAGGAGCCTAGGACTGACCCCCGCCCCCCGCCCCGGGTACAGCGTCGGGCACGACGTCTCCACAGCCCAGCTGCTTGCTCCCACCAACAAAAGAGCCACCTGCCTTTCCACCTGCTGCTCCGTTCAGACCCGTGCCTCCTCCTCTCTTTTCAAAGAAATCAGGTGCTTCCAGGCTTTGGAGCTTGGAGCCGTCTTTGAGGTCACACGTGTCGTCTGCAGCCGGCAGGCGGGAGCAGCTCTGCATCGTGGAAAGTTGCCGGCTACAGGTGGGTGCATCTCCCCAGCATGTCGCTGGATGCTTGGTTTTCACGTGTCAACAGCATGAGCTGTTAGTAACCGCGCCGGCCAGAGGCCCGGATGCGGGCAGCCTGGGCCCACGGGAAGGGCGGTCCCCACCTGCGTCCCCGCCCGAGTCCCCGTGTACCCAAGCCAGACGGCCACACAGGAGGCCCCGGCTCGGCCGTGCAGCGAACACCGGCCTGGACTCGGCCTGAAGGGAGTCGGGCTGTGGGCGAGCGGCACGTCGGGTCGGGAGGCCGAGCTCGGGGCCTGGCTCCGGGGCTCATCTTTCGTGTGCAACATAAGCCAGGCCCCAGCCACGGCCTCCTTGTCATCGAAGGGTTTGAACTGAACGTGGCCTCTTTCAGCCCTGACAGCCAGCTTGCTTTGTCCTCTTAGGTCCTTCCTTTCTGGTTAAGATGTAAGTTCAGGGAAGGCCACCACCAAAGCCGGCCAGGGTGCTGCAGGGTGTGAAATGGCCACCGCTTCCTCTGCCTCCGCGCCCAGGACAGGGGTCTTCGAAGGACACCGAGCGGCTTTGCCATCTGTGTTGCCTTCGCGGGGTCACTGGGCAAGTGGCGTGCCTTTCCTGGGCCTCCCTCAGGGAGCCAGTGTCCCAATGGCCACGTCACTGTTGTGGGCCAGGCTGGCCACATGGCCCCCGCCTGCTTCCCCCACACCCCTTGGAGCTGAGCTGCAGCCCAGGCTGTGACCTTGGCCAGAGGCGCCGATGGTAGAGGAGCGTGAAGATGAAGATCCAACCGTGATTTTACTGCTGCAGACACAGGCCCGGGGCGGAGTCCCGACCTGGCCCCGTGCACCTCGTCGTTCTCCGTGGACCAGGGCCCCAACCTCAGCTCCTCTGCCGCCCGTCCCCCAGCCCCACACCACGCTCCCCTCCCCCGAGGGCTCAGGCATTAGTCAACCTTCAGAAGTCTGGGTTTATTTATAAAGCTGCTGTTGCTGCTTCCAGCGTCTGAAAGCGTTTTACAGGCATTAATTAAGGAAGGTTCCCAGCAAGCCCAGGAGGGAAGGGAGGGAAGCGGCCCGGGGTTCTCAGAGGACCAGTTTCCCTGCTGGTGCCTCTCCCTGTGTTTCCCTGTAACTTCTCAGTCTCCTCAGGACACGCACACGGGTGCACGCACACGCATGCACACGCGTGTGTGTGCACCGGCCCCCTTCACCCGCCCCCTGGCATCCTTCCTAACTGCCTACCCGCCCTGATCGCCCTGCCACGCCTCCCTGACCCATGCTGCCCCGGGGGGCGCCCCGCAGTCACCCCACACCCCTTCCAAAATCCACCCCCGGGTGTCCCCACCCTTCAACTCAAGCCACCTCCCGCGCAGTGGGGCAATCATCCTTGATTCCCTCCCATTAGGTGGGAGGGTCCAGGACCCAGAGGGAGGGATTCAGACCCTGGTGGCCCACCTGCACCGGGTTCCTTGGGCCGCAGAGCAAAGCGCCACAGGCTTAAACCACAGAGATGGATTGTCCTGCGGTCTGGAGGCCAGAAGTCAGACCGCGATGCCGGCAGGGCTGGTTCCTTCTGGGGGCCGCGAGGAAGAGCCTGGTCCGCGCGCCTGCTCAGCCGCCGTGGTTTCTGGCCATCAGCAGGGCTCCTCGGCGCTCTGAGGCATCGCACCGGCTCTGCTTCACCCTCACGCGGGACACCTGCCTCTGCCTCCAATGTCCCCTTCGTAAGGACGCCTGTCGTGCGGGATTAGGGCCCTCCCTGCTCCAGCAAGACCCGAGCTCCAGATGAGGTCACGTTCCCAGGTCCTGGGGGTTAGGACTTCAGCATACACATCTGGGGGGACACAGTTCAACCCAAACCACTATGTTCCGGAAACACCACAAATCAGGGGGCCCTCCCAGACCAAGAGTTGTCACTGGTGGCCTGAGTGACTCACACAGAAGTGTTCCTTCTCAGACACCAAGGTGAGCACTGCTGACTGGTGGCCGGGAGTTCTTAGCTGGGACCTTTATTTTCACGATTTCTCTCTCAGTCCCTGACTTGGGCTAATTAGTCATACGCCTTAGTGTATATAACCCTCCATTATCGGTTTGAACAAGAGCGCTTCTCATTCTGGTCGTCTCTTCCTGTGCCTGTCCTGACCCCGAGTCCAGTCCCTTCCTTCCCAACAAACCACAGCCCTTCTATTGGGCCGACATGTGCCCTGGTGTTTGCATGTGTGCTTCCAAAGCGTGTGTTGTTCTGTGCGTGTGAATGCATTTCATTTGCGTGGAGCTGTCACACGTACACATCCACTGTGCAGACTCTTCAGCGGACGGCTCAGTGAGCCTTACACACACCTGTACGTGCATGTCTGGGCGCGTGTGGTGACCCACGCCAGGCTGAGCTGTAGAACGTGTCCTGCCCGGCCTCCACCAAAATCAGCCCCCGGAGAGTCCAGGCTTCTGACTCCTGTCATGGTAGATTCCTTTCCCGAATTTCACAGGCATAGGTAACGCAGCCTGCGGTCTCTGTGGCTTTCCCACCCGCCTCCTGCACACAGCTCCGCCCTCACTTCTTGTCTGAGGCATCGGTCTCAAGAGCCTCTGACTTGCCGGACCTGTGGGTGGGCCTTCGAGGGCATCTGGCCAGGGCTGCCTTGAACATTTCTGTGCACGGCTCCTGGCGCACGTCTGGGCTTGTCCCCGTGGACGGAGGGGTCGCAGGGAAGCAGGCCCCCCGATGGGCTGCAGGTCATGCCCTGTGACCCTCCCCGCCAGCAGCACAGCCAGTTCTAACAGGTCCCCTCTGGCGGGGTGCACGGTGTCTGGTGGTCTAGCCTGTGTTTCCCAGGGGACCCCAGGTGTGGAGCACGGATGCTGCATGTGTGGTCCTGGCCGCTCACGTGTGGTCTTGGGGACGCGCCCGAGCACTTTCTCACCCGTTTTTCAGCGTGGATTTGTCTTCATCCGCTATGTGTCCCCGTGGAGTCTCTCTTACTGGAAAGAGAACCACGCCTTCTCAGTGGGCCGTTGCCTTTCCATCTTCTAATGGTGCGTTTTGACACAATTATAGATGCTCTTAATCTTCATGAAGCCTAAGTTATTAATTTTTCTCTTACAATTAGTGCTTTTTGTGTTTTAAGAAATCCGCCAAGCCCTGGGCATATATTTTTAATTTACGTCAGGGCTCTCGTGTTATAAACCTCCCTTCTTCCCACTAGGGCTGTCTTCACTCCTCCTCCAGTGCCGTCCACACGTCGAATCTGCCGTTTCTAGTCACTCTTGACTCTCCACCACGTGACTGTTTGTCCCCGTGCCCTGCGCTCCCCGCGCGGTCTCCCCTGTGTCACACTGGATGATGCTGATGGGGACGGAAGGTGCTCGGTACAGGGAACCTTCGTCCTCACACTGGATGGCTGTGCAGAACCTGGTCCCCGGCTGACCACCCGCTTCCCTCTGCTGAGCGACTTTCCCGCGTCTGTGCAGGACGGCCGAGGAGGGGCTCCAGGCGCCGGGCCCGCAACACGAGACCTGGATCCGCAGGCCTGGGAGGCGGCCTGGGAACCTGCTTTTCCCGCAGGCTCCCTGGGGGATTCTGATCTGCCACCAGGGAGGAGCACTGACTGAGCATTTACTGTATGCCGGTACTGATCCAGGCGCTGGGAATAGCGAGCAAAGCAAACAGCATTCCTCCCACGAGAAGAAGATGGATAATTAGCAAGGAGACAAGTGACCGACGTACGTCCCGCAGAGACGCTGAGAAGGATGCTCAGCGGGACGGAGGACAGCAGGTGCCGCGAGGGCTGCCCTGTGCCGGGGTCGCAGGAAGGCCTCGCTGGGAGGGAAACGACAGAACACAGAGCCGACGGGCCTCGGGGAACGCGCCGCGCGGGCGCCGGGGAAGCGCGGGCGGGCAGAGGCCACGCCGCTGCCCACCCGCTGATGCTCTGCAGCTTCCTTGCGGACTGGCTGCGCCTGGAGCATCGCTCGCTGTGCCCAGGCCATCCTGAAACCCTGAAGGGGACATTCACGGGCCGGAGACGGCCTGCCACCCACCGTGCTGGTCGATCACACAACTGCCGTCCCCCCACCCCCGGTTCCAGCAGGCCTCAGGTTTGGGGACACTTTCTGCCACCACGTTCTTGGGGGAGGTGGGCCCGGCCACAGCCAGGAGGGTAGTCGTGATTGGTTCGAGCTGGTCATGGCTGCATGTCCTTCAGGCGTGGGCATAGAGTGCAGTCTGGCCACTGCAGAATGAGGGGGTCTGCTAGGTGATGTCTACAGGGAGGGGTCCTCACGGATGAGAGAAGCACAGGTAAAATCAGTCCCCCTTCTTCTCAAAGATCTTACCACATCTGAGTGCAATGCCTGGAACAGTGGCAGCCATCCTGTGACCATGAGGGGAGCTAGCTTGAGGACAACCCCAAATACTGAGGATTCCAGGGAAAAAAGATGGAGGAAATAGGATCTTTGGTGACACCCTTCAGCTGCTGTGTTAATCAACCCTGGAACCACCTAGACTTCCTATGTGAGATACTGAATTGTCATTATCTAAGTCAGCTGAGTAGAGGTTTTTCTGTTACTTTCAGCCCAAAGCACTAACTGAGACCCACTCCTTTCCCACACCCTTGGCATATTTAGGATGCTCCTCTGACAGCTCCCTGAAGACGCAGGCCAGGAAGAGTCTACTTTCTACTCCTAGGACCTGCGGCCCATGGTGTTGGGGGCTCTCGGGCTGCTGTCAGACTTGTCCTCCTTCGCGGGGCACAGAACCGGGGCAAAGGCCGGGGCACACTGCTCCGGCCCTGGGTACCCACACTCCCCTCAGGTCGGAAGGTTCTCTTGTGTAGAAGGTTCCCCAGGGGTAGAAACCACCGTCATCCTGGTGGCCCTGAGCCCCAGCCCGCTCAGAGCCGGTGCATGGCAGGGGCTCGAGAAACGGCAAAACAGGAAGAGAAAATGAGCAGAGAAATGGGGAGGCGGGAAGCAGGGGGGGAAAGTGAGGAGGGGCCCGGGGACGGCTGGCAGGCAAAGCTACAGGGAATGTGGCTTCCCTGGGGCACCGGCAGAGGCCCCACGAGGGGAGAGGTCAAGGCTGTGAGCCAGAAGGACAGAGACCAAGGGACCCAGAGGCCAGTGGTCACGGCCAAGTGAGCCTGCCAGCACCTGGTACCAGAGGCCCCTGGTGCCCTCTGCCTCCTGCCCCCGTGCTCTCCCCTCCGCTGCCGGGAAATGAGGGCACGGCTTAGGCTTAGGCGGATGAGCCTTCAGCTGTGCTTCCCTAAACTGCCGTGAGGCCCCACCCACCCCCCACCCCCCACCCCCCACCCCCACCCCACCCCCGCCCCGGGCGCCAGTAGCTGCCTGTGTTCGCTCACCTCCACCGCTCAAGCCGCGGCTCGGCGCAGCTGCTGACGCGGGCGGAGGGGCTGCACAGACGTCCCCGGGGATGCTGCCGCCGCACACACTCCTCAGGGGCCGCCCTCCTTCGCAGGCGACTGGTGGGGGGGGGGGGGACAGTGACAGGCCGGGGGGGGGGCCGGGGGCCACAGGCCTGAGGGGCGAGTGGGCGGTGAGGGGCGTCCCTCAGGTGAGGGACAGATCAGACCACAGTCCCTGCCCCCACGGAGGTCACACTGCCGCGGAGGAAACGCCGTGAACACGAGACATGGGGAAAATCCCGTATGTGCTGTTTGACGGCAGCCACTAAGGAGAAGGTGCTGGGAGAGGGATGAGAGAGGTCAGGGGCAGGTGATGTTTCAGACCCTACGGCCAGGACGGCGTCATCGTTGAAAAGGGGGCTCATTACAGTTGAAATGTAATTCACACACCATAGACTGCACCACGTTAAAGCATAGAGCCTGGCGGGTTCAGTGTGTTCACAAAGCTGTGCACCACCCCTATCGGATTCCAGAACGTTCTCATTATGGAGGGCGAGGTCTTGAGTCAAGATCTCGTGCTGGACGTCTTGTCTTCTCTCGGCCCTGGGAGGCGGGCTGGTGGGCTCCCCGGGGGTCTTTGGCTCAGCGGCTTTCACGGAGCGGCGGGCGAGAGAGCAGGGCGTTGCCTCCTGCAGCTCCTCCGGTGGGTCACTGTGGACGGGTGCTCCCCCCACCCCACTGCGGGCCCACTTCCTTTAGGACAGCTCACTCCGTCCAGGTTCTCAGGCCCGGGGATCGGCTCCCGCTGTTTTCTGCCCAGGAGTCTGCGGTGCCCAGGGTTTCCCTAATACACTGTCCACACCTCTGTAAAGACCCCCTTTATTAAACTCTTCCCAAGTCAGCTCAAATGTGCCGTCCCTCCTGCCAGGGCCCGACCGACCGAGTCCTGATGGGAACAGGGACAGAGGCCAGGCAGAGCCACAGAGGGGACTCAGGCCCCCAGTGGAGCCGCTGTGGGCCCGTAGTGAGCGCAGGCAGCAGGTCATAGGCCAGGGAAGAAGGCAGGTGCAGCTCATGATGGGTCTGGGGCTGCAGTACAAGCTTTGGCTTTTACTCTCGGTAAGGTGGGCAGCTGCTGGGGCTTCTGAGCAGAGTGACATGGGCTGACTTTAAAAGGACTCTCGGTGGCTGGGTTTAGAATGCATGGAAGAGGGGCAAGGGCAGAGTCGGGAGGCCAGCTGTCAGAGGCCCTGCAGGAAACAGGCGGGACACTCATAATGGGATAATTGGGGAAAAGTTTCTTTTCAAACGTACGAATGGAGAGGGCACGCAGAGTAACCCGGGGCTTAGGAGCAGCTGAGCTGTAACTTCCTTCCAAGTCATGGGAAGGAAGCAGTTACTCCTGGAGTCTAAAGAGGGTGTGATGGTCAATTCCACGTGTCAACTTGACTGGGCCACAGGCACCAAATGTTTGGTCAAATATCATGCTGGCTGTGACCATGAGGGTGTGCTCTGGGTGAGAGGAAGAGTCTATAGTCTATAAATCTATAGACTCGGGACTTCCCTGGCGGTCCAGTAGTTAAAACTCTGCTTTCCCACTGCAGGGGGCACAGGTTCGATCCCTAGCCAGGGAGCATGCAGTGCAGTGTGGCAAAAAAAAAAGAAGAAGAATAAATAAATAAATAAATAAATCTATAGACCCAAGGAAAGCAGATTGCCCTCCCTGGTGTGAGTGGGCCACGTTCAATCAGTTGAGGGTCTCAGTGGAACAAAGGCTGACCCCTCCTGCAAGTAAGACAGACTCCTGCCTGACAGCCTTTCAGCTGGGACATCGCTTTTTCCTTCCTTTGGACTTGAATTGAAACATGGCGGCTCTCGGAGGTCTCCAGCTGTCAGGTCTTTGGACCCCAATGACACCAGCGCTCTCCGCGTCCCCGGGTACAGAGCCTGAGGCTTGGTCGGCTCCACAGTCGTGAGAGCGCGTTCCCTGTAATAAATCTGTTTCCCTCGCTCTACACGTCCACCCGGTTCTGGCTCCCTGTAGAATCCTGACTAGCACGGGGAGGAAGCCACGTGAACAGGAGCAGCAGCGCTGGGCCGGCCTGGGCCACCCCGGCTCTCTCCAGGCTCCTGCTGGCTCCCCACTGGGCTCGGCTGAGTGGTCCGTACAGATGACCCCCGCGGGCGGGGCAGGAGCCTGGACATGACACCGAAGGCGTGAATGTGCGCAGAGGGCAGGACGCTGCTGTGAGCCAGGGAAGCAGCCGGGCTGGCCGGGGCCCGGGGGGCCTGGGCTGGGCAGCAGCGGGCGGGCTCCGGATGTAGTCACAAGGCAGAGCCGGCACGAGAAAGAGGAGTCACGGCTGGCCCCGAGGGTGGTGCGGGGCAGCCAGAGGATGGGGTTGCCAGTGGCCGAAATAGCCTTCTTTGACTTCTGCAAAGATTTCTTTGGAAGAAAGGACTCAATTGCTAAAGAAAATGTTATGAAACCCCTGATGTGATAGTTGACGTTTTGTCGACACACATCCCTCTATCGCCACCTGGAGCACGGAGGGGAGGGATTCAGTGATCGGGGAAACTGAGCCTGGGTACAAGGCCTCCAGTACAGCTGTGTGTGTTCATAGTTGCTGGATGAAGGAAGGAAAATTGATGTGGAAGGAAGGAAAATTGATGTGGAATGATGGGAACTACTGACCTTTCCTCCTCTGCTGTGGAACTAAGCCTGGAGCCCTTATTCCTTCCATCTGTCTGTCCTTCCATTGCTCAGAGGACATGTGGGTGTTCACCAAGCATTGCAGTGCAAGGGTGTGTGCAGGGGTGTGTGTGTGCAGGGTGTGTGTGCAGGGGAGTGTGTGCAGGAGGGGTGTGTGTGCAGGAGGGGTGTGTGTGCAGGAGGGGTGTGTGCAGGGGAGTGTGTGCAGGAGGGGTGTGTGTGCAGGAGGGGTGTGTGCAGGGGTGTGTGTGTGCAGGAGGGGTGTGTGCAGGGGTGTGTGTGCAGGAGGGGTGTGTGTGCAGGAGGGGTGTGTGTGCAGGGGGTGTGTGTGCAGGGGTGTGTGTGCAGGAGGGGTGTGTGCAGGCGGGTGTGTGTGCAGGAGGGGTGTGTGCAGGGGTGTGTGTGTGCAGGAGGGGTGTGTGCAGGGGTGTGTGTGTAGGAGGGGTGTGTGTGCAGGGGTGTGTGTGTGCAGGAGGGGGTGTGTGCAGGGGTGTGTGTGCAGGAGGGCTGTGTGCAGTGGGGTGTGTGCAGGAGGGGTGTGTGCAGGAGGGGTGTGTGCAGGGGTGTGTGTGCAGCAGGGGTGTATGCAGGGGTGTGTGTGCAGGGAAGTGTGTGCAGGAGGGGGTGTGTGCAGGGGTGTGTGTGCAGGAGGGCTGTGTGCAGGGGTGTGTGTGCAGGGGAGAGTGTGTGCAGGGGTGTGTGTGCACAGGGAGGGCAGGGCCGCGGGCACACACTTCTCTCCCGCAGCGCAGGCCTGGGAACACCTCACTAGCCAACGCTCTCTGGGCAAAGGTGGGAACGTGTGGTCTGTGCGCACAGGAGCTTAGCTTGGGTTACAGACTCTTTTACATCTTTCGTGACCCTGCTCTTCTTCCTTCCTGCCCCCCTGCCTCCCTGTTCTGCCAAACTTGTAAATCACTATTTTCCCATGGATGCGGGGTTGCAGCGGGTGAGGTTTAAGTTTGATTTTGGAGAGAGATAATATAACCACTGCCCAGTCTAGGAACAGCCTGACTTCCCCCAGCGTCCTCTCCCCATTCCGTTCTCTGCACCCCTAACCCTCCCCGAACCCTCACACCCTCCCCTGCTCCCACCCCACTACCCTCGACGTGGCGGTTTTAAGACAAGTGTGCAAATGTTTGCTGTTCTTCCCATTGAGAGGTGGGGCCCGCATCTGCGCCCTCGGATCCCGGCCCAACCTGGCTACCAACTGGTAGCCCGTGGAATACACGAGGCGAGGCTCCGTGACTTCCAAGGCAGACCACGAGGCAAAGGGTTCCACCGCATTCTCTTGGGATCTAACTCTCAGAGCCCAGCCACTGCGCTGTGAGGAAACCCAAGCAGCCCCTGAAGAGGGAAAGTGAGTCTCCCAACCCTTGGCCCCTGCTGAGGTCCCAGCCAACAGCCAGCATCGACCTGCCAGCCGTGTGAGCAAACCATCCTGCAGGTGGATCCTCCAGCGCCCGTTAAGCTGCCCCAGCTGACGCTGCATGGGATAGAGATGAGCCTTTCCTGCTGAGCCTTGCCCAAAATACCCATTTGGGAGCTAAATAGATAATTGCTTTTATTTTTAAGCCACTAAGTATAACTTAGTATGCAGTAATAAACAACTGATATCTCACTGTTTCCTAAAAAGTGTACACAACATAGTATGCCCATGGTTTCCTACTTTTGTTCCTTCTGTTTCTTATATCCTATCTGTTCCTTATAATGACCCCTTCAAGAGGCTCCTATTGGTGAACTCCTATTCATCCTTTAAAGCCCAATTCAAATGTCCCTTTCACTATGAAGCCTTCCCTAAAATTTCTCTCCCTCTTTTTCCCACCATAAGGAGAAAATGATTGTCCCTTCCACTATGACAAATGTGACAAATGTTTCACTTATGCATCACAGCACTCAGCTTGATTTAGCTGAGTGGTGGGTTTGAGACCAGCCTCCATGGATAGACTCTAAGTATGTATATCAAGCTTCATGTCCAGTCTTCCTTCCAACACTGTGTCTCTCATCTCCAGTGCCTGGTGAGGGGCCGGCACCGGGAAGATGCCCTAGGAAAGTGGGTTAAATTTATGGGGGTTGGGATGAAAGACTGACCAAGGAAAAGCCGGGATACTCTTCCCCTCATAGCCCTTAAGAATAAAGCCACATGTAAGTTCCCTCCTCCCTGGCATGAGTGATATGCCTTCCTGGACGACAGGTGAAGGGTGAGTCCTGAGGTCTGAGGGCCAGAGGGCTCTCTGAGGTTGGTAATGCCCTTAGCTCTTGCTCTGGTCCCACCCTTCATTTTATTCCTGCTAAGAAATCCCTCCTCTAAAGGATTCAGCTCTGAAGTCCTCTGCCCTTCCCCCTGCACCCCACAGCTCCTGGGGTTTCACAAGATGCTGCAGCAAGAGGGGCCCAGTAGCTGGAATGGGCCACAGTCGGCAACGCATACACAGCAAGATATATTTTAGAGCTACTGGAAAGGCGTATTTCTCTGCACAGCTGCACCTCGTGCTTTACCCACCACTCTATAGTTTCTTTGCAGGAACTCTGAGGGCTTCCCAGCAGGCTGGGTAGACCCAGGCCACCACCATGCCTGTAAAATGAGCCATGTGACATTGACAGAGATTTCTAGCAGCTCCCAGGCTTAGACTGTTAGAGTTGGTCATGGCCGCGGTCAGCAGGTGCTAGAACAGGGAGGGGCCATTCCGGGGGTCACAGCTCCAGTCATGTGGGGATGGTCACCCACGGTAGAGACAGAACACAGATACAGAAGTGGAGAGGAAAGTGAGCATTTATTTAAAATGGAAGAGTTCGGAGGAGGGATAAATTAGGAGTTTGAGATTAACAGATACCCACTATTAGATATAAAATAGATAAACAACAAGGACCTACTGTATAGCACAGGGAACTATATTCAATACCTTGGAATAACCTATCATGGAAAAGAATCTGAAAAATATATATATGTATATCTATAACTGAATCACCTTGCTGTACACCAGAAACATTGTAAATCAACTCTACTTCATTTTTTTAATTTAAAAAATTTAAAAATTTTAAATTAAAAAAATAAAATGAAAGAGTCACTCCATATCACAAATTTTAAGAAGTTGATGAATACCACAAAAATCACAAAACCTAGAAAAATTACACATTCTTTTTATTTATTAATTGACCGACACGCCTCTATGGTAATTTTCCTAATCTTGGTATGATTCATAATGAAAGATACGCAGAATCCATCTGAAATTCAGCATTCCTAGGAACAATTCAAATGCCTGTAGAAATCGCTGCCCTGCCGAGCTGAGCCTGGGAACAGACCCCCACCCACAGCGCTGACGCCCCGCTGGGGACACACAGGAGTTCGTCATGGGAACACTTGCTTCTCCAGGCATTCCCCTGCGTCGGTGGCAGCCCTGCGTGCCGTTTTGCTGGAACCAGCAGGTTTTGTCAGGACAAGATACACCAGGAAGCCCTCTGACCTGTGGAAGGCGTGGACTGTGGCCTCACGTGGTGCTATCACCAGTTTGGACCCACAGACATAAGAATTTTGATCAAATTCTGTCACGTGTAATTCCCGTCGGAAGAGGAGACAGCGCATGGCATGTTTATGATTATGGCCATTCAACATCAACCCCTTCCTAACAGGAGAGCCAGGCCCTGATGAGAACCAGGCCCTCTGCTGGCAGCTTCCATCTTTGGAAGAATCTTCCGTGGACCAGCTTGTGGCCTTTTTTCCATCCCCTCCCGCGCGCTGCCGGTGGGGCACTGCGGGGCGGTCACGCGGCAGCGGGGTGTCCCGTCGCGAGGCCAGCAGCCCTGCAGGCAGGCAGGGAGTGTCCCTGGAGCCGCCCTGGCCTGGATGGCTGCACACAACGGTCTAGCTGGCTCCACAAGCCAAACCGTTTCCCCACTGGCCTCCTCTTAGCTGGACCCCCAAGGCCCAGGGCCCCTCGGCATCACCCGGCAGAGGGGACGTCGGTCGGAGGAGAAGCTGAAATGCAGACGGACGGAGGCCTGGAGCAGCGGGGCTTGCACTGTCTTCCTTTCACGTGCATTAGGTGCTCATTCCATACAAGGGCTGGGGGCAGGGGAGGGGCCTGGAGCTTCCCGGAAAATGGGTCCCCAGCCTAGAACCGGGGCAGGTGAGACGTGGGGGAGGGGAGGCCACAGGCTGTGGACGTTACCTCTGACCTGGCCGAAGTCAGCGGCCTGGACACAGGAGCCAGCACAGGGCCCCCTCTGTCCACTAGCCTCCCCGAGCCAACAGGGGTGCTGACACTGACCCCCAGGATCGTCTGAGGTTTAAGGAGAGCGTTTGTCGCAGCTCCTGGTAAGTCAGAGCGCGGGACACGCATCCAGGGCCAGTGTCACTGCGGAAGGGTGCTCTCCGGGGACGGCGCTGCCTCTTTAACACAGGAGGCTGTGCTCTGACCCTCGTGGGGTGAGCCAGCCCTGCCTTCTGCAACCCGGGTAATCCCGCCGAAGTCGCCGCCGCCCTCCTCCTGCTGTCAGGCGGGGATTAGAGAGGAGGCCGGGGGATTAACCAGTTCATTCCGTCGCACCTTCTCCCACCAGCCGCTCTCCTGGAAGCCTGATGCTCAGGTAGGGCGGCCCCTCCGCAGGGCAGAGAAGGGACCCCCACACACACGCCGGGCATCGCAGCCAGGACCCGCCTGCAGGCTGGGGAACCCCAGACTCACCCCGACCCGGAAGGCAGAAGGCTCGGGGCCGTGCCAGGGATCTGGGCAGACAGAGCTCGGGGTCGGAGGCTGCTCCTTGCTCTCCCTGGCCTGACCGCAGCAGGGGCACCTTGCCCGGACCCCCCAGGGTCCACCCAGATCCCAGCTCCACCCACGACAGGATGCCCTCGCACCAGCGGCCAGAGGCCTGGGCCTCCCTGCGGAAGACGGTGGTCACCCTGTGCCTGCTGTGCAGCATATCCCTGTCCCCCGCGCGGGCGCAGGCCAGGATTCCTCTGGAAACGTAAGCCTCAAGAGCACCCGCACCCATAAGCCCTTCCCGCCCCCCACCTCCGCAGCCGACCTCAATCCTCGCCCCCCAGCCTCCAGCCTCTCCCAGGGCTCGGCTGCCCGCTCCCCCTGTCTGGCTGTGAAGACCTTTTCTCCTCTTCCCCAAATCTCTGCCCTATGGGGCCCTACCCTCACCCCCTGCCCAGACACCTGACAGTCCTAGGAGAACCGAACACAGGGACCCACACTCCTCCTGGGATGGCAGGCAGTGTCCCCAGCACCTGAGGGCGAGGCTCCTTCCAGGGTGATCACACGATGAGGCCGCTGGGGTGGGAGCTGAGTTGCTGGACGTGACCATCTCGGCTCCGCAAGGATTCGTTAGGAAACATTCTGAGAGGGTAAAGCAGTCCTAAACCGACCAACAGCTCGCGCAGCCAGGAGCCGGGTGGATGTGCACGGCGGGGGCCGGGGGGTGTCTCCATTCCCTTTCTACACCTGCCTGCCTCCCTCCAGGCCCCAGTCCTACATCGTGTCACTAAGACCAGCTCCAGGGAAGCTCTCGGTCATTCACACTTTGGTATAATTTAACTTAATGTGCGACTCTCCGGGGGTGTCTGGTCTTTAGTCCTTAGTTCTGGCGGTTCCGTTAAAGACAGTTCTGATCCGTGTGGGAGCAGAACATTCTGGACTAAAGGGGCTACCTGCTCATCACACCTGAGCCCAGGAGGACAGTCAGGCTATTGCCAGCCTCGTGTCTCACAGAGGGGGGCCTGCAGCCCCACGAACGCCTGGGGTTTGTGTGGAGCTGAGCTGAGCATGGGGTTTGAGCGGCTCTGTCCCCATCGAGGGGTCCCACCTCCAGTTGTTACAGGCCTGGTGCTGCCAGGCCTCCACAGAAGACCCTCCAGTCCACACAGTGAGGTGGGGAACGGTCTCCTGACTCTGCAGTAGAGGAAACGAGCTCAGGGAGGTTAGACGGCCACCCCACGCTCACGCAGCCAGCAAATGGCAGGGCCAGACTTGAACTCGAGTCGGCCTGGCTGGGACCTCACCTCCACACCCACTGCCAGCCTGAACTCTTCATCGTGGAGGGAGGTATTGAGAATAACCTTCAACCCCGGAGCACAGCCCAGCTAATAGCACAGGCAAGCTCCAGGGACAGGCTGAGCGCCAGCTAGAGATGGCCGGAGCCCAGGCCTGCGCAGAGGGGACCGGCCACACCGGGAGCCCGAGCGTCCGCCGAGGGGAGGGCCCACAGCCACGCCCGTGTCTGCACGCGCCCACCACCCTGGAGCCAGACCTCCCCCGGGCTCCTGATCCCTGCCCCCCAGTGAATCCTTTCCAGTCTTTCCCCCGCAGAGACCGGCATCTCCCCCACGCCTTCCCCTCCCACTCAGCGCTCAGCCTCCTCTGCCTGCCCGGCTTCTGCCGCCTCCCAAATCTGTCCCCACCAGGATCCCCAAAGATATCCCCGCCCAACCCAGTACACACGCCTGGCTTCACCTCCTGGTCTACTCTGGACACCCGGCTCTCCCTTTTTCTTGAGTCTCAACGCTCTCCCGGGTCTGCTCGGGCGCCCACATTAACCATTATCTTCCTCTAACGCCCCTTCCCACCCCCCCACCCCCTGTCTGCCCCGGGAGTGCTGCTGCTCCCCCGGGTCTGTCGTCCACTCACAGACCTTCTCGGCCAACACCTCCCCCCTTGTGAGCCCATCTGCCTCAGAATCCCAGCTCCCACCCACCAACCAGTAACCCTCAGCCCTGACTCCACCTGCTAGACCCACATACCGTTGCCACGGGCTGCTCTTCCTGAACATCACTCGAGCTTTTAAATTCAAGTTTGTGTCTTCCCAGATACAATACGAGGGACTTACCTGGCGGTCCAGTGGTTAAGACTTCACCTTCCAGGGCAGGGGGTGTGGGTTCGATCCCGGGTCAGGGAGCTAAGCTTCCACATGCCTCGCAGCCAAAAAACTGAAACATAAAACAGAAGCAATATTGTAACAAGTTCAATAAAGACTTTAAAAATGGTCCACATCCCCCCACCCCCGCAAAAAAAAGATGCAATGTGTTGGGCGCCTTCTGGACCTGGGCATTTCACAGCTGCCCAACGGCACCCAGTAGCCCTGCCGCAGGGACCTCACCTCCTGCCTCTCCCAAGCTGCACGCATCACTTCTGCGCTCCCCAACTTGTTCCCCCATCGTCCTGATAGTCTTAATTTTATTCAGTTATACCACCATCGGCTCAACCACCCAAGCTGGGGACCTGGAAGTCATTTTGCTACCGAGTCTAAGCTCGTACAGCTCGCCACACAACAGGCCAATCAATCGAGAGACAAGTCGTTGGGGCAAAGAAATAGTGACTCTATCTGGAAATCCAGCAGACCGAGAGGGTGGTGGACCAGTGTCCCAAAGAACCATCTCACCCGGGCTAGAACTCAGGCTTCTTTTATACTAAAACGGGAGGCAGTGTGTTTGGTTGTTGCCAACTTCTTGGTGCCGGAATCCTTTGTTCTTACAGCTGCCCACATAGGTCAGGTCATGCTGTTCCTATAAACCTCCAACAAGGAAATTCCCTGGTGGTCCAGTGGTTAGGACTTGGTGCTTTCACTGCTGTGGCCTGGGTTCAACCCCCTGGTGGGGGAACTAAGATTCCCCCAAGCAGTGCCTCTCAGCCAAAAAGAGAAAAAAAGAAAAACCTCCAACAAGGCAAATGTTACTCTCTCTTCTGCAACTTTTTATCTCTATATGCATGAGAAGTGTTACACCTTTAAAGGTCAGAGTCTTGAGAATGGGCTGTCCTGTATATTTCAGACTGTAGGCAACATTCTCAACTTGTAGCAAAAGCAATAGAATACAATGGTTAAAATAAAAGAAACAGATCCACTGTGGAGTCAGGTTTGTTCATCCCTGTTCCAGTTTTTGACCCCTCCAAGCTCCTCTATCCTGTCTACCTAGAGTTCTCTGCCAAGTCTCTCTGATGGGGGAGACTCTCCCAGACTTCAACACTGAGTCAGAGCCCGCCTCTGCCAGGAAGCCTTCCCTCACCACCACCCCCCCGCCCCCAGCTTCGACGGCGCCCCTTCAAACGTGGATGGCGCCCTCCGTACATGGAGGGGTGTCGCTCTAACTAACGGTTCCGCAGAGGCGAGGACTGGGCAGGGCTCATGCCCGTGCACGATGCCCAGCACATAGTAGGGCCTCGGTAATCGTCGGTCGAGTGACCGAACGGACGCTGACCTTGGCGTGACCCCGGGCGGAAACTGCTTTTGCTCCATCCGGAGAGGCTCAGGCACAGCCCCGCGTGGCCTCCCCCCCAACCAAGGGCGGGATCTCGGGGCACTTGTGGGAGCGGGTCTCCCCGTGAGGCTGTCTCGTCCTCCCTGCCCGCCGGCCCCGGCCTCGCAGACTCGGCTCAGAGTCTCGGCCTCCCTGCCTCACGCTGCCCGCGCAGGGCAACTGGGGGACGACTGGCCGAGGAGCTGCGGCTGTGTGAGCCCTCGGGGTCCCCCACCCTGCCTGGCCAACCCCGACCTCGTCCCTTCTTCTCCAGCCCTCTGGGGGCGGGGGGTAGGCTTGGCTCCGGGCGGTCAGCCCCTGCCCCCCAGCCAGGGGTGTTGGGATCACAGAGTAGCTGCCAAGCCTGATGGGTCCTCTGGGTCCCTGCCCTGGCCGGGAGGGACCACAGCTGCTGGTGTGTTTTCCTGGGTGTACGTCAGTGTGTGTGGTTGCGTGTGGGCCTGTGCGTGTGTGCATCTGTGTATATGTGTGTGTGTTATGTGTGTCCCTGCATGTTTGTGCGGGCTTGTACATGTGCATTGGTGGGTGTCTCTGCATGTAGACACTTGCTTCCTGTGTGTGTGCGTGTCTGTGTGCATCTCTGCATGTGTCTCGTGTGTGCTCATGCGTGAGTGCACACACCCGTACTCCCACCGTCCTGCAGAGTGAAGCTGTGGGCAGACACCTTCGGCGGGGATCTGTATGACACTGTCACCAAGTACTCGGGCTCCCTCCTGCTGCAGAAGGTCAGTGACCGCCCCCCCTCACCCTGGGGCTCCCAGGGCAGCTGGGCGTTAAGCCGTCCTGGTGGAGAAGCAGGATGTCTGAGTGTGAGGGCTCTTGGGGGTCATCTAATCCAATCCCCTTTTCAGATAGGGAAACTGAGGCCCAGGGAAGGGAATGATTTGCCCAAGACACAGAGCAAGTCGGGGGGGCAGTACGGTTGGGTGGCCAAGAGCGTAGTGTCAGCTCAGGGGCCCGGGAAGCCCGGGCCTAGACGGGATCGGGGGAAGGGATGGCGGGGTGAGGAACAAAGGGGAGAAGGAGCAGGGGCAGGCGGGCCGGACACAGGCCTGCTGCCTGGGGGTGGAGAGAGCTCGGCGCGAAGACCCTCGGACGGAGAGCCGCCCACCCAGCACTCAACCTGCCGCCACGTCTCCGGGCACTGGAGAGCCACCGGGGCCCGGCGAGTCCAGTCCGGCCCTGCCTGGCCCCTGGGCAGGAGCTGACAGCCGGCTTCTCACTTGGCTCCCACGAGCTCCCGTCCCGCTGGTATCCCGACTCCCAGGCCAGTGCTGAGGACGGCGCTGCTGTCCTGCTGCGAGCCGCTGAGAATCCATATTCACCATCTAACCCCCACTGCAGCTTCAGCACCATTTTCTAAGTGCTGCGGAAAGGGGAGCCTCCAGCTTTGATGGCCGTGCTTGTCCCCTCCCCCAGGCTGGGGGCCGCTGTCCTGACCGCAGGGCCGCAGCAGCAATGCCGGGTGCCCTCGCCACCCCACACCTGCTCCCCCCACCCTGTGGCCGTTCTGGGTAAAAGCCTTGCACATGACGCATCTTACAGTTTGGGGAACTAACTCGTGCCAAGGTGGCACTCAGGACACATGGCGAGGGAGTGCCTCCCGGGGGCCCAGGTGGCGACTCAGCAGCCCTCTTAATGCCCCCAGGCCCACTGGCCGAGAGTCAGGCAGCACCCATCCTTGCAGCACATGGGGGGCACAGACACCACGAGCCTCACAGCCCTGGAGAGCAGCCCCTGCGCTGGCTGTGTGACCTCGGTCGAGTTCACGACCTCTCTGGGCCTCAGCCTCCCTCTGAAGGATGTGAATCAGAGGACATCTGATAAGCGGCGTCTCTTGTCGGTTGTTGGGGGAGGTTTTACGAGGACGGAGGGCTGTCCTGGCCCCAGTGTGAATGCACCAGTGGGGAGGGCAGAGGCCGCCGGCAGCCGGGGGTGGACGTCCGGGTACAAGACGACAGGCGTGTGTCTCTCCACATCCCCTGAACAGAAATACAAGGACGTGGAGCCCAGTCTGAAGATCAAGGAGGTGGACGGCTTGGAGCTGGTGAGGAAGTTCTCGGAGGACATGGAGACCATGCTCCGCAGGAAAGTGGCGGCCATCCAGGTGCTCAGGCCTGCGGGCTGGGGGTCTGCCCGCCCCGGACACAGAACCCCCTCCCTGAGCCCCCCTACACCACCTTCTCCTGCCTCATAGCCCGTGAGCCACAAGACCCTTGTAAAGGAGGGGGTGGGGGGCAAGGGGAGAGAGGGGAGGGCTGGGCGGGCACCCTGCCTTAGGGAACAGCGTCCAGGGCTGGAGGGTCAACCCACGGTGTTAAGAAGGACCCTGCGTCAGGACCTCCGGTTCGGTGATGGGACAGAGCAGAGTGAGGGCGTAGGAGTCACGGGCTGAGTGAATGGTGGGGGGCGTGGAGGGTGGGAGCGCAGCAGGGTGAGAGGTGACGTGAACTCCCTCTCTCCTCCACTTCCCTCCTCTCCTCCTCCTCCCCCAGCCTCTCCCCTCCTGCCACACAGACCCCCCTTCGTGGCACCCAAGTGCTGCCCTGATGGGGGCCCAGGGCCCAGGCGTTTCGTCACTGCACATCCGCCTGGCTTGGCCTGGTAGAAACGGGACGTGTCACTTCCCTGGCATGAAGTGCTTCCCTGACCCCTGTGGGGACCTGGTGGGCGTAAACCAGCAGGTGCCGCGTGCCAGGAATTGGCCACCCCAGACCAGCGTTATCCCCGAAGGAACTCCTCTTGGGGGTCCAGGAGAACAAGGAGGGAGGAGAGGGGTCTGGGCTGGTGGACCCGCAGGGGAGGCCGAGGCTGCACAGGGGATGGGCGAGGGTGGCCATGGTGGGGGGACAGGCTGCAGGCCCACCAGTGTCCGCCCATCTCCCCGCCTCCCCGCAGGCTGCTGGGGCCCCCTTTCCCACCTGTGACGATTTGCAGCCTCTTCTCTGCAGGCTTAGGGCAGGGGCTCTTGGCATCAGGAAGCAATGAGGGATACCTGGGGACCGCCCACAGCAGGGGAGGCTGACCCCCAGAGAGGCCACACAGCAGTAACACCCGCCTCCTTCAGTCGGCTGGTCTGGGCGGAGTGCAGACACCGGGGCACAGGGATGCCCCTCTTTAGGTGCCGGCCCTCCTGGCGCCAGAGCACACGAGGTCCTGAGACACCTCCAGAGCCCAGGGCGCTGGCCTCCGGGGGCTCCAGGGGCACCGCGTCCTTCCCACGGCCTCAGCATGGAAAACCAACCCAGGGGGCACTTGCTCTGTGGACCTTCTCCAAGCTTGAGGCCCTGCTCCCTGCTGGGGGTGCCCCCAGGGCCACAGCCACGGACCCTTCTATGAGGGTGCCCGTGGGGAAATTGCCTGGAGAGCGGCACTAAAATAATCTTTGCCCCATGGAATTTCTTCATCACATCTCGGCATTGGGGGTCGGGAGTAGGGAAGCAAGGAGGGCCCTCCCTCGTTGTTGGGATAACGCTGGTTCTGCCCAGTTTACAGGAGTATAAATAGATACCCAGAGGGCAGCAGCTCCCCCTGGCAAAGCCAGGATAGGAGCTCCAGTCTCCTTTCCCCCACCCCCAGGTTTACTGAGGTATAATTGACAATCAAAAGTTGTGTATACTAAGATGTACAACCTGATGACCCGATATACATATCCATTGTGAAATAGTCACCCCAACCAAGCCAAACACCTTATCCATCACTCACAAATGGTAATTGTATTAAGCATACAATGCATTAAGGATAAACGGTATTTTCCTCCCTCCCTTCCTTCTTCCCTCCCTCCCCACCCCTTTCTTTTTGTATTTGAGGCGAGAACACCCAAGAACTACCCTCTTAGCAAAGGTCAAGCACACCCTACAATATTGTCACCTAAGCCACCTTGCTGTACATCAGTTCTCCACAATTCACTCATCTTGCACAACTGAAACTCTGTACCCCTTGACCAGCACCCATTTCACCCTCCCTCAGACCCTGGCAACCACCATTCTACCCTCTGTTTCTAGGAGTTTGACTAGTTTAGATCCACACATGAGTAACTTTATGCAATATTTGGCTTTCTGCATCCAGCTGATTTCACTTGGTCTGATGTCTTCCAGGTTCATCCAGGTTGTCACAAATGGAGGAACTTCCATTTGGAAATAGCCCAAATGTCCACCAACTGATGAATAGATAAACAAAATGTGGGATATCCATAAAATGGAATATTACTCAGAAATAAAAAGAAATGAATACATGTTAAACATGTCTGATACATGTTAAAATATGGATGAACCTTGAAAACATTGTGCCAAGTGAAAGACTCCAGATACAAAAGGTCAAATACTGGCTGATTCCACCTTTTGGCTGCTGAATATGTACAGATTGAATACAGAGAGAAAGAGAGATACACATACACACATTTTAATAGACTTTATTTTTTAAAGCAGTTTCAGGTTGACAGCAAAATTGTGAAGAAAGTACAGAGAGTTCCCATTTACCCCCCGCCTCCACAAACACAGCCTCCCCAAAACTATCCACACGCCCACCAGAAGGTGTGTTTGTACAATTAACGAACCTACACTGACACGTCATTGTCACCCAGAGTCCGCAGTCTGCATGAGGGTTCACTCTTGGTGGTGTACGTTCCGGGGGTTTGGACAAATGTATAACGACGTGCTCCATCATCAGAGATCATACAGAGTAGTTTCACTGCCCTAAGAAATCCTGTTTGCCGGCTACTCATCCTTCCCTCCCCACAAACCCCTGGCAACTACTGACCTCTGTGCTGTGTCCCTAGCCTCACCTTCCCCGCAAAGTCACGTGGCGGGAAGGACTCAGTGTGTCACCTTTCAGCCTGGCTTTCTGTCCCTGTGACGTGCACCTGCCTTCGGGCTACTGTGACTAGTGCTGCTGTGTGCATTCGTGCGCAGGTGCTGGTCCGAGAGTCTGTGCCCAGTTCTCGCGGGTGGGCCCTGCGAGTGGACCTTACGGGGCCTCTGGCCTCCTTCCCTCGCTGACTCTCCCCTTCCCGTCCCCGCCCGCAGAATCTGGTCGAGGCTGCTGAGGAGGCCGACCTGAACCACGAATTCAATGAATCCCTGGTGGTGAGTCCTCCCGCTCCCACAGCCCTGGGAGGTACGGTGACTAATGTCCCAACGCCCCGGGGCTGGGGTCACCTGAGGATGGGACATGGGGTGGGAATTGCATAGGCCCGGCTCTATCTTTCAATGTGCACAGGTTTGTACCAAGCTGTAGAGGTTTGATTCTGAACCACTGTGAGTATTTGAGGAGACATTTATGGCTGGCCGGAGGCCAGGCTGCAGGCCTTCCCTTCAGAGGGAACCCCCCCTTGCAGGGACCCCCATTTTGGTCCCCCAGGAGCCCTCCCCCTCCTGCAAGATCTCGGGGTGCTGGCCAGGCTGCCTCCGTCTGTCCCCCTCTCCCTGAATCTGTGTCCGCCTGTCAGTCTCCAACACTGGCTGCGTCCACACACGCCCAAGTGGGGACTGAAGCCGTAATCGAGACAGTTTACACCAAAACCCAGAAGAATCAACCATCCGATCCAATGTCTGGAGGGATATTTGCCCCGAATCGGTGATCGTGGCCGGAATCCTCCGCCAGTGTGAACACGGCGGTCAGCCTGTCCGATATCCATCACGTGTGACGCTCTCTCCCCTTCCCCTCCCTGGGCCCCCTGCCCTCCCGTCTCCTCGGTGTCACCCTAGTTTGACTATTACAACTCCGTCCTCATCAATGAGAAGGACGCAAGCGGCGCCTACGTGGAGCTGGGGGCCGAGTTCATCCTGGAGGCCAACGCGCACTTCAGCGGCCTGCTGGTGAACACGTCTCTGAGCAGCGTGCAGCTGCCCACCAATGTCTACAACAAAGGTGCCCGCCGGACCCCAGCCCGCAGCCCCACCCGGAGCAAACGGGGGTCCCCGGGGAGGGGGAGGGGGAGTGCGGGTGTGGACAGCAGTCGTGGGTGGCGTCGCTGCAGGCTATGTGCACACGAGTGTGTGTGTGCATGTGCACGCGTGTTTAGCGGGGGAAGACTGATCTCGTTTCCCCTGCACTTCCTCCTATAATCTTACCCTTCAGATCCGGATATTTTGAATGGAATCTACATGTCCGAAGCCTTGAACCCTGTCTTTGTGGAGAACTTCCAGAGAGACCCGACGCTGACCTGGCAGTACTTTGGCAGCTCGACAGGGTTCTTCCGCATCTACCCAGGTGAGGCCGCTGGGAGACATCTCCACGGTCCTCGGGGCTCCGCCTCTTGGAACAAGGCGACGGAGGCACTGGAGATGGACCCTGGTCCAAAAGCACCTCCAACCCCACCTCCATCCCCTTCACAACCTGATAAGCACACTTTGCAGCTGATGAAGGAATGAACAAATGATGCCTCGGTAACCAGCCAATAAATGCCCACCTGGACTCTTGTCCTGTGAGAAGCACGTGGGAGGTGGAAAGGAGGGCAAAGCAATTCCAATCTTCAGAAGGCTGCATCCTCACTGGAGAAGTGGGGCGATGTCACTCGTTCAGCAGCAGGGAAGGAAGTGTCACAGGCTAGCGGCCAACCCAGCAGGCAGCGGGGAAAGCTCCCTTGTCTACCAACGAACAGAAAACAGAAGTCCCTTCCACGGGGCCTCCAAGAGCTCTGCCTTCTTTTATTTCTCATTTAAAATAATTCACCACCACAGCTCATGCCCACTCTTCTTATTTTAGGCCCCTGTCCAGAAAGCCTTAATATTGCCCTGTTTTCTGAGATAGGAACCGGAAGGTGTTACTGGCCAGGGTTCTTGACCTCCTCAATCAATAGAAATTGATAAGAGGCCAGACAAGAAATTCAGGCAAGGCTTTACTGGGGCCCCTGCTGCAGCAGGGAGAGTGAGAACAAACAACACATTCCCTTGCTCACTCCCTGGGGGGTATAGGGGAGGCGAGCTGGTTCCTTATATGGGGTGAGGGTAGGGGTGTGTCCAGGGGTCGGGCTGGACGGGCGGCTTAGGTGTTTTGCCCACCCCTTTCTGGTGTTGAGTGCAGGGGGCATGCCCAGTACCCTGCTTTTGCTCCCAGCCCTTCAGAAGTGGCAGTTGGGTTTTTTTGGTCTTTTTGTATCGTGTTGTCCATAATTTGCCCCAGCTCTGCAGGCACGCAGGTATTTTTAGTCCCTCATAGTTTCTTTGTATTCTGTTGCTAGAGGAGATGTCTGTCCAGGTGCAAGCACTGCAGCAATGGGTCCCAGGTGCCAGGTCCCAGCCTGTCTCAAAGGGTCCTGAGGACAGCCATGTGTGTCCCCTGGGCCTCTCTTAGGAGGAGTATGAAGCGACCTCAGGGCTCACCAGTTCCCTCAGTGGTACCTCTTGTCTCTGCCCAAATCCACAACAAGCCATTTGGTTCTTTTTCTGTTCTCTGTAGTCTTGATGAACAAGTTCATCCCTCTTCCATGGAAAGCCCTTCAAATGCTTGAAGACAAGGCCCATGTCCCTCAAGCCTTCCCCAGGGTGGAAATCCCGCCACCTCAGGGCTTCCAGAGCTGTCAGCTTGTGTGCAAACACAAAACTTGCCCATTTTTAAACGAGGTTGTCACTGTTGCTGAGTCGCAGGAGTTCTCTATACATTCTGGATGTTTCTTCCCATTCTATGGGTTCCCTTTGCACTCTGTTGACTGTGTCCTTTGATACACAGAAGTTATTGCCTGTGCTTTCTGGTGTCAGGGTAGTGTTTTAGTTATTGTTTGCTTCTAAATATTTTTGTATTCCCCTGTGATTTCTTCTTTGATCTTTCAGTTATTTAACAGTGTGCTTTTAAAATTTCCAAATACACAGGGATTTTATATTTATCTTTTTATTATAAATTCCTAGTTCGGTTGCTTTGCAGTCAGAGGACACAGTGTATGTGGTACTGATTATATGAAATTAGCTGGGATTTAGTTTAATAGCCTAGTATGTCATCAAGTTTTGTAAATATTCTATGTGTGCTTGAGCAGAATATGTGTGCTTTAATTGTTGGATGAAAAATTCTGCTTACATCATTAGATCAGGCTTGTTAATCGTATTGTTTAGATTTTCTATGTCTTTGCTGATTTTATGTCTGCTTGACCCTTATTAGCCCTTATGACACTTTTTATTTTAAGTCTGTTTTGTCTGGTATTCATAGAGTGATACTAGTATGCTCTCAGTTGGTATTTGCCAGAGATATATACATATATATATATATATTTTTTTTTTTTACAACCTTTTACTTCCAGTCTTCTATGTCATTTTGTTTTAGCCGTATCTCTTGAAAATAGCTTATAGCTTTTTAATTTTTATGCAAACTGACAACCTCTTTTACCGTTTCGCAAGCTAAGCACATTTCCATGTATGATGTTGATATATTCGGACATGCTATTATCTTATTTTTTAAATTTTTACTCGTCCCTCTAGTTTTATGTTTCCTTTTTTCTTCTTTTTTGTCTTTTTTAATGATTTATCTTTTTTGATAAATCTCCCCTACCCCCTTACTTCTCTTTTTTCTGTCAGTTTGGAACTTATTCCTCTGTTCCCATTCTTTTAGTAATTAGCCCTACTATTTTATCAAGCATTTTTAACATGAGATATAACAATTAAAATAATATTTTCACCCTCCTTGCAGTCAAAAAAGGACTTTAGAACTCTCCCACTTGCACCTCCGCCTCCCCACCCTGACTGACTTATTTTCATCTAATGTTTCCCTGTTTTTATCCCCGCAAATTAGATACTCTCACTGTTATTTGATACAAACATCCCTTGTTTGTGTTCCCAGGCGCTCTCTCTAGATTCTGGGAAAGCAAGACCATAGAAATGAACATCACTCCCACAAGACTGCTAGGCGAGCAAAGCTTTTTTGTCGAAAGGAGAGCCGGTGCACCCGGGAGAAGGAGGGCAAGGGCTCCAGCTCCCTGCGGACTTCTAGGGAAGGGGTTAAAGGCTGTGTCGGGGAGGGGTGCAGGGGCCTGATCAGCTCGTGCGCAATTCTCGGATTGGTTGCCATCAAAGTGAGGTTTCGAGCCTCATCCGCCTGGTTTCAGCCAGTCTGGGGTCCGTGTGCCTGCGGTCAGCAGTTTTCATCAGTGGTGTCTGCCTCCTGCAGAAACGACTTAGGAACGTGCGCAGGCCTTTCTCTGTGTCTCTCAGGGAACTGGGGGTTCGGTGACTCTGCTAGGTGGGGGATTATCGCCCGCTTTGTCCTTTGCAAACCACGTACTTACATCAGTGCAGCAGAGACAGAGCTCATCGCCTACTCCTGTGGGTCTCCGTTCACCGAGCGCTTTGCTTCACGGGGCCTGCGGACCCTCTTGCTCGAGGCCACCGCTCGGTCCTTTCCCACAATGGCCACGCTCTCGTCTGCCGTCTCAGCAGCGCCCGTCGTCCTGGGAGGACGCACCCCATGGCTCCTGCCTCGGCGGCCTCTCACCCACAGGGGCCCGTTTCTGACGCACGTGGTGGCCTTGGCTTGCGAGGCCCGACTTGGGAAAGCTTCCCTCGAGAGGGCTGACCTCTGTGTCTGCTCGGGGCCGAGGGCACCCCACCCGGGACCACCAAAGCCCTCTTCTAAGGTTCTGGTTCAGAGCCAAGCACTTCCGCCTCAGCTGCCCCTCTCCGTTGCTGTACCCGGAGTCCGTGCAGACCCGCCGGGCACCGGGAGGGCCTGACCTTGAGGAGCTTAGTCTCGTAGGCAGATCACCTCCCCCCCCCCCCCCCCCCCCGCAGCTAACAGGAAGGGCGTGGGCACCAGCAGCGGATCCTGCCTGGAGGCAGGTGGGCTGCAGCTCGGAGCCCTGGCTCGCAGCTCTGTCCACGCTCTGCTGGGCGGCAATGATGCTAAATACAAGTCACACCCCTGGGCCTCCCCGTCTAGTTTGATGGGAAGTTTAGCCTCACCGACGAGTCCCAGGAACCACATGGCTGGGCGGGGGGGCGGGGTCCTACCTATGAAATGAACCCGACTGGATCGGGGCCGCTGGGAGGTGAGTGTCCTTCCAAGAGCCGGCCTCCCTCCGTGCTGCAGCCTCAGTTCGCAGGGGCTGACCTACTGCCCTGGGGGCCCTGGCCACGCGGGGTGTCAGCACCCAGCCAGAAGCGCTGGAGCAGCCTCTCCGAGCTAGCGAAAAAACCAGACTTTCTTTCCCCAGGCATCAAATGGACGCCTGACGAGAGCGGAGTCATCACCTTCGACTGCCGGAACCGCGGCTGGTAAGCGTCCCTGGGCCGAGGCCTCTGGGGCCCGCATCTTTCTGTAGCCTCGGGTTTTGCCTCGTTCTCCTCCAGGGCCTGCCCCGAGCCCACCCCAGGGCCGCAGGTGTGTAGAACTAATCCAACACAGGAGAAGAAGGGTGTCCTTCTGCATCCCTCTCCCCCCACCCCGTCCCCCTACAGCTGCTCTGCTCCAGCCCTGACCACATCTGTCCTCCCCGCCCCAGACCTCCTCCCAGGGCTCTGAGCTGTCTTCGCACCAACCCTCAGCCAGGCTCTCCCCTCCTTCCTCACCCCCCCTCTGGCAGATCTGTAACCCAGTCTGAGGGGACATCCAGCTCCCTCCCTTCCCACTGCCAGCACCCCGGGACCAGGGCTGGCCCGAAACAAAGAGGACAAGGGTCACGGTGACCACTTGACCATTCGATGGGCACAGTCCCAACCACTGCACCCGAAGCGGCTTCAGAACGGAGTGGTTCCGGGCCTGAGAAACCCTGGGCGTTGACCGGAACTTTGAGCCAGAGTCTGAACGGAAATCAGGGAGACCCGGTCGGCGGCGGTTTTGGCTCTGGCTCTCCCACCGTCGGCCTGTCCCTTCCTTTCTGCTAAAGGTACATACAAGCCGCCACGTCCCCGAAGGACATCGTGATCCTGGTGGACACGAGCGGCAGCATGAAGGGGCTGCGGATGACCATCGCCAAGCACACGGTCTCCACCATCCTGGACACGCTGGGGGAAAATGACTTCGTGAACATCATCTCGGTAAACTCGCCTTCCCGTTCCAGAAGACCCGTCCTCTGCCTGCACCAGAATGACCTGTACTTACGGTCACCTGATGCTTCGTGCTGTGAAGGACCCTGTCCCCTGAAGCTGGGGCTCCCCACCCAAGACAGGCTTCCAGGGGTCCACAGTTTCTGAAATTACGTGGGAAACGCGTATGTCCATTTCTCGGAGTTGGTAGATTTACTCAGGTTCTCAGACGAGGCTGGGGTCCAGTCCAGATGCAGGGGTATCTGAGTAGATCCCTAACTCAGCCCCGCCCGTGTGCCCTTGCCGGGCGCCACTGAGGGAGGAACCTCCTCCATCTGCAGGATGGGTGATCCCAGGGTCCTACTTACTTCCTCCCCAAATCCAGGCAGGTCTGGAGGAGGGGCCAGCAGCCCCTGGTCCTGCTTTCACAGCGACTCTCCTGAGGGTCGCTCCACCTGCCCCCAAAAGGTGATGAAGTGGGGGGACAAACAGAAGGAAACGGGAGAGGAGAGTTAGGTAACTCCTGGTCTCCGTGAGCCCCAGGGATGGACGGCACCCAGCTGGCCTCCTGGGAAGATGCCAAGGGCCGGGATTTGAGGGAGAACGTTTAGAGTTAAGGCCCTACTGTTCCCTCCCCTCTACTCAGAGAAAATTGCCACAAACCTGGGGTCCCCCAAGATCATATTACACAGGGGCCCAGGTGACCCCACCCCTGGCCCGCCGTGAGTTGCGAGCTCCGTCACGGGGCCCTGACTTTCCAAACTGATCTTGTGTGTTCTGCCCTCTGCAGTACAACGACTACATCCACTACATCGAGCCTTGTTTTAAAGGGATCCTGGTCCAGGCGGATCGGGACAACCGAGAGGTGAGTGTACCTGGCGCTGGTCCAGCATCTCCATCCAGTGGTGAGGGTGGCCTTGCAGCCGGCCACTCACACCCTCTCGGCTTATCCTGGGGGCATGTGAGAAACATCCGCTGCAGGGGTCCAGCCGTGAAAGTAGGGGATGGGTCCTGCAATCTTGTTCTGCTGGGCAAATAGCTCTGCGCAGCCTCTGAAAGTACGACCAAAGGGGAAGCTTCCCTGGTCCACTGACCGGCTGACCCCCCCGTCCTCTTACCCGGGACAGCACTTCAAACAGCTGGTGGACAAGCTGATGGTCAAAGGCGTGGGGGCCGTGGGCCGAGCCCTCAGTGAGGCCTTCCAGATCCTGCAGCAGGTACGGCAGCCGGCGGAGCAGGGGCGCCGGGGCGGTGAGGGGAGATGGGGAGTCACGGCCACGTCTTCCCCGCAGTTCCAAGAGGCCGGGCAAGGAAGCCTGTGCAACCAGGCCATCATGCTGATCACCGATGGGGCTGTGGAGGAGTACGAGCCAGTGCTGGAGAAATACAACTGGCCGGACCGCAAGGTTCCTCCCTGGGCGGGGGGCCAGGGGCCGGGGGAGCGCCTCCTTCTGCCGTGTCCACGCGCCCCACCCCGTGAGCCCCAGGATGATGTTCCCACATCAGGGTGACCCCAGAGGCCCCGAGCGAGGGCACGGTAGAGACGGAAGACTGCCGGCTGTGAGCCCCACCGGGCAAGCCTCCATGCCGGGCGGGCATCCCTGCGAGCCTGGGCCCCGAGCCCTTCCTGACGCAAAGGGGTGAAAGTGCAGAATCCAGAGACCCGGCCCCAGATTCAGACACAGACACGGTCAGGCCCCTCGCGGGCCGGGACCTGCTGAGTCCGCCGTGTCTCGTCCACCAGGTCCGGGTCTTCACTTACCTGATCGGGAAGGAAGTAAGTTTTGCCGACCGCTTGAAGTGGATCGCGTGCAACAACAAAGGTGGGTGACACCACGTGAGGCAGGGTGTCCGGCGGCCTCAGCTGAGCGCAGGTGGGAGGGCATCCCCGGACCCCGCAGGTGCTGAGCCGGGCCTCCCACAAAGGGGCCCAGAGCAAAGCTGACAGCATCCGCCCCCTTCCTGCTGAGACAAAGCAAGACCCATGTCGATTGCTCCCTGCGGGGCTCTCACCCCCATGACACCTCCCGCAGCACGCCTGGAGGTGGTGACTCCAGTTCGGCTGTCTCTTCAAATAAGCCTTATCCAAACGGCCACACGGAAAGCCATGTAGACATGGGCCCGACCTTTCAATGTCAGTCGTCTCTGATGTCCAGCCTCCGTTCCTGCTGCTGCAGATGAAGCCCGTGTGCTCTGTTTCTGCTCCAGACAAAAGGCAGAGGCTGTCATTTTCTTTAGATTAATGTTTTGTGTGTGGCAGCCCTCATCTGTCTCTGGCCAGAACCCAAGACCCGGACCTCGAGGTGCTGACTCAGGCTCCTCGATCCCAGCAGGACGTCCGAGTGCCTGCTGGGGGCCGCTGACTCTCCCGGCCCTAGGGGGTCGACGTGGTCAGGAAGGCCCGGTCCAGTCGGGGTGGTGCACACATGAGCAGCCGTGACGGGACCATCTGAACCGCGCTGAGGGGCAGAGGGGCACAGGCTGCCCAGGGTGCTGGGCGAGGGGAGAGCCCTCCCGCGTTTGGGGGGTCCAGGCGGGCCTCCTGAAGGACGGGGTTCTAAGGTGAGACAGAAAGAAGTGGTAGGAGTGAGTCAGATGCAGAGAGCGGGGAAGGGTGTTCTGGGCCGAGGGAAGAGCATGGTCAAAGGGTCCGAGACAAGAGGCACCCTGGGAATGAAAGCTGTCCCATTCCCCAGAGCTGGTGACAGTGTCCTGTGGGAGGTGACGAGCGGTCACGTGATAAATCGTCACAGCCTTGTAAGGCATTTGCTCTTTTAAATACCGCCTCGGCTGCAGCCCCCTCCCCGTAACAGAGGGACGACAGCAGTCAGGGAAACGAGGAGGTGGGGCTCTCAGAAAACAGACCCGGGACAGAGCTGCCTGCAGGCACCCCTGAAGACAGCCCTGCGGGGAGTGAGGAGTGGCCTCGCACCCTGAGTTAAGGCCCTGCTGCTCCTGGTACAGCGCTGGTGCTTGGGCGGGGGGGACCTCAAGGTTCTCCCAAGTCCAGGCAGGGCCAGGCCTTCGTGTCCCCGCAGCACCACTGGCCTCCGGCTGCCCCGGGAGAGGGCAGCCTTGGGAAAAGTGGTGCCTAGCGGCCCAGGGCAGCTCCCAGCCAGGGGCCCGGCCGAGAGCCGTTGGCGGCTGGGGGTGTGCAGGCCCTGCATCCACAGCCGTACGCCCCCTCCCCTCCACAGGCTACTACACGCAGATCTCCACGCTGGCGGATGCCCAGGAGAACGTGATGGAATACCTGCACGTGCTCAGCCGGCCCATGGTCATCAACCACGACCATGACATCACCTGGACGGAAGCCTACATGGACAGCAAGGTGGGGCCCCCAGGGAGTGAGCGGTGACTCCTGGGTTGGAAGTGGGGTGGGCAGAGCACTTCCTGGGGAGACACTGGGGGAGCGACATCTTGGCCCAGGAGCCCCGGGAGCAGACATCCCCCCAGGGCTGCCCCCCGTGGACAGAGCCGTCTGCCCCAGACTCATCCCTCCCTTTTCCCATCATCCTCACCTGCTCTGGGAAGAAAGGGGACCAACCAGTGGTTCAGGACACTACAGCTTAATCGGCGGCCTCCCTCAGGGCCCAAGTTTCCAACAAGACCTCCTGTAGTTCTCCCCCACGCAGGACCAGACATGGAAGGTAGACAGTCAGCTGAGATGTCGGGGAAGGGGACCTTCCTGACACTCCTCAAACCCAACACAGACGCAGACCCCTGCTCCAGCAGCATCGTAGCAGGCTGGGATTAAGAGAGATCTGGAGATAGTGGCTTCGATAGGAGAGAAGTGTGTTTCCCCCTCACGTAAAAGAAGTCTAGAAGTGGATGACGAGCCCCCTGGCCCCTTCCCTCTGCCCCCTGCCCACTGCCATCCCTGGGGTCCACGTAGTCCAAGTGGCTAGTGGGGCTCAGGACGACTGCGGCCGAATTCTAGGCTTCAGGTGGAGGAAGGGAGGGGGGCACAACCCACCTTTAAGAGAAATGTCCAGGGAGTCTTACCTGACACTTAATCTGGCATCTCAGTGACCAGAACTTGTCCCCTGTTGACTCCTCAGCCTGTCCTCTTGCTGTCTGAGCCTTTGTTTCTGGGCTCATGCACAGATGGGCTGGTCCCATGGGTGCACCCTCATCCTTGGCATGGCCGAGACCAGAGGCCTGGGTGAGCGTGCTCAGGGGCTGGGCCGCATACTCGGGGGCTCTGGGACCCGCTCCGGCTTAGGGCTTCATTCGCTAAGTGATGTCAGCCCGGTCCCGTGTCCGGCCTTCCCCCCTCCAGCCTTTCCCCCAGCTGTCTTCATGCAGAGAAAGGAAGCCTCCTTGGGGGATTTCTTCCTCCCTTTGGAAGGCGCCCCTGAGTTGTGGTTGAAGTGGTGACTTGGGTCCCCAGTCTGTGGACACTGCCCTTCGCTCGTCGCCCCTGACAGCTCTCTACCCGCAGGCGCAGAGCCTGGCGCTGCTGACCACCGTGGCCATGCCGGTCTTCAGCAAGAAGAACGAGACAGTAAGTGGCTGCTCGTGAGCGGCTGCCCGGCTTCGAGCTCCGGCCGCTGCCTGGCGTCCTTAGACCTGCGGTTCTTGACGCGGCATCAGAGCCGCCTTGGGAGGGTTTAAGTTCAGGTTCCAGGCCCTGTGCCCAAGTAGCCACGTTGGAATCTCTGGGTCGGGAGGGGATGGGGCAGGGTCCGCACTTCCCGAAGCTGCCCCGTGATTCTGTTCATCCAGCCTGGCGCTGACCCGCTGCTCTGGACTTGGGACCCTGGCTTGGGGATCAGGGCCAGAGGGGTCACCTGCCAGGCTTCCAGCAAGAGCGCACTGAACCTGCCAGTGTGGGCAGGCCCTGGCTTGTTCGTAGAGGCTCTGGTGGGGGAATGTGAGAGCTGTGCATCTTCCACCTGGCCAGGGAATATCTCCTCGCGGGCCCTGGGTGTTTCAGGGCCCCTAGATGAGGGGCCCTTGGGTCCCAGTACTTCAGCCTCTCCTATGAAAGTTCATATTTCATTCAACTTTGTATTTCATTTGAATATTACAACTCAAATATTAATACTGGACATTAATCTTCCCAGCGGCTGAGATTACTCCTGGGGCCTCTTCTAGTGGGTTCTAGAATTTTATTCCAGGGAGCTCTGCCTAAAATCTAACTGCAGAGGAAAGACCACCTTAGGTCCAAGTGGCTTCCTCTTCTGGCTCTGGAAAGGCCGTGGGTTCAGTTTGGCCTCGTGCATGGGAAGCCTGGTCCCCCCTGAAGCTGGCATTTCCTTCCAGCGATCCCACGGCATCCTCCTGGGTGTGGTGGGCTCCGACGTGGCCCTGAGAGAGCTGATGAAGCTGGCGCCCCAGTACAAGGTGAGCCTGGACCAGGCCCCCAGGTAGGGTCACAGGCCCCCCGGGAGCCACCCCGCCAGGCTCCGGAGGCTCCCGGCAGGCAGTGCAGCCAAGCCCACAGCTGGGGCGGGGCCTGCGGCCCCCCTCACCCCCGCCCCGATGTCACAGCCCCGGACGGCCTACTCCCCCTCCCCAGATACCCCACCCCCAGACATCCCCCCATCCTGCCCCTGGACATCCCCCTCCCAGACACCCCACCTCCAGACATCCCCCCATCCTGCCCCCCACATCCCCCTTCGCCAGACACCCCACCTCCAGACATCCCCCCATCCTGCCCCCCACATCCCACCCCCGGACATCCCGCCCTTAGAGACGTTTGGGCACAGAGCAGGGGAACTGAAACTTGGGCCCCTGGGACGCTCGGTCACAGCAGCTGCGACGTGCTCTGTGGCCTTCGGCACCTCTGTCCAGTCCTGGTCCTCCTGCCCGCCACGCAGCCTCATCTGGGGAGGAGCGAGGTTGTGTAATCAAAGCCCCAGAGCAGTGGCGGGAAGGACGCAGGTGGTGACGCGCGTTGTTATGGTCACTGCCTACTGTAGCATCTGGAGCACAATTCAGAGTGAGTGGCTGGAAGCTGCCCAGCTCGTTCACACTCTCGGCCGAGAAACGGGGCCATGGGAGGCGGTCTTCCCGCCCGTGGCCCCGCCCCCTGCCCGGCCCCCGTCCTCCTGCACAAATACCCTCTGACCCCCTCCATCCCTGTCTTCCTAGCTCGGGGTGCATGGCTATGCCTTTTTGAACACTAACAATGGCTACATCCTCTCGCATCCTGACCTTCGACCCCTGGTAGGTACCGATCCTATTTGCCTTGGGGGTCTTAACTGTACGCGATTTGGGGGTAGTTCATAAAGACAGTTAAAACAATGAACATGCATTCAGCTCCATTTAAGAACCCGACGGACTACAAGAAAAAAATTGTCATGGTCCCTGTTTTCACATTGTTTATGATCTAGCAGGAGAGACAAGGCAGAAATACACGAACTGGTAGCAGCCAGTCTCCAGGGAGCCTGTCATGAGTGTGCAGTGTCCCTGGAGGACCCGTCCCCTTCCCCACTGTCACCCCCTCAGTCGCCCCACGCTCCGTCTTGGAGTCTGACCGTGTGTCCCCAGATCGCCAGGGGCCACGCGAAGGGTGTGAGTGCCGAGTTAACGCTACAAATGGCAGGAGGCGTCTCCCAAGAGGCGGGGAGAGAGCTGAGGCTGCCCTGAGGTGGTCTCCCTGAGGACGTGTTCCCGAGGGCTCCTGCCCCCTTCCAGCTCCCTCCATCCCGAGGCGGGGGCTCACGGCATTTTCACCTGCGTCAGGTGAGCTGCCGAGGCCAGGAGAGAAAGCAGCAGCCTTTTATCTAAGGTTCTGCCTCCTGGGCCGGGGGGCTCCCCGAGGCCTCCATCCGTGGCAGTAGTGGCCACACCTCCCAGTGTGGCTGTTGGGAAGCGGGGAGGGGAGTTGGGGCCCCAGCGGCGTCGCGACCCTTCCCCTCCACCAGTCTCCTCTGGAGTCAAGGTTGGCACTGAGGACAGCAGCACTGAGGGCGCCTTTCCGAGCGCTCACCTGCCCAGGTGCCATGGAGAGGCCAGCCTAAGCCACACTGCCGGCCGTCCGGGCCAGACAGACGCTGAGTGACCAAAGGCACCGATTGAGCTATTTAAGGAAATGCCAGGGGTTCGGAGTTGAGAGAGATCAAGGAACACCGGAGACCACTCCTTCTTCCCAGTTCGGACTCTGCTGAGCAAGCATCTGAACCCATAATGGGTCACTGACCTATACCAGCGGGTCCGGGGTGGGGGGCAGCCCCAGGGCCAAGAAAATGACTCATTAGGGAAAGAACAAAAATGTTGACCCTGGAGGTGACTTTTAGAATTAAGGGCCACTGGTCCGAAACCTGTCTGTCAGCATCTATGTAGTGTGAATGAATATAAGGTCTCAAGCAACCAACGCGTACTGTGGGCCCATCGCACACCTGACCTAATCATGCTCCAAGAACGCTATCAACAGACATTTATGGTCCAGTTAAGGAAACAGACTTACATAAATGAAACGATTAGAGAGCTATACCACGCAGAACATTATCCCATACAGCAAAGCCGACACAATGAGATTCCTGCGGAGAGAGCGATCCGTTCATGACAGGGGTCGAGGAGAACGATAGTTGAGTTTAAAAAAGAAAAATAATAGAGGATACACCTAGTAATAAATTAAAAGAGGGGCCAGAGCCATACTTTTGGCCTGAAATCTTTCCATGTCAGTGCCCAAAATATGAGTAATGGAAGCGGAATTATGGTTTTCCTATGAGGAGCCCAGGATGACCTTTCAGGTATCCTCAGGGATTAGGAGATGGCATTGAACCAGGAGGGTCACTTCTTACTCAAAAGCAGCACAGCCCGTGAACAGGAGGGCAGGGCAGGGCTGTTTGTCATGAGAATAGACTTTCAACAGGCCAAGAATGGGAACATCATTCGAGCACAGGCAAGAAACTGGAGACACTTTCTTGAGAAAAGAGGAAACTTGCTGAAGCAAAATACACAGTGATGGGGGACTTCAGCCATTCAAGCATCTGTGAGGGGCCTGGTCCTGCTAAATAGAGACCCTCTGCTTAATTCCTAATGACCCTGATGATAAACTATCCTCTTTCCTTTTTTGATCTATCACCAAATTAAACCTGGGGAATGCTGCACACCTAACAGCAGATGACTTGACAATATCTCTCTTAGTGTCAGAGAGAGAGAAGTCAGGGCCAGAAAATGATAATAACACTCAAAGAATGTTGATGAATGGTCCTGTCAAGCTGGATGGAGGGCTTTATTGGGCTCTGCGGAATCTGTCTGTCCTTGGCTCTGTCTCTCTCAAAAATTCTATCAACAAGGACTTCCCTGGTGGCGCAGTGGTTAAGAATCCGCCTGCCAGTGCAGGGGACACGGGTTCGATCCCTGGCCCGGGAAGATTCCACATGCCACAGAGGAACTAAGCCCGTGCACCACAACTACTGAGCCTGTGCTCTAGAGCCCGCGAGCCACAACTACTGAGCCCACATGCCACAACTACTGAAGCCCGTGTGCCTAGAGCCCGTGCTCCGCAACAAGAGAAACCACCGCAATGAGAAGCCTGTGCACCACAACGAAGAGTAGTTCCCGCTCGCCGCAACTAGAGAAAGCCCGCGCATAGCAACAAAGACCCAACATAGCCAAAAATTTTTAAATAAATAAATAAATAAATAAATAAACTGCACACAAAAAAATTCTATCAACAAGATGAAAACACAGAAGGAGATGCCACGAGGTCTGGAAGGTATGGCTAATACATGAAGGGAGAAAATTAGTATTCAGAAAGTATTCTTCTAAAACAATGGGCTGGAACTAAGAAGATGAAATATATTAGGAATGCATGGAAAGTTGTACAAAATACTCGATGCTCAAGCGTAAGATGGAAAAGCTGTGATTTAACAGTGCATCACGAGGAAGGTTAAGGGAATCTAATGGGCTGAAAACTCGGTTTGACCTGTCGGGCGAGGTAGCTGTCCTGGATTAACAGAATCAGAGGCAGCGGTCAGAGCCGTACGATATTCTGGTCTGCACGGGTCACACCCCACCCCACACTGGTCAGACCCCATCTGAAATAGCGATTGTCCCAGGCACTCTGCTTCGAGAGTGACACTGACAAAACAGAAGAGAATCAGAGGAAGCTGAGGCATCTGCAAACTGGGAATGTTTAGCTTGGGGAGGTGACGTCTTAGCAGTGACGAGCATCCCCGAAAACCCTCAGGGTTGTTGGGTGGAAGCTCTCTGTGTAGCTCCAGGGAGAGGCCTAGGACCCACGGGTAAAGTCACAAGGAGGCAGATTTCAGCTCTGCATGAGGAAGAGCTTTCTAACAACGAGAGTCCAAAACTAGGACAAGCGTACTCACAATGGGAGCTCCTTGGTGTGTGAGATGCTCTCCCCGAGGCCGGGAGACCATCTGACTCAGATGTTGGCAAGGGCCACTCTGCCTTGGGGGGAACGTGGCCCGGACGACCACGAGGAATCGCTGAGGTTCTCTGGGTTATGACTGCACCAGACAGGCTTTCTGGAAGGGCTGGGGCTTGTGTTAACCTCCTGTCTCTCCCCCTGACTGGCCCACTCAGTACAGAGAGGGGAAGAAACTGAAGCCCAAGCCCAACTACAACAGCGTGGACCTCTCGGAAGCGGAGTGGGAGGACCGGGCCGGCACCGTGAGTGGGCGGCGGGAGGGGGTTGGCTGGCTGGACGGCGGGTCCCGGGCCCACAGGCGCTGAGCTCAGCCCACTCCCTCAGCCCAAAGCAGAAGCAGTGCCTCTAACGGGCAGCCCTCCCACCGTCCACAGAGAGAGCAATCTCTTCCTCTGGGGCTGAAGGAGCACACGTCTGTGAGCCACAGAGTCTGGGTGTGAGGGCGTTGTAGGCTGGCCTGGGTGTGGGAAAGCTTGTGTCTCAGGGCTCGGCCACTGTGTTCCCTCGCCCATCAGCCCACTGGGAGCATCCTCTGAGTGAATTCCAGAATTCCAGCTAAAGGGAACCTGGCAGCAGGTCTATATTCCCACCTGTACCCTGCTTGCAGGAGAAAGCAGAAAACGCAGCGTGTCCCCAGGGGCCACCGCCAAGCCAGTGCTCGTTGCCTTCGTGATCCAGTGTGAGCCGAGATTCTATCATCTGTTCTATTACTAATTCTATTCTCTTTCCCCCTGAAGCTGAGAACAGCCATGATCAACAGGGAGACAGGGTCTCTCTCCATGGACGTGAAGGTTCCGCTGGACAGAGGGGTAAGGCGCTCGAGGGAAAGACTGGGGTCTGCTCCCAGGAAGCGGCGTCATGGTTAACTGGGGTTGGCGGTGGTGACAAAGGACCTGGCTGAATTCGAGCTAAAGCCTTGAGAGCTTGCTGGAGCCTGGAGGGCCCTCGTGGGGGGCCCGGCCCAGCGGGCATCGGCCCCACGGAGCACCGGCCGGGGAGCTACCGCCCTCCAGGGCCTGGTTCCCGGGGCCGCAGAGCGAGGCAGCGGCCAGCCCAGCCGTTCACAAGTCTTCCTTCTGCCCTACGCCACCTGCCATCTGGCCCTTTTGTCGTTTATGGTGGAAAGGGGGAAAATGACAGTTAATTTTGCCAGTTGTTAGCAGCTCTTGTAAAACATGTTATATGGGAAGAGGTTGAAAATAATTGCTACTCCGTAGAGCGATTCCCACCCATGGCAACCACAGATAATCAGGAACGGGTCCCCACAGCTACGCCATTCCTGTCCCCACAGACCCGCGCATCACTTACAAAAGACCACTTCGTCTTCTCGTTGAAAAGGTCCCACTGCGTTTGCACTGATGCTGCTTTGTCCCTTGACATATTTGCAAATGTCACCTCCTCCCTCGCGGCCACCCCACCTCCCCCTCCCGCTGCCCATCGGCCTCTGCGGAGAGAACGCGGGCATCGGTCGGCAACAGTTAGACCCAAGTTCTTCCACAAACACGGACCTCCATGGAAGCCTAACAGGAAAGGGCTGGGAAGGAAAGCAACTCTGCATTCCTCTTAGATGCATGCGCTGGTTTTTCTGGGACGCGTCTCATTTCTGTGGCATCTGCCTGCTGTTTATGAGCTCCAGGCTGAGAGGGGCCTCCCTCGGGCAGGCTGGGCAACACCCCTGATGTCCCACCAGGCCCAGCAGGTCCTTCTCTTGATCCAAAAAGGCAGAGGTTTCTTCCACGCGCCTCCACCCTTATCCCAACCGGACTCCTGCTCACGGGCACCAGGGAGCTCGCACCCACCCAGCGCTGCCAGAGCACATCAGGTGGGACCTGCTTCCAGGCTACAATGTGAGTTCCACGCACAGGGCGAGGTCTCACTCAGACCAGCTCAGGAAGGGCTGTGGTCCGTCCTCCATTCTTTGCTCCCAGCGCCATGTCCTCATGTGGCCTTCACGCTTCTCAAAGCCACAGAGGGATGGTCCTAACCAGATCCAGGCAGTCTGAACGTCTCCTGAAACTGCTATCTATCCCTTCAAAATGTGTTCATTGCTGTTAATAGACCGTCCAGGTGAAATTTGCAATTTGACAAAGGCTTCCTGGCACGAGGTGCTCTGACATGAAGAAATAGGGTGCTGCTGACCGTGGTCATGACCGTGGTGGACATTTTCCAGCACATCGTGTTCATGCCTTACCTCTACTACAACGAATCATGATGACGATGCCAGCTCACATTTATTAGAAGCTGGACTAAGCAATTCAGAAGCCTTCACTCACTTCCCACAACCCTGTGACGTACGTCCTGTCCTATCCCCATTTTACCGATGAGGAAATTCAGAAAGAAAAACTTGCCCAGGGTGACGTAGACCAGCGGTCCCCAACCTTTTTTACACCAGGGACCGGTTTCGTGGAAGACAATTTTTCCACGGATCGGGGCGGGAGGAGGATGGTTCAGGCGGTAATGCGAGCTGTGGGGAGTGAGGGGTACTGCAGACGAAGCTTCGCTCACTCGCCCGCCTGCCACTCACCTCCTGCTGTGCAGCCCGCTTCCTAACAGGCCATGGACCAGTACTGGTTCGCAGCGCAGGGGTTGGGGACCCCTGACGTAGATGATCAATCTCCAAGCCTATGTGTTTGGGTCTGATTCTGACCACACACTCCCGACCACGGCTGTGCAAGGCCTTCCTGTAGGACAGGCCCTGACTTCTTCACTCACTCTCCAGACTTAAAGATTTCCCGAGTCTCTTTAGAGATGCCTTTCTGTCCCATCTTTAGAGTCACCGTCTTCTCCTCTCCCTCCACCCATTACGTCATGACTCAGCCCTCTTTAATCAGTCGTTCCTCTCTTTACTCTCATGCCCGGAAGCTACTGTGCCTGCCCGTGTAGGCAGGCGGGACACTTTGCTCGTACCAAGGACGCTGTGGTGGACTCCAGCCTCTCACTGCCCTGGTGATGGTGCCCCTCCCTCAGCTCAGCCTGTGTCTACCTTACGGGGTCCTCAGCGGAAACACCCTTCAAGTCTAGGCCCAGGGAGGCTCTCTTAGAGCATTGTGGGAACATCCGTTATCATTCAAGCCATTCTCCTGGCAGGCCAGAACCTGCTTGGTCATTTTCTCCAGGGGATTTTGCATGCGTCCTTATCTCCCAGGGATTAATTCAGACCTTTCTCCATCTCCCCTAAACTCCAGACAGGCAACTACGGTGGTGCCGCTGAGGACAGTGGTAGCACCCCAGCATGATCAGAGCAGGACTCACAGACTCAAAAACCTGCGGGGCCAGATAAGCCGAGTTCAGGAATGCAAATGAGAGAAGCAGACAAGCCTCAGTGCTGGGGAGCCTGGGAGCCATGACAGGTTGCAGAGTGTGGGCCCCTCGGAAGGATTCGGCTAGGAGTCCATGCTGTTGAATGCGTGCAACTAATTCCAAAAATGTTAGAAACACAATCTGGCCCGGTGTCTAGGGTCTCCAACTCGTGAGGAGCCCACCTGGCCTGCAGGCCTCCTGTCTGCTGCTTTGACAGTAGGCTGTTTGCCGCGAAATGTGGGCCAGCGGCAGATGCCATGATTTCTAAGCCATCAGTAGCATCCTCATCAGATACCCTGGGACACGTTTAAAAGAACAAACCAGAAAAGCAAAGTATCCTAGGGACCGTTTTGCTCATTCTCATGTTGTTTTGACAGTTTGGAGCAAATAATTAGCAGTGGGGGAGGGAGAGAGGCAGGCAGACGTAGTGGCTTTACCAGCCTTTGGGTTGTTCCAAGGACCCTGCTCACTCAGGCGCGTGTGTCCACACACCTGCCAGCAGCTGGCAAGGCGCTGAGGGCAGCTTCACCCCCACGTTCCTCCACTGCTTTCTAACCCCTGTGCGCTGGCTTCAGGGAGATGGGGTTAAAGTGCTCCGGGAACCCCCCGCCTCACACTCACACACACACACACTCACACACACACACACACACACACACACACACACACACTCTTTCTCTCTCTCTCTCTTTTTCCAGCAAAGGGAGGCAGTCTATTAAAGGAGGAGATCGTCAGACACCTCTTTACTCCCAAATCTCTCCAGCTCTCTTCCTGTTAACAGGATTCAGGAACCACCCCTCCTTCTCGCTTCCTTTTGCTTCATCCTTAAAAGATATCTCCAAGCTCTGATTCTAGCCATAAGTGAGTAGCTTGCATTAGACTAAGCTTCCCATGGATAATTATAAATCTGGACAAAATATTTTAAAAAACACTCACAGACACTTGAAAGTGACCCAAAGCAGGCAGAAACAGAGCTAAAGAGGCTTCAACCCTTGAATCAAGAGAAGTACACTGGGTGAGATGTACGCTTATATGGCTCTTTCCCCAAAGGGCATACCCCAGTCTATTAGGAATGGAACAGCTAGAATTCAAGCAGAAATCTGTTGTTATCATCTTGAAGTGTCAGAGGACAGAATTTGGGCTCCCAGAGTGTCAGAAAATGAGGGGAGGTACCCCAGAAATGAGGGATTCACAGGTGGGCTGGCCCTAACATATGTATGCAAGTTCCTCCCAAATTCCTGGCTGACCTTGAAGCTACACATCTCCAGGGAGACTCTAGGCAACAGCTGGAGAGCTGAAAGCCAGAGCAGGGACTTCACTGCTTCCAGGGAGACTCTAGGCAACAGCTGGAGAGCCGAAAGGCAGAGCAGGGACTTCCTGCTTCCAGGGAGACTCTAGGCAACAGCTGGAGGGCCGAAAGTCAGAGCAGAGACTTCCTGCTTCCTGTGGTCGTGGGGGAAATTTGGAGTCACACCAGGGTGGAGAGGCTCAGTAAACACCTCAGAATTTTCTTTGAAAGCACAGAAGAACTACACCTTGGGAGTAAAGACTATGTCCCAAGGCCAAGGGACTCACCCGAGACCTAAAGACAAAGTTGAAACAGACCCACCCTAACGAAAATGTCATCAAGTCTCTGCAAGCTCAAGGTGGTCAGCCATCATTTATCTGCTGAGTAAAATAGAAATCAACACTCCCTGGAGGAAGACAGTATCTACAACCTATTCTCCACAATAGCCAGTAGACAAAAGTTATCAGACACATGAAGAAACAAGATGATGTTTCCTTTCTTAACAAAGAGTTAAGAGAAAAAGCAGTCTTATATGTGATCCACAGATGACCCAGCTATTGAAATTAGAAGAAGGACTTTCAAGCAGATATGATAAATATGCACAAGGAATTACAGGAAAAGATGGTCATCATGAGTGAACAGATGGAGAATCTCAGCAGAGAAATGTTTAGGATTTAATCAAAGAAGCAGAACCACTACAAGTGATATGAATATAGGGTTTTACTGTAGGGGGTAGACCTAATGAAATGGTGGGAGCTGGTAAAAACGTCTGCACAAGGCAGGTGTCTCTGCCTCTAGTCATGAGCTTGAAGTCATTGTAGGTTGGCAGGGCCAGCGATTGGGAAAGAAAACTGGATGAGATGTGGGGGAAAGCAAGAACAAACTGGAACCCATGAGGAAGAACAGGAACCCATGAGGACAAACTAAAACCAGCATCTGTCTCTGTCTCCAGCCACAAGGACGGGGGACCTGCAGAAGGAGCTCGTGCCCTTCACCTGGGCCTGCACGCTCACTGGCTCAGATCTCAGAGAGGCTGAAGGAGGAGGCCCAGTGGCAGCTGCCTGTCCCAAGAAGGGAAGCCAGCAGAGCAGAGTGAGCTGCCGCAGGGCCCGATGTGCTGTACCCACCTCCAGCGTGTAACACGGCCGGGGCTTTGCTCTCCCTTACGAGTCTCATGCAGACTCCTCATCTGGCCAACCCTAATTTGGAACCATACAGGGAAGTGAGTCTGAAAAAAATGTAATTCCAGCTTAGCTGATTTGACACAGTGTGAAACCAGCACAAGAACCAAGTGGAAGTTCTAAAACTGAAGAGTACAACATCTGAAAGGAAATTTCTACAGGGTGGAATTAACAGCAGATTGGAGGGGGAAAGGGCAGTGAATGTGAAGACAGATAGAAATTATCCAATGTAAAGAACAGAAAGAAAAGTTTTTAAAAAATCATTCCTCAGTTACCTGTGGGGTAATATCAAGTGGTCTAACATATGTCCTTAGAGTCCCAGAAGGAAGGAGAAGGGATGGAACAGAAAAAAGTATTTGAAAAACTAATGCCCCAAATGTCCTGGGTTTAGTGAAAAACATCAACCAATAGATGCAAGATTCTCAGCAAAACCAAGCAGAATTAAAAAAAAAAAATCTGCACCTAAACACAACATAGTCTACCTGCTGTGAATCAAAGATAAGGGAAAATCTTTTTTTTTAAATAAATTTATTTATTTATGTATTTATTTTTGGCTGCATTGTGTCTTCGTTGCTGCGCGCGGGCTTTTCTCTAGTTGCGGCGAGTGGGAGCTGCTCTTCGTTGCAGTGCAAGGGCTTCTCAGTGTGGTGGCTTCTCTCGTTACGGAGCACGGGCTCTAGGTGCGCGGGCTTCAGTAGTTGTGACACGCAGGCTCTAGAGCACAGGCTCAGTAGTTGTGGCACACGGGCTTAGTTGCTACGCGGCATGTGGGATCTTCCCGGGCCAGGGCTCGAACCCGTGTCCCTTGCATTGACAGGTGGATTCCTAACCACTGTGCCACCAGGGAAGTCCTGGGAAAATCTTTTTTAAAAGCTAGGGGAAAACAATAGTAAGAATGATGGCTGCCTTCTCATCAAAAACAATAACATAATGTTTTTAAATACCAAAAGAAAAAACTGTCAACCCAAATTTCCATATATAGAGGAAATATCCTTCCAAAAAGAGGTGAAATAAAGACAGTTTCAGATAAAAGAGATCAGAGTTCATCACTAGGAGAAATGCTTAAGGAATTCTTCAGGCAGAAGAAAAATGACACAGATGGAAACTCAGATCAACACAAGGAAATGAACAGCATTGGAAATGGTAAATACGTGGGTGAAGTTAGAACTTCATTCATTTCTTAACTTCTCAAAAAGACAACTGACTATTTAAAGCAAAAATGTTGACATTGTATTGTAGGGTTTGTAACTTGTAAGATACATGGCAACAACCGCACACAGCGGAGTTACCCCTTACATGAACAGATTAAAGGAAAACACCACATGGTCATCCCAAGTGATACTGAAAGAGCATCTGACAAAATTTAACTGGGAACAGAAGGAAACTTCCTCAATCTGATAAAAGCCATCTGTGAAAAAGCTCACTTTTAATGATGAAACATTGAACACTTTCTCCCTAAGGTTGTGAACAAGGTAAGGGTATCTGGTTTCACCACTTCTGTTAACACTGCACTGGACTTTCCAGGACCTATCTTTGCAATAAGGCAAAGAAACAAAACAAAAGGCACAAAAATCAGAAAGGAAGAAGTAAAACTCTCTTCGTTCACAGTAAGATGACTGTTTATATAGAAAATCCCAAGAATCTGCAAAACAACTGCTGGAACTAACAGGTAGTTGAGCAAGTTCACAGAAGACAAAGTCAATATTATAAAAATCAATTGTATTTTTATATATAGGAACAAACATTTGGAAAATGAAATTATTTTTAAGTTCCAACTTCAATACCATCAAACAATATAAAATACTTAGGAATCAATTTAACAAAGACATATACAACCTCTACATTGAAAATGACGTAACACTGCAGAAAACATGTCAAAGAAAAAAATTAAATAGAAAGATATAACCATGTGTATGGGTTGTAAGATCAATACTTCTAAGATGTCCATTCTCCCCAAATTGATCTATAGATCCAACACAATCCCAATAAAAAGCTGAACAGACTTCTTCTAGACATAGAAGACGGTGATTCTAAAATTTATATGAATATGCAAAGGACCTAAAATGGTCAAAACTGTCTTGAAAAAAAGAACAAATTTGGATGATTCACACTACCTGATTTCAAAATTTACTACAAAGCTGCAGTAACTAAGCAGTATGGTATTGACATACGAATAGACAGATGGATTGATGGAATAAACTCCAGAAATAAACTCACATGTCATCAGTAGATTTTCAGTAAAGACACTTTGGCAAATCAACGGAGAAAGGAAAATCTTTTCAACAAATGGTGCTGGAACAACTGAATAAATGTATGAAAAAAATAAACGTTGAGACACACTCACACTGTACACAAAAATATTTGAGATGTACCGTAGCTCTCAATGTAAATGCTAAAACTGTAAGCCTCCTACAAGAAAATGTAACTGAAAAGTCTTCACCACCTGAGGTTATGCAAAGATTTCTTAGACAGAACACCAAAAGCACTAAACATTAAATAACATTTGATAAATTGAACTTCATCGAAAGGCACAATTAAGAAAATGAAAAAGCAAGGCACAGACTGTGTGCAGACTATAAAGAACTTCTCCAAATCATCAACAAAAAGACTAACAACCCAACAAAAATGGGCAAAATACTTGAGCAGACATTTCACGAATGAAGAAACAGACATGACCCACAAGCCCACAGAAAGATGCTCAGCAACTTTAGTCATCAGGAAGATGCAAATTAAAACTACTTTCATACCTCTATCATGGCTAAAATTTAAAAGACTGGGAACACCAAATTCTGGCAAAGATGTGCAGAAACTGGAACTCGTACATTGCTAGTGAAAGTACAATAAAATAACTTTGGGAAATTGGCAGTGTTTTATAAAGGCAAACATAATTCACCATATGACCCAGCAATTCCATTCCTGGTATTTACCAAGAGAAATGAAAACACATGTCCACAAGAAGAACGTTCACAGCAGCTTTATTCATAATAGCCCCAAACCGGAAACACCACAGATGACCACCCAGGGGTGAACATAGAAGCAAACCGTGGTGTGTCCACCCTGGAGTACTTACTACTTGGCAGAGGGAAGGAACACACTGCTGACACGCTCAGCAGCACGGATGGGTCTTAAGGACATTACCGACACAAAAGGATATGTGACGCGAAAACAGGGACACCTAACTTGCTGGGATGGAGCTCAGAACAGAGCGCGCCCATGGAAGATGCGGGGATTGAAACCGAAGGAAGCAAAGAGATTGCAGGGGAGGCAAACATTCTGTATCTCCACCACGGAGGTAATTACATGGCTGTGTACATTTATCAGACTAATGGAATGACACACTTAGATGTGTGCATTTCACCTTTTTCTTCCATTAAAAAAAGAGAGAGAGAGGATGGAAACAATTTTTAAATGCTCTCCAGTTCCAGACTCAAGCCAGCCCCACTTGGAGCCCATCTCTGCCCTCACTGGGCCCCAGCTGCCCCATAGCTCCCAGGGCCTCCCCCAACTGCCAGAAGGTCTGCCTGAAGCAGCGGGGGCAGGGGGGCGTCATGGAGGAGGAGGCCCGTGCTGGGAACTGATCTTTTGGGTTTGGTCCACAGCTGGTTTCCTATAGAAGCAAAACTTTTTTGTCACCTTCTCCCGCCATGTCCCCTGCAACATCTCACTCCAGTTTCCAACATGGAAGTAAAAAAGCCAGAAAGAGGTGAAGGGAATAAGAACAGCTCCCGAGCCCAGTACAGTGTGTAGCTTTTCCGGAAGCATCTGCTGTGTCTGCGGACAGCACAGCCGCAGGGCTTCAGAGCCCGGCGTGAGCCCTGCTCTTCCCATACCAGCCCGCTAGAAACACCCTCACCACCTCCCAGTGGCCTGTGCAGGGGGTGCTCCCGTTACTCCTGACTTACAAGCAAGAACTGCGATGCCCGCGTGAAGCCGCTCACCCAGGCGCACACAGCCTGTGAGTGGCCGGCTTGGCTTAGACCAGGTCTGTCTGAGGCCCTTGCCCGTCCTTAGCCACTGTGCCCCCCTCCCCATGCCCTGACTTGTGCAAATTCAACTAAACCTAAAAATGGCAGCTTTGAAAGGAAAGAGCAGCTGTCAAGGGCACCGTGGCCTGAGGGGTCTGGACTCCAGAGCCGGGGCGGCTGTAGGGGGGGCGTGCAGGTGGCTCGTACAGGTGTGTGCTCCAGCCGGCAGCCTTCTCTGGTCCCACCTGAACCACAGGCGCTGCCCAGCGCAGGGACTACCAGCCACCCGGGCTCTCTAGTTAACTGACATTTACTAAAAGTTGAAACTTCTACTCCTGAGTCACACATGTGGTGGCTTGTGGCCCCAAATGGGACAACGCAGGTCTGGACCGTCGCCCTGCAGTCAGACACACCCCCAGGGGCTGCAGCGTGCTGGTGGGAGGGGCTCTGCCTGTGGCGTCACTGAGAGAAGATGTGAGGGGGCGGGGCTGGGGGGACATAAGAAGTGGTGGAGGAGCACCAGGCGTCAGGTGGGAAGGGAGGAAGGGGATGGTCGGGAAGGAGGGGGTGGGAGGGAGGGAGGGGAAGGAAGGGAGGGAGGGGCATGGGAGGGAGGGAAGGGAGGGAAGGGATGGCTGGGAGGGAGGGGGAGGGGTGGTCGGGAAGGAGGGGAAGGAAGAGAGGGAGGGGAGAGGGGAGGGAGGGGAGGGACGGTTGGCGCTCCCTCCCCAGCAAGCACCTTTCCTGGTGCCTCTTTCAGAAGCGAGTTCTTTTCCTGACCAACGACTACTTCTTCACGGACATCAGTGACACGCCTTTCAGGTGAGGGGCCAGGTCTTGTTTGCAGGGGAGGGATGGGTGCAACATGAAAGCCAACAGCTCAGGTGGGACTTTCAGGTCTGGGGGTGGATTTACTTATAGGTAGTTGGCAATTTTGCGGTAACAGAAAAAGACTCAGGTCTGCATTCTGAGGTCTACACCTGCTTTGCCAGTGCAGCCCGGTAGGCAGTATAGCCTGGTGTGCAGGGCCTGGAGCTAAACTGCCTGGGTTGGAATCCCAGTTCCACCACTCACAGGCTGTGTGGCCTTAGTCAAGTTTCTTAACCTCTGTGCTTTAGGCTCCTCATCTGTAAAATAGGGGTAATAATAGCTGCCTTTTGGCGGTACTTGGTGGATTAAACGACATGATCTACCTAGAGATTTAAAGCAATGCAATCATAAGCAATTGTAAGATGAAAGATGGGATTTGAAGATCTCTCAGGTTCCCTCCCACCACATAAATATTCACTCTAGTATCATACAGTTTAGGGAACAAATGGGGCTTCTCTCTGAATTACCCATTTCTCAGTGAAGGGTAGTTCCCAGCCCTGACTGTGCCTGGAGCACCTGTGGGTCCTTGTAACATTGCCAGAGTCCAGGCCCTCCTTCTTACCTTGCTGGGAATTCCCCGGGGTGGGCCGGGCGCTCGTATCCTGTAAAAACCCCCGACCCAAGTGGTTCAGGTATCCAGCCAAGGTTCAGAATTGATGCTCTTCCCGACGAAGGCATGGTGGGATTCTCCAGGCAGGAAGGGCCTCCCGACTGCGGGACGCGTGGGACACAGAGACCCCTCCCCGTCCCTGGGGGCCCCAGTAGGTCCAGGGTGAATCTGCCAAAATGAGAGTGGAGGGGGCCCTTGTCCTGTCGTGTCAGGGTCCTTCCCAGGAAAGAGGCTGAGGACAAAACAGAAGTGCTGCCTGGGTTTTGGAGGGGACGCCGAGGGCCAGGGCGGGAGGGGGCTGGCTGTGCACCCTGTCGTGGGCGTGGGAGGCTCGGAAGGTCAGAGGACGAGGCTGGGCGGGGCCGGGCACCAGCTGGTGGTGAGCCGGCGTCCTTCACTCTGCCGACAGCTTGGGAGTGGTGCTGACCCGCGGCCACGGCGAATACGTCCTCCTGGGGAACACGTCTGTGGAAGAAGGTGGGTCGGCCGGCGCCCAGGACTGGCGGACAGTTCGGAGGAAAACTGGCTTCTCCGGGAACACGGGGCAGGGCCACCCCGGCAGGGGCTCTGCGGGCAGGGCTACGTGGCCAGAGGGGCCTGGCATCCCAGGTTCCAGGGCCCGCAGGGTCTGCTGGACAGTCGCCACAACCCGCGGCGTCTAAGACCTGCCAGACAGGTGGTCAGATTCCGGGCAGCCTTGCTGGACGGGGCGGGCCACGGGGCGGGGGTTACCTGTCAGACCATCCAGAGGGAAAGAAGAGGCCTGGGAGGGTGAGTGGGCAAATCCGTAGCCGTTTGCTGGGGCTGCCCCCAAAAACCGGCCGGCTTCTCTGTTCTGGGAGCCCTGCTCCGCCCAGCGCCTCCAGGGCAGGGCCCCTCCTGCCCCTCCCGGCTCCCACAGGCCCTGGGCTTGCGGCTGCCACTCTCCCATCTCTGCCTCGGTCATCACACAGATCCTCCCTTCGTGCGTCTCAATTTTCCCTTCTTATCAGGACACCAGTGACCTCATCTTAACTTGGTTACATTTACCACGATCCTATTTCCAGATAAGGTCACGTCCACAGGGACTGGGGTTGACAGTTCACACATCTTTGGGGGACACAATTCCACCCATAACAGGGAGCCTGTGGGATGTGACGGGGGATAGGGGTAGGGGGCGCTGCAGGAGGATGGGAGAGAAGCCCTCCACCCCGACCCGCCCTGACTTGCAGCTGCCCGGGCGCCCTGCGAGAACACAACCCACGTGGGCCCTGGGACATGTCAGGAGGTCCTTGGACGAAGCGGACACAGCCCTTGAACCTCACATTCTGTCCTTCCATTTCCGACCCTTGAATCATCGCATCCCCCCGTCTATCCCCTCTGTCCTGCTCACTCTCACGCTCCCCTGGAAACCACACCCGCAGGTCTTCCTTGCTCTGACCTTCTCCAGAGGGTCTTTCTATAAATCCAAACTGGACAGTGCCGCGCTAAAGACCTTCCGTGACCTCCGGCCCCCTTTCGTCTCTCCTCGCCCGAAGCTTCAGGGTCTGCCCTGGGCTGTGCTGCCCCACCCTCTGACCCCAGCCCACCCCGACGCATCCGTGGGTCACTTTGCCGGGAGCTGTCCCAGGAGGAGTGTCCCCCAGGCTCCTCTCACGGCTCGTGTCCATGACGCCAGGACACTGTCCTTCCCTGTCTCCCACTGTCCCCCCAACAACCAAACCCCCTGGGCCGCCTCCTTCCTTCCTCTTCCTCTCTTCCCCTTCCCCGACGTGCCCAGCTGTCACCACTGCAGGACAGAGGGTACGTCCCTTACCCTCTCTGTGGTGAGACCCACCAGGCGTCCAGGGGCTTCCGGTGGGGAAGGCCGTCACCCCTGAGCTGTCCGCCTGTGTCTGTCTGTCCAGCACCATGTTCAGTGACTCCACAGAGGCCCTAGGCATGTCCATCGTCCTTTCCTTCAATTAACAGACCTTAACTGAGCACCAGCTCATCTTTGAGCGCCAGTGGGCGCACAGGAGGGCATTCGTCCATTCAGTCGGTCGACAAACACGTGCTGAGCACGCCGCCACAGACACGCAGGGCCCCAGGGCTCGGTTGGGTACAGTGAAGCCAGGGAAGCCGAAGCCTCCTTGAGGGCGATCCCATCCAGCGGGTACAGGAGGCAGTGGGAAGGAAGGCGTTTCGGAAGCAACGTGACAGTGTCAACGGCGGGATCTGTGCTGACCCCGCCGTCCTGTGGGTTGAGATTCCGCTCTGCCCGAGAACAAGGCAGGACACGGCCCGGCACTTCCCCGACGCTGCTTCTAGAGCACTCGGTACGCAAACTCTGGGCAGTGGGTGAGCGTGGACTTTGCTTTCAGGCCTGCACGACCTGCTTCACCCGGACCTGAGCCTGGCCAGCGACTGGTGAGGACGGGGGCTCGGGGCGGGGGAACCGAGCAGGCTGTGGGCTCTGGGTAACGGGCTCCGTGGGTTCCAGGATCTACTGCGTCACGGACATCGACCCCGAGCACCGCAAGCTCAGCCAGCTGGAGGCCGTGGTCCGCTTCCTGACCAGGCGGGACCCAGCCCTGAAGTGTGAGTGCCTCTCCGGCCCCGAAGCTCGGGACTCTGTGGGGACAGTGGGCTGGGCGGCGGGCAGTGGGGTGGGAAGAGGGGCCCCATTTGCAGACCTCACGATGGCTTAGGGAGAACAGGGAGTCCCCAAAGCAGAGGACAGAGCCAGCCTCACCGGGGCCACGCCGGTGACTGAGAGCGCTGGGACCTGCAGGGGCACAGGTGTGTCCCCACGGCAGGGAGCCGGGTCTCTTAAGCGTCTGTCACCCAGGCACTGTTAAGGCTCCCACAGTGAAGGATGCTGGCCTGCCCATCAGGTCCGTCCCCGCCCCCGGCCAGGAGCTGACGCTCCGCTCCCTCAAGTCTCGTCTCTTGGACGCTGTGTCTGTAGAGTGTTTCCTGAGCCGGGTTCCCAGGTGACCCCGAGTCCCTGCACTCATGCAGCTGGCGAGTCACAGGGCCACCCTCCACGTGGTCCCTCTTCTTCCTCTTTGGAAGGAGGCACGGGTCATCCTGTCCCATCAGTGTCCCACCCGGGAGAAGACCCCGCTTCCCGTGCCAGCCTGACAAGGCCTCATTCATTCATTCATTCATTCATTCCACCCACAAGTCTGCGCCGGGCCTGGGGGGGCAGAGGGGCAGCGAAGCTACCAATGACCCACAGGCCAGGCCCTCGTGCCCACGGGGCCTGTGCTCTAGGGGAGAAGACGGGGAACCGGGAAGCGGCACGTGTGTCGATGCAGGGGTGTAAGGCCGTGAGTAGGTGCTGTAGGGGGAGAGGGGGCTGCTCTAACCGTGGTCGGGGGCCCCTGGTCAGGAGGCGTCACTGCAGCTGAGGACAGAAAGGAGCCACCAAGTGCATCTCCTCGGGGGTCATGAAAACGTTGCGCTGTGGAGGTGAGGGCTGCCCGTCTCTGTGCAAGTGTAAATGCCCAGACTGCACGCTGTCGGTCGGGTGTGTGCTGTGTGGATTTCACCGCAGTGGACGTGTCCGCGCAAGTAGGGGGCGGGAGCATCCGGACCAGGGTGTGCGCAGGCCCCGAGGCAGGTTTAGGCGCTCGGGGAGGCGAGGCCACGACAGAGCCCAATGGCGAGAGGGAGGGGAGGGCGGCTGGCGGGTGGGCCTCCTGGTTTCATGGAGCCCAAGAGCTGGAAAGGCCTGGCGGTCCCTTGGTTCTGCCCGCACGGTGGAGGCTGAGGACGCGGCCTCCTGGCCCCCTGAGCCGACCTCCTCCAGCTCGAAGCACGTCTCGTGCCTGAAGCTCAGGGCCCTTGGGTGGGGGTGAGCTGAGCTCCCGACCACGGTGGAGTAAGAGGGTGGTCTCCATATTTTGCCCCAGGCGACGAGGAGCTGCTGCGGGAGCTGCTGTTTGACGCGGTGGTGACGGCCCCCATGGAGGCGCACTGGACCGCACTGTCCCTCAACACCTCCGAGTACGTGCGGGTGGGGCTGCGGGTCCCGCCCCTGGGCTCCCTGGGCTGAGGCAGGGCCTCCCGCTGTGTCCTTTGTCCTGAGAGGAGGATGGGAAGGTGTGGGAGTGAGGGCCCCGGGACAGCAGGGACTTGGCAAAGCTTCCACGAGGGCCCTGCTGCTGCTGCCTCCCCTCCCATTAGCCAAAGGGCCCGGAGGGAGCGGCTCAAGCCGACTGGGGCCTCGTTTCCAGCAGGGGAGGTCGGGGCCCCGTGCAGTACAAACGTGAGTCCTAGCCCCGTGGGTTTCCTCTCTCCCTCTGCTCTCCTTCACCTGGGGCTCTGGTGCTTAGCAGGAAGGTAGAAAGAAGAGACGAATGGACGTGAGTGTGTGAGCGCGTGTGTGCATGCGAGTGCCAGGAGGGTGTAAGGTACTAATGAGGGGAAGGGTGCAGGGGCCACACCTGTTCCTGAACAGTGAGCGTCAACTTCGACATCAGGACGACGTCAGACCTCTCCTAGTGCTGTCCTCGTGAAAACACTGACAGACTCTTATAGGAACAAACACCTGTTTAAAAAGCAAGATGCAGAACAGTGCCTGGTGGTACGCTACCATTTCTGTTAAAGGGGGAAAAACGCAATATAGGGGAGTGTGTATGTATAAAATATCTATGGAAGGCTATATAGGAAACAGTTCTCACTGGTTGCTTCTGGTTAGAAGAATGGGTAACTGAAACAGGGATGGAGGGACACTTTTCACTATATAACTTTTTGATACCAATTTGAGCCATGTGACTGTATTATCTATTCAAAATTAAATAAAACTAAAGAATGAAGAAGAATACAGAGGGCCAGGCACTGTTCCAAGTACTTAGTGTACATTAAGCCTTCTGATCCTCACAACAACCCTACAATATAGGTCCTATCATTATCCCCACTTTACAGATGAGGAAACCAAGGCAGAAGAGATAAGTAACTTGCCCAAGGTCATCTGCCTCATAAGTGGCCGAGCTGGAGTCAAAACCAGGTAGCCTGTTTCCAGGGTCCAGACTCTTGGCCCCTGTACTGTCCTGCCTTCTACAGTGGGGGCTGGCTCACTAGGTTTGGAGAGAAGACACAATCTTTATCTTTCCAAGTTCAGAAATTAGCTGAGTTTTTAATGTTGGGAAACATTGAGAACACATATTCTTGACCAGGGAAAGAATATTTCAGGAAAGATGACCTGGAGTCATCAAAACAGCATGGTACTGGCAGAAAAACAGAGACATAGATCAATGGAACAGAATTGAGAGCAGAGAAATAAACCCACACATATGTGGACAACTGCTGTTTGACGAAGGAGCAAAGAATATACACTGGAGAAAGGATAGTCTCTTTAACAAATGGTGTCAGGAAAACTGGACAGCCATATGCAAAAAAAAAAAAAAAGAAAGAAAGAAAAGAAACTAGACCACTGTCTCACACCATACACAAAAATCAGCCTAAATGGATTAAAGACTTTAATGTAAGACCTGAAATCATAAAACTCCTAGAAGAAAACATAGGCAGTATGAAGTTCATTTGGAAGAACAGGCAAGGATAGCCAGGAATCCCTGGTGGCGCAGTGGTTGAGAATCTGCCTGCCAATGCAGGGGACACAGGTTCGAGCCCTGGTCTGGGAAGATCCCACATGCTGCGGAGCAACTGGGCCCATGAGCCACAATTACTGAGCCTGCGTGTCTGGAGCCTGTGCTCTGCAACAAGAGAGGCCGCGATGGTGAGAGGCCCGTGCACCGCGATGAAGAGTGGCCCCTGCTCGCCGCAACTAGAGAAAGCCCTCGCACAGAAACGAAGACCCAGCACAGCCAAAAATAATAAAATAAATAAATTAAAAAAAAAAAAAAAAGAATAGCCAGGAAAACGCTGAAAAAGAAAGGCAACGAAGGAAGGCTGGTCCCACAAGATAGTAAAACGTTGCAGAACCTCTGCAATTTATAAAGTGTGGTTTTGACACAGGAATAGACAGGCAGACCAAGGGAATGGAAAAGAAAATCCACAAATTCATCTAAATGCATGTGGAAATTTAGTGTATGACAAGGGCATCATGTCAGACCAGGGAGGGAAAGATGGACTATGTAATACTAACCGGTTTGAGAGCCATCTGCAGAGCAATAACGCTGTATTCTTTCCTCACACCGTATACCTGGATAAAGTCCAAATGACTCAGAGATTTAAATGTAGAAAATGAAACCATATAAGCGCTAGAAGAAAACATGAGCCAGTTGCTCTACAGTCGAGGAGTGGGGAAAGTTTTCCCAATGATGGCTCAGAATTCAGAAGCAATAAGGGAATGACTGATAAATTTAACAACATAAAATGTTTATTTGGCAAAAAAAACCACAAACAAACATGAGCAAGGTGAAAAGAGAAATGACAAACTGGAAAAATGTTGGCAACTTAAAAAAACAAAGAAAAAGTGACTGTCTCTGTATTATATATTCGTGATAGATAACTTCAACAATAGAGAAGTGAAAGACCAACCACCAACCACTTACGGGGAAAATGACCAAGAGACAGTTCGGAGACTTCATGCAGCTAGTCCTCAGTTGTATGAAAAAGTGCTCAATCCACCTCATAATAAAAGGATTGCAAATTGAAGGTGGACTGAGGTTGTACTTGTCATTTAGACTGACAACCATTTATGTTTGCTGACGGGCATTGTTATGAGACTGTGGGGAATCAGACACTCTTGTGCGCTGTTGGTGGGAATGCAAAATGTTTCAAAGCCTGTGGAGGGGAATCTGACAGTATCTACCAAAGTGACATACGCATTTACACTCTGGCCAATGATCCTGCTCCTGGGAATGAATCCCAAAGACATACACGTGAGCTATTTGTTACAGCACTGTTTGTAACAGTAAAAGATTGGAAATAACCTAAATGTCCATCAGTAGGAGCCTAGTTAAATAAGCCTTGGTGGATCCACCTAATGGAATACTATGTAGCCTTGAAAATTGAGAACTATATATATTGCCATGGAAGGTCTCAGCAATGGAGAAAATTGTGTATAATAATACCCTGCTGTTTATCTAAAAGAGAAAATGCAAATATATCTTCATTGTTACTTACACGTATATAAACATATATATGTATGTACATATATATCTACATATTTTAATGGAAAAATAACCAAGCAAACAAAAAAGGTTACTTGTAGGAAGAGTGAAGGAACAGAGGGATGGAGACAGAAACAGACTTCTGAATATGGCTTATTTTGCATATTTGACTTTGGAACCATGTAAATGCTTTATATCATTATAAAACTAAATTTTAAGAAGTAAGCTCTAAAAATCTGAAAGCAAATGAAACAAATAAACCTGGCTGTGTATCAAGCTCGTGCAATAACCACACATCGGGGACTTCTTTCAAGGGACTTGGAAACACAGAACTGTAAACACTAAACAAATAAAATCTTAAAAACTGTGTTCAATAACCACATTTCTGGAAACTATATTTATTGGCACTGTTATTCTCAAACTACATGGATAGACAGATCACATAGTATTGTTAATGTCATTAGGAACAAGATTTTCAACAAATGAGAAAAGAGGTGCAAATTTTTTAAATCAAAGGAAGTTTAGATGGGACCCTAAATATGAGTTGGAAATATCAATAACTCATGTATTTTCCCTGAAAGAAACAAAGAGGGGATCCTCGTCCACTGAAAGGACCAACCTCAGTGAGCACCCCAGACCCAGCTTGTGGACTTCCAATGTCCACTTTAAGAAGTTCTCACTAGAATGAGTCAGTGATCCCTGGAGAAGTGTCTGATTCCAGGTCAGGGGCAGGGGGTGGACAGAATGAGCTGGGGCACCTTGTCACCCCAGGAGCAAGTCACCAAAGACTAAGGAGGTTTTGCCAACAGGACGTCAGAGCCACACTGAAGGGGCTCTCACGGCAGTCAGAGCAGGACCACTGGTAACAACTGCAGTGGGTGAGCGCACATTAAACGTGCTAAAACCCTTTGTGCAAAGTAATACTGAAGGAAAAATCTTCTTGGTCATCTTTGGAAGATGTTAGGAAACCAGTTCATACTTGTACAAACTGGTGAAGAAACAGACACAATTCTTTATCCTGCCTCTTCTTACAAATTATGCCTCAGGATAAACAGATATTGAGGAGAAGTTTTTCTTTAGTCAAGTATAAATAGAATAAAGAAGAAACCAAGGGGACTTCCCTGGTGGCACAGTGGTTAAGAATCCGCCTGCCAATGCAGGGGACACATGTTCGAGCCCTGGTCCGGGAAGATCCCACATGCCGTGGAGCAGCTAAGCCCGTGCACCACAACTACTGAGCCTGTGCTCTAGAGCCCACAAGCCACAACTACTGAGACCGCAAGCTACAACTACTGAAGCCCATGTTCCTAGAGCCCGTGCTCCGCAGCAGGAGAAGCCACCGCAATGAGAAGCCTGCGCACCGCAACGAAGGGTAGACCCCATTTGCCGCAACTAAAGAAAGCCCGCGCACGGCAACAAAGACCCAACGCAGCCAAAAATAAAAATAAATTAATTAAATTTACAAAATAATCTAGTGGAGGGTCTGGGGGTGCTGTAGATGACAGAGGATTGGCAAGGATGGTAATTGTTGAAGCCGAGTTATGGGTGCAGGATTCTCATTAGCTAGTCTCTCTACTTTTGAACAGAGAATTGCATAGGGAAGCTTGTCAGAGATGCACAGGGGCATAGGTCCCACCTCCAGAGACTCTGGTCTCTACACCACCAGAGGGGGGCAGCCCCGTCCACACCCCATACCCTGTCCTCAGTGATTTTCCAGACTGTGGACCAGGCGTTCCGATCCAGCTCCAGGTACTGTCAGTTGACAGTGCGCTGTGCAGCCTCCAACACAGAGTCGTTAGGCGACCCCAGCAGCCGCAACATCTGAGCCTCGAGGAAGAAATACTTCCCCTTGGCAACGCTTTGGATATTGCCTACCTCATACACTCACTAAAAAACACCGATCTAGACACTGAGAGAAATTGGGTAATAGCCTGCAATGAATTGGGCTGGGGCAAGAATATGAAAAAAGTTAGAAGTGATGAAATATAAGCCATATATAATAAGCCCACAGCTACTGGTGAAATGGTGAAAAGTTGAAAGTTTTTTCTCTAAGGTCAGGAACAAGACAAGGATGCCCACTTTCACCACTTGTATTCAACCTAATAGTGGAAGTCCAAGCCATAGCAGTCAGGCAAGAGAAAGAGATAAAAGACATCCAAATTAGAAAGGAAGAAGCAAAACTAACTCTATTTGCAGATGACATGATATTATAAATAGAAAACCCTAAGGACTCCACACAAAAAAACTATTAGAACTAATAAACAAATTCAGTAAAATTGCAAGATACAATTTCAATTTCAATATACAAAAATCAGTTGTGTTTCTGTACACTGATAACAAATTATCAGAAAGAGAAATTAAGAAAACAATCCCATTTACAATCACATCAAAATAATAAAATAATTAGGGATAAATTTAACCGAGTTGAAAGATTTATACACTGGAAACTATAAGACATTGATAAAAGAAATTGAACGTCCATGGATTGAAATAATTAATATTGTTAAGATAGCCATACTACCCAAAGCCATCTACAGATTCAGTGCAACCTCTATCAAAATTCCAATGGCATTTTTTTACAGAAACAGAAAAACCCATCCTAAAATCTGTGTGGAACCGCAAAAGATCCTGAATAGCCAAAACAATCTTGAGAAAAAGAACAAAGCTGTAGGCGTCATGTGCCTTGATTTCAAACTATATTGCAAAGCTACAGTAATCAAAACAGTATGTTACTGGAAAAACAAAAACATAGATCAATGGAACAGAATAGTCAGAAATAAACCCAGGCAGATATGGTCAATTAATTACAGCAAAGGAATCAAGAATATACAATGGGGAAAGGATAGTTTATGCAATAAATGGTGTTGGGGAAACTGGACAGCCACATGCAAAAGGATGTATTTGCAAATCATATATCTGACGGGGTTAATATCCACTATACATAAAAGAACTCACACAACTCATTAGCAACAAAACAATCTGATTTTTTTTTAAGGGCAGAGGAACTGAATAGACATTTTTCCAAAGAAGATCTACAAATGGCCAATAGGGACATGAAAAGGTGCTAAACATCACTAATCATCAAGGAAATGCAAGTCAAAACCACAGTGAGGAACCTCCCTGGTGGCACAGTGGTTAAGAATCCGCCTGCCAATGCAGGGGACACGGGTTCGAGCCCTGGTCCAGGAAGATCCCACATGCCACGGAGCAACTAAGCCTGTGTACCACAACTACTGAACCTGCACTCTAGAGCCCGTGAGCCACAACTACTGAAGCCCACGTGCCTAGAGCCCATGCTCCGCAACAAGAGAAGCCACGGCAAGGAGAAGCCCGTGCACCGCAACAAAGAGTAGCCCCTGCTCGCTACAACTAGAGAAACCCCACGTGCAGCAACAAAGACCCAACACAGCCAAAAATAAATTTAAAAAAAAACCAAACCACAGTGAGATGTCACCTTATACCTGTTGGAATGACTATTATCAAAAAGACAAGCAATGACAAGTGTTGGCGAGGATGTGGAGAAAGGGGAACACTTGTGCACTGTTGGTGGGAACGTAAACTGATTTTGACACTATGGAAAACAGTATGGAGGTTCCTCAAAAAATTAAAAATAGAACTATCAGAGGACCCAGCAATCCCACTTCTGGGTGTTTATCCAAAGAAAACAAAAGCAGACTATTGAAGAGATATCTGCACTCTCCTGTTCACTGCAGCCTTATTCACAGTAGCCAAGACATGGAAACAACCCAAGTGTCCACTGATGGATGAATGGATAAAGAAGGTGTAGTGTGTATATTCAATGGAATATTACTCAGCCTTTAAAAAGAAGAAAATCCTGCCATTTGCAACAACATGGATGAACCTAGAGGGCATTATGTTAAGTGAAATAAGTCAGAAAAAGATGAATACTGCGCGGTATCACTTATATGTGGGATCTAAAAAAAAAAGTATAACTCATAGAAACATGGAGTAGAAAAATAGTTTCTGGGGCCAGTGGTGGGATACATGGGGAGAGGCTGGTGAAGGGCACGGACTTCAGCTGTAAAATGAGTAAGGCCTGAGGGTGGTGATTCTAGTTGGAACACTGGATTGTGTAACCGAGATTAGCTAAGGGAGTAGAACTTAAATGTTCACATGCACGCACCGTGTGCACACACGCGCACCCGCAATGGAGGGAATCCTCTCACAACGTGTACCTATATCAAATCACCATAATGTACGCTTCAACTATCTTACAGTTTTACGTCCGTTATACCTCAGTAAGGTTGAAATTTCAAAAAAGGTGACTCTCCCAGATGGGTCATGGTCCTCACGGGGCCGCTCGGGGACCGTGAGAAGGATCAGCGCCCTCCAGCCCGCGGGCTCTCCCAAGGCTTGTTGGCAAAGGCGTGAGGTCTGCCCAGACGCCTCTTGGTGGGTGTGGACAGTCTTCTCCTTCCCCATCTCAGGAATAAGGCAAACATTTGAAAAGGGCTTCACATGGCGAGGTACTAAGTGTGTGCTGGTCACAAGGAGTTACTTTCCTTAGGTCCCGGGACAAAATCTCTCTTCCTGGGTTCCTTCTGTCTTCCAGAGCTAACTCCCCGCAAAGCTGCGTGCACGCAGAGGGGCAGAGGCCCAGGGGACCCACGAGCGAGGGCAGGTCCAGCCCAGGGATGCTCACAGCGGACGGCCAGCGTGCGGCATCCCCCGAGAGACCAACCCACCTGCCCCCACCCACCCCAGTCGGAGGGCCCGGCGCTGGGAGAGGCCTGCAGGTCCTCCCGGTGCCCCCATCCCTCCTCCCCGGGCCCGCGGTGACGACTTCTGCTCTGTCTGCCCGCAGTGAGTCCGAGCATGTGGTGGACATGGCCTTCCTGGGCACCCGGGCCGGCCTCCTCAGAAGCAGCCTGTTCGTGGGCTCCGAGAAGGTCTCTGACAAGTGAGTCCTGCCGGAGGCCAGGGAGCGGGGTCCCTGGGGTGCCCCTGTGGTTTGCGGGCAGACCTGTGCTGGACTCCAAGAGTACGGGGGGAGGAAGGGTTCGGGGTTACAGACTGGGACAGCCGGAGAAGCACCCCTTCCAGCCAGGCTTGGTCCCATCCTGGGCTCATCCCCATTCACTCCCAAGAGGGGAACCAGATGCGGTCTTCCCGCCGGGACAGATCTCTGAGCGATGGGCTGAATCTTCCGGCCGCGCCCGTCCTTTGTCGACAACTTTCCCCTCCCCCAAGCCCGAAATTCTCAGATGCGGGTAATTCTGCCCCCCCACCCTGGAGACAGTTCTGGACGTCACAGCTGGGGGAGGGCAGGGGGTTGCTACTGGCATCCCGTGGGTAGAGGCCAGGGATGCCGCTGCACAGCCCGCAGTGCACCGGACGCCCCCCAGCGGTGCTGAGGCTGAGAAGCCCCGCTCCCAGCAAAGCCACCCGGGACCAGCCCACCAGGGAGTCCCACCCGGCACTGCAGCAAAGGGGGTGCCCGGGGGAGCATGCTGTGGGTAGGGGAGCAAAGCCACCTGCCACTCTGCAGACCACGAGACTCAAGTAGGTGGGCCCGCCGGGCACCTGGGGGGAACAGCCAAGAGGTCTCCTGCACAGACCTGACCCCAGTGCCCTCGCCTCCCGCCCACCCACAGCCCCAAGAGGGTGCCATCCGGGGGGTCTTCCTCACGGACTCCAGGACAGACCCGCCATTTCCGGAAGCAGAGGCTTCTAGGCAGAGGCATTAAGTGGCCCTCCCCCTCCCCACTCCCCCCCTGAGAGGTGGAAACCCAGGAAGCATCCTGCCTAGCCAGCCCTTCCTCCGCCGGTTAGAGACACGACAGGTGACCCAGGTGGGCCAGATCCAGTGGGAGAACTGCAGGCTCGCCCGAAGGCCTCGAGCCACCTGGGAACTTTCCTCCCCAAGCTCACCACCCTCATCCCCTTAAACTTCCCCCCCCTCAGTAGGAAAAACGCACATCCACGTCTTCCTGTGGCCCAGGCTGGACCGGGGACCACACCGGGCAGTGTGAGGGGAGGGTCTCGGATACCCCTGCACCCTCTCCAAAAGGCTTCCGAGAACGGAGGAGGGAAGTCGGTAGAGACAGACCCTCCTGAGTCATGAACCAGCCCCACGAACGGCCGCGCGTGCACTGCACACCTCCAGGGGGCGCCCCTTGCCTGGCCCCTGGCGTCGGTGCAGCCCCGGACAGTGCAGCCAGGCAGGTGGGCTTCTGAGAGCCCTGAGCCAAGCATGCCCAGAATCAAACCTCAGTTGTCCACCGGCAGGTTATCCACACTCACTCTTTTAATCCCTACAAGATTCTCCCTGCTTCCCTCCCAGTCTGCTCTGGGCCAACACTCCCTTCTGTCAGCGGGCTGAGCCCAGCAGTGCAAAACCATAATTAGCAAGGTAGAGCTGCCCCCCTAAAGAAGACTCTACTGCCTGTGGCAGTAGCTGTTGCAGTAACCATTTGGGGGAATTTATGACTCTCTATGACTATACAGTTCCCTCCTGCAGACGTGCTAATCAGCTTGACAAAGAGAAATTAGGCTGTACCCCAAAGAAATAAACCCTGCAGGCAAGGAGTGTACAGAGAGGTGGAAAGGCTCTTTCATCACACAGGCCCTCCACTCTTCCTACAATGTGCCCTCAGACGCACCAGCATTCGATTCTGGAAAAGGCAGGAACTGCTGGGGATCATCCTCTGGGGCAACTCCCATTCAAGGGTTAATCTTTTCTTCTGCAACCCCACCAAGGCAGAGGGGAGTCGCTCCCCGGGCCCAGCCGAGTTGACCTCGTAGGAACGAGGAGATAGGGAAGACCGTGCTCCCGGATCTGGGGCAGGTGCCAGAGCCTTCTCCTTGCAGGAGGTTCCTGACGCCGGCGGACGAGGCCAGCACGTTCACCCTGGACCGCTTCCCTCTGTGGTACCGCCAGGCCGCCGAGCAGCCTCCGGGCAGCATGGTCTTCAACCTCTACTCGGCAGAGGGACCAGGTAACCCACACCCCAAGCTCCAGGGCGGGGGGCCAGGGCATCCCGCCTCCCGCCGCGCTTGGGGTGGGAAACCGCAACGAGATACAGGACCGAACGTCCAGACCTCGGCGTCCCCTCACCCCGCTGGCCTCCACCTGCGCCCTGGGTGGATCATTTCGTTCCCTGGCCGGCTATCAACGATGCAGTTTAAAAGTCCAACCGTAACAAAGGAAAGGGGTTTGACCCGAAAGTCAGGAAGAGCTGGATTCTAGCCCAAATTCCGCATAGGAGGACATTGGGACAGTTGGTCTCTGGAGAGTCTTGTATTTCCAAACATCTGAGTGTTTCTGAGAGTTGCTCAAACCACGAAAGGAACAGACCTTATTCCGTGGGGGGCTGCCGTGCTGTCTGGAACAGACTATATCCCAGGAGGATGGCTGAGCCCTGGCCTGCTCCCCGGCAGCTCCCGGTAATAACGGGCGCCTCCCGGCCGCCAGGCCGCTGGGGGCTGCAGGGCGTGAGGTGATGGCTGATGGGGCCCCAGGCACCCAGCCAGCACAGGCCTGCTAGTCCGAGGGCCAGGGGGGCTCCACAGCCCTGGAGCCCCCAACTCCCAGCCCGGCCCCCACGCTGAGAAATAACCCGAACAGGAAACGGTAAGTGGCCTTAACAGAGCGCCAAGAAAGCCGCACAACGTTTAGGACACAAAGGACCTTGGAGCTGCAAAGCCTCACCCTCTCAATTCGCACTTGAAGTGACCACGGCCCAGAGAGGGTCCCAGAGTCACGTCTGGGGGTCCTGACCTCAGCACCGTGGGGTGAGGGGGCCTGCAGGTATCCTCGTCGTCCTGGCCGAGCGAGCCAAGGTTGGCGGTGAGGAGGGGAGACGTGGGGAAGAGGGCGGCCGGGAGCCGACTTGGGATGAAGCCGTGTCCTCCCTCCAGGCCGCCCGTCCGCCAATAGCCTCCTGCCACCGCCGCCACCAAAACCACCCTCAAGCCGCCCGACGGGAACCTCCCCGAGCTGAGCTGCCGGCTGGGGAGGCCCAGGCCCCGGGGCCCCGCCCGCGGCTGCAGGCAGCACCTGCCCTCCGGGTGCCCTTCCTCCGCATCCTCCGCCCCGCGTGTCGCTGACCTGCTTTACAGACCGCTTCTCCACGTGCCGCTCATCCGGTGTGCGCGCCCTCTTCTTACACAGGGAGAGTCCGGGGTTCAGAGAGCGCTGTGGCTCGCCCGGACCCCACAGCGGGGGGACACCGGGGGTCTCTCCGCACTTCACTGTGTGTAAGGTGCTGCGACCCCAGGGCACGCCCGCGAGGGGCCCCTTCCCGCACCGGAACCGGCGCCGGAGGCAGCTTCCCCTTCCGGCGCCACCCGGAACAGGAGGGCCCACGGCGTCCCGGGGGGTTCTGGGGTGAGGCCCTGCCCTCCCCCACGGTGACGGGTGCCCTCCTGCCACAGTGTCGCCGGGATGGGCCTGCGGGCTGCCGGGGGCTCTCTGGGGCGGGGGCAGGAGGGTGGTGGGCGGGAGCAGAGAGGAGATGAGGAGGGGCGGCCGGCGGCCGGGCGGGGGGGGACCCTGCTCGCTCCCATCCTCCCCCAAAGGGAGAAACCGACAGTTTTAATGGAGGGGTTCCCCTGAGGAGGTGGAGGGGCGGCTGCAGGGTGAGGGGAGGGCCCCGCCTGCCCAGGCTGACGGCAGCCCTCCGCCTGGGCCTGGTGGGCGAGCTCTGCCCACGCAGAGCTGCGTTTTGCAGTCGGTGCTGAGAAACCTGCCAGCACAGAGCAGAGTCTCGGCGAAGCCCCGGCGGCTCAGGCCTGGTGCCCCTGCATCCACAGCCCTGCTTCCTGGGCCAGCCCCTGGGCCTGCCCCCGGGCCTGCCCCCCTACCACCTGGTAGCGGCTCATTCACCCGGGTGCCTGGTGACGCAGGCCCTGAGATCCCTGATATCCCCAGAGACCGCGTCATTAGCGCCCCACACCTTCGCTTGGGCGTTTCCTCCGAGCCCGCGGAGCACACACAACGGGTCTGTCCTGAAAGCAGCTTGCGGCCGGGAACGGCGCGGGGGTCACCCCATCAGGATCCTCCAGACGTTTCTAGAAGCAAGGTGGGGAAGCCAGCTTCTGCGGCTGTCATGGTCTCTTGTGTCTTCGTCATGGCCAATTCCTAGAGCCAAGGACGACCTTACATTGTGTCAGTTCCTAGAAGCAGAGTAATTTCTGATTTCTGTGAGATACTTGGTTCCAGCGAGGTGGCATGGGTAATCCTGGCAAAACAGCAGATACGAGAAACCGGTGGTGGATTTAAGTTTCACTATGACTGACACTGTAAGAGTCTCACGACCTGTTGGTTTCAAGCAACGTTTGATGTAAAGATATTCTAACAAGCGAGCACGTGGTAGAACTGTGCCCCTTTCTCGGGGTTTTTAGTGATGCACTTGATCCGTAGACAAGAGTGCCTTTTCCAGGGCTGTAAAATCCAGAAGCCGCGGGCATGTACTCGTCCGCGCCCCTCAGAGCCAGAAAACTCTGTGCTGATGAAGCTGCCACCTGAATTCTGCGCCTGGCAGCCTGGCTCTCCTAAGAGGTGCGGAGGTATCTCCAGGCAGGTCCCGGAGCCTGGCTGTGTCCCGGACGTGCAGCGACCAGCTGGGCAGTGGCATGCAGGCCATCAGGATTCATGGGGCACCTCGGACGTGTCAGATGCCAGCCAGCCTTCTGTGCCCATCTCAGCCCTGGCGTCTGGCTTCCCGAAGGGGCTGTCATTGTCACCTTGACTCGTGTAACTGATGAAGAACAACGCAGGGTCAGCCAGCACTGTGTCTGGGAGCACAGCCCGTCCCTTGCTCAAAAGGGCCTCTTGATGCCACGCGAGTCTCCTGGGTGGGTCCCTGCGGGGTTCCCGAGCTCCAGTGGGGCAGCTGCATGCAGACAGCTTTGCGGCCCTGAGACAGAGCAGGCCCGCAGCGTCAGGGACCCGATGGTGCAGCGCTGTCCAGGCGGCCAGGGGCCACCACACACTGACCTGGCAGCTTCGGAGCTGCATGGAGAGGTCGGCGGCACCCAGCACATCAGAGGCAAGTACGAGGCGCTCCGCAAAGACCCGAGGTGGTGGTAGCACGCAGCCTCCCGGGCAGCCCCTCGCTCGCTCAGGGAACGTCCCAGCCTGCTGTTTAGTGGGCTTCCCAGCCCACCCCACCACCCCGGCGCCTCCTCAGGCGCGGAGAAAGTGACTGGACAATTTTTCCCCCAGAAAATGCAGGCAAGCCGATGGTGGTGACCGTGAGCACAGCTGTAGCCGTGACCATGGACAACAAGACAGCCATCGCTGCAGGTAGGAGCTGCCCCTGGGCCGTGAGGCCGGGCAGTTGTGAGCCCGAGTCGAGAACGAGGCACAAGTGATGGAGGCGGCCCTGCGCGTGGTTTGCGGGGCCACAGTCTGTATGTTTTCCCAGATGAAATGTGGGGCGGAGGGGAGGCGGAGTTTTCCTGAGCCATTTTATTTATACAACTGTGAGGCCTTAGATCTAACAGAATTCATGCAGTAAACTGAAGCCCAGAGAGGTTGAGAGATCTGCTCAAGGTCACACAGGACAGAGACTGCCCAGACCTCCTTCCCACCCTCTTCGTGTCGCTTCCGCCTCCACTGCCCACTGAGGGGAGGAGTGGGCTTGTGACTCAGACCCTAAAGCCCGAGCCCGTACGTGAGTCCAGTGCTCTCGTGCATGTTCTCATCCAGCCCTGGGGTGACCTGGTTTGGCTCCACTTTACAGATGAGGAAACTGAGGCCCAGAAATGTTATTTGCCCAAAGTCCCACAGCTAATAGTTAATGAAGCTAGAATTTAAGCTCAGATCGCCTCTCTTGAAGGCCCAGGATCACGACCCTTTGTTGCCATTGGCCACAGAAGCCATGAGAGTACCCGGGGAGCCTCACGAGCTGCCCCAGCTTTGTAGCTTTTTGGAGCCTAAGAAGGGCCTTGGCACCCCTGCCCACTCATCTGAGAGCCCTGAGGATCCTGCCCTCGCTCTCCGCGTCTCAGACCCCACCGTGTTCTGAGAAGCTGTGAGGTCCTCACAGCTCTCAGCCATCCTGGGCACTGGGGTCGGGCGCCTGCATTGTGGGGGACCCCGCAGCTGCCAGGGGCAGGCGAGCGGGCCCCTCGTGTCTTCTCCCCCAGGCTGAGTGCCGGGCAAAGGGCAGGGAGGAGCGGCCCGGCAGGCAGGCTGCCCCTTTGTCCGCCCGCCCCAGCAAGGGCACGGCCGTCCACGCTGGGATGGAGGAGGGAGGGAAGGGCTTGGTCTGGTTGCTCGGAGCCTCGTTTGGAAACACGTGTGTTACGGGTCCTGAGGCTGCGCCGCCGGGCACTTTGGGGGGACCCGTGCCTTCCCAGCCGCCTTTCTGTCCTTCGCCTGGCCTGCTAATCCCAGACCCTAAAGACTGTCCCGTAGCCCCCGCTCCCTCCATGACGTGGCCTTCTCAGCTCCCGCACACCCGAAATCCCAGCAAATAGAAGGCACGCGGGGTCAGCCTGCTGGCTGCGCTCCCCTGCACTCTCCAATTATTTGACATCATTTTTAACTCAGCGCTGCATTAGAGCCAGGAGGGGTTGCCATGGAAACCGTGTCCGGGTGCCTCTGGTTTAACTCACTGCAGACAATCGCTCTGACGCTCGGGGGGCATGGATGGGATAGGACAGGGCTGAGGCACTGGAGACCTTTATGCTTCAATTATTTTTTTTCAGTCTCCTTTTGTAATTTCCTCCTCCTAGCCTGTGGCTCCGCCTCCCTGACCCTGGACCAGCTAGCCTGCGTGTGCTGTGCTGGCAGTTCCTTTCCTCGTGCGTTCTGTGACGGACAGGCTGCACGTTCGACGTTTGTGCCCTGGGCTGGGGAGAAGGAGGAAGGGCAGCTAGGGGGACAGCCAGGGGCCAGGCAGATGAATGAGGCGGCGCCGTTTAACCTCTAAGCAGGTATTTCTCAACGGTTCACGCAACATTTCTAGGACTCTGCTGTTTAGATCAGGACCCACTTTCAAGTCTCTGCGCCCTCCAGGCCCCGCTTGGGAAACATTGCCAAGTGCCACAGGGGTGCCACAACCTGCAAGTGTGTTTCCCAGCCCAGCGGCCTCTGTGCAGAGCGCCTGCTGTCTGGAGCTGCCTGACGGCTCCTCTCCTCGGAGTTCCGCCTGCGTGCGCACGGCCCAGCCTTCAGACCGCGGGGCGCGCTCAGGACAGTGCATCTGCGCATTACCCACACCTGTGCAGGCTGTGCAGGCGGTGCTCTGCCTCCATGGGGCCTGGCCTCCCAGCTCCGCTGTACCAGTCAGGGCCGCAGGAGGGCACCTCTCCCCAGTTACCCCCACCCAGGAAGGGGTCCAGCCGAACTCCTGGAACAGGGACCTGCTGGTTCCCGTCTCCCGGGGATTAGCTCCTGGCTCGCTGGGGTGTCACCCAAGGGAGGGCTGCTGGCTAGAAGAGAATCCCATCTTGGTCTGAAGACTGTGACCCATGTAGCCCAGGCCCGGACAGTCAGGCGAGGTGGGGCACGCGGGCCTCAGGTGGGCGAACAGCCGGAGGCCTTGCCGTCCGCTCATTCCCCCCCGCCCCCGCCCCAGCCCTCCGGTCCATAATTCTGATCCTGCGCCTGCTGAGCCCTGAGGAGGGGTCGTCTGTACGTCAGCCTCAAAAGCACAGGACATTAAATGGGGCTCGTCCTGCAAACCCAGCGACACCCCTCCAAGGCTGGTGAAACCTAGTCCCCTAAACAGCTCTCGGGGAGCCGCCCCTCCCGGTAGGCAGCAGGGTCCCCAGGGCCAAGGCGCGCCCCCTACCCCGTGGCCGTCTGCCCTTGACCGCAGGAGAGCCTCGCTCGGAGCGGGGCTGGGAGCAGGCCCGGGGCTCCGCGCTCCCCCGCTGCCCTCCCGGGGGCGCCCCAAGGCCAGGCCTTGGGCGGGAGCTGCCGTCCTCCTGGGGACACTCTGTGCACCTATCTGGGGAGGTCAGGGGGCAGGAGCCACCGTCCCGGCTCCTGGCTCCTGCGTCCCCTCCCGCCCAAGGAAACCAGGAAGTACATAGGAAAATACAGTCTTTATTGGTCATCTGAAACAACAAACCAGAAATATAATTTTGCCTTTAAAAATCTTCTGTCTTAGGCTGGAGACACCACCACTGACAACGTCCAGCCTTCCCTGACCCCCTCTAGAAAACCCCCAGGCCTGGTGTCGGCCGGCGCCCCAGAAGGAGGGAGACCGCAGGCCAGCCCGGTGGGCAGCCTGCGCCCGGCCCCCTCGACCCCTGGCCTGCCTCAGAGCCATGTTCTGACGGCCTCCCCCGGGCCACTCCGTAGACTCCCAGCCGTCGCAGAGCCAGAAACTGGCCTGCTGGCCCCTGACCCTCCGTAAGCGGCGGGGAGGCTGACGTCCGGCAGAGGGAGGCCCAGGACTCACCGGGATCGCACTCCCCCGGGGGGCAGACATCGGAGAGGGGGCCGGTGGACCCCACCCTGCACTGCCGCCTCCCACGCCCACCCCCAGCTTCTGTCCCTTTGGGGGGGTTACAGGTAACGAGCAGATGGGCCCCTGGGCCCTTGCTCCGGTTTGGGCCCCAGTCCAGGTGCCACGAGGACTCCGGGAAGCCAGACTGAGCTGACAGAACGCTGGGAAAAGGACCCCATTACTGAGACCTCTGAGCAGAACCGGGGGGTCCTTTCCCTGCTCCCGGGGTCTGTTTGGTATATGCTGGCAGGAGGGTCACAGAGGATGAGCCAGTCCCCGCCCTGAGGTCACGGGCCCGGAGATGCTGAGGGTGGGGCATGGCAGTGAGAGGTGCAGAGCAGCGGTTCTCGGGCCGCAGGCTGTGGGAGTGGGAGTGGTGCGGGTCCCCACGGGGCCTGGCAGGGACGTACTTCGGCAGCGCTGAGGATGAGTCCGGTGGTGCGTGGCCGGGCTCTGGGGAGGCCACCGTCCACACACGCCGCAGCTTCCAGGCCTCTGGGCAGGCGTCCCTGGAAATCCCAGCAGGAGAGGTGTGAGCGGGTTACCATGGTGACGGGCAGTCTCATCCGGCAGCACCACCTTGGCCTCTTGAGAGGATCTGGAAGGAATCCTTGTGCCGTGGGTTTGGGTTTCTCCCCATCCGCTGCAGGAGGTTGCATAAGCAAGCAGGAGGTTGTGTGGCCCGAGGGCCGAGACCACGGGGGACGCCTGGCTCTGCCCCCCGAGGTCCCACGACCTCTGTCCCTACGTGACTATGTGTGTGACGCCGAGCTTGAGTGAGAATGACTAGTGACCCGGAGCTGGGTGGCTGGTGATGCAGGGACAGATGGCTTTGGCGAGGGCGTGGTGCTGGGTTGCCAAGTGCTGGTCCAGATGGCTGGGCTGGTCTGAATGCACAGTGGAACCAGCCATCGGGAGCTGGGCCCAACATCTTCCTGGCTTAGAAGAGAGTCGCAGAAACCGGCCCCGCACCCCCTAGATGCAGATGAGGTGGGGGGCGTCACCGGCTGTGACTGTGCCGGGAGCCGCAGGGGCACAGGGGCGCTGGGTCCGGGAGCCTTTGCTCGCACACACGTCTTTTCTGCCCATGGTCCAGAGCGTTGGTGGTCCAGCGAGGAGCGTCAGCATACTGGTATCTTGCGGACACTCCGGAGTCCGTGGAGACACGGGCCCGTCTGCTGGCAGGCTGGGAGGAAGGTGGAAAGGGGGCGGGAGAGGCAGGGCTGGCGTGCCCCCCCGGCCCCTCCCTGGGCTCTCAGGCCACAGAGGAGATCTGCTTCTGGTCTTCGTGCTCGCCCTCCGGGTCTCCCATCAGGGGCTGGCGCTTCTTGAGCTCCCGATGGTACTTGGCCATGAGGGAGGCGTAGATGCAGCCGTAGGCAGCGGCCACCACCATCATGATGCAGACCACACCGCAGACCACCCCCGCGATGATCACGGTGCCGATGGCCCGCCGCACGCTCACGGGCCGCGGCCTCTGCTTCTGGGGGCAGGCGGTGCTGGGCTCAGGCTCGGGCTCGGGGCCCGGCTTGGGCTTGGGAGGCTCCGGGCTGGCCTTGGTGCAGGGCGGCCCGGGGACCTCCAGCCCGGCTGAGCTCTGCTGGCCGTCCAGCTGGGAGCAGTAGTTGAACATCTCCATGGGGACCGCGCGCATGTCCTTCCCCCTGAGCTCCTTGGGCAGGGTGCAGGTCAGCTGATCCAGGCGCCCCCCTGCATCAGGAGAGAGAAAGGGGGGCTGAGGCCGGCACGCCCTCCTCCAGCCCCAGGTCCCCACACGAGGCCCGGGAGGCCGAGTTTCCATCCGCAGCACTATCAATCCTGGAGTCACGGCGACAGGAGAGGAAGGGGAGAGGTTAGGGGGACTGGCGTGCGGCGCCCAGTGACAGGGAGGCGGGGACACGTGTCACGGCGTTTAACCCGCGCAGAAGCCTCATAAAATGGACAGTGTCCCTGATCCCACTTGATAGAGAAGCAAACATTTCCACCTCTCCTGCTACCCAGAGTCAAGCTGGCCCCGGGTGCTCAGGAAAGGGGGGCCAGGAGCCCTGCCAGACAGCAGCCCGTGCCTCTCCTAACTGACCTCTCCACTGACCGCCGTCCGTGACCGCCGGCTCTGTTCTCCCCAGCGACTCCGCCCCCGCGCTCCTCCCGCCACCGCAAAGGACAGAAGTCAGAGCCTCGGCCCTGCTCCTCCACGAGGGCGGGACCTTGGTTCCTAAGGCTCCTCCTTGGAAGAGGGAGAGGAGGGCCCAGGGACGGCAGTTTCCTCCTTGAGGGCAGCGGTGGCCCCCTCAGCAGCCCGGCCACAGCACCTGTGAGCGCAGGGGCATCTTGGGAGGGCACCCTGAGAACCCCCGAAGGCAGAGGAGGGCGTGCGGGCAGTGCAGGCTCACCCCGCTACCGGGGCAGGGAGAGTGCAGAGCACAGGTGGGGCGAGAGGAGGAGGAGCTGCCCAGACGCCCCCCTTTTGGCCTCTCCCGGCAGCCCGAGATCTAGACGCAGGCGCGACCCCCACGGAAGCGCCTGGGCTCCTGCAGCCCCGTCGCCGCAGTCTCCTCACACAATAGACACCAACCTTTCCCGGGTGCGGAGGAAAAGAGCCAGGTTTTTTGTTTTGGTTTGGTCTGGGTGTTTTTGGAGGAGTGCATGGCAGGAAATAACTCTACTAGTGAAAAGTTCCTAAGATGTACATTCCCCCTCCGTCCCCTTTAGCTCCCGATGACCGATGACTGTCTGGAGGGGCAAGGACGTCCCCTCCAGATCACACATCGCTCTGGCTCTCCAGACCCCTGTCCAAGGCTTACATCCCGTGCACTGTGTCCAGGGCCTTTGCACAGGCGGGGGCTGGGCGTGGAGATGAAGCCACCTTACCTCCCGGCTCCAAAAACCTGAGGCTGACTCCCTCCCGGTCAGGTCATCTTGCGCGAATCACTTTACTTATTTAATTGCTTATGAGTCTCGATTTTCTTGGCTGTCAGTAAGAATGGCCATCTCAGCTGCAGTTAGGGTTCAAGTAGGTCATGTACATGGTAAGATATTTGGAAACTGGAAACCATGCAAGTGTTATTATTTCTCCTCTCACAAAAACGGGAGAAATTATCACAGTGACTAACATTTCATGGCACTTTATCGTTTGTAAAATGTTTTTAATTAACTAACGTGATAATATTATGCAAATAATTAAATTGTGGAAACACTATGAAACAAAAGGAGTAAGACTTTGACGAAAGCATTAGCGCTCTTTTCACATCGATTCACTCATTCAGCAAATATTCATGGAGCCCTACTTCGTGCTGGACACCAAACTGTGTCTAATTAAGGCCGGTTAACATTATGACTTCCACCAGCAAGTGGACATATAAATGAGTAAGTTTTATTGCGGACTCACTTTACGCTGAGTACTTTTCCAGACGCTTTCCATGCGTTACCTACTTAATCTGCACAGTGATTCTCTGAGATAGATATTGTTGTTTGCCCCATTTCACAGACGAGGGTACAGCCACAGAGAGGTCAATCAACTCTCTCAAGATCACACAGCTAGTAAGTGGCAGAGCCACGAGGCAAACCCAGATTTGGCGCTTTTAGCCAGTAGGCTTACTTCTTTGCCCTCCTTGTCCATTTCATTTAATCATTTCGAAGGTCATTTTAGAACTTTCCCAGGTCACCGAAAGGGGGAGCATTTGGCTTCTTAGTGAAAGCTTTGATAACAGAACTTCTAGGGAGAAGGAGTTGAGATCATCATCAAAAAGAAAATGTGAGTGCACTTGTGGCTTTGAACTCTGTTCCACCCTCCCGACACTGTGGGTACTTAAGAGGTGGCTGCATTATTCAGAGGAGCGAGGGTGGTTTTATCCCTCCTCCTCCCGGGCCAGGGAAGCCTAGAGGCAGAGGACAATGATACTGTGTGTTTAAGTCCATCCCGAAACCTACAGAAGTGAGAGCAAGTTACAGAGGGTCAGCCTGAGGAGACAGGGCAGAGAAAGGCGGCTGGGAGCGGAGGGGATGGGAAGGAGGGGGCCGCGGAACCCCTCTGCCCGCCGCTGGCCAGGCTGGGCCCACTCCTCCCGACCTGACCCGTGCTCACCTCGGTAGGAGAACCACTCTAGCCAGTGCTTGAAGTCCCGCAGGTGGCAGTCACACTCCCAGGGGTTGTCCCCCACCTGCAGCAGCTGCAGGCCGGCCAGGGGCTCGAAGGTCCGCCGGTCCAGACTCTGCAGGCGGTTGGCGCGCAGGAACAGGGAGCGCAGGGCGGGGAGCCCGTCGAAGAGGCCGGGCGGGAGCCGGGCCAGGCCGTTGAGGGACAGGTCGAGGTGGCGCAGGCGCGGCAGGGGCCGCAGCAGCTCGGGGTCCAGGGCGCGGAGGCTGTTATTGCGCAGCTGCAGCTCCGTCAGGTTGGCCAGCTCCCCGAAGGCGGTGCGCGGCAGCCCGTCCAGGAAGTTGTTGGAGAGGTCCAGCCGCTGCAGGCCCGACAGGCTGGCGAAGGCCCCGCCGGGCAGGAAGCTCAGCCTGTTGTTCAGGAGCAGGAGGGTGCGGGTGGCGGCCGGCAGGTCCGGGGGCAGCGCGGTGAGGCCCCGGCCGCTGCAGTCCACCTGCAGGCCGTGGCCGTCACACGTGCAGGGCAAGGGGCAGGCGGGGAGGGCCTCCGCCGTGCACAGGGCAATCCAGCAGGTGAGCCCTGGGGGACAGACGGGGGATGGAAGGACAGCGGGGCGCCAGCTCCCGCCGCCTTCCCCTCCCATCCAATTCCCAGCACGCGGCCTTGCACTGATCCCCTCTGGTCCAACCATGAGCGGTGCCTTAGCGCTTGCTGACCACGTAAAAACAGAACTAACCCCCCGCAGCACGTCCGTGTGGACGGACACCGCCGGGCACCCGGGGTCCCCACACGGCGGATCCCCTCGGGAGCCTGCCCCCCGCCCTGACACCACAGACGCTGACGCGACAGAAGATATGAGGGTGTCAGAGGAGCCACCCCATGTTCCTCTCCCAGGGCCGCTGCCATGGAAGGATTCTGTCCAGAGAAAACGGCTCTGCTTCCTTCCCCTCTGCGCCGCCCCCCGCCACCTGGAGCTGCACGGGGCTGACGGCGTGCATGGGAGGGGCCGCGCTGCACGCACGAAGGGGCACACCGACCCCTGCCACCACCTCCCTGGTCTGCGTGAGTCCCACCTCCAAGGTGGGCCAGCGACTCAGGGTAAGGAGGGAGCCCGGGCCCGCCTAGGACCCACCCCAGAGACCACTGTGGAAACGGCGGAGTGAGACGCCAAGTTCCACGTCCACGTGGAGGATGCTGGGGCGTGAGCCCCGTAAGTTGTGGGCCCGGAGCAAGTCCCACATCTGTTCTGACTCTACAGCCGCCTTGCCCTTAGCCTGGGCTCCTGTCCCCAATTTCCGCAGGACAGATCTGTTGACAGAATTCCTTTCACGGTCCCATGTTTTGCCCAGTGCCCCTGTGGCAGGGCTGCAGGGGGACGGGTGCTCAGAGAACAGTCCCACAGGCAGCTCGTTCCGTGGCCCACCCTTCTAAGAGTGGCTGCAAAGCCCCCAACTGTCCCCAGGGTGTCCCTGGGGAAGGGGAAGGGAGGATCCCACCGGGCCGGGAGGAAAGGCCCCAGCCGAGGAGTGATGGCCGCTTGGCTCCACCTGAAGGGGCAGCAGCTGCCCTGACCAGGGTCTGGAGGGGACGGTCCTGAGTCTGTGTCTACTAGGGGTCTGGTGTCTGGTGTCCCCAAGGGCAGACCCTGGCGGAACAGGGCGGGACGGTACCCCCCGTTCCTGGAGGGTCAGTGACTCCTGAGAGGCACCTGCCAGGCTGACACCTGAGCGTCTTTGTTCTCGGGGGGAAATGAGCACAGGCACGGCCATGGACGCCAACTGGAAGCCCTTCCGGCCACCTGAGGTCACCTGCTGGGCCGCTGACCCTCCCGCTCTCTGAGCTGTCTGCGGCCAGGTCAGCCTATCAGACTACCCCCGCCGTGCCTTCTGGAAGTCACCTGAATTCCTCAGACCTCACTTTCCCTGGAAAAACATTCAACCCATCCAGCCTCCCTCTCAAAAGGACCAGCATAACTACGGGTCACTGCCCCCCACCTCCAAGAAATTCAGGCTGGCGTAAAAGCTCTAGTGACAAGAAAACAGAGCCCTGTGTTGCGAGGTGTTGAGTGATTCGAAAGGAGGTTGAAAGGGGAGCTGGGTCCCTCAGGATCAGCTGCTCTGCGCGGTGAATAATTCAGGCTGCTTGTGTCTTGGGGCGGCAGCATCACAGGGCTGACCGTGCGAGGACAGAAGTCAGGCTGAGGGGCGTCTCTCGAGACCATTCTTACCTCTTACCCTGTAGCCTTGACCCTTCACCTCGTGAAGAGAATTCCCAGGGCTTCCTTCACCCGACAGCTCACGAGGTTCCCTTGTGGGAAGTGGGCGGCCTTGGTTTCCCTATGTGCAGGAGGAGGGGCTGGACCCCCTCCCTAAGGTCCCTTCCAGTGTCACGTCCCCAGAGCCCACTGGTTCCTTCCGTCCCGGAGCTACGGGGGCTGAGCCCTAAGAGAGGCCTCCAGGCCCACGCAGCTGATGGCCGAGCAGGGAGAGGGAGGTTTGCCATTAGAGAAGCAGGACTTGCAGGGGCTGGGCCACTGGGGGCAGGAGCAGACCCACCTGGGGGGGCAGAACTGCCTGTGGAGCCCCTGCTCCCGACCCGCCCACCACAGAGCTCAGAAGCAGCTCTTCCCCCGGCACCGCGGGCAGGGCTGCGGGGACGGGGCCCTGCTTCCCAGACCCAGGCCGTGGACGCCTGGGAAGCGCATCCCCGCATCGCCGCAGCTGGGAAGAGCATCCCCGCATCGCCGCTAAGCCGACCCCCCTCCACTCACAAGAGATCTGCCTCCACAGCGGGGCAAACCAGGTCCTCAGCTCGGGGCCGCTGCCCGGGGCCAGCATGGTGGCTGCAGGCTGTCCGGCCCTGCACCTCGAGGGGGAGAGGAGCCCCTAGTCCGCTCGGTCAGTCCTGAGAGAGAGGGAGAGAGCGCTGAGTGGAAGCAGGTGTCAGGCCGGTCCAGCCCGGGGTTAGCACGCTGCCAGGCCCTGCACCTCGAGGGGGAGAGGAGCCCCTGTCCGCTCGGTCGGTCCTGAGAGAGAGGGAGAGAGCGCTGAGCGGAAGCAGGTGTCAGGCCGGTCCAGCCCGGGGTTAGGCAGGGGGCCCGGTGTCTCTTTACCCTCCGCTCCTGTTCGTCTGGGCTCTGATTCCCTGGGCGGGGGTGGGGGTGGGGGTGGAAAGAGGAGCCAGGGGGCCGAGAAGCCAGGAGCCTCAGCCTCCCTCGACAGCGGGGGCGCGTGGAGGGGCGGGCGGGCGTCCCGGGAGCCCCGGGGCCGCAGACAGTGCTGAGGCCAGTGCTGGGCGAGGCAGGAGCCGTCCGCCGCCCGCACCCCTCACCTCCCACCCAGCCTCTGCCCGCCGCTTCTCCTGTCTCCCTGGACGATCTCCTAAACGTGTTTGGAGCCACGTGGCCTCCGCTGCCTCCGGGCTTCCCCCACGTCCCAGGCGCGGAAATCATCCAGGGCCAGCTGGCTCCCCAGCCCCACTGCACTCTTACCATGGCCCCCGAGGAGGCAGAGACCAGGCCCCGCGCAGGGGCGGCCGTCGGCTCGCGGGTGAGGCCCAGGCCCGGCTCTTGCCACGCGGAAGCCCCCTGCTTGCCCTCCGCCGTCTCCCGGGGGGTGAGCGGCCGTGCTCTGTCTTCCGCCGCCGGCAGGTCGGGGACAAACCTCATCAGCTCGGGGGCTCTGCTGCAGCCGCTGCCGTCGGGGGACAGGGGAAGGAGAGGGCGAGGCTGCAGCGCAGAGAGCGGGTCCTCTTCCCGAGGGGCGAGGGGCCTCCCCTGGCCCAGGTGACCTGCCCTGCCCCAGCCCAACGGCACAGGCCCTGTCCCGGTCCCGCTCCCTTCCAGACGCAGCCAGGGCCCCGTCACAGGGGCGGGAAAGGGGACTGCGGGCCCCCTGCAGCCGGCCCAGCGCGAGGTGGCGAACGGACAGCGATGGGCCGGCAGCCTCCCCTGCTCGGTGGCCACGCTGGACCCGGGGGCTCCGGGCTGCAGCCTCCGGCTCCCCTCCCACAGCCGCCTTAGTTCTGGGAGCCCGAGGGGCCAGTGGCAGAGCAGAGCGGAGCTGAGGGGTGGGAGGAGCCGCTGGGGCCTCAGCATCTGAGCAGGGTCTCCCTCAGGCACCGGGGGCCCCTCCCGTCTCCTCCCCCCTTACCGCTGCCAAGCAGCCTCCGGGCCCCGTGAGCCCACGAGCGCCGCAGCCCCGGGGGCCCTCAGCTGGGCCCCGGCAATGGCGCCCACTCAGGATGGGGGCCCGCCGGGGAGGGGGACCGCTGGGGGGGCCTGTCTGTCGCTCTGGGCTTCACCCCCCACTCAGGGGGCTCGCAGCCTTGCAGGGGCTGCAGAGCGACTCGCACTGGGCAGATGTGGGGCGAGGCGTGCAGACCCACATGCCTACAGGATGGATCCAGGGCCCTGGGCTGGGGGTGGAGGAGATGCCCAGAGCAGCTGAGTGGTCTTTTCCAGCTACCCTCCCAGGTCCAGGTCCCTCGGGCTCCTGGCTCAGACTCTCAGGTCAGGGAGGGCTCTGGGTTCGAATCCCTGCTGGCCGCTCCCTCACTGTGTAACTTAAACAAACCACGGAAACCCTCTGGGCCTCGGTTTCCTTATCTCTAAAGGTGATGACCAGAACACACTGTCCTCCGTGAGGGTCAACCTAATCAGGGGAGGAGAGTTAACATTTGCTGAATTCAGGACACATTATCTTGCAAGACAGTCTCGGGGACTCCAAGCTTGGACTTGAGCCCCAGGTAGACGTAGGGAGACGTCAGTGCCCTGTGTCTGCGGGGAGGGGCGGCGGCTTACAGCGCGTCTGCGGGACCTCTCTTTCTTGGCCCCCCCAGTCTCACACCTGGGTCTCCTTCTCTGTGCCTGGGCCCGTGCCAGGCCAGCAGCCGTCACATGGCGGTCACCGTGGGCTGCGCTCACACGCAGCCTCCCAGACCTCCATCACCGAGGACGCTGCCCACCCTCTCCGTGGGCCTCGGCCCCGACCCCTGGAATAGTCCTGCACCCCTCTCGCCAGCGAGGACCCGCAGGTCAGCAGCTCACAGCGCCCACACGGTGTCAGGCGGGTCAGCGGCCCGCCAGGCTCAGAGATGGAGACCAGCACGCCTGGTCACACGGCCGGTCAGGGACGGAGGCCCGCTCCCTGGTGACTGTCCCCCAGCAGTGGCCCCTGGGGGGAGACACGTGTGTGCGCTGAGCGGGGTGCACACACGGGCTCCCAACACAGCATGTGATGCAGACCACCCCCCCAGAGAGCGTGCAGCCAGGCACGTGCTGACACACACACGCACATGGGTGCACTCACGCACACGCTGGCAGCCCTCCAGCATCCTCAGATGCTTTCACTCCCGCAGTTCCTGCGTGCCCCCGGCAGACAGATGCACGGGGGGACCTCCAGCCTAGAAGCAGGGTCTAGAGAATCCCCCCGAGGGCCGCCCCCAACCCAGGACCCTTTCCACACTCAGACCCACGCCCTGGGATCTCTGGAGAAACGTGACGAGAACAAGGCCCCCCAGGTCCATGGGGATGTAGCCTGTGCTCCCTGGGGACCACAGAAGCACCCCTCAGGCGCTGTGGGGTCCAGCACCCTGCCCTCCAGCCCACCTCCAACCCAGCACCCCTTCCGGCCCCCAGAAGCATCTACCTCATCAGGAAAGGGGTGACCTACATTAGGATGCTAGGAGCACAGCAGCTCAGGCAGGCGTGGCCACTGCGGAATAAATTCACACCATCTGGGAGGGAAGTCCCCACCCAGGTGGGAGAACGACGGGCCACGGAAACGAGTGAGGTGGCGGTCTTGGGGCTCCAAGCCCCACAGCCTGTGGGCATTTCTGTCCCAGTGCCAGGGACAGGGACACAGAGAGGAGGATGGACCCAGCGGGGTCCTCAGCCTCCTTCACTGGGCTCTGCTGAGAGAATCAGGATAGAGGATGGGGCTGAGGAGCTGCAGGCCGAGGGACCCCGCCCCCAGAATAGAAGCAAGGGCTCTGTGCCCCAGCCCTCTGCTACTCAAGCGTGGTCCACAGACTATCGGCACCAGCCTCGCCAGGAACTTCCTAGACCCAGCCCAGGCCGACTGGGTCGGGATCTGCCTCTTAGCAAGATCTCAGGCCATTCACGTACCTGGTCACGTTTGAGAAGCACTGGGCTAGGTCACTTCTCTCCCGGCAGGGCAGACCCCGGCACCTCCGGGGAGGCCCCGGCAGGGGATGGCCGGGGCCCGGGCAGCGGGGGGCGGCGGTGACGGGGGATGCTGACGGTAACAGCTCCTGCAGGAGGGCTCCACGTGGGGAGAAACCATGCCCGCAGGGAAGCACCCGTGTACGGGCTTTCTGGGGTTAGAAGCGCTGTTAACACCGTTTTGCGGATGGGGACACTGAGGCTCGGGTCACGTAGTAACTTGCCTCCGGGCAAGCAGTGGAAGAGTGCAGCCTCGGGCCCAAGCGGCCCGGCGACAGAGCCACCAGCCAGCGGCCTCGCAAGCCTGGAGGCCGGCTCTGCCTGACCCGCCTGCGCGGAGGCTCCTGGAGCTGGAGCAGGGAGAGGGCTGCGCCCTCTGGTCTGTGCCGCCCTTCACGGCCCACCGGCCCTTCCTCGCCCTTCCGCTGCCGCTCTGCGCCCGACGCGGGTGCTCTCATCAAGCCGGGTCGCCCCCTCCCCGCCAGCCTTCTTCCCGGGGGCGTCACAGATGCAGTGGGGAGAGGGAGGCAGGGGTGTTGCTGGGGAGTGGGGGGGCGCGCTGAGGTGAGGAGGTGGGCTGGGAGCTCCGCGGGGGTAGCAGCAAGAGCAGAAGGGCCCACGGGCTCCTGCGGAGTCGCATGGGGTGCGGCAGCCCCCGGAGGCCGGGGTGGGGGTGGCGGGGACGGCTTCCCTGCCCCACGGGAGGAGCAGCCTGCCTCGCTCCCACCCCCGCAGATGCCCCGGTTAGGGTGGGAGCCCTGACCCCTCTGTGCTTCTGCCCCCCACTCCTCCTCCGGGCAGGGTTGGCTCAGTCTCCAGCCAGAAACCTCCAGCAAACCCACGCGGGCCTGGTGTCCACGCCCTTCCTCTGGTGCTGCGTGGTCACGTCCGTCCCCCCAAGTCAGTGTCCAAGCCGCACAGCCATCAGCGCCCACTGTGCCTTGACCTGGGGCTCCTGCCCCCTGGGACGTCTTGCTGGCCTGCCGTGTCCCCCCTCCCCAGGGACCTCCCTTTGGCCAAGGTTCCCCAACCCGGGACAAGGCCTCTGTGCCCCTTCACTGTGCAGACAGGTGAAGGTCACGGGCTAGCGAGAGGCAGGGCCGGGACGGAGGCCACGCCTGGGGCTTTAAGGGCAGCATCTTCCCACCCACCCAGCGGGACTGAGAGGCACCCGGACAGCGGACAGGGGGACAGCGGACAGGGGGACAGCGGACAGGGGGACAGCGGGCGCCCACGCTGAGCCCTGGGGTGCTGTCCAGGCTGCGCGCCCCACCTGCAGCCGCCGGTCTGGCCTTCCGGGCCCTTCCCACCTCTTCCCTGCCTGGCATCCCCGTAACACACACGGCGCAGGCAGCGCGGAAGCTGGTTTTTTTAAATCTCTAAATTTGTACTTGGAACAGACAAACCCCCTGGTGCATTTTTAAACGCGTGCCCCGTTCTCATGCCCGCCTTCCTGCAGCCTCGTTTCCTTGTCATCCTTCCTTGTCAGACATTCCCAATCCCAACCAGACCCTCTGGGAAGCGGAACAGAAAAGCTCCCATCACCCCTCGCAGGAGCTGCTCTTGGGCCCGCGGGCCTGGCTCGGGAGGTGGACCCGGGCAGGCAGGGTGGAGAGGCCTGATCTGTGTAGGAGGAGGGGGGAGGCCTCCCCAGACACCCCAGCCCTAAAACACCCCCCTCACCGTGCCCCTCAGCTTTGGGGGCTGGAAATGGGAGCAGGGTTTGCTTGTCCCAGGCGCAGCTTCCAGCCAAACCTCAAAGGAACCAGATCGGTTGCTGAAGAAGCTCCCCGTCCTCCTCCTGCCCCCCCCCCCCAGCTGGCTTCCCTGGTCTCCCTCTCTTGGCAAAGCTGGATGGAGCCTGTGCCAGTGTGGAGGGGGACACGGCCGCGGGTCCCCTCCCGGCTGCGCTCCCCGGCCCATCTCCACACGCTCAGCCCACCCCCCGGCCCTGTAGTTAGCTAAGCTGCCGGGTGTCAATCTGAGCCAGACCAGGCAATGCCCCAGGCGGCCTGACAGCCAGGTGCCAGTGTCCCCACCAGCCACCCCAGACAGGCGGACAGCAGCTCAGGGAGAGGACAAAGGGCCCCGAGAGTGAGCGGGGAGGCTGGGACTCCCGGTCAGACAGCCTCTATCCTAAGTTGTCCTGCCCCGGCCACGTACCACCCACCCCAAGCTGAGTCCACCCCGCCCCCCAAGGCCGCCTGAGCTCTTCGTAGGTAGAGAGGGTGTGCAGCTGGGGGACCCCAGCCCCACCGGGCCTGGGCGGGCTGGGGGCAGAGCTGGAGCCTCGAGGAAGGGCCGGAGGAAGGGCTCCAAGGCTCCTCTCCCGCATCCACTCCCGGCCACGCCCCCCATACGAGCCGGGGACTCAGGTCCAGCTGGGGGGGCCCTCTGCACCCCTGTCCAAGGACAGCCTCCTAGAGGCCAGCACCCCTCGCTGAGGGCGTCCTGTAGAGGCCGGTCAGCACCCCTGGTCCCTCCCCACGCTTCGGCGCCAGCCCTCCAGCCTGCCACCACACAGACGTCCTCTGTGCCGGCCCTGTCACCAGCGCCCCCTTTCCCCTGGCACCCAAGTCCCTGGGGCTGGCTGCCGAGCCGGGCATGCAGGCGGCACAGGGCTCCTGGCTGGCGCCCCCCATGCTGCAGGGACCGGTTTCTATGCCACCGGGCCCGTCATCTGGCACTGGCAATGCCTCCTCCCCCTCCTTCCCCCGCAGAATCCCACCTCCTGTCCCCAGCACTGGGAGGTCAGAGTTCCCTGTGTCCTTTGGCTGCCCAGGGGTCCGGTCCTGAGCATTGCCCCAGCCCCAGCCACTGCCGCCAGGCAGGCGGCAAAGCAGCTGTCCGTGCAGGCAAGGAACCCAGCGGAGATGAGCTCGGGCCCCAAGCCTGGCCCCTGCACCCCCCGCGCCCCTGCCCAGCGCACGGCACTCACCTTCCGCACCCCAGCGAGCGCCCTGAATCAAGTGGTCTGAGCCGTCCAGTGAGCCCCTCCTGGGATTCCTGGAGAAAGGAGACAGCACGCGCAGCGGCACCAGCCTGATCCCCCAGCAGGACCTGGCACGCAGAGCCCCGGCGGGAGGAACGCCTGAGGCCGTCTCCCACGGCGGGCAGCCGGGTCAATAACACACCGAGGAGGAGAGGGAGGGACGCGGGAGCCGTGGAGAGGGGCAGGCGGGGAGGGGGAGCGCGTGTGCGGAGCAGAGAGCAGCGAGTGACAGCGGGGGAATATCCGTGATGACAGCGACAGGCGCGCACACGGGAAGGCGGGCCCGCGGAAGGCGGGCACACGGGCGCACACACACCGGAGGCGCTCACCCCTGAAACGCTCCCATTTCAGGGGGAGACGCGGCCGTGAACTCCAGCGGGAGGAGGACTGTTTACCAGGCCCCTCTGTTTTCCCTCCCCACCTCCGCAGGCTCTCCCTGCCCCGGCTGCCGCCCCCTCTGGCTTTGTCCCCCCTCCCCTTGCCTTTGGGGACACAGGGGCAGGACCCAGGGGACAAAGGCCCCGGGAAGCTGGGTCTGAATCCTGTTCGGAGGTGGGAGCAGTATCTCCCACCCTGCCTGCAGGAAGGGAAAGCTGATCCGGGTCTCTGTCAAGGGGCGGCTTATTCCAGAGGGGGTAGCTGGAGGGGTGCACGGGGGCCCATCTGTCCGGTGGTCCTTCGGAAAGGGCACACGGTCACGCAGAGGTCACTGAGCCTCGTGACCCCAGACCGGGGCTATTTGGGGAGGGAAATGCAGGCAGGCTGGGCCGGGGGCCTGGGGTCAGTTGTCTGGAGCACCCTGGGGTGAGCCCTGAGGAGGGGGCCAAACCCAGCCCCGCCTCCCCGGCCTGGGCTTCTGCTCCTGGCTCTCTGCTGGATGGGAAGAGACTGGTATCAAGAACTCAGAGACGTCTTTACCAGCCAATCAGGACAAAGGAGTTGGAGAAATTGATATTCCAAGGGAAGGCAAGTGTTGATCCAAAGGAAAGGAAGCCAGGGACCAAGTCAGGAGAGGAGCCGCCGGCCAGAGCTGGACACGTGGCATGTTTCTGGCGTCCCTTTTCCATTTCGCCTGCTTTCTGGGGGGTCCACTGTCAGCCCTGGGTGCGGGTTGAGAGACCCCCTTGACTCAGGATGCCCCCACACCCTCTTCTGTCTGCTCCGCCGTTCGACACAGCAGGGATTCCCTGTCTCCCACCCCACGCCCATGTCACACGCACCTCACCTGCCCCCAAACACGCTTCCTGTCCCCCAGCTGCAGGAGAGTGTGTCCTTCCTGGAGTCTGGGACCCTCTCCTCACCCACGGGGTCCATCCCGCTCCTTGAAAACTCAACCAGAACTCACGTCCTGGTGCACCGTCCCAGGCTAGTGCCCGCGGGACCTTCTCCTCTGACCCGTATCACAGAGGACGCGTGGCAGCTTTCTGTGGGTGGTTCACCCCCTTTCCTACACTGGGGGCCCTCCCGGAAGAGGGGTCCACCTCGCCAGGCTGAGTGAGGAATGAGCCGGAGGAAAGAGCGCAGCCGGGTGTCAGGGCCCAGAGTCTGGGCTGTGCTGCTCACTGACCAGCCGTCAGCTGCCTGTTAGCCCCACAGCCCGGGGCTGCCCTGCAGTGAGCAGGAGGGGTGCAGGTCTCCGGGGTCCCTGGGCACCGGCTCCCCAGCTGGTACTTAAAAGATGGGCCCCCGCTGACCCCGCAGCCCTCGTACAGGTCAGCACAGCCTGCAGCTGGGTTTCAAGGACCAAGTGGATGGGAGGGCGAGGGGGACGATGGAGTTTCTGACCCCCCCGGGGCATGACCCCCCCCCCAGGGAGGGTTTGTATGCGTGCAGCACAGCTGTTCTGTGATGACAAAGCAGCAAGGAGGTGACAGCCAGGACGCAGAGCAAAGAGGTGCATCTTGATAAGCCGTCTGCCGCCTGTGGCCTTATTGAGGCTCTTTGTCTGCCAGCCAAGCGGCGCGGGTCTTAAAGAAAAGCTGCTTTGCAGGAAGGCAGGCAGAGGGAAGGCGGGACTCGGCCCCGGATGGGGGACAGGCCGGGCTGGGGCAGGAGGAAGGGGGTCCAATCGCTCCTCCTCCATCAGATTGCGGTAGGTCCCCCTGGGGACCGAGGTCGGGCTCTAACACAAGGACCCGCCAAGCACAGGCCTGGAGGGGGAAGCAGCCTGGAAGGATGGAGGCCTCGCCTGCCCTCGGGCCGGGCCTGGCTCTCTCCTCACCGTGCGCTCTGCCCTGTCTGCAAAGCCCAGCACCCAGGGCTATTCTCTGCTGCACACAGCAGGCTTCCAGGAGCTGCTGGGGGCAGGGTGGCCAGCCTGGGGTCCACTGGAGCGAGGGAACGGGGGCCGAGGGCCGCCCTGGAGTCTCTCAGGAGAAGGCTGGGCTCTCGCGGTGTCTGGGGTGGAAAAGCACGATTTGGGTTGTGAGGCAGGCGTTGAACAGAAGGATCTGAAACAATTCGACCCCAAGGTGAAGCCGTCAGGCGTGGCAGAGCACGGCTAACAGTTCTCCCTGGAGGAGGTTCTTCTTGTGTCTCACCTGAATTCCCCGTCTCTTTGTGGGTTCCCTCCTGGGTCCTCGAGGGCACCAGAGCCCAGCTAGATCGCGAGCATCGCGTCCCGCATCTATAGAAGGGCGGGGCTCCACGTGGATGAAGGAGTTCAGCAAGGTGCCCACACCGGAGGTAAGGGGAAGGCTTGCAGAACTGGCTTCCCAGCCAAGCGGCTGACTCAGTGGAATTCACAAGCATTTACTTATTTAGCTCGAAAAATATTAATTGAGCCCCGATGCGTGCTAGGTGCTATCCTAGGTGCTAGGTATCGGAACTCAACCCCCCACCCTCCCGCCTGCTCTTAGCCCCCATTCTAATGGGGCAAGACAGACTATAAATGAGAATAAAGTAAATAAGTCATGCATCTTAGAAAACAAGAAGAGTGATGAGATAGAGGGTGAACGGCCGGCCGCAGGGAGGACTGCGTTATCTGGGAAGTCAGGACGCCGCCCCAGGAGATGCTGTTTGGGCCGAGATCCAGCCATGAGAAGGAGCCTCCTCCTAAAGTTCTAGGGAAGAGCATTCCCAGGGGAAGAAGGCAGCTGGTGCAAATGCCCCGGGGTGGGAACAGGCTCGGCCTGATTGAGGGAGAAAGGGATTTGGGCTGAAGTCAGAGGTAGGGCGGCGGGGCCAGCTCCCTTGGGGGCTGGGACACCAAATTACAAAGGAATTTCAATTTTGTTCTAAGGGCAGCGGGAAGGCCTTGGAAGGTTTTGAGCAAGCGAGAGACGTGACTTGATCTTCAGGAAGGTCACTCTCGTGGTTCTGTGGGGAGCGACCCGCTCAGGGGTCTGTGGCATTAATCCAAGTGGCTCTGGGGGGTAGCAGTAGGGGTGGAGAGAGTGGGCAGATGCGTGACGTTTCGGAACAAAGGCGGCAGCGCTTGGGTGGGACGCGGGAAAATGATAACAATTAGGTAGAAGGTGTGTCCCCACGTGGGGAGGTTTGGGGAGGAAAAGCCAGAGTTAGGTCTTGAACTTGTGAAGTCTGAGATGCCTACCGGTGACCCAAGGGGACTAGCACCAGGCAGGTGGAAGCCCTAAATCCTAGGGGCGGGGCTTGCCTTGGAGGAGCCCGAGGTCCCACCGAGCTGGAGCCTGGTTCCGGGGAACAGGCGTGAGGTCTCACTCCTCCCACCCCTACCCACAAGCCTCAAAATCCTGCTTCATTAGAGAAGCACTAACCCCGCTCTCTCAAGACTCCCTGTGGTGGAATCACAGAATTTCTCCCAGATCAGAGATGCCGGGCCTCCAGGAGACTTGGCAGCGAGACATCGAGAGGCCGAGTCTGGCTCGAGAAAGAGTCTGAGAGCTTTGACGCAGAGGCCAAGGTCGGGCTAAATAAGCGTTCCTAAATCCCAGAGGTTCGAACATCCTAAGCTTTCACGTGACTCCCCTCTGACAGTTGTTAGGCGGTTCCACTCTTTCATGCAGCCTTTTTCTACAGGTGAGAGAAATCTGTCTAAAGTGAACATCAAGGGTGGTCCTAACAGGAAGAACGAGGGGCCTCCCGCAGCCTTAGAGAGAAACGGGGGAGGGGAGCACACCTCACCTGCAGCTCAGGTGCTGCACCTGGGTCTGTCCTCTTTGTCATGAACCGAGATGTGGGCCTACCCGTCCCCTTCCGGCCCACGCCTTTTACCTGCCCCCCGGACCTTGCAGCAACAAAGAAGCCCCCGACTGTGATGGAAAGTCTCTCCAGTGAGCCGTCACTGGGGTGACTGCAGAATGTCTCGTGAACACGGCATAGTGGCTGGAACCCCGACCCATCCCCATGTCACAGACAAGGGGACCGGGCCCTGAGCGCGGAGCTTGCCCAGGCCTGTCAGCCCCCTCCCGACGGGGGCTCAAGTCAGGCCAGAGGAGAGAGGTGAGGTGCCTTAGAGACACCGGGCGCGTGGGTCCCGCTTCTGTGTTCAGGGGCCAGGCGGCTCGGGCGAGGCTTCCCCAGCCGTGAAGCCCCAGCGATAGCAGAGCCGGCCTGCTGTGTGGACACGAGCTCAGGACGCAGGGTGCATGGCACTCAGCACACTTTCTATATTCCTGTCTCTGATGGTAGGAGGCCGGCCTCGTTTCTTTGTTCTTTTTCTTTCACTATAACCTGCCTTTCTTTCTATTCTCTGGCCCCAGATTTCTCTTGGCATCTGGGCACTGGCTTGCGTTCTCCCAGCGTTTGGGGACCAGAGAGGTGTGGCGGCCCTTGTGAGAGGCGGCATCAAAGCCTGGTTTTCTGGGGCTGGGAGCCTCCTGCAGGCCTGGGCCACACGGTCTCGACTTGCGAGGAAGGAGCCTTCTTACAGATCGGGGTGGGGGGCCGGAGCGGAGCAGGTGGAGGGGCTGTAACTACCCACAGAGGCCCTGAAATCCAGCCTCAGTCTCTGCGGGAAAGGGGAGAGCGGCCTTCCCAGGGCGCCTGCCTCGAGCTCCAGGGATGGAGAGACAGAGCCACCGGTGCCCCCACCAGGAAGCTAGTCTGCAGGCTGCCTAGGGGCCCCCCACCCCCTGCTGATGGGCCTCCTCCCTCTGACTCAGATCTGACGTCTTCTCTTGCCATCCCCCCCAACCCCGTCCCCAAACACCCCCATGGCCTTGCCTTCCCCGCTCCCGGCAGCCGTGGGCGTGCAGATGAGGATGGAGTTCCTGCAGCGTACGTTCTGGGCGGCCACCCGGCAGGTGGGTGCCAGGGGTCGGCGGGGGGGTGGACGCTCAGGGTGAGGACCCCCGACCTGTGCACCTGGCTGCTGCCACCAGCGAGGCCCTGCCTGCATCTCAGCGCCCGGAGCCCCCAGCAAACACTCCCCGCGCATACACGCAAGGCACACACGCCAGGCACGCGCCACGGGCGCACCACACAAGCGCACACACACGTCACACCGTGCACATACCCCTTGAGTTCACACCACATTCACCAAACGGGTACGGGACACACCCCTGCACACACATCACAGGTGTGCTGTGGACTCCATCCCCACACGGATGCATCACACACACGCGCACACACCACACACACACACGTGCACAGCTCATGGTTCCCCTCTTCCCTCCAGTGCGGCGCTGAGGAGGGTCCGTGCCCAGAGAGCTGCCAGGACAGCGTGAGCTCCCCACGGGGGAAACACGGTGGGAGAGGGAAGCAGCCCCCAACCCGCATCCTCCCGATGGGCCAGCCCCTCCTTCCCTGCAGCCCGGGCTCCACACAGAGGGCCTCCCTATGCGGTCGGGTGGGCAGGGACCAGGGGTCAGCAGCAGGGCCTGGCCTTGACCTCCTTCTGGGTTTCTTCCCAGGACCTGGACTGCTTCGTCATCGACAACAACGGATTCATCCTGATCTCGGAGAGGCCCCAGGAGGTAAGACACGCGGGAGGCCCAGCGGCCTCGATGGTTGGAGAAAGCCCAGAAGCAATCCCGGCCCAGGGCCAACTAGAGGAAAAGGTCTGATGAAAACGGAGTCTCTTCCTAGAACCACAGCCAGCTCCGCAAGACCCCAAAATCCAGACTTCTCAACTCAGACGCCCAGAGGAAATCTTACGTCTCTGGTCTTCTCCCACGATTGTTGGTAGGGAGTTGTCCACATGATGAAGCCCCGGCTTCTCTGTCTGCAGCCTTGCCCTGGGGGGCCTCCCCCAGAGTCCTACACCCCCTCCTGCTGCCCACCCCCTACCCCCCTCTGCCTCTCCCCTCTCCCATCAGGCCGTTCAGGCGGCTGTAACAAAACCCCCAGACTGGGCAGCTTACAAACCACCGTTCTGGGGGCAGGAGGTGCGAGACCAGGGTGCCAGGGGCCGGGGTGGGCCCCGTCCAGGTTGCGGGGTTCTCACTGTGCCCCCTCCTGGCGCGAGGGACAGGGAGGCCTCTGGGGTCTCTTTTCTAAGGGCACCAACCCCACTGTGAGGGCTCTGCCCTGGGGGGTATGTTTCAGCATGTGAATCTGGGGGACACACAGGCCACGGCGCCCACCCTTCTGTCTCCTTGGGGCCGGGTCCAGGCCTTCCCGCTTCGTGCGCGCTTCCCGTCTGGACCTCCCTTGTGGGAAATTCTGTCCTAACCCCCCAACCTGGCTTTGCTGCGAAGGGGAGTGAAGGGTGACACTCCCCCTCACATGGCATGGCTGTGCACCCAGGAACCCCACGTGCCCAGAACGGCCAAGGAGAAGGTATAGCCACAACCTTGTCTTTGCTGAGCCCCAAGTTGTTTATTTAGCCAGGAATTACACCTGAACCAACCCTGAACACATTCACTTAAAGTGATGCCTTGAAATGAGCCAGAAGCATCAAGGGGCCTCCAGCCTAAGGGACACGGTGCATGGTCCAGCGGGAGCTTTGCCACTAATCAGACGTGTGGTTGGGTGGCCTGGGTCCATCTCCCCCTGTTGGAATAAGGGCCTGGGCTGCGTGATTTCTCAGGTCTGGGTGCCCGGGTGCCGGCAGAGCCGCGGGGAGCGAGCTGATCTATGACAGCAAAGTTACTCAGATTTCTATTTCTCTCAGTAATTGTCTACTCAGCATGTTTACCCTTATTTTCTCAGCCATTACGTTATCTTATCACCCCATGTGTAGTTTTAAAAGCCACCTCACATCCTTTGTAAAACAGAGGGCGTAAATGAAATCTAATTTTCACCACAGGGTTGGGACCTTCCAGGGGCCTCCACACAGCCCCCTCTCCCCCCAACCCCAACCAGGCCCCATCAGGGGTGGGACGTCCCTCCATCATCTCTGGTGACATTATTAGGCTCATTTTATACCCGAGGGACAAACTGAGGCTCTGCCAGTTTAGGTTATTAACCCAAAAGCTCATGGATGCAAAAGAGCCAAACTTTGAACCTAGAAATACAAGTAGAGCCGTGACTGGGGGGAGGTTCTAGAAAAGCCCTCCTGGGAGGGAGACCAGGCTGGGGGAGCAGTGGCTTTGATGGGACCGAGAATTTGTAGGGCGGGGCCGGTGTCCTCGCTGGGCTCCCGGGGGTCATCCTCCCGCCGAGCCCCTGCCCCAGGTCACCTGCTGCCGCTCAGGGCAGAGTTCTCGCACCTGCTGGCTCAGCAGAGTCTTAGGAATTAGGACCCAGACGCCTGCGTCAGCCTCCAGGGCTGGTGCCGGGGCTCTGGGGGCGGCGGTCTCCGCCCCCTGGACGGCTCTGACCCCAGACCCGGGCTGTGAGGCTCTGAGAGGGCTCGAGGGGTAACACAGCGTGTGCGGGCAGCCCTGTGTCAGGAGTCACGACGCCTGTGCCCGGTGGACACTGGAGACTAGAGTGAGGCTTGGCCTGAAGGTCCGCGGAGGACGGAGCTGGAAGCCGGGCACTGACTGTCCAGCCATCCAGCCATTTCTGCTTTTTTTAAACTCATTCACTCCACAGCCCTGCAGCACTTACCTGTCGCTCTGTAACAAATCACCCCCAGTGGGAGGGCTTACACCCCAAGACCCACGATCTCCCAGCCTCTGTGGTGAGGAGCCCGGTGTGCTCGGCGGGCGGCCCAGGCTCGGGGTCTCCATGAGGCACCAGCGGGGCCTGACCTGCGAAGGGCCAGCCTCCGCGCCAGATCCCGCTGGCCCGGGGGCCTCCTGGGGGGTGGCTCGCCCCACCAAAGTGCAAGGCTGAGGAGAGCCAGCGAGTGTCAGCAGCATGAGGCCACGGTCCCCTGGGACCGGCTCTCGGAAGGGACAGCACCACTTGGACCATGTTCCGTTCACTAGAAGCAGGTCGCTGGGTCCAGCCTACACGCAGGGGAAGGGTACAGAGCCGTGAGGCCCAGGAGGCCGGGCGACTGTGACCCGTCCAGACTCTCCCACCACAGACTCCTACCCGCTCCCCAGACACACCCAAGAGCCTCAAGGGCCCGTGACCTGGCCCCTCCCCCCTCATTAGCCCCTCCCCCTTTCATCCCTGGGCCTCAGAGTTCGGTAGGGGGACCAGTAGCCTCTGGGGGCTTGATAGAAATGCAAGTTCTCAGGCCCCACCCCAGACCGAGCGAATCAGAAACTGGGAGTGGGCGACCACCTGCACTGCAAGCTCCCCCCACCCCCCCGCATGTAATGAGGTCCGAGGACCACTGCCCGGGCCGCAGCGCCGGCTGCTGGTGGTCTGGATGCACCTTGCCGCCTGGGCGCACGTGCCAGAAGGCCCAGATGACACTCCCTGTCCTGCCAGGCCCATCCCGGGGCCCAGGGAGGGAGGCCTGTTGCTTCCACGGTGCCAGCGGGGGCTGCCCTCCTGAAGAAGAGGTGGGTGCTCTCTGCCAGGGCAGCCTGTCCTGGAGGGCACGTTGAACGGGGGACACCTTTCTCCAGGGTCCAGGAGCTTGTCTTACTCTCAGGAAACTCCCCTTCCAGAATCAGGGGTCTGGACAGTGGGGATATCGGTGAATAAACCTGGAGTCAAGACAGACTGGGGGAATAGCCTGGAGTCAAGACAGACTGGGGGAATAAGCCTGGAGTCAAGACAGACGGGGGGACTAAGCCTGGAGTCAAGACAGACTGGGGGAATAAGCCTGGAGTCAAGACAGACGGGGGGAATAAGCCTGGAGTCAAGACAGACGGGGGGAATAAGCCTGGAGTCAAGACAGACGGGGGGAATAAGCCTGGAGTCAAGACAGACTGGGGGAATAAGCCTGGAGTCAAGACAGACGGGGGGACTAAGCCTGGAGTCAAGACAGACGGGGGGACTAAGCCTGGAGTCAAGACAGACCGGGGGACTAAGCCTGGAGTCAAGACAGACGGGGGGAATAAGCCTGGAGTCAAGACAGACGGGGGGAATAAGCCTGCAGTCAAGACAGACTGGGGGAATAAGCCTGGAGTCAAGACAGACGGGGGGGGGGGGGGGGGGGACTAAGCCTGGAGTCAAGACAGACTGGGGGACTAAGCCTGGAGTCAAGACAGACGGGGGGGGGGGGGGGGAGGGGGGGACAGGCTCGTGGGGAGGGAGCCAGCCTCACCAGGAGCCTCGGTTCCACCCGGATCAGGAGGTTCAGATCACTCAGCCTCACCCTGGTCGCTTCACTCACTCTGCCCTTCAGCAAATGCACAAACAATCACCATGGCCTCTGGGGATCCGCCCGCCAGGATCTCGCTGTCTGGTAACACAGACACACACACATGCACGCACATGCACGTGCATAAAACACACATGACAAATCAAGTTTCACCTTCCTGCACGCGATTCACCCGGAAGTGTTCAAAGAATTCTGCACCTTTTAAAAAACAAATCTGATTGCAACGCCTAGATTGATTTCACCCCAACTTAGAATTTAAAAGCACTGAGAGGCGTGGCTGGAGCCGGCCCAGGAGAGGGGCCCGCGGAGTGGAGTCACAGGGACCAGGATGCGAGGGCATCTGGAGGGGAAACCCAAACACAGGTAAAGCCCGGCGCTCGGAGCAATGTCCTCACCCATCCTGCTTCCCCCCTCCTCCCCTCACAGATGGGACGATTCCTGGGGGAGGTGGACGGCGCCCTCATGACCCAGCTGCTCAGCACGGGGGTGTTCAGCCAGTAAGTAGGGCAGGCGCTACACACCCCCCCCAGCCGAATACACACTGAGGAGGGGGGATCGGGTGCTAAATGGACCAGACAGATTTCAGAAACCCACAGTGAGCCCCACAGGGCTCCAAAAGCAGCCTTTCTGAAGCCCCGAACTTGATGGGGGCGGGGAGGGCGGGGAGGGCGGAGAGGGGCTGAGGTCATGTGACCCTTGGCAGGAAAACCAGATTTGCTGTTCGTTGTCTTTGAAGCAGCGCAAGAACAGAAATGTCATTTTCTGACCTGCCGATCACGCACCGCCCTGGATCTGGGTGACCAAAAACCTGGCTGCAAACTCCCCCAGGGAGGGGGTGGGGCAGGGGATGGGGTCCAGACTGCCATGCCCTGCTTCTGGTTTCAGAGTGACCATGTACGACTACCAGGCCATGTGCAAACCTCCGACCCACCACCACAGCGCCTCCCAGCCCCTGGTCAGCGTGAGTGTCACCCCATACCCCGCCCCTGCCGGACGCCAGCCTGTCCCTTTCTCTCCAGGGCCCCAGGGCCACTCTCAGTCCTCTCCCAGTGCCCCCGGAACGCAGCCCGCTCCCCCGCACCAGGGTCTTATCTGGGGGCCCTCAGGGCGATTGCTCTGGCAGAGGAACAGGTTGCAGCCCCTTTCTTGCCTGGTTCCCACCTTCACCCCCAGTGCCGTCCACACATCATCAGGGACCCCAGAGATGCCACCCAGTGTGATGACGGGCATCGTCCGCCCTACAGTAGGAATTTCCCAGAAAACGCAGCTTTCCGCTGCTTCCGCTGCCGGGAAGGGGTGGAGGAGAGCCCAGGGTGTGGTCTCTGATGGCGCAGAGCAAGGGGGCCCTGGGGCTCACTCACAGTGTGTTCCCTCTCCTCCCAGCCCATCTCTGCCCTCCTGACTGCTACCAGGTGGCTGGTGAACGAGCTCTTGCTGTGAGTGAGGGGCTGGGGGGCTTCGTGCAGGGGTGGTTTATGAGGGGGCCCTTTGAGGGGAGCTGCCGAGGTCCCCACGACCCCAAAGGAGGAGGGTGAGGTCCCCAGGTGGAACCGGCCAGGCCTGTATGGGACGCCCCTCCTACATGCTGCTGCCACCAGGAGCCTCCAGCAGGGACAAGGGTGTCCTGGGGGCGAGGGGCAGACAGCTTGGGGGCCCACTGGAGAGGGCAAGCAGGTCTCTGAGATTCACCTGTGCCTGACAGGCTCCTGCTGGAGTGGAGCGCCTGGGGCTCCTGGCGTGGGGACAGCGGGGCCGAGGGTGAGTGTCGTTCCAGCCTCCACCTGGAAACCGTCCCCTCAGCGGGAGGGGCAGGGGGGCTCCGGAGAGTCCACCGCTCACATCCATCCTGTCGGCTTCTCTCATCACCTTCCCCCACCCCTGTGTGACATCACACCATCCCGGGGCACCACTGATCCATGTGACATCATCCATCCCATGTGACGTCATTCACCCTGTGTGACATCATCCATCTCATGTGATGTCATTCATCCCATGTGACATCACGCCCACACCATGTGACATCACCACCTGTGTGACATCATCACCACCCCATGCCGTGCGCGGGTCCTGGGCAGCCAAGGCCGTCTTCCATCACTGTAAGTAGGGCAGCCAAGGAGCTGGGTGCTGGGCTGGGCACTGTCCTGGAGAGCTCTCTCCATCTGGACCCCCTGACTCCGAAGGCCCCTCCCAACTTGCAGCCCTGCTCCTTCGGGGTGTGGGTGTAGCCCAGAGCTCATCCCACACAAGTGCAGCCCTGCCCCGGGGAAACGGAGCCCCCCAGCCCTCTCCTGGGCTGAGAGCACTTACAGCGCCAGGAGGGAATCTGTGTGGTCCCGAGGCCGTGGCCCCTCGCGGGCGAGCGGGGTCTGCTCCCCCAGGGGTGGACGTGGGCCCTCCGGGGCGGCTGCCAGGCCTTTGCCCTGTGTTTGCTGAGTCCTTTCTAAGCCGACTCTAGTGACCACACAGGCCCCACTGAGGAGCCCGGGAGACTGGGCGCAGGGCCCCTGCCTGGCTCTCCAAGTAGCCACGGGGGCAGGGGGCGGGGGCGGACCCAGGGCTTGTCCAGGAGCTGCCCATGCAGGGCGCCCGCTGGGCCCCCCGCAGGGAGGGAGGGGGGAGAGGACGAAGGGCTGCCGTCTCCCAGGCCCCCCCCCAGCCCCTGCCCTCCTCTCAGGCCCTGGACGTCACTGCTGACGGTGAGGAGAGAGACGGGTATCCCCAGGGTCCCCGAGCGTGTCACCCCCACGCGGCCACTCTCCTCCCCCGGCCCCAAGTCCTGACCGGGGAGCCACCTGCCAGTGGACGGGCGTCTCACTCCTGGCGCGGTGACCGCACTGCCCGGGGCATCAAAGCCCATCCCCGCAGCTGTGGCCGAGGCGCCCGAGTCCACACCCTTTCCGTGTCCCCGCAGCCCACAAGCACAAGAAGCAGGACATGCTGCAGCCCTGCGACACCACCTACCCCGTATTCGTGCACCAGACGGCCATCCGGGGGGCCAACGGCGTCGTGGAGTGCGGGGGCTGCCAGAAGTGAGCGGGGCTGAGCGGGATGGGGGAGGGATCCCCGCGGGCGAGGCTCAGCGGAGGAACCACAGGCCGGGCGCCCAGAGCGCCAAGTGCAGGGCTGGCCGGGGACGGGAGAGGCCCCAGGATGCTTCTGGGAGTGGCTGGGGCACCTGGCACTTCCGTCTCTGGGTCCCACTCCCGAGGGGAGGTGGCTGGTCCCCCAGCTCCGCCAGGCCCTGACCCAGGGAGGAAGGGAGGCCTGGCTGAAAGTTCTGTCCTGCTGACTCTCACCTGGACCCCGGGCCGCCCCACCCCCAGGAGGTTCTGTCCTGACCCTGAGGCTATGGTCTTCCCTAGGCTGTGCCCCTGGCCAGCGTGCCACTCCCCCGGGGCTTCCCAGGATGTCCCTGAGACCCAGGCCTCAAGCAAACTACCTTCTAGTGTGGTGCCTCAGACTTTGGCATCAGAGTCAGGCCCATCTCGTGCGGGCGTGTCCTGGAGGGAGGGATTCTACCCTCACCGCAGCCAGTTTCTCGGGAATATTGTTATTTGTACACTTGTCTCAGAGGCTGGCAGTGCGGATACACGAACAGTGCGGGTAAAGCGAAGTCCTCAGAGTAGACGGACTTGATTTAAGAGGAGCTGTGTGACCTCGGGCGCATTACTTAACCCTCTTCTGGCTTCAGTTTTCCCACCTGCAAAACAGGGATAATACCAACCTCATACGGCGTGGTGAAGGTTAAATATATACGTGTGCCTGTGTGCACGTGTGTATGTATGCATGTGCATGTACACGTGTGTGTGTGTGCACGTGCATGTAGGAAGTCCTCCACCCCATAGCAGACGCTGGGCAGTGGCTGTCGCCAACGCACTGGCCGAGCGAGGGACCACGACCAGCTTGCACCTGCTCTCCCTCCCCTCCAGGTGGCGTGTGGGACTGTGGGACCACCTCACGGCCAAGCGCGAGCACTGCATCCCCGCCCGGAGCAGGGGCGGCCACGCAGCCCTGTTTGCTTGGGACAGTCCTGACTCACTGTCCCCATGTGTGTCAACAGCAGCTCCTGTCCCCTCCCCCGCAGATGTTTGGGCTTCCTCACTTCCAATCTGCTAGGAAAGGAGCAGAGCAGCTGCAAAGGCTCATGAGGAAAATAAGCCAGGCAGCCCATCGGTTGCTGGGACGGTTCCCGGGCTGCCCCCCCGGGCTGCCCTGGCCCCGAGTCCTCACACCCGGCTCCAAAAGAGCCTCCCCTACAAGCCCAGGGTCCAGCTGCCGCAGGAACCTCCACAAGCCAACCTCTCTGCCGCAGGACATTCGTGATGCAACAGATTCCCACCAGCAACCTTCTCCTCCTGGTGACGGACCCCGCCTGTGACTGCAGCATCTTCCCGCCAGTCCTGCAGGAGGCTACGGAAGTCAAATATATCCTCCCGACCCTCCAGCGTGTACGGGCGAGGGAGGGGTGGCGGGTAGGACATGACACTGAGGGGCTCAGACTTTGAGAGGCAGGGGCCAGCCTCCCTTTTGCCATCAACACCTCCCCTCCCCCAAGAGCATCGCTACCTGTTCTCCCACCCTCCCCGGGGCCCCGGTGCTGCTCCTGACCCCGGAAGCCGCTTCCAAGGCAGCTGGTCCCACCAGAGGTAAGTTCTTCCAGAGCTTGGTCCCCAGAGTCTCCAGAATTAGCTCCGTCCAGGTGTGTTCACCTTAACAGTGAATTCTGCACATAACGCCACAGTCAAGTGTGACAAGATGCGCTCCCGGAAGCTCCGCCGGCGACCGGATGCCTGCCACGCCTTCCATCCAGAGGTAGGGGCTGGGGGGGGGCTCCATCCCCAAACCCTCAGCCCTGAGCTTGTGCCCTTCAGATGTGAGAGCGTCTGGACACGTGGATGCAGCTGTGAGGGCACGTGCGTGGATGACTGGAATCACCCATACGTGTGCATTCACGCTGGGCCCCGTGTCATTCAGATACTAAGTCAGCGGGAGGGACCCAGGGGCGTTTTACAAGGAGAGCCGCATCTCCCAGGGTCGGGGCCCTCCGTGCGTTATAACACAGCCTCTCCACACGGCCCTCACTGCACTCAGCTCCACGTGGTCCAAGCAAGTAGGAGGAAACCGTTAGGCACATAATACCGCTGGTGACCAGCCCTGTGCACCCACCACGTAGCTGGGCTCCTTGTACATGGGGCCGTCCTTGCTGGACATGGCTGCCTCCACACCCAAGATGCTCCCGGAGTCCAGGGCTTCTCTGAAGTCCTTCTAAGAGGATGAGCCCACAGCCCCTCCAAGGCTGGGGCCAGCGAGAAGGCTCGAGCCCAGCTCGGGGGCTGAGTGAGCAGCCTCTGCCTTCCCCTAGAAGGCAGGGGTCTAAGAAAGGGGGCAGTGTTCCCTCCGCTTGCTGGAACTTCCCTCTCTCCCCCGCCCCTTGGCCCCTATTAGTCCCAGCAATCCCTCTCCAGACTCCCGCCACCTCTGCCTGGGGCGGTCGCCTCATCGTGAGTGCTCTGGGTTCACAGGAGAACGCCCAGGACTGTGGCGGCGCCTCGGACACCTCGGCCTCGCTGCCCCTGCTCCTGCTGCCCCTGGGTGCCTGGGTACTGCTGCCCCGGCTGCTGCGGTGACACCTGCTCCGGCCGGCCGGTTTTGACAAGGTGACCCTTCCAGAGACATTGTAAAGAGTCAGCAGCTGAAGTGGGGTCCAGCGCTCTACAGTTGGGTTCTCACCCAGGTCCAGGCTGATCCAATCTTGGGCTGATGGTACCCCCTCCTGAGATTGCTGGACGGAACCAGAAATCACTCCCAGAGACCTTCCGGGCGCCTGGTACCATCCACCCCGCGTCTCAATGGGCGGCCTCCCTCCCCTCCTACCTTCTCTTTGGAGTCCAGCGTGAACTCAATTTGGACCAAGACAAGAGTTTTGTTCTGTCTATTCCCCAGAAGTCCAGACCCAACCAAAGCAAGGGGCAGCTCTTTCTAATGAATCTGGTTGGTCTTCAGTAGAATCCAAGGACTTAAATGTACTGAGAAAGAGGAGAGGAATGAGGGCCACAGCAGAAAGAGGAAGAGGGCAGGAACGGGCCCCATGGGAAACACAGCTTCCCTAGGGTGAGATGCCTGATGGGGGATCAGCTCAGTCTCCCAGCTGCAGCTCAAAAAATGTGTGTGTGTGTGCATGTGCGCGAGAGAGAGACAGAGACAGAGAGACAGAGACAGAGAAAAGGCAGGGTCCTTTACATGAACATGGCCACGCGTGATGTCCACAAACTGTTGCTATTAAAAAATTTTTTCTAAAAACGTCTTTGCAAAGCCCTAACTTAGTGTTTGCATCTTTCTAAGAAAAAGCCAGTAGGATGAGCTATACAGCTGCTGCCTCGGAAGAGGATGTGAATTCAGGGGAGGTGGCAGGAACAGCTGCAGCCAAGCAGAGGGGTCCCAGGAAAAAGAGGGGTCTTCACGGTGGCGTGGCCAGGGGGCTCCTGAGAGCTCCAGGCCCCTAGGAGGTCCAGGTCCCAGGCTGGTCTTTTTCTGGCCACTGATCTACAAGAGAGACTATCTGACTCTGTCCATGGGGTTGGAACTTTGGGGAACACTGCAATTTGCAAAGCGGAATGCAGTGGGAAGGGAGATGCATCTGGGTACCCCTCCCTCAAGGTCTCGGTGCCAGGGCTTCCTCCCCCGTAGACCCGGCTCCCCAGGGACCACAGTCCACACTGTGGGAGCAACACTAAAGGCGGAATAGTGTAGAAACTCTGGGGTGGCCTCCCATCTCTGAGCTTAACCGGCCTCCCAGGAGGAGGTCCAGCCCAGCCCCATGACGGGCAAGGACCATGCGCGCCGGGCCTCTGGGGACCCCTCCCAGCCCCCCACACTCGCACGTGCAAGCTTCCCACCAGCAAACAGCCCCGCCAACTCCTTCAAACACATGATGTTCATGAAGCGCCTTCCACGCGAGGACACGTTACTCTCACTGCTGTCACATTCCCCGTATCTACCTGTGAGGTGGGCACCAGTGGCCCAGTGACAGCTGAACTCGAGCCTCAGAGAAGATGAGGGACAAGCCGAGCTCGCTCAGCAGCCAGTCTGCGAGGCAGAACAATGCTTGGAGAGCCGAACGCACCGTGGAAGTAACAGGCACCAACTCATCCAACCCGTACAACCACCCTCTGCCGTAGGGCCTATTATCCGCTCCTAGACCAGGAAACCCAGGCTCGGAGGTGAAACCTGGCTCCAAGTTATCGGCAGAGTATTGTGAGGCGTGAACGTGAGGCTCACATACTGAGCCTGAAACTGCGCGACCTGCAGTCGGCACTAGTTACATGTCACCTACTCGCATCTATCAGAGCATATTGTTTCGTGGCGGAGGGCCTGGAGAAATGACCATTTGGATGTCAAGAACAACAGGCGAGGTCACAGGTGCCCGCCCGGTGCAGGTGGGCGAGGAGAAAGCGGGGGGCCCGTCTCCCGCCCCCTCGGCTGCTGCAGCCCAGCTCCCCACTTGGTGTCACAGAGAGCTCATGGCAACAGCCCCTCCCTGCTGGGGCCCTTAGCGACCCTGCGCCCTTCTGCAACAGTACGAGCCCACACCCCGACCGCCAGCCTCTCTCCAGGACAGCGTCCCGTTCCCCACCCAACCAGGGAGAGCCTTTTCAGGCAAATTTATCAACTATCTTGGCCACGTAATTTTTTAAAATATTTATTTATTTACTTATTTAGGCTGCGCCAGGTCTTAGTCACAGCACACGGGATCTTTAGTGGTGGCCTGCGGACTTCTTAGCTGTGGCATGGGAACTCTTAGTTGCAGCATGCATGCAGGATCTAGTTCCCCAACCAGGGATCGAACCCAGGCCCCCTGCACTGGGAACACAGAGTCTTACCCATTGGACCACCAGGGAAGTCCCGGCCACATAATTTAAAAACCAAGCTTAGGCATGCCCTAGAGCCCTCGCGCTGCAACTACTGAGCCCGCGTGCCACAACTACTGAAGCCTGCGCGGCTAGAGCCCGTGCTCCACAACAAAAGAAGCCACTGCAATGAGAAGCCCGCGCACCACAACGAAGAGTAGCCCCGGCTCGCCGCAACTAGAGAAAGCCTGCACGCCGCAACGAACACCCAATGCAGCCAAAAATTTAAAAAATGAGGGACTTCCCTGGTGGCACAGTGGTTAAGAATCCACCTGCCAATGCAGAGGACATGGGTTCGAGCCCTGGTCTGAGAAGATCCCACATGCTGCTGAGCAAATTAGCCCGTGCTCCACAACTACTGAGCCTGAGCTCTAGAGCCCGCGAGCCACAACTACCGAAGCCCACGCGCCTAGAGCCCGTGCTCTGAAACGAGAAGCCACTGCAATGAGAAACCCGCACACAGCAAAGAAGAGTAGCCCCCGCTCGCCGCAATTAGAGAAAGCCCGTGTGCAGCAGTGAAGACCCAATGCAGCCCAAAATAAATAAACTTAAAAAAATAAATAAACTAATTTATTTTAATGTAAAAATTAAATAAATGAAAACCAAACTTAGGAAGTGCCGGGGCAGCTCCTGGCCTCGTTTGCTTCACCCCCATCTCCGCGTGGCCAGGAGTGGACTGTAAGGCCTGAACTCCCTTTCAGAACCAATGGAAGCAAAAACCGTTTGATACACTACGGTTCTAACCACCCCCAAAGGACAGCAGGGGGCAGCCTGGCTCAAGCTAAAGAGCCATCACCTTGATTTCAGAGGAACAAAGTTAAAACCAAAGCCGTTTAATCGATGACAAGATTCTGGGGACAGAGTCCTGAAATCCCTTTTCCTATAAACACCATCACCTCTTGGGTGACCGAGAGCGCAAGGTGCTGCCAGCGCCTTCCTCAGGGCAGGGATATACTAACTCCTAAGCCTGCCTAGTAATGTGTGTATTTTAATGGAAGTGCTGCTATCAGGTAAAAGGCTCCAACCACCGCTTCACAACGCCACGTGGAGTTTCGGTTTGGGAGGGCAAGGGAGCAGACACCCCTCAAAGTCAAAGAAGCAAACATGGGGGAGGAATGAGAGCAAGAGGTTGGCAAAGACGCTAGCCAGTCCCTGCGGCTCATCTGAGGGATGCTGACCTCGGGGAGCTGGGGTCACAGGCAAGAAAGCAGGGCCGGGTCCCAGCAGGCCCGGGCGCTGTCCCCAGGCCAGGGCAGCAGTGAGAGGCCTTCCCTCCCGCATGGCTGGACATCTGCCATCACTGCGGAACGCAGAGCTGACCTGGACTTGTTTGCCCCAAGTCAGGCAGCTGAAGGTGGGAAAATCCCTCCAGCAGGACCCAGGGAGTGGGGTCAGTGCTCCGTGCTGAGCAGAACACTCTGGAGACCAGGGATTATTCCTGGGGTGATTCGGAAGCAACGGCACCTGGAGACTTCTCCAGGCCGCAGAGCCCTAGCAACCGTCGGCCCAGATTCAAACACATCCCTACCCACTTCCTTTCCAACGCCACGGACATCGCTGAGAAAGCCTTCCAGCTCAGCAAAGGACTAGGGAAAACCAGGGGGTGTCTGTAGGCCTCGAGGACGGTCACCAAGAACAGGACGCCAGCAGCTCCCATTCCCGGGTGACCTGCGCAAAAACCCTCAAGTTATTTCTACACTTAAAATGAGAATTCATCCAAACACTGGAAATTCCCCTGAAAAAACTAAATTTACCTAAGGTAAAAGGGTTGGGATTTCCTCTCTTTTCTCAAATTACATAGAAGGGCTAACAAACGCCCAACCTTTGGGTCAATATACATGAGACCCTTTAATCCGGGTTTTCTTCTTAGTGTAAAGAATGCTGGCATGGGCGTCAGACCTCCCCCTTGTAGCCTCCTCACCTATAAAACAAGAGTGAAATAACACAGACGTGTTCGGTGGGTGCTGCTTACAGTTAGATGAGGCATTGAGTCCTTTAACAGATCCCTCTGCATGAGGCACTCCTTAGGTAGTATTTTTGTAACTTTAACAATAAATTAAGAACTGCCCCTTAGAGCTAGCTCTCCCTTCCATTCTATACCTGGTACCCCCAGTTATGACAAAAGTGTGAAGGCTGGGAAAACCTGAGTTGGGCATAGGCACTTTGTTTTTTAAACTGCACCATCTTTATTAACTCATTACTATCCTGCCTGCCATTGTAACACATTAAGAAAATTAAATGGAAACGCAAAATACACAAATTACAAGACTACCTAAAATTGCAAGAGAATTTTCAACTTTCGCAAACTCTCAACATTATATGTGGAAGTGACAGTATACGATATAACTTTCAAACAATCGGTAGCCCAATTGAGTACACACACCCCTAAATGTCCTCAGATACTCTATTCAGTATAGAAAATACCCCTAGTGGCCAAAGAATTCTATTAATAATTCCACAAGATCTTAACTTCTTGAAAAGTTAGTCCACGGAGAGCTTTTTCAGAATGGTCTTCAGCACTCAGACTGGGACGTTTCCGAAAATTTAAGCTTCCGTGTCTAAGTTAAGGCTTCAAGTAAGAAGTACCAAAAGCTATGGAAAGGAAAGCTGAAGCAGTAAAAAAAAAAAAACCAACAAAAAAGTTCATATTCCATTTGGTTCTTTTTATTAGAAGGTGAGCAATACAGCAAGTAGGGAAATCCCATGGTGAATGGAACCATCACATAAATGCCCTTCTGGAATCCCAACCCTCTACGATCCCCAAAAATGTGCTTTGTGGCTTCAGCAACTTATAAACGGGAAGGGGGAAAATACTGAAAAGGCCACTATTTAATGGTGAAAGGATGAAGCTGTAGCGGTCCTTACCAGCCTAGGACCCAAAAAGAAAATTAAAATCTGCACAGAGCAAGCAAGCCTCTGCCTGCTGAGAGTAAGGCATCCAGGCGCCAACCTGTGAGAGTTCTCAGCGAGCTGAGACGTGCGCGAACGGCGGGGTAGGAGCTGCAGACACACCCGTGGATGGGCGCACACGCCGCCACGCTCCCCAGAGCGGGGGTTGCTACTGGAGGACGCCTGGGTGGTGGTAGCTTCATTTTCCTAAGGGTTTGTGCTATGTTGAGCCAGATTCCGCTCCTCCTTTGGAGTGTGGGGCGACCGGGCCCGGGACCGCCGCTTCTGTTGGTGGTGTCACAGGGCTGTGCAGACACACGCCCTGTACCCCGAGGTGCGTGACCGAAGAGCAAGTGTGGCTTCTGATATGTGCTGCTGCTTCAGGAAGCGAAGTGTGCTTCCTCCCAGGTGGGCCTGTCCTGCTGGGCTGGGCTCCCCACGGGAGTGACAGCGCTCGTCCTTCTGCCGGCACGGCACCAGCTCACCCACCGAGTCTTTCGCTGAGCCCACCCAGCACCTAGGGCAGTGACCTCACTCAGAATCAAAACACTCCTAAGTTCTTCGCAAGTTCTACAATGGATTCCTTCTTCCTGGCTCCCAGCTTTTGCTGGAGATTGGAAGGGGCGAGAAAGGAGAAATATAACCAAGGAAAAACCCCACACTGAATAAATAGGAGAGCCTTCCCATATTCCCAAACAGCCCCTGGAGGCTGCCGGCCCCCATGCTCAGGGCCTCGACGTTCACGTCTAGTCCCCGCCACCCCGAGGACGTAATTTAACCCCCTGCAATCTTGGCTGAGTAAGTAACTGGACTCAAGGGCTATGCTGATGGTCCTCCCATGAGCCCGGGTCAGGGTTCCGTGAACCAGACCCTCCCCTACCGCCCTCTGACACCCTAACAGGGCACCTCTGGGACATGAGCAGCCTTTTTCACTTCGAGCAGCTCTTCAAAGACGTGACAGCTTCGAGGATCTGGCCAGACCCCATGGCAATAACAGCATTTCCTTGTAAGACTCGCCACCACACTAGCCCTGAGAAGTGGGGTCCTGTGGTGCTGGCCACTCAGGCACTGGCGGGGCAGTGGGCTCTGCTTTAGGGGCATGCCGCTGGCTTTCCCATTCGTGGAGAGGTGATGCACCTGCCACCTGGGGTCACCAGGACAGCACCGCAGGCAAGCGCTCTCTCATCCACGTAAACGTGTCAGGGGCACCTGGAATCCCTCTGTGGCTGGCTCCATGCCAGGAACTATGATGCCAGGAAAGGTCGATTTTTATTCCCGGGGGGAGGAAGGGTAGTTAGGGCAGTGATTTTCATGGAGGAAAACGTACAGGGTGGTCCAGAGCTCCACAGCAAAGACACGGAACGCTCTCACGCCCGCCCCACCCCTGGCAGCCAGCCAAGTCACCACCAAGTTGAAGAGGACTCCAGGAAGCACTGCGATGGGCCCCTGTGCCAACAGTGCCCCCCTCCAGCGCCCCTCTGCCAGCCTAAGTGATTTTCCCAAGTAGGTGGCTCTCTCTAACGACACAGTCACTAGAGCCTTGATCTAACACATCCCGTTAGCCTTTCACGCGCTGTTTCCACTGAGAAAACGCACGCTGCTCCCGTCCACCTCGGGGCTCCCGAGGGCTCTCAGGTGCGAGAGCGGCCATGAGACTGCTGGGCTGGGCCGTAGGCTCTGCCCCACCAGGGCCCAAGGTATGCCAGCCTTCAGAAGGCACCCTGGTGCACAAGGCATTATACATTCTGGGGCTGTCACCTGATCATCCTGCAGTCACTTGTGCAAAATTGAAACAGTGTGTGGTACTTGCATGTTTCATTCTATACAAAAATCGTCCCTCCCTCCCCTACCCCTAAGTTTTAAACATTTATATAAATTTTTATTTAAACAGTAAGTTAGAAATCTTATTTACATTAATTTCTTTGTTCTCCCAAAAGCACACCCCACCCCTTATAGGATATAAATGTTCACCGAAACTGGTTGCGTTACTGTTTTCAGGAGAGAGGAGGGAGAAGCATGAGCCTCCAGCTAAACTGTCCCGACACCTACAAAGAAGCAGGACACGGATCAGAAGCCAGTGTGCCCGGGTCTCACAGTGTCCTCACTCAGCAGACCCAAGAACAAGGCAGGGTTTGGGTCGTCTCTCCTCTTCTCCACCTCTGAGGTGTGATTTATTTTTGTTTTCTCTTCCCAGTCGTGGACCACCGGGAGCCCTGGGGCGTCACAAAGCCCACGAGGCTGCCAGGGTTTGGGGCTGCTCCGGTACTGGCGTCACCGGCCAGTGAGGGGGGCCTGCAGGCTCCGCAGGCCCGGGTTCAGGGTCAGTCCCCGGCCGCCGGCAGGCATCACAGTGCATCTTCTTCACTGCAGCCTCCGCCGATCATGAAGCGGAACTCCTGGAGGTTCGAGACGCCGTGGAAGTGAACGAAAGCGCCAGCCACCACGAAGATGTGGAAGAGCTGATGGGAGTGAAACTGGAGCGGGGCGAGGTGGGGGGCGGGTAGAGAGACACATTATTAAACGCTGGCAGAAGGTCCTGAAGATCATCTACGCTGAGCAGGGGCGGGAGTGGATGTGACAGCGCACATTCCAGGCATCCACAGACCTCGGAGCGTCCAGCATGCATAGCACATTCTGCTGAGCTGAAGGCCAGCTGTCCCCACAGAAATCAAGCTGCGGCCCTAAGCTCGAGACATGAACACATGCACGCCTGACACTGGGGACCTGGCAGACTCGGGGCAGGTGCTGCCAACAGGCCCCAAAGCCCTGAGGACCCCGTGATGCCGAGCAGCAGGCAATGGTTAGACACGGGGGTGTTTTCCTCACTGCTGTCATGGACCAGAACATCATTTAAATGCTGCTCTCCGAGGAAACAAAGGGACTTCCAGGACGGGGTAGAGGGTCAAAATACCTGGTGGCTAGAGTTTCCTTCAGCTCTAAGACGCCAGAATTACATGAAGATACGACATCAAAAGACTAGGAAAGGGGGACTTCCCTGCTGGCCCAGTGGTTAAGAATCCACCTGCCAATGCAGGGGACACGGGTTTGAGCCCTGGTCCGGGAAGATCCCACATGCCACGGAGCAACTAAGCCCGTGTGCCACAACTACCAAAGCCCGCATGCCTAGAGCCCGTGCTCTGCAACAAGAGAAGCCACCGCAATGAGAAGCCCACGCACCGCAACGAAGAGTAGCCCCCACTCGCCGCAACTAGAGAAAGCCCATGCGCAGCAACGAAGACCCAACGCAGCCAAAAATAAATAAATTAAAAAAAAAAAAAAAAAAAAAGACTAGGAAGGGACTTCACTGGTGGCGCAGTGGTTAAGAATCTACCCGCCAATGCAGGGCACACGGGTTCAAGCCCTGGTCCAGGAAGATCCCACATGCCACGGAGCAACTAAGCCCGTGTGCCACAACTACTGAGCCCGCACATGCCACAACTACTGAGCCCGTGTGCCTAGAGCCCGTGCTCCACAACAAGAGAAGCCACCGCAATGAGAAGCCCATGCACCGCAACAAAGAGTAGCCCCCGCTCGCCGCAACTAGAGAAAAGCCCATGCGCGCAACGAAGACCCAACGCAGCCAGAAATAACAATCTTTTTTTTTTTTTATTAAAAAAAGGACTAGGAAAGCAGGGCCTTTTACTTCCTTCTCAAGTCAGAAGCTGGTCTGCAAGCACGTGACGGTTCTGATCTAACTTGTTCTGTTGGACGCTAGTTCACATCAAAGGGGCTATTGCTCAGTGCACCAAGTAGCACTTCAAAACTTGCACTATTCGCTCGGTATAGTCTCAACGTGAAAAACGGCAAAACTAATTATCAAGGGAAAGACGTTGATTTTAGAAGTGTAAACTAGAGGGATCCGTAAGTCACTTCCCAAGAGATACTTCCTAGGAAACCAAAGGGGATTCATTTTCCAAAAAGGCGGGGAGGGGTGTGAAAATTTCTCCATATCAATGTCAAAACCATGATGAGGCAATCTCAGAAAGATAAATTTGATCATCTGAAGTTCCAAAGATGACCTCAGTTAGCATTTTCTTTTATATGAATAGCTAATCTTTGAAGAGACTAGAGGACCAGCTCAGTCTGTGATAATCAGTAGCTGGATGAGGAGCAGAATCCTGGAAGGTCAGATTCCACGTCAGACAGCACCGCACTGTTGACATGCCTCAGGCCGCCTTCAGTTACAAGACTGTCTATTGGTCCCTTGTATTTTCTGCCCCCTCTCTCCTCCTTTCTTACCATTAACCACATCTAGTTATCCGACCTCCTCTTCCAGCCAAACACGTATACCAGTCCCTCATTACAAATCACTGAATTTTGGTATCAAAAAGGACCTTGGTAAAAACCTGGTCTGTCAGCCTCATCTCATACACGAGGAAACCAGACAAAGAAGGACTAGAAGACCTGCCACACAGCGTAGGGCACAGGAGCACAGACTGAAATTCCACTCCTGCCACCTAATAGGCAGGGGCGCTGGATAAGGAGTTACCTAATCTCCCGAAGCCTCATTTCCCAAGCTGTCAAGCGAAGGCACTGATAACAGCTGTTACACTTTATGCGGCCAGTGTATCTAACGAGGCTGTCCCTGTAAAGTGCTCCCTCAGCTTTCTGCCAGGCACCAACACAGGTCAGTTACCAATAAACACTAGTCAATACTGTATTTACTGTCCAGAGAGATACAAATCATGAGGGAGACTGAGGGCTAGGATACACATCTCTGGATTCTGAGTCTGAAACTTCCTCAACTATTCCACTTCCCCGTCTGCCAATAACCCACTAACAGATGGACAGATAGACACTGACCACCCCTGACCATACTCACCCAGATGTCACACTTGCCGGGAAAGAAGCGCTCGGGGATGCGGGCAGCATACAGAGCTGCTCCCGTGATATACAGGCTGGCCATCAGCATCAACCAGCCAATCTGTCCTATGGTGGCGGCCTTCAGGAAGCCCTCCGAGATGACATAATGCAAGGTAGGAATGACGCCACTCAGGCCAAGGCCCAAGAACACTCCTGGGAATTGTAAGAACACAGTGAAAATGAGGAAGAACAACTTTGGCACGGTACCAGTGATTCTGTAAACTGAATATTTCACAGCAGGATGCAACAACATCAGCTTTTTGGTCAAAAGGAAAAAGAAGGTTCTTCAAACTCTGTGATTCTGACATGCAAGACAGCACATCTAAATTCTAAAAAGGAGATCTATTTACACATGCAAAGAGCCTCCCGCTGAGAAAGGCTTAGCTTAACAAGTCAGCAGTCTTCAAGGGGTTTGGAATTATGTTGCTGAGTGTTTTAGAAACAGACAGCTCTAGGGCTTTGCTCAAAGCACCCCTAAATGCTGCTTCTTTAAAGACACAGATTACAGTACAGAGCAGTTTTACATATTTCATCTTCCCTTTGAGGCACCAGACATTCCTGGGGTGAGAGTAGGGTGGAAAGGACGGAGGTGGGGATGAGGAAGGGAGAGGGCCCCAGAGCACCAGTCGACTCCACCACAGCCGACTGCCCTCAAAACCCTCTACAGCAGTGTTTTTCAAACTTCTGGATATGACCTAGGTTATGAGACAAACTGAGTCTGGATGAGCATTTTTTTTTTTTTAATGAACTAGACTAAAATAAAAAATATCAAAAAAAAAATCAGACTGTGTCAAGTGGAGGGTTAAGTGACATTTTGTCCAAGTTTTATAATTTATATATATATATATACATATATAAAATAAGACATGTTTAGGGTTGTAACAGAAAATGTCACGATCAAAAAAAGTTTAAAGGTAACGTGGATCTAAAACCACTGTGAAGGGTGTGGGTCAACAAAGCACCACAGGGACGTCCCCCCAGCAGCCAGGAGCTGCTCCCACGTCTGACACACAGGTAAGAATGACCTTTGCCAAACAAACCACCATCTGGTAATAAGCTTTCTCAAAAACAAGGTGCCTATTACTTGCTTTGGATGTTACAAGCAAGCGCCCACCGATGTGCGCCAATGCCGAGCGCCCACCGATGTGCGCCAATGCCGAGCGCACACTCGTAGATGACACGGGCGTCCCCGAGGGCGGAGCGAGGGCAGTGCTGGCTCAAGAAGAAAGGAGTCAAGAGGGCCTGCTTCCTACCCCGCCCCCTGAACACAGCGTGCTCCCGTCTCCTCACTGCGCTTTTCCTCCACGTGCCAAGCAGAGGCTGCTCATGGTCATGCCCATCACTCCCAAAGCCAGAGGCTCAGGAACGTGGTCCCTCTGATGCGCACAGCCCGCGGGCCGTGCAGCTCCACTCAGCCGGAGCGTTCCCATCGCTCGTGCTCCGGGCTGAACACCACAACTGAGCACCGCTGGGGAAACCGAGTTCTCTGCGAGTTCATGATCAGCCGCTCTATTCAAAACGTTGTTTTCTTGTCCAATACCTGTTCCCCCCAAGATTGAGGCATATCACAGGAAAGGGGGGTACTGAAACCCAGCAGGACCCGGTGGGGCCCTCCCGGGCACAAAAGCCCTTCCGTGTCCCCCATTTCTTATTTGCAGGAAAAAGGTTTCAGCCTCCTAGACCTTTCCTGAGTTCCAAAGGGCAGATTCCAACAGTTACTAATGAGAGGAGTGAGGGAATGCAGAAGCAAAGGTGGAGCAGTCAAGAACAACAGTGCAGGAAAGGGGCACGGTCCGGTTCCTCCTCAAGGGACCCAACCTGATGCATGTCTCAGAGCTCTTCTACAGGAACTGGGGCCCCGCCCGGTGGAGGATGGTGACTTCAGGCTGAGCACAAGCACGGGGACCCCAGACGGGTTGGAACCAGAAGGCCAACGACTGAGGCTCCTGGAACACCACCCCGCTACCCCCCATCAATCAATCAGAGGGAGGTCACACACCATGCAGACCTCCCCCAGATTTTGCCTATAAAAACTGTTCCCCCCAAACCATCGGGGAGTTCAAGTTTTCTGAGCACTAGCCGCCCCAGACTCCGTGTCTGGCGCCTTACAACATAAATGCTGCACTGTCCTCCACCACAAGCCGGGGTCGGCAGGCTGGCACGGCAAGCAGACCCAGGTTTGGTTCAGTAACACTGGGAGCCAACCCTGACCACTGCTCATGTGCTCAAAGAAATCCTCAAAAGGCAAGAGGACAGAGTTACGACAGTGCTCATTAACAGGACATTAATTCTCACTTCTAACCTTCTAGGTAACTGCAGATAAACTGTGGCTTGGAGTTTGATACAAAATGGTTTAAAACAAAAAGGTTGAAAGGAAAAGTACTCCTTCTAATACTTCCTGTTCATTCTCAGGAGGTACTGGGTTTGACACTGGGGGGTAGAAAACTGAAGACACAGCCCTGGCTCCAAGGGGTCAGTCGCCAGTCCAGGCCCTCACACAGGAAGTACTCACACAGGAAGGGGCTTTTGGCTTTCCACTGATCTCCAACTAAACAGGCATTACCCTAAATACAAAAAGCCTCTTTATCTCTGCATCAAAAAAGATGTGTGGTGCCTCTTTAGAACACAATCAGTTGGGAGTGAAGACTTTTTTTTTTTTACACATCTTAAAATGAAAATACATAGGAAAAATAATTTTTTTAATAAAATGAAAATACATAACAAAACAAAAAAATGACAACAACAAAAGAACTAATCACTACACGAAGTACACCTTGAGCTGAGAAAGAGGAATCACGATTTTAACAAAGGCTACGGAGCCGCAGCCGTAAGGACAGTGCCCGGGCCTGAACTCGCGTACACTGCACCGCCCCAAACACGCCAACTGCGATAGCTCAGCACCCACTCCGCTCTGACACCCCTACTACTTTACGAGGCCCTCGAGAACGGGAACTGGGATTTCTCCATCTCTGCATCACAAGTACATCGTGTAATGCTTGGGCAACGGTGACCCTTTAACGAAGCCAGGCAAATAGACGCGCGCCCAGTGCGGGCCCTGTGCGAGCTCTTACCTGCTCTCACCCCCCGGTACTGCGGGGTAGCGAACATGTCCCACTGGGAGACGATAATGGCTGCGATGCCCAGCCCACAGATGACAATCAAGTAGATGAAGCACGGTTGTGGGTTACAGTAGAAAGAATAATAAAGCCAAGGGACAAAGCTTCCCATAATCAGAAGAGCAATACCAGAGTAATCCAGTCTAGGACAGAAAAAAAAAATCCATTTAATGTTAAAAATTACTGCCTGCTACAGGTTCCGATCACAGTTCCCAGTGGATGGTATCAAGGGTTCTGCCACCTGTGCTGGAAGTTTTCCCCTAGCCCATGGACTCTCCATCGCGGACCGGATATGGGCTTTGCAGAAACTTACTTCGAGAAGACACGCGAGACCCCTTCTGAGTGGCAGTAGACTGTGTGGAACAGCCACGAAAACGAAAGGCAGAGCACGGCCCCCAAGAAGAAGAGTCCGAAGACCACCTTCTCTTGCAGGGGGGCCACAAAGGAGATGTTTGGACGGAACATATGGAAGATCCCCAGGCACAGGAAGAGTACACAACCTAGGAAAGAGTGCAGGAAGAGAGAAAGGGTTCTCCTTTTGAAGAGATACGGAAGTGTTATATACTGATTATGCTCTCAGTCCTGACATCCAAATCGAAAGTTCCGTGAGAACTTTCCAAATTTTTCCAAATAACTGAACCTTATCCAAAATGTTGGTCTACTCCAAACACTGTTGGTATCATATGCTCCTCAGTTTCACAAACTCAGCATACAGAATAGCTTACTACTAATCCAAAAAAGAGAACAGACAATGCCTGCTACTTCTTAAAAAACTAGAAGAGAGTGGCATGGACTTATATACACTACCAAGTGTAAAATAGCTAGCTAGTGGGAAGCAGCCGCATAGCACAGGGAGATCAGCTCGGTGCTTTGTGACCGCCTAGAGGGGTGGGATGGGGAGGGTGGGAGGGAGACGCAAGAGGGAAGAGATACGGGGATATATGTATACGTATAGCTGATTCACTGTGTTATAAAGCAGAAACTAACACACCATTGTAAAGCAATTATACACCAATAAAGATGTTAAAAAAAAAGATTAAACTAAAAAAGTAGAAAAACCCATTTCTACCTCTAGATCCCATGTGAAATTTCATTTATAAAGTTTTTGGCATATATGTTGTAGCCCAGGTTTCAAAGGCCCATTCCGCATTTTCTTTTGCAGTGAATGCTGATACCTCCAAACTCTGCTAGGAAATACAGTTTCTCTCCACCAATAGCTGTTAAGGAACCTTATGCTTCTCTGGTCCTCACTCGTTGGCCCAACAGATTCGGGAGTTAAGGACAGTGAAATGCCCATTTGGGCCATTTCATAACCAGTTTTTAAACTGTTCTTCACAGTGAGATACCATGTTCTTATTGCCTAGGGAAAGGCCACTTAACACAAAACAGGCACAGAAATTAAGAAGTTAAACATTTACTAAGTGATTCTGTTTGATCCATTTAATAAAGCATCTACCCTCAAGTAGAAGTCAGCAACAAACTTGATTGTCTATTCTACTCTCACTGCACTAGCAGTCTGGAACTTGCAGTCACAGTGGAAATCAAATGCGGGATAAGAAATGTACATCAAATCAGGTAAGGCCAGACTATTCAGTATATTCACAAGGTTGTGCAATCATCACCACTATTTAATTCTAGAACATTTTCATTACCCCAAAAAGAAGTCCTATACCTGTTTAGCCATCTCCCATTCCCCACTAGACAACCCTAGGCAACCACTAATTTACTTTCTGTCTCTATGGATTTCCCCATTCTGGGTATTTCATGTATATGGATCATACAGTACTTGGCCTTTGTGTCCGGCTCCTTCCACTTCGCATGTTTCCAAGGCTCACCCATGTTGTAGCACATTATCAGCAGTTCACCCCTTCTGTGGCCATTATACGGATATACCACATTTTATTCACCCTCAGCTGATACATGGGTTGTTTCCACTTTCAGCATTATTATGAATAATGCTAAGAACATTTATGTACACATTTTTGTGTGAACATGTTTTCAATTCTCTTGGAATATATACCTAGAATTAAAATTGCCGGTAACTCTGTTTAACTTTCTGAGGAACTGCCCAACTATTTTCTGTGGGCTGCACCATTTTACATTCCACCAGCAATGCACGTGAGTTCTAACCCTTCCACATCCTGGCACAGACTTGATATTTTCCGTTTTCTTGGTAACAGCCATTCCAGTGATGGTGAAGTGGCATCTCACTGCACCTCCGCAAATGACCCAGGATGTTGAGCGCCTTTTCGTGTGTTCACTGGCCGCTTGTATGTCTAGTCCGATGCTTTCCCCATTTTTAAAACTGAGTTGTCTTTTTGTTGTTTAGTTGTAAGAGTTCTTTACCAGATCCTTACCAGATATATGATTTGCAAATATTCTCTCCCATTCTGTGGGTTATCTTTTTACTTTCTTGATAATGTCCTTTGACATACAAAAGTTTTTATTTTTATTTTTTGGTCACGCTGCACAGCATGTGGGATCTTAGTTCCCCAAACAGGGATTGAACCTGTGTCCCCTGCATTGGAAGGCGGATTCTTAATCACTGGACCACCAGGGAAGTCCCAAGTTTTTCATTTCGATCAAGTACAATTTATTTTTTCTTTGGTTGCTTATGCTTTAGGTGTCAATTCTAAGAAACTGTCACTTAATCCAAGGTCATAAAGATTTACATCTATGTTCTCTCCTAATGGGTTCATAGTTTTAGCTCTTATGTTTGGGTCTTTGATCCATCTTAATTTTTCTATATGGTGTGAATTAGGAGTCCAACTTCATTCTTTTGCACACTAGTTACTCAGTTTTCCCCAACACCATTTGTTGAAAAGACTGTTCTCTCCCCCACTGCATTCTTTCTTTAATGTGCAATCATGATGGAAAGAAATATCATAGATCACATTCTACTTCAAGCCAAACTGAAATTGAATTGTGAATATTCTAAGTAATGACTTTCAAAAATCAGCTTACTTCTATTAAATAACTACCGTCCTCTCCATGCTCATTAAAATATTATACCCCATTCTGTACAGTGCCTTTTCCTTTGCCTGGTTTAAGGACATGTCTGAAAATCCAGTAGAGAGAAATACAACCTAGCTATAATAAAATCATCGTGTCAATGAGGACTACCACAGAGACAACCACTGAGAAACTTCATCATTAGAAATCCAGAAAACAAAAACGGCAAATCCAAAATACATCTTTTAAGTTCCGTCCTTACCTCAAATACACTGGTGAGGGGAGAAACAGAATGATCACATTATATCACTGCTGTTACATACCTAAGAGATGTGTCCAGATGTTGCCTGTCTCAGTGTGGATTCTGAAAATGCTCTTAAAACAGGCCCGGAAAGAAGGCATAGGGGGCCGGTGTCCATGCAAGAGGAAGTCGTTATCCTTGAGCCAGTCGGGTAGCACATCATGAGGGATTACTCGCCACCGACCTTCCCAGACCTAGAAGAATATTAGCAAATACGTCTGAGTTTAATGTCAACTGAGCAATACTGACAGCTATCTCTTACCACACTGGCTTATAATGAGAAAAAATACCTTATCTTTAGAAAGACAAATAACATTCAAAGGTATAATGTCCTATATTCTGAGGTTTTTAAAACTTGATTGAGGAAAAACATTTTTTTAAAGGCAGGGGATGGGGGGGCGGGGACAGGACTTTTCTTAGGAAAAGGGAAGAGCAAATGAAATGAAGTTATAGAAAATACCCAAAAAGAGTGCTTTCAAGCTCTGTTTCAGTCTGGCTAAAGGTAGGGTGAGGGGGCTGAAGTCCCACCCATACAGACGCCCCTCCTTCATCCTCCACCACAGACTCTACCTCTGAAAAATCCCTGTCGTGTTAAATAAGACCATTTTTATACTTAATATTCCTGTTGGTGAAAAAAGAACATAGAATCACACTGTGCACCTTCCGCTGAAGTCTCTCCCTCTCCCTCACTCTTTCTCTTCCCATCACAGCAAACGCGGCAAGTAGAGAATAGCACAGGGGTCAGAAGATCTTGGATCTCTGCCGTTAACTAGTTGAATAAGCTTTAATTAATTACAGAATCCTCAAGCCTCAGCGTGCGCACTTATAAAATGAGGACACGAGTGCTTCGATCACTTGGCGAGGAAGCTGTGAGGATCGCAGGAAAGGACCCAAAGCACTTCATAGATGAGGCGGCAAACCCCAGCGTCCACCCCACAGGTGATGCGCAGTCCTGCCGTCCCCACAGGCTGCCCCCTGAGAGCTCAGGACCGATGCTGGGGAGCCGGCAACGGGGCTCAGCCCTCCTGCCCTCCGGGTCCCCTCTTTCCTCGCTGTCAGGCCCCCATTAGACTCTAAAGGAAAGGGATCAGGAGTGTGGAAGCCCCTCCTAAAAAGGGTGTGTCTTCACTCTGCTCCTAATCACGTCTCTCAGCCCAGTGAGCTCACACCACAAAATCACTTAAGCCTAAACTAACCTGTTTCTGCTGAGCCAAAAAGATGCAAGGAAGGATGTAGGAACATGTCTACCTGTGGCTTCCACTCTGACATCGACGTCCCTGTGACCAGCAGCACGGCTGAACCCCACACCGGCCAGCCACCATGCCCACCCTTTCCCTCCACAAGAGTCTGCTGTTCTCTGCTCCGCCTAATCCTTCCTTAGGGGCGTTTTCAGAGAACTGATCCTCTGTGGAACTCCAAAGGGAGTGGACACAAACAACTGAAGAATAGCAGTGACACTCTTCACACTCAGACTCACTCTCCCTTCTCTCCCTACCCTCCCCGCTGGCCCTTTCACCTTCCAACTCAAAACCTGAGGCCTGGGCTAATCTGGCCATTCCCTCCCCAAGAGCCTGCTTCACACAAACGCCACCGGGCAAGGGTAGAGAGACATGGGGTTGGCTCGGTGCCCCCTGCAATGTTCCACGTCCTGGACATGCACAGCAATCTTAACATACAACAAAATAAAATAATTTGTTACAAGATGCTGCTACTCTGTTTTATTTTGGGAGCATTTTATTTTCTAAGATAGAAATCAATCCTCACCTCCCTCAAGGCAGTTCACAACATGGAAACAGCTCTGCTGTGATCATATGAAAAGTGCTACTGTGTCATCCATCACGCAGCCAAAATAGTCAAAAAGAATGCCGAGTTTCTTACTAGTCACATATGCTTACAATGTCAGAGTGACTTTCCCCATTGTTTCTAAACAAACATTCTGGTGTCTAAAGACTGGGCCAAGGAGCTGTGCTTTCATAATTATACTGGAATAGTGTCATTTTCAGACACTGCACCCGCGTGGTTCAACTTGCAGTGTAGCCAAATGCCAACCCAAACAGGTATTCTCTTTCCCCTCCTGGGGAAGAATAAGGTCACAGCTTAGTCAAAGACACATTTATTTATAAGCTTGACAAGGACAATGCCTAAATCAAACATCTTAGCAATGGTCCACTAGGTTTGTATTAGACCATATAATGCACAAAACTTAATTTACAAAAGTGACCCACAGAACACCTCCTATCCCACATGGGCCTGACGATGCTCGTAAACAGCAACTACTGAAGGCTGGGAAAGAGACACCAAGATCAAACTTGGATACTCTGTAAGCCTAAACGGTTTTATTCCCTATCCCTATAAGAAAAGCTTTTCCAAAAGGGAAAGTACCTGGACCAGCAAGGTGACAGGACACTTCATTTTAACTGTCTGTTTACTTGTTTCCAATCCAAGAAAGAACCCTGTATCACTAGGTTTATCAAGAACGGTCAGGTGCTGGGCCGCGGTGTGTGGGGCGACCCAGGAAGCCCCTCCCTCTGATCACAGACACACTGCTAGCGGATGATAAGGGGCTGGTAATAATCACTACTTTTCCTTCAGTAAATTATAGTCTGTAGCAAAAAAGTGCCCATTTATTCACCCATTAGCTCTTAAACTGGTAAGTTTTATCTGCTTTATTCTCTACTCTTGGTTCAGAAGGGAGAACAAAAAGACAGTCAAGTTAGCTACAGGACCCCACGGATCCATTAATATAAAAATCCCTAATGGCCAGACACTGAATATTGAACTTTGAGATTTAACACCAAACTTGCTTTTTGAAAAACAAAATATATCTTTTGTATCCCTTTGTGCCAATTCTCCAGAGACACCGATTACTAGAATGGGTCTATTGTTTTGCTTGGCTTTTTCTTCACCAGTTTTCAAACACTGATTCAAATTTCTGAGGCTCTAAAAGTAGACCCTCCCACCACTCCTCCCCGCCCCCTACTCCCCCCACCCCCCAATCCCTCTGTCTTGGAAGAGATGTCTATATCCAGATTATAACATTCTCTTCTCAGCTCTGGTCCAAAGTATAGGACTCTAAGTCAACTGGCCCCAATTATTTCTAGAATCATTGTGAATGTAGGAAAACCTAAATTTAGTTTTCAGGGTCTACGACTACATGCATAAAAAGTCTTGGTTTCATAAAACTCATGAAAAAGCTAAGTGTCAGAAAAATTTTTCTCTAAATGATCAAGAGTCCTTCAAAAATGTTTAATAAATGAATTTACACACACACACACACACACACACACACACACACACACACACACACACACTGAATTGTGCTGACCTGAGGTCATGCCTGCCAGGGCTCCTACGGATCAGATGGACCGAGCGGCTATACCCGTACCAGGGTCCCTGACCATTTCCTTTAAACAAGCAACCCCAATTCCAGTTACCATTTTAGGGGGGAAAAATCCCCACATGGATCCTAATGAACCAGAAAACCCAGCTGCACTGAAGATACTAGATGTGTGTGAAAAGTGCGCAGTTCCTATCTGAAGAGGGGTCTGATGAGCCACACAAGCCTAGGGGAGCAGCACATTTGCTATCACAGTAGAACGGAGTCAAGGGACTTGGAGATGGCACTTCCGCATCTCTAGGCATCGAACACCCCCAATTTTGTCATTCTGTCTTGTCTAAATGGTCAACAAGACATCTACTCTGTGAACCTATTTTCAGGAAAGCCTTGTTTCCCAGCTCGATAATGTAGTGTTAGCAAACCTTTATCACGGCTGTGCAGGCAAACAAAGAACTTGAGCCTTGAACAGGGTTAAAGTCTTGACACTGCTTCTGCCCCCCACACCGCCACACGCCTCTCTCCTTAAAGATTCCTGTTTGGGAAGGACTAAACATACAGCATGGAAACAACAAGAAAGGGCCACCTTACCTTACACACAAACTCTTCCATTCTCTCCATGGCGTGGTGGGCTTGTAAGAGGGGGGACATGCCCATAAACCCCTCGTCCTCCTGAGACGCTCCATCATCGCACCGACGTTCCTCCAAGCTCTGCAAGGCAATCACAGAAACAGTCAGGGACAGAGACCAGGAGCCAAAGGAACCAAACAATACCTTTTCCTTGAAGAATTACAATGAGATTCTCTTAAGGTCAAAACAAGGCTCAGACAAGTAACAATATAGGAAGTAAGGTCTGTTTATTATAGAATTGTTATGAGTACTGAAAATGAACAAGAGGTGCCTGATTCTTCTCTGACAGACAACTGAACTATGGCAGCAGCATTCCTATTCAAGGAGTAGCCTTGAATGCTTTGTTTTTCGTTTTAAGAATTATACCCATAGACCACATAATACTATTACATATATAAAGTTGAGAGATTATTGAGGGGAAATCTCCAAGAATCCCACCTGGCACATGTAAAATAAATACAATGTGGTAAGTGCTCTAGGGGAAAAGAAAGAAAGGAGGAAAAAAACTACATTTACTAAATTCTTAAAATACACCAAGCACAAAGGAAAGGCCATCTAACTTAATCCTGACAACCACCTTACTAGATTAGTATTCTTATCTAAACATATAAAGAACATTAGGCAAAGAGGTTAAATAAATGGCCCAAGGTTAAAACTAACAAAGTGGAAAAGTAAAAAAAGACGAAACCCCTCGTCTTTGCACACAGGTGAGAAAACGATCACTGTGTCTGGGGAAATGCAGGAAGACGTGACAACCTGCAGTCTCCAGGTCCAGGTGCCTGCTGGTTTAGAGGAAGTGAAGTTGTAAGAAGGGCAATGAACTAGAACTCAGGAGACGCCAGGAGTGAGCCTGGTTTAACCGTTAAGGTCGATGGTCTTCTAGACCGGTCTGTCAACCTTTCTGAGCCTCAATTTTCTCATTTCCATCTAAAAGGAGAAGTCTAAATCTCTCCAGTCTTCTCCATTCTCTACAATTTGGTGGTTCTGTCACTCAGTGAATAATGACACCACAGGAAACTGCTCCCTAAGCTAAGTGTCTGCCAGGTGAACAGCTGCTCACATAAGTGCCTGAGGGAGTGAACTGATCCTCTCCCTGCAATCAGAAAACCAGCCGGGGAGGCTGAGCGCACGGAGGTCATCTACCACAAAACTTGAATTTGAACACGTTTCAAAAGAAATCCCAAGATTTTACTTTATTTTCTTCACTTTTCAAGATAACTAGAGGCTATTAAGCAGCGTGTGAGACATGCTATGCACCCAATCTCAATTTTTAAAAAATTATGCTCTCCAAGAAAACTATCTTGAATCTGCTTCTCTACTATTCTCACCAATAAAACACCCTCCCCTTCTCTACTTACCTAAAACTTACCTTCCTGCCCCTCCATGCCAGCCCATCACCATCATGTTCCTGTTTAAACCTCTTAACTACTCTCGCATAGTGTTTCTCTACCTTTCCTTCAAGAAGGTTCCACGTTTCCCTCCCACACCCCTCCACCTTTCTAGGAACATTTTTTGGATTGCTTCCTCCAATCCTGTGAAATTTCAATGACACAGATATTAACACAGCTGTCTGGAGGGCTACAAACCATTGTAACATTTCAATGTGTTTCACTCCCCTCAAACAAGAAGCCATTTTCACCAGAAAATGTAGGCTCCACCTAACCTATAACATGCCTCCTCTTCTGAATTTCTTCAGCACTTCAAGTCCAGACTGCTCATTTGACAACTAATATACAGCTCTTGTTCACTGGCTTACACTGTTTTATTTCATATTTGATAGAATGTTACTTTTTCACTGTAACGCTTCCTAAACTAGATTTTAAGTGTATGTTTGTCTTCTTCCATTGCTCCCAGAACAGCTCTGTGCCAATATTTTATATACTTACAAAGTTGCTAGATTAATTAATGCTTTAAAAGATTTAAGGACTGTGCCTTATTAAACAAAATAAAAGTGATAAAATTCCATTAAACCATCAATTATATGAAAACTGAAAATAGACAACAGCTTGGAATGATTAGCGGACTGATTTTTTAAAGTATAAAATGTAAATTTATATAAAACATAAAATAGGTCCAATATTTATGCATGTTTAACATGTAGTTCATTCTTCACAAAGAGAAACAGAAACATGGATTCAATCTTGATTCTCAGACAAATAAATCATGCCAGCAGTTTCCAATAAAACTACAAATAAGCACATAGAACACAGTTAAATGTTTCCTGTACTATCAAAAGTAAAACCTGACTAAGTTGCAGACAGTCTGAGATACCAATGGGATCAAGTGCACTTGGCTTCATGCAGGACCACTGATAGGGAAAGGCAAGGCAGCCTCACTGGCAGAAGCAAAGGCACTTCACACAGGCAATCTTTCCTACAGACTGAGGTAAGGAAGATGAGGAGAGGGCGTCTCTCTGGCTGGGCGCCCACCACTGTCCACGTCTACAGGAAAGAGAGATGAACGCTTCAACTCCCCGTCACAGGGAGGGAGGAGAACAATGGCACTGCTATGGGGAAGGACAGCTTTGCTTCTCAGCAGTGCTTAACACATGTTTATTACAAGAAAACAGAAAACATTGAGAATGCAAGATGTATGGTCTCGGTTGAACACCAAACAGAGGAAAAAACTGTTTATTCACTTAAACAGTTTTTAGGAAAAGTTGGCTTGCCAATGGATAAAAGTGAGTCTGAAGCCAGATAAACCTTGACTAATGATAAATTGTGTAATCTTTGACAAAATTATATACAATCTCACTAAGCCTCAGTTTCCTCATCTGCAAAATGATTTTAACAACACTGCACTACACTGCACATCTGTTTAAGGAACAAAGATAATGAATAAAAGAAACTATTCCAGGGCCTAGGACTCGGGCAATAAATAAGTGATGGTCTTTCTCATGATGATGGGCTACGTACTGAGAACACTGAAGTAGGTGCCACAGCCTAGTGGGGAAGGCACCCATGTAAGTAAAAAAAAAAAACCACAGCAATGAGCTAGTCTATAGTATGGACAAGGTCTGATGCAAACAGAAAAGAGAAAAGTTAACTCTGGCACTGCTAGAAAGTTTTCCAGAAAGGTAACATCTGAAGCAAGCCCTGGAAAATGTGTTAAGAGTTCACCAGTCAGGGCTCCCCTGGTGGCGCAGTGGTTGAGAATCTGCCTGCCAATGCAGGGGACATGGGTTCGAGCCCTGGTCTGGGAGGATCCCACATGCCGCGGAGCAACTAGGCCCGTGAGCCACAATTACTGAGCTTACGCGTCTGGAGCCTGTGCTCTGCTACAAGAGAGGCCGCGATAATGAGAGGCCTGCGCACCGTGATGAAGAGTGGCCCCCACTTGCTGCAACTAGAGAAAGCCCTCGCACAGAAACCAAGACCCAACACAGCCATAAATAAACAAACAAACAAACAAACCCAAAGTTAAAAAAAAAAAAGAGTTCACCAGTCAGGCATGACAGGGAAAGGTAACAGCCCGAATCCAAAAACACAGAGGGAAGAAAAAGCTCCATACAAAGAGTACAGAGTTTAGCACAGCTGTGGCAACAAAGTAAACGTGATGTGAGGCCAAAGGAGCTGAGTAAGGAAACAATCCAAATGCCTGTGGATGAGGGAAGAGACCCAGCCTAGCTAACAATAGAATACTAGTCAGTCATAAAAAGGAATGAAGAGTGGATACAGAAGATGTGGTGCACATATACAATGGAATATTACTCAGCCATTAAAAAGAATGAAATAATGCCATCTGCAGCAACATGGATGGACCTAGAGATTGTCATACTGGGTGAAATAAGTCAGACAAAGAGAAATATCGTATGCTCACATGCAGAATCTAAAAAAAAAAAAAAGATACAAATGAACTTATTTACAAAACAGAAACAGACTCACAGACTTAGAGAACAAACTTATGGTTAAAGTGGGAGCGGGGGATAGTTAGGGAGTTTGGGATTGACATGTACACAAGGCTATATTTAAAATAGATAACCAACAGGGACCTACTGTATAGCACAGGGAACTGTGCTCAATATTCTGTAACAACCTAACTGGGAAAAGAGTTTGAAAAAGAATAGATACATGTGTACATATAATTGAATCACTTTGTTGTACACCTGAAACTAACACATTGTTAATCAACGATACTCCAACATAAAACAGAAAGTTTAAAAAAAAAAAAAAAAAAAGAATGAAGTTCTGGCGCAGGCCACCACAGGGATTAACTTTGAGAACATCATGCTCAGTGAAATGCACCCCACACAACAATTCCACTTACATGAAATACCTAGAATAACCAAATTCACAGAGACAGAAAGTGAACTAGAGGTTCCCAAACACTGGGCTGCGGGGAGGAAGGAACGAAGAGTTACTCCTTAAGTCTTTCTGGGGCAATGAAAAACTTTGGAAGTAACAGTAATGGTTGCACAACATTGTGAATACAATTAGTGTCACTGAATTGTATACTTTAAAGGGGTTAGAATGGCAAATTTTACATTATAAATTTTGCCACAATAAAAAATTGTTAAAGGTAAAGATGCACAATGTAGCTTTATTCATAATAGTGAAAAACCAGAAATAACCCAATTGTCTAACAATAAGAAACTGGATAAACAAGTGTGATATATTTATGTAACAGAATACTCTTCTGTAATAAATAACTGACACAAAACAATATGGGTGAGTAGCAGAAACATGCCAAGTGAAAGAAGCCAATTATTAAGACAGTGTGTATCACATGATTCCATTTATATCAAGGTCAGCAACAAGCAAAACAAATCTACTGTGGCAGAAGTCACAATAATGGCAACCACTGGGAATGGGGGTGAGGGAGGCGTTACTGACTGGAAGGGCGTAAGGGAAGTTTCTGAATGATGGAAATAATCTGAATCTTGATCTGCGTGGTTGTCACACGTATGTAGTGTCACTGTGCTATATATCTAAGATTTGGGCATTTTACTGTGTTTAAATTACCCCATAATACAATGTTTGTAAATCATCCCTCAATAAAATACTTAAAAAAAAAAAAAAAAAAAAAGGAGGGAGAGGAATGGAGGTGAAGTTAGGTAGGAACCAGCTCCTTAAAAGCTTCTGATGCTACTGGGCTTCAGGCTTTATCCTGCAGGCAAAGCTGAGCATTTAATGGATATGAGAGCAGAGCAAGCTGAGCACTAGACTTGCATTTGGAAACTATCACTTTGGCAACAGAGAGAAGGTCCGGTTGAAGAAGGGAAACAGGAAAGGAGAGAAGTAAATTAGAAAATACTTTAAAAGTCTAAAGCAGTTTGATCTCAGCTAGGGGGAATTTTACCCCCACCCCCTCCCAGGGGACATCTGGCAATAACTGGATTCACTTTTACATGTCACAAGTGGTGGGAATGCTACTGGCATCCAGTAGGTAGGGGCCAGAATACTGTTAAACATCCTACAATGGCAAAATGTCACCAGGGAGTGAGAAACTCTGATCTAAAGAAATAATGAGAGGGTCTATACACCTCAAATTATGTATGTCACAGTTCAATACTGTGTTCACATCAGAAAAAAAAAAAACAACTTATCAGATCCTTCACTGTGAAAGATGCTAACAAGTGAGCCACTTACTAATAAGTGGTTACTAGTGCCGGGGCTAAATGGTAAGCATTCATTCAAAAATCTCAGGAAGTATTCACTGAGCAGCTACCACCTTAGAGATGAGAAACCTGAGGTTAAATGATGTGTTCAAGGTAACACACCTAGAGTCAGAAATTCAACTCAGGTCCACAGAGTTCCTGCTCTATTCATTCCCCTCACACAGTTTTCTAGTTATGAAACGGCCTGTTTCTGTGGGTAACAGACATTGGACCAAAAGGCCACGACACATACAGACAGCCCTCGTTCCGCGTAGTAGCTCAGGATGTAAAAACTGTGCAAGCCAAAATCACATACGGCAATCTTAATGACCAGTGGGGACTATTCCGTGACCTTAACAAAATGCTGTCAAAACATTAAAATCTCTGTCAGTTTTACATGTACAAAGAAACAGACTAGTAAAAACCAGTATTTATTTAGCATGCTATATTTTAGAACAGAAACACTGAGAATTAAGTGTTTATTGGTTAAAAAAAAGTTACCAAGAGTGATGTGAGCAGTGTGTGCCTTCTTGTTGTTTAACTTGTAACACACAGTGAGCATATTCTCTATGCCTTGGCAAACTGTCGTACTTTCTAAGTTTGGATCAGGGTTTCAACGTTTTATTCTTTCCACTTTCAAAGTCATGAAACATCCTTAGGCATTCCTTTCATCTGACCTTTCTGCCTGCCACTGGCCATCCACATCCTCTGTCACACGATACTCCTTTATGGTGACAAGACTGCCCTCACTAAGATCCTCTGGCTGCAGATCTAGAATCTCTTAAGTGGCGGCAGGCAGTGCCAACATTCCCACAGTCAGCTATTGCTTCTCTAACTCCTATTTATGTTTGACTTGATCTTCACGCTCGCCATTATCACCTTCATTTCTTTGCTTCACTTTTATCTTTGTCATCCAAGTCCCTCTTTTGATTATCCATTTTTATAAAGGGTCACAAGGGTTTATCACTGGGAAGCAACACACTTTGCTGTCTCATGGATTAAGTGAGTAACAGATGTACACTGACCAGTCACTGACAGACTTTCAAAGAAGTCATCAATACAATGGACATCTACTATTTGCACCATCATCTGTGGACTGGAGAGAGAGCAGAGAGTTGGCACTTTAAGAATTACTTCACAGTAAATATACCACAGTAACTGAAATTTGAACCATACTGTGGAGGGACTGGTATTATTTAACGAAGTTAAATAATGGTAGCTGAAACTCATGCATGCTGGAAACTTGCAAAGCGTTAGGACTGCCTGTATGCATTTCTCTTCTCATCTTTTACAACTGCCCTTCTATCCAAAATGGTGCTTCTAAAAAGCTAACCTCAATTCAAAGAATGCGATCCTGTATGTAAGGCAAGAATTTCACTGTAGATTACATTACTAAGATATGTAGCTTCATCCAGGTGTTTTTTTGTTTTGGGGGGGGATCAGTTTTTTATTAATAAATACCACCAACGGTAATATTTCCACCTCCCATGGTCCAGTGTATGTGTTATGAAGCAGAATGTGGTCAGTGGTCAAATACACACCCCAGTAAAGATAAATACTTCCACCCATCCCAACATGTCAGCAAGATTTCTGAATTTTTATAAAAGAACATTTCCTTCAGAAGAGCAAAGTATTAATAAGTCTGCTGATCTACCAAACACTATCCCCACTTCTCACCCTCCTATTACAGAATACTCACCAACATGTCCTCAAAAAACAAATGTCTAAAACACTAAACCATAAATAGCTATTTGTTGTGTTCAAGCATTGTGGAGTTGCTAATTAGGGATCTACACAGAGTGGGTGGTGGTAAATATAGTTCCCCTGGTTAAACAGAGGATAACATGTAGGAAATAAGTGGTAGAGTCAAGCAGTGGCTAGAACACAGGACAAAAATGTTTTCTCTGGGGCACACGGGCAAGTTTATAGCTCTGCCACATAATGAAGGTTTGGAAAGTCTGTGCTGAGCACTATATATATAAAAGTCTGTCTTCCAATATTAATTCTAAAGAACTACCTTGTCATGAGTGGAAATTACTTTTAATTTCCCTTCTAGTAGCCACTAAACCACAGCACCCAAAGACCTGTTTCAATACTAAACTGCATCTATACTAAGATGATCACATACAAGGGTTAAACATTTGCTCTGCTCTGCTCCTGTTGTCATATCTCTGTTATCAAAACAAATTTTGAAGAGAAACAGGACATTGTAAATGATAAACAATTAAAACCAAAGCTGCCTAAAATAAAGGCATAAATCGTAATTCTCTAAGGCTTTCTATGAATAAATCACTATATTTAAACTTAAAGAGAGGTCAATGCTCTGAAGTGAGTACAAAGACACTTTCAAATCTTTTTCTCCTGCTATCTTCAGTGAAGTCCATCTGTGAGAAGAGTTAAAGTGGGTTATATCTCAAAACACAACAATATCCAACTCTGATGATCCATACAAACTGCAACCTAAACTGTTAATTCTCTGGAGTGTATTTTACCTTTGGAAAGAGAGAGCCAGAGTGATAAAGATGAAAGTCCTTAAAGATAAGTCTAATATGAAAATAATTCATCAGTCTATTGGGCATTTATCTGCTTTAGCCCAACTCAGTTCAACAGAGTAATTCAGTTTAATAAATATTTATTAAGAGGATTTTTTAAAAGATGAGTAAAATATAGTCTCTGTCTTCCATAGGCATACAATTTAATAAGGGGCTGAATTAGCTACATAAATGACTAAGAAATAAGGTACAGCCAGTTTAAAGGCAGGGAGTGTGGAGCTCGGGAAAGGCTGCATGAGGAATAGAATTTTGGAAAGACGAAATAAAAGAACTGTCAAGAGAGAAAAGCAAAAGTACCATTTTGAAGAAAAGAGACTAGTTCAGTTCAGCTGAAACTTAGGGTGCATTTAGCGGAGTAGCAAGACATAAATTATATATTTAACTACTAGTTGAAGTCAGTAGACAAAGTGCAACAGAGATCTACAGTCATAACACCATCCACAATTAGAAGCTAAAGGTCAAGGAAATGGTAAGATACCCAGGGCCAGGACAGCAAATTTTGATTAAAATGTATGCGCCCCTACAGAGGTCAATGAGAACTGAGGCTCCTGCATTCACATAATTATGAGGACTAAGATCTAAGGCCCCTATACAACATGACTTCATTTGTTCAGGAAATCCTCGCCCAGGAAGGTTAAGGATACAAACCAGTAGGTAACTTTGCTGTTAGCTTTAGGAACTTCTCAGAAATTCACTTAACATTAGACTGCTCAACCAGATCCTTAGTATAATAAATTGCTGAACTGGGTAAACCTACTCACTTATCAAGCAAGAACTTGCTCACTAGACTTGCTCCAACTGTCCTAATCTATCACAAACTCTGCGCAATGTTAACGTGATCTTTGTATTGAAAGACCTGCTTTAAACCACTAGAAGTCAGACCCCACACCCTACACACAGCCACCCATGGCCTCTCCTTTCTAAAGCAAGACGCTTTAGAGTGATGCTCACTCTCACTGCAGTAAATCAGAGACTTCGCTTAGTCTCATCAACAGGTTATTTTTCGTTTGTTTGCTTTTTTTATTAACCATTTTTTAAACTGAAGTACAGTTAATTTACAACGTTCTGTTAGTTTCAAGTGTACAGCAAAGTGATTCAGTTATATAAATCAACAGGTTATTTTGACGGTCTTTTTGGAAAGTTGACAGGTTGAATCCAGCCTTAAATTTAGAAATCTGCAATGTGTAGTAAGGGCATTAGCAAGCTGATACAGCTAACATTCAAACACAGGGATTAGTAGAAATTAAGGTGTCTTCAAAAAATGATAGCTGAAAGAGTAAGCACCGATGACTGCATCTCTGGTGTCGTCCAACGGAGGAGGTACAACAGCCAGTCTATCTGAACACTCACTTTGGCCAGCCTAGAAACATACAGACTCACCCTGTAAAGACTAGTTATCTCTATCAAAGATTGATGGAAAAGACCTTTAAAATCATCCAAGTTTTTTTTTAAATTCTCACAAAGCAACTGCCTCTAATCTTAACTGAATTTCCTAAGTAGACCTCCTCAAGAAAAAATGAAGTGACTGGCAGACGGGAGTCTAATTACAAGTTAGCTTTCTTATGATAAACTAATATACAGTGGCATTCTTATAAGTTTGGTTAAAGCAAATCAGTTCAAGAAAATAATTCCTAGGTTGAATGAATGAAAAGTTGGCTCCAGTCCCCATTTATGAAGAATTTGGAGCAGAGGAAAAGTAGGACAACCATAAAGGCTGCTCTCTTTATTCAACTTAATACCTTAAAAACTCAGAGATACGAAATAAAGCCATAAAACTAAAGATCAAGGGTAACCTGGTTTGAAATGCCTCTTTTGTGTTTTTATCTATAGACGGTTACAAAACACAAACTATGAAGTTCAGCAAATACAGTTAAAAGAGCTGATGCTTTAGAGCCAGAGGCCTAGAAGTAATGGTCTATCCACTTCAACCAATACACAACACTACACATTTCAGAAAGAACTTTGGAGGGTGGAAGAACACTGGACTGGGAGGCTAAAGATCTGGATTTTAGGCCCCGATCGTCTAGGCTCACTTGCTAACAAACCGACTCCCTTGTACCCTTCACTCTAGCTATACCAGACATTTTGCAGGTTCACACATCAATATACACCAATGTATACTCAAAACACGTTAGCTATTATCATTATTACTATTCCCTAAAAGCGTCATGCTATTTCTTACTTCTGAGTCTTCACATCTGCTATTCCCTTTGCCTGGAATGCCTTTTAGTCCTTCAATAACCGAGTCAAGCCTCATCCAATTCTGCTTATTACATTTCCACTTCCTTTTAGATAACCCCAGTCATAGAAAAAACAATCCTAAAATTCATATGGAATGACAAAGGACTCTGAATAGTCAAAACAGTCCTGAGAAAGAACAGCAAAGCTGGAGACATCACACTTCCTGACTTCGAGACATATTACAAAGTTACAGTAATCAAAGCAGTATGGTACTGGCATAAAGACAGCCATATAGACCAATGCAACAGAACAGAGGGCACAGAAATAAACCCACACATATACAGATCTTCGGCAAGAGTGGTAAGACTACACAATGGGGAAAGGGTAGTCTCTTCAACAAATGGTGTTGGAAAAACTGGATATCCACATGCAAAAAAATGAAACTGGACCCTCAGCTTACACCATACACAAAAACAAATTCAAAATGACTTAACTAAAAATAAGTTAAAAGCGTGAATTCCCCGGCAGTCCAGTGTTAGGACTCTATGCTTTCACTGCCAAGGGCCCTGGTTTGATCTGGTCGGGGATCTAAGATCCCACAAGCCACGCAGCACAGCCAAAAAAAAAAAATTAAATGTGAGACCTGAAACTATAAATATCCTAGAAGAAAATGTAGAGGAAAAGCTTCATGACACAGTCAATTTTAAAACATTTTCATCACCCCAAAAGAAACCCCATACCCATTAGCAGTGACTCCTCATTTCCCCATCCCCCCAGCACTTGACAACCACAAATCTACTTTCTGTCTCCATAGATTTGCCTATTCTAGACATTTCAAATAAACAGAATCATTAAATATGTCGTCTTTGTGACTGGCTTCTTTCATTTAGCAGAATGTTTTCAAGGTTCATCCATGTGGTAGTATGTAACAGTATTTCTTTTTTTTTTTTTTGCCAAAAATATTCCATTTTATGGATATATCTCATTTAATATATCTATTCATCAAGTAAGTGATGGACATTTGAGTTGTTTCTACTTTTTGACTCATAAATAGTGCTGCTAGGAACATACATATAAAGTTTTTGTTTTGATGTATATTTTTATTTCTCTTGGGTACAAACCTAAAAGTGGTATTGCTGGGTTATATGATAACTCTGTTTAACTTTTTGAAGAACTGATGACAGTTTTTCTAGAGCAGCTATACCATTTATATTACCCTCAGCATATATGAGGGTTTGCATCTTCGTGAATGCTTGTAATTGTCCCCCTTGCAAAAAAATTTTAACCATTCTTATGCATGTAAAGTGGTATCACATTGAGGTTTTGACTTGAGCTTCCCTAATGATTAAAGATGTTGAGCATTTCCTAAAAAAAAAGCAAAAAAAAAAAGCTTCGTGACACTGGGCATGAAGAAATATGACACCGGTATCACAACAAAAGCAAAATTAGAAAAGTAGGACTATGTCATACCACAAAGCTCCTGCACAGCAAAGAAGACAATTGAGAGTGAAAAGGTAACCTAAGGACAGGAGAAAATATCTGCAAACCATGGATCTGATAAGGGGTTAATATCCAAGATATATAAGGAACTCCTATAACTGAATAGCAAAAAACAAACAAAAACAAAACAAAAACAAACCCAACTTAAAAATGCACAAAGGACTTGAAGAGACATTTCTCCAAAAGACATATAAATGGCCAATAGGTATATGAAAAGGATGCTCAACGTCACTAATCATCAGGGAAACACAAATCAAAACTACAATGAGAGGGCTTCCCTGGTGGCGCAGTGGTTGAGAATCTGCCTGCTAATGCAGGGGACACGGGTTCGAGCCCTGGTCTGGGAGGATCCCACATGCCGCGGAGCGGCTGGGCCCGTGAGCCACGGCTGCTGAGCCTGCGCGTCTGGAGCCTGTGCCCCGCAGCGGGAGGGGCCGCGATAGTGAGAGGCCCGCGCACCGCAATGAAGAGTGGCCCCCGCTTGCCGCAACTGGAGAAAGCCCTCGCACGAACCGAAGACCCAACACAGCCAAAAATAAATAAATAAATAAAGTAGGGGAAAAAAAAAATTATTAAAAAAAAAAAAAAAAAAAAAAAAAAAACTACAATGAGATACCACAGTCACATCTGTTAGGACAGCCATTATCAAAAAAGAAAATAGGGCTTCCCTGGTGGCGCAGTGGTTGAGAATCTGCCTGCTAATGCAGGGGACACGGGTTCGAGCCCTGGTCTGGGAAGATCCCACATGCCGTGGAGCAACTGGGCCCGTGAGCCACAACTGCTGAGCCTGCGTGCCTGGAGCCTGTGCCCTGCAACGGGAGGGGCCGTGATAGTGAGAGGCCCGCGCACCGCGATGAAGAGTGGCCCCCGCTTGCCGCAACTAGAGAAAGCCCTCGCACGAAACGAAGACCCAACACAGCTAAAAATAAATAAATAAATAAATAAATAAATAAATAAATAAATAGAGTAGCTATTAATTTAAAAAAAAAAAAGAAAATAAAGTGTTGATGAGGATATGGAGAAATTAGAACCCTTGTACACTGCTGATGGGAATGTAAAATGGTTCAGCTACTATGGAAAGTAGTATGGAAGCTCCTAAAAAATTAAAAACAGAACTACCATATGACCCAGTAATCCCACTGCTGGATATTAATCCAAAAGAACTAAAAACAGTACCTTGAAGAGATATTTGCAGCATTATTCACAATAGCCAAGAGGTGGAAACAACCTAAACAACCATCAGTAGATGAATGGATAAAGACAGAGTGATATATACATATCAATAAAGTATTACTCAGCCTTAGAAAAAAAAGGCTTGTCTTATGCTACAACATGAACAAATGTTGACGACACTGTGCTCAGTGAAATAAGACAGTCACAAAAGGACAAATACTACGTGATTCCATTTATATGAGGTATCTAAAGTTGTCAAACTCATAGAAGGAGAAAGTAGGATGGTGGTTGCCGAGGGCTGGCGGGGTGGAGAAAATGGGGAGTTGCTATTCAATGGGTAGACGTTTCGCTCACGCAAGATGGAAAAGCTCTAGAGATCTGCGGCACAACAAAGTGCATATGGTTAGCAATAACGTATGTGATGTGTTTATTACAATAAAAAAGAAAAGATAACCCAGTCCTCATCCAAACCTAGCGACAGTTCTTACTACTTGGATAACTGCTTAGGCCTAAGTAGCAGTGGAGGGAAAGTCAAGTTGCTCAGCCTGAATAGGGAAGTCTTAGCTGCTAGTACATGTTATTGTAAAACATCAACAAGAAAGCAAAGCTGTAAGCAAGGAAGAAAGTTCTTACCCCAGATAGCTGTCAAACTTCTTTTAAAAGAGTAATGGTAGGGCTTCCCTGGTGGCACAGTGGTTGGGAGTCCACCTGTCAATGCAGGGGCCACAGGTTTGATCCCTGCCTGGTCCAGGAAGATCCCACATGCCACGGAGCAACCAAACCCGTGCGCCACAACTGCTGAGCCTGCGCTCTAGAGCCCACGTGCCACAACTACTGAAGCCCGTGTACCTGGAGCCCGTGCTCTGCAACAAGAGAGGCCACCGCGATGAGAGGCCCGCACACTGCAGCGAGGAGTAGCCCCTGCTCGCCGCAACTAGAGAAAGCCCACACGCAGCAACAAAGATCCAATGCAGCCAAAAATAAACAGATAAAATGAATTAAAAAAAAAAAAAAGAGTAATGGTAGTTTGAAGGCCAAATTACACTATACTCATAGTAAGCAAATCTTGTTTTTAATCCTGCCCTGTGTATGCAGGGGCACATGCACACACAGGGACACAAATAGTCTTTCAATGTAGCACAACTAGCCAAGAGTACGAAGCTGGCTTACAAAGTGTTACCAAGGGTAAAAGAAGAAATAACCTTAAATTTCCTGCCACAATAGCCTGTATTTCTACAGTGCTCTGGTGAAATTCTTATAAAAGACCTGAAAAGACAAGACAATCCTCTCGAGTTCCAACCAGCACCACTATTACCCACACAGTAAGCTTATCTCTTACGATGGTAAAGATGCAGTTCCAAATAGAGGCTTTCAATATGTTTCTAACTACAACCCACAGTAAGAAATGTATATATTATTCATATCTATAAACACATACATATCTAAATAAAGCTAAACAATTTCATCAAATAACATAGTTTAAATGTATATTACTACATATATGCACCTTAATATCTTTATTTGCTGTCTAATTAACACTGCTTGTAGTACCAAAATAAATTTCACAAACTACTAATGGGCATAACCTACAGTATGAGAAACACCGTACTAGAAGCACAACGTTGAACGTGCTACACAATTGCAAGGTTCCAAAGCACACTGCAAAATGTCTATTAACAATGACACTGGGACCTGCTCACAGATATTTACACCTTTGCGCTCTCGGTATAGCTGCTTGAATCATTTAAAAGCTGCTCTTTTCTCTGCGAGGTAAAAGGAAAGATTAGATTATTTTCCCAGAATTCTACTGGCTCCCAAGGTATGCACTGGAGATAAACTCTGAGAAGTAGTTCCAGCATGCAATTAGGATTTCTCCGAAAATATAAACGATAATGTCATTACTAAATCATGGCTGAATTATAAAGGATATATGGTAACTACAAAAACCCATTTCCTTTCTTAAATAAGATAGAGCAGCTTAAGTACGGTTTTACGTTTCAACAGAAAGGGCATAACTAATTCCTAGCTACCTTAAGAATAAGAGACTTCAAAATCTTACAAATGTGCTCAGGGTTCCTTTTCAAAACGCCATCCTCTCTCCAGCAGAGTCCCCGTACTCTTTCTTTTTAATATCCTTCCTCCAGCTACATTCCCATAAATTTGTTTTACTTACCATCCTTCCACTTTAACTTACTTTTTTATGATAGGAAGAAAGGACAGATGCCTCTACAAGAGGCTCCAAATCTCCTTGGTGGATGTCATTGTCACCTCTCCTTGTACCATCAAGTTGGTGCCCTTTTCTGAGCCTTATATCTGGCTCTGGAGTCCTGCTGTACTCCAGTCGGTTTTCTGCTGTCTCGTTCATGGGATACCCGCGCCTTTCTTACAAAGAGGTCTTTCTGTTCCTTCTTCTTGGGAGGATGGACTTTTAGGATAGTGAGTTGACCCTAAGGAGAGAAAGTTTTGAATTAACATATTTGAATGAGTGATGGGGGAAGACATATGTCGTATTATTTATTATACACTAAAACTAGAATTTTCTGCAATCATTAAGAATAATAATGTATTTTTAAAAACCTACATTTGTTGATAAAGAGGACTGCCAAAATCGACTTTTAAATGAAAAAAGCAGGATACCAAAGACGACATGTATAATGTTCCCACTTATACATTATAAAAGTATAAAATCGTGAATAAGTATACATGTGTACATAGAATACCTATTTATTTGAAATTGTGCTCTTGGTCCAGAGGCACACAGGGAAGAACCTAGGGTCTGGAGTGAGAAGGCTTACTCTTCATTTCATTCTGCCTGCATTGTTTTTACCACATGCCATCTAATACTTTTTCAATTAAACACATACCTAACTGTAGAAAGAATATATGTGGATTTTATGTACTACAACTAGGTTGTACATATCCAATCTCATTTAAATCATCACAATGACCCTTCAGGGTATTTTGAGTTCTACTTCACAGGTGAGGAAACCAAAATTCACCACACTTTTATGAAATAAGACAACGTCTCTGACTGACATGGCACATATTATTGGTTATGTTTTGCATTTAAGTTGCTTAATGTCTGAAATTTCAGTATTTTTGAGCTGCTTTGAACTCCAAGTAGATTACTCTGGAAGGCAAGAGCACACTCCTATTATATCCCTGAGTTCCCAGAAAGTGCTACGCACATAAATGTTTAATGAACATGACAGATGATATTTAAATGTCCTTAAGTGGTAAAAACACGTTCAGAGATCATCAGTATTTCTCTAAACTGGATCACATAAGTTTCCTAGGAGTTCAATAATTTCAAGTCCTTGGCCCTCTACCTCATAACTCACAGGACAAAAGCTTATTTTAGAGATTTAAGTTACATATCCAAATAAGGTGATTATCACAGCCAATCCAACTAGAAAGACAAAAACAGGAAGCAGCCAAGGTACATGTTATGCTCATAAATCCCATGGGATTCAAAATTTTTACTGCGGCAGAGGAGGAGTGGGGCAATGTGGGAGGGCCTGGATAGTATTTAGAGAGGGTAAAAGATGCACTTAGTGTTCATATGTGGATACACAAAACTAAGAATTAGCGCAACAGTTCGAATTAGACTAAGAATTAGCCACCTGTTAGTTTCATAAATCATCTGAGTTTGTTGTAGGAGTTCTCTCAAGTTTTTAGAACAAGAACAAACACAGTCTTTAAGGATCACCAAATCTGTGCCTGTGCCTATCACATAAGGGCCTGAGCCAGCATATTATAATAATGAGATTATAAACTATGCTATTAATACCCAATGCTGAAAGAGGAAACAATGCTAGTGATTTCTATTTATTTACAAAGCTGTTTCACACCCACTATTTCACTTTGTTTCAGGGAAGAGGGAGCTAACATTTACTGTGGATTAACAAAATTAAATTCTGTACCAGAGAATTTACAGATGGTATCTCACATAATTCTTACATATGGCCCTCTGAGGTATCTTATTCCCATTTTACAGATGTGGAAACTGAGGCTCAGAGATTAGGCAACTTATCCAAGGCCATTAATCTCTAAGAGTAGCTGGAACAATGAACTGTCCAGCTGTACTTGAATAAATTATTTTCTTGCTAAGAAGAATAAAAAACAGGGAAAGTATTCGGAACTAGGCTTTAACTTGCTCTGATTCTTAACAGTAAAAGGAAGTGAGATGGGAGGTGGAAATTAAGCCTTCAGAATACCATTATCTGTTAACCAGAAGAGTTCATCTCTATTCTACTTCCTCAGAAATTTTTCGTTGGTCAGGATTCTAAGAATACTACGCTATATTACATAGAACTAAGATTTAAAAACAAGAGAAAAGAAAGGAATCCAATACAAACAGCTGGCAGGAAGGAACAAGTAACTGAGAGGTGCTCTGAATTTATCAATAGACATAGAAGTCCAACACAAACCCAACTGGGTGCATTTTCTGCAAGTAGGGCAGATCTAAGGTCTTTTAAAATCTCTGAGTGGCCAGTGGGGATGAGGAAAGAAAGAAAATACTAACGTGAGTTTTTCAATTCCTACACCTCCTCTACAGGTTGCAAGACCTCTTGCCCCCAATATCTAGATTAAATATACTTTTATTGAATGAATTATTATACCTGCAGTGTCCGTTGGAAAAGAGACTCATTTTCTGTATAAAATTGCTTAACATGCACCCTATTACTTTTTTTAAATGTTTTCACAAACTAATTTAAGTATTGGCATAAATAACTTATTTTTAAATTTGCTAAGGCTTCTTCCCAGTAGACAGAGTCTGTTCTACATATGATCAAATATGAAACTATAAAACAAAAGAAGTAAAATGGAAACTTGACCTCACACGCTCTAGGAGCAGAGACACAGGCGTCACTAACTCTGCCCCAAAGCAATGGGGATTTGCCAAGCAGAGTAGAGGAAAGGTATTCTGTACAGAGAAAACAGCATATGCAAGGCAAGGACTCCAGGGTCTGTTCAGAAATCAGAGAACAGGGACAAGAAAGAACTCAGATGACGCAGGTTTTTTGCTCAAGCAGCCAAGCGTATAGAGGATGCCATTCACTGATGATCCAGGGGAGAAGCAAATTCACAGCAGAGGAAGAATGAATTTGTTTTCAGAAATGGTGTCTGAAGTGAAAGAAATGTTCACTTGGCACCAGGAAACATAAATCTGGAATTCAGAGGAGAGAATAAGCTTGAAAACAGAACTAGGGATTACTAGGATTAAAAGTGATAATACTAGGGACTTCCCTGGTGGCACAGTGGTTAAGAATCTGCCTGCCAATACAGGGGACATAGGTTCAAGCCCTGGTCCGGGAAGATCCCACATGCCGCGGAGCAACTAAGCCCGTGCGCCACAACTACTGAGCCTGCGCTCTAGAGCCCACAAGCCACAACTGCTGAAGCCCACGCACCTAGAGCCTGTGCTCCACAACAAGAGAAGCCATCGCAATGAGAAGCCCGTGCACCACAACGAAGAGTAGCCCCCGCTCGCTGCAACTAGAGAAAGCCCACGCGCAGCAACAAAGACCCAACGCAGCCAAAAATAAATAAATTTATTTTTAAAAAAGAAAAGTGATACTAGCATAATAATAAACACAGGACAAAATCCTTTAAGAAAAAAAAAGTTATATAAAGGACTGAGGAGGGGTAAGGATCAAAGTAAAAAAAACCCAGGAGAATACCAAATATTAGATGTTAAAGTCAGGACTGGACCCTCATCTGTTGACTCCCAGTCAAATGTACTCACACCAAGTTTCCTTCCCAGTGGGAAAGCAATGGAAAATTTAAAACTCACACTTCTTAGACTTCACTTTCCCTTCAAATAATACTGCATAAGGTAAATTATTATGTTGCTTAAAAGCACCAAGGTTGCTTAAATGGTACCTCAAAAGCAATTTCCTCTACCTGAACAAACTGCTAACTTAATGGTTTGATACTTCTGGTCTAGAAATTTAGCTCTATCCCAGGAAAGGTATTTTCTAAAAACCAGTACTTGTCTGCATGTTCCATGAGGCAAGGGTTTCTGTTTGCTCACTGCTGAGAACCAAACTGCAACAGATACACAGCAGACATTCAGTAAAGGTTTCTTGTATGAATGAATAAATGTCTTATTCTCCACGGGAAAAACAGAAGAAAAGGAATTAATATTATTTATGTCATATTTAATCAGTTATATTGGGCTTCCCGCCAAAGGTAGACTATATTATAGTACAATGTATTACTTCACCTATTTCATAATTTTAATTTTTATGTTGCCCCCAATTTTAAAAGAGCAGGCAAGCTGTGGAAAATAGTACGGCAGTTCCTCAAATAAATTAAAAATACGTTTACTATATGACCCAGCCAGTTCCACTTCTGGGTATGTACTCACAAGAATTGAAAGCAGGGGGCTTCCCTGGTGGCGCAGTGGTTGAGAGTCTGCCTGCCAATGCAGGGGACACGGGTTCGAGCCCTGGTCTGGGAGGATCCCACATGCCGCGGAGCAACTGGGCCCGTGAGCCACAACTGCTGAGCCTGCGCGTCTGGAGCCTGTGCTCCGCAACAAGAGAGGCCTCGATAGTGAGAGGCCTGCGCACCACGATGAAGAGTGGCCCCCGCTTGCCACAGCTAGAGAGAGCCCTCGCACAGAAATGAAGACCCAACACAGCCAAAAATAAATAAATAATAAATAAAATAAAATAAAAAACAATGAACAGGTTTGAGAAAGCATAATTCTCAATAACCTGATTAAAAAAAAAAAGAATTGAAAGCAGGGTCTTGAAGAGACATTTATACACTCATGTTCATAACAGCGTTATTCACAATAGGTAAAATGTGGAGCAGCCCAAGTGGATAAAGCAGCCCAATGGATAAACAAATAAACAAAATGTGGTCTATACATACAAGAAAATATTCAGCCTCAAAAAAAGAAGAAAATTCTGACACAAGCTACAACCTGAGTGAACCTGAGGACCTTATGATTCCACTCACCATAGGTTATTTAAAGTAGTCAAATTCATACAAAGTACAATGGTGGTTGCCAGGCGCTGGGGCAAAGAGGGAATGGAGAGTTACCGTTTAACAGGTATAGCTTCTGTTTTGCAAGATGAAAAGAAGAGTTCTGTAGATGAATGGTGGTGATGGCTGCAACAACATGGATATACAACATGACACTTAAAAATGTTGATGATAGTAAATTTTATGTTGTGTATTTTGCACATTTTTTAATGGGGGGGTGGAAATATACTATAGTACTATATGGCCTCTTTGTCTAGTAAACTTTTTATTGATGTAAAAAATACATTCAGAAAAGCACACAAAGGACACAAAGTTGACAAAGTATAAATGCTGTGTAACCAGCAACAAACAACATTCTAGCACCCAGAGGGCCTCTCTCCCCCATCACTGTAAAGCTTTTTAAGGTGTTAATTTTAAGAGGTCCAACCCCTTTCCTTGCCAGTTAATGTGATACAATCTTCCAGCAAGGTTCTCTAAAGACTTGCCAACTGCCATGGACCTTAAGTCTTCAAATTCTAAGGGCCAGTGGTATAATGTCCCTTTGTATTAACTGGGACACAGCAAGTAGGGTGCAGTAAGTAGTCTGAGTCTAGTGGCATCGCTTTCTAGTTCTATAATTAGATTATTCAGTGGTAGAGGACAGGCTGCAAAATATGTCCCATGATTTTGTTGGCTTCCTCTAAGTTGAAAGTAGCCAATTTCAAAGTGACTTGAAAGTTGTATACTGAAATTATTCCAGTGTGGTCTGTCATTCCACACTGAAGTATGTGTTTGAAGTTAGTGCATGGTTAATGAGACTTCTGGTATCAAGTTCATGCTCTTCCTTGATTGGAAACCTGAGTGGCACAGAATGTTCTACGTGGAAGTATCAGTATGTTATGCCCCTCATGACCTCTTCTTTCAGACTTCAATGTGAAGTAAAATATGTGATGCAAATCTGAACTACTAATAATGAAACGAGATTATTTTTTTAGGATGGAACAGTTTATTTCAACAATGGGACCAGCAGGGATAGTAAAGGCAGCAGATTTTCTTTTGAATACTAGCCATTTTTTCTCTTTACAAATCATTATTAAAAATAAGTACTAGGGCTTCCCTGGTGGTGCAGTGGTTGAGAATCTGCCTGCCAATGCAGGGGACACGGGTTCGAGCCCTGGTCTGGGAAGATCCCACATGCCGCGGAGCGACTGAGCCCGTGAGCCACAATTACTGAGCCTGCGCGTCTGGAGCCTGTGCTCCGCAACAAGAGAGGCCGCGAAAGTGAGAGGCCCGCGCACCGCGATGAAGAGTGGTCTCCACTTGCCGCAACTGGAGAAAGCCCTCGCACAGAAACGAAGGCCCAACACAGCCATAAATAAATAAATAAATAAAATATTTAAAAAAAAAAAAAAAAAAATAAGTACTAGATGTGTTACCCTGACTGGTTTATAAATCTTTAGAGAACCTTGCTGGCAGATTTCTATCACATTAACTGGCAAGGAAAGGGGCTGGACCTCTTAAACTTAACACTTCAAAAAGCCTTACCTTCTGTTCTGGGTGGGAGGTTGGAATAAAAGTCACCACCTAACTCTTCCAAAAAAAAAGCTTTACCATGGGAATTCCCTGGCGGTCCAGTGGTTAGAACTCGGTCTCGGTGTTTTCACTGCCAGGACCCTGGTTCAAGCCCTGGTCAGGGAACTAAGATCCCACGAGCCGCTCGGCGCAGCCAAAAACAAGAAAGAACATAAAAAGCTTTACAGTGATGGGGGGAGAGGGGTCACACAGCCCAAATCTACCTGTTTCCCTCCACTCTTACTTTCTGGTTCAAGCCACCCGCATCTCTCACCTGTCCTAATACAACAGCCAGTAAAGTCTCCTGGGTTCCACTTCTGTTACCCACCCACCCACCCCACCCCTTATCCTCCGAATCCAGTCCTCACACAGCGGTCACAGCAGATCTTTCTCAAAACACACTCCCTTACTTTTTGAGCCCTCTAATGGCTTTCCTTTACACCTAAGGGACCTCTTACCCTGGCTTACAAAACCTTAAATGACTTAGCCCCTAACTCTGGCCTCATTCTGTACCACTCTCCCCCTTGCCTACTACATTCCAGCCACAGTGACTTCCCATCTACTCCCCAAACACTCCAAAGGCTCAAACGGCTCTATGTCACCTGGTTCCCAAGGCCTGGAATGCTCATTGCCCAGATCTTCCCATGGCTGGGCTCCTTCTTCACATGCGGGTCTCAACTTAAGGGTCACTTACTCAAAGAATCCTTCTCTGACCACATAATCTCAGTCACTCCTTATCACATCACCTTTTAATCTCTTCCACAGCACTTGTCTCTGGTATTTTTATTTCTTTGTTTACTTACTACTGGTCTATTCTCACTAGACTGAAAACTCCTGAAAGAAGAGACACTATATTGGGTTGGCCAAAAAGTGCCTTTGGTTTTTAAGTAAAAATAAAAAACACATTTTTCATTTTCACCAAGCACTTTATTGAACAACATATTCACCCTTTTGTTCCACTACCTTCTGCCATTTTTCAGGCAACTTCATAATTCCATCTTCCCAAAACTTTTTATCTTTTTGAGCAAGGAACTGGTCCAGGTGCCTTTTACAGTCTTCCAGGGAATTGAATTTTTTTCCTTTAAGAGAATTTTGTTAAAGACCGAAATAAATGGAAATCTGAAGGTGCAAAGTCTGGTAAATACGGCGGATGAATCAGAACTTCCCAGCCAAGCTGTAACAGTTTTTGTCTGGTCACCAAAGAAACAGGCGGTCTTGCGTTATCCTGATGGAAGATTACACGTTTTCTGTTGACTAATTCCAGATGCTTTTCATCAAGTGCTGCTTTCAGTTGGTCTAACTGGGAGCAGTACTTGTTGGAATTAATCGTTTGGTTTTCCGGAAGGAGCTCATGGTAGAGGACTCCTTTCCAATCCCACCATATACAAAACATCACCTTCTCTGGATGAAGACCAGCCTTTGGTGTGGTTGGTGGTGGTTCATTTCGCTTGCCCCACGATCTCTTCTGTTCCACATTATTGGACAGTATCCACTTTGCATCTCTCATCACAATTTGTTTTAAAAATGGAACATTTTCATTACGTTTTAGTAGAGAATCGCATGTGGAAATATGGTCAAGAAGGCTTTTTGCATTTAACTTATGTGGAAACCAAACATCAAAGCGATCAACATAACCAGGCTGGTGCAAATGATTTTCAGCACTTGATTTGGATATTTTGAGTATGTCGGCTATCTCCCGCGTGACATAATGTTGATTGTTCTCAATTAAGGTCTCGATTTGATCACTTTTAACTTCAACTGGTCTACCCAACAGTGGAGCATCGTCCAGTGAGAAATCTCCAGCACAAAACTTCGCAGACCACTTTGGACACATTCAATCAGTCAGAGCACCTTCTCCATACACTGCACAAATCTTTTTTTGCATTTCAGTTGTGTTTTTACCTTTCTTGAAATAATAAAGCATAATATGCCAAAAATGTTGCTTTTTTCTTCCATCTTCAATATTAAAATGGCTACACAAAAATTCACCAATTTGGGTAAGTTTTTTTTTTTTTAATGCACACTGATATGTCAGCTGTCACAATACAATCTAACAAAATTGTTTCGAATGAAGTTGAAGACAACTAAGTGCTATTAGAGCCACCTTATGGAAAAAAACGAATGAACCTTTTGGCCAACCCAATATATCTTCTTTACACCTATATCCCCAGTACCTAAAATAGCTTCTGGCACACAGTAGGTGTATTCACTAAATATCTGGTGAATAAATAAGTGGGGAATGACTAGCCACACTTCAAGAGTAAGTTCATAGGCAGAAACTAATTTCCCTGACTTCCCCAGGCACCTGACACTAACTCCTTTATTCTTCTCATTTACTAATGTTTCTATTATAGTACTTGTCAGAATTTATTGCATTTCTTTGTTTACGTGCCTGTCTTCCCCTCCTGCAATGCAAAACTTCTCAAGGTCAGGGAGCCTTTTTTGGAACCCATTTTTGTATCCACAACACCAAGCTTGGTCTGGGATGCAAAGGAGCTTAAAAATCTTTGCTGTATGATGAGGAGGAGGAGGGAGAATGACAGGAACAGCTAACATGCAATGAGTGCTAACTACATGCAACGAACATTTCCCATGGATTATCTCTTTAAATCCTTGCAACAATCCTGGAGGATAGGTACAATTATTTCCTCCATTTTGGAAATGACAAAACACCCAGAGAGGTTATAAATAACATGCCTGAGATAACTACAGTAATAAGTGGCAATCTAATCTATCTAATCAATCTAACACCCAAGTTAATGCTCTTATCCCCAACCTTCGATGTTAGCATGAACCATAAGCTGTTCTCAAATAAATGCATGATAGCACTTAAGTGACAAAACCAGGAGTTAACACTGACAGTACACTGTACTTTACAGCGATGTTGAAAATATTAAGAAACAATCAAGAAATAGGGAGGAGGGCTTCCCTGGTGGCACAGTGGTTGAGACTCTGCCTGCCAATGCAGGGGACACGGGTTCGAGCCCTGGTCCGGGAAGATCCCACATGCTGCGGAGCAACTAGGCCCGTGAGCCACAACTGAGCCTGCGCTCTAGAGCCCACAAGCCACAACTACTGAGCCCGCGTGCCACAACTACTGAAGCCCGCGTGCCTAGAGCCCGTGCTCTGCAACAACAGAAGCCACCACAATTAGAAGCCTGCGCAACTCAACAAAGAGTAGCCCCCACTCGCCGCAGCTAGAGAAAGCCCGTGCGCAGCAACGAAGACCCAATGCAGCCAAAAATAAATTAATTAAATAAATAAATTTATTTAAAAAAAAAAAAAAGAAATGGGGAGGATCATGGAGCCTTGCCACATACCAGAAGCAATAAAATGATTGGTTAAAATTGGAATCCTTCCCAAACACTCAAAACATTTCTGAGTAGAAAAATGTCAATAAAAAAACCTGATAACTGGGAAAAGAATAACTGATAAAATGGGAAAAGTTCCCAACATATGTTACTAACTGATACAGCTCTTCCAAAAACGATACACTTGATAACTGAGAAGGAGCAACACCTACATTTCTAAGACAGGCACTACCACGCGTTCATGTTCATAAAGTCTTAACTGATGTAAGTGCAGAGAAACATTTCAAATCAAATGCAGTTTATTTTTTAAAGATTATTTTGAAGCTATAAAGACAGGCAACACTCTGTATCATTTACACTACTTTCTTTCCTAGCATGAAGTAGGGCAACTTTTAAGTACAATCACAAGGAACCTCTTCTAACTTACTGCCCAACCCCACTGACCAACTTTCCTGAGAAGCAATCAGGCAAATCTTACGCTGTGAAGTAGAGTTGGGGGAAAAGCCAGTGAAAGCCTACCTCTCTCAGTCTTGAGACCTGCTTCAGAAGCACAGTATTACTGCCTATCACTCTAAAAGTTTAGAGGCTAATTTAGAGGTTACCAAGCGCCAGATAAAGTGAGCTTTTATACATACTCACCAAGTGCCAGATAAAGTGAGCTTTTATACATATTCTCATTTAACTTTAAAACCCTGCCTGTTACAGATAGTATGATCTCTGTTTACAAACGAGAGGACTCAGGGTAAGACTATTCAAGGTTATACAAGTTACAAAATAGAGAAGCAAGAAGTACCCAGATTAGGCCCTCTCCATTATACAACACTGCCTCCCACAAAGGTAAGTGCTTCCATTTTTCCTGGTCATGGTCATGATGTTATCTCTTTGAAGGGCGGTGAATTGCTGCTTAACACTTACCGGAGCCAACTTTGAACCAGGCTAAGTAGCTGGACTTTCACCCATCATCTCATTTAATCCTCCAGCTATCCTTATGAAACGGGGTCCCATTTTACAGATGAAGAAACTGACACTAAAGGAGATCAAATAAGTCATCAATGACACAAACTTAGTGGAGACTATGAATTCAAATCTGTATCTAACTCCAAAGACCATACCTTACCACCATGTTACAGGGCTTCATTAAAGGCACAAACAGTCCATTAAAGCCACTGGTCATGGTCATGGATAAAAAACACCTTTATAAAAAGGATTTGAGGACCTGGTGGCACAGTGGTTAAGAATCCACCTGCCAATACAGGGGACACGGGTTCAAGCCTTGGTCCGGGAAGATCCCACATGCCGTGGAGCAACTAAGCCTGTGTGCCACAACTACTGAGCCTGTGCTCTATAGAGCCCGCGAGCCACAACTACTGAGCCCTCGCGCCACAACTACTGAAGCCCGTGTGCCTAGAGCCCGTGCTCCACAACAACAGAAGCCACCTCAATGAGAAGCCCGCGCACCGCAACGAAGAGTAGCCCCCGCTCGCCACAACTAGAGAAAGCCTGCGCGCAACGAAGACCCAATGTAGCCAAAAATAAATTAATTAATTAAAGAAAAAAAGGATTTGATACAACCCTTGTAGCCATGTTACAATGGTCGTTTCCATTTCCCAAGATCTATAAGTAACCCTGAGTTTCTAAAACAAAGAACAGTACACAAAAATGCAAACGTACATGATAGGAACAGTCCTGAATGTTATAGTCAGAGAAATCCTGACAAGCCCATGATATATAAATTGTCATATCTACACTAAACCAAAATATGTAAATTAGGCAAAGACTTCCTTTCATAAATCATCTGCACTATAATACCATACAACCACACTCTTGCTCCAACTATTTCAGAAATAAAATCTGTCCAGGTAAAATATCTGATCTGTACAGTCAATGTTTCAGGCAAAATCAAAAACCTTACTTTGGCAAAGACCTGTCTCCATAAGTAAATAACAGTCATTCAGGGCCCTATCTCATCCTGCATAATACCCTCCACAACATAAGTTTCTTTTTTGTTTTTAGTTTCTACAATGCTGCAGATGGAGAAACCAAGAAGTGATTAGTTATCTTTCTCAATATCACAATCAGAAATCTACAAATAAAACTTGTGTCTACAACCTTTCCCAATATCACTAAATTCCACTAAACCACAAGGTCTTCTTTCAACCACAAGTGTAAAAGAAAAGGAATGGGGAAAAAAAACAAACAAACCTAGAATATATAACTATCTGAGGACCTCACAGCAACTCTTCTCAGACTAAAAACCCTTTTTAAGTGGAAACAAAAATAGTTTTCATTCTTAAATTAAGAGATTTGTAGCGATTTCTATCAGACATTTCAGAAAGATCCAAATTTACATGTATAATTCTAAAATCAAAACTGAAAGTCTCGGACTTCCCTGGTGGCGCAGTGGTTAAGAATCTGCCTGCCGATGCAGGGGACACGAGTTCGAGCCCTGCTCCGGGAAGACCCCACATGCCACAGAGCAACTGAGCCTGTGCCCCGCAACAAGAGAAGCCACTGCAATCAGAAGCCCACGCGCAGCAACAAAGACCCAATGCAGCCAAAAATAAATAGATAAATAAAATTTAAAAAAAAATTTTTTTAAAAAGACCCAACGCAGCCAAATAAACAAATTTATTTTTAAAAAAAGTTTATCCTCAAACTGTCTGAAACCTAGCTTCTATTTAAAAAGTGGTTGAGAGCTTCCCTGGTGGCGCAGCGGTTAAGAATCCACCTGCCAAAGCAGGGGACACGGGTTCGAGCCCTGGTCCGGGAAGATCCCACATGCCACAGAGCAACTAAGCACGTGTGTCACAACTACTGAGCCTGCACTCTAGAGCCTGCGAGCCACAACTACTGAAGGCCGTGCACCTAGAGCCCGTGCTCTGCTATAAGAGAAGCCACCGCAATGAGAAGCCTGCACACTGCAAGGAAGAACAGCCCCCGCTCTCTGCAACTAGAGAAAGCCATGCACAGCAACAGAGAATCAAAGCAGCCAAAAGTAAATAAATAGAATAAATATATTTTATAAATTCATTAATTAATTAAAAAGTGGTTGAGAGAAATGACATTTGGATGAGATCTACAAAATGTGCTATATTTATCTACTCCTCTAGGTTGTTTCTGGATCAAGTAATCCACCAATCAATTACTCTGGCCCAGAAGTCACAAACTTGAACATTTGAAGCAACCTGATGAATGACAAAAAGGCTGTTATTGTGTTGAACCAGAAACTGCTCAAAAGATTTACAATTCAAATTTAAAAACACAGTGTTAAACAGTGTTGTGGTAACTGGCTATGCATATAAAAAAATTAGATCCCTGACTCACATCATATACAAAAAAAATTTTTTCAGGCAAGATCAAGATCTAAATATAAAATACCAAATTTCTAAAACGTTTAGAAAGAAATGCAGAGACCTAAATGACCTTGGAGTATGGAATAGATTTCTTAAATAAGGCACCAAGGACACAAACCAATAGGAAAAATGATGATAGATTTGACAATCCTTTCTATTCAACAAACCATATAAAAAGTTAACAGATAAGCCACACAGACTAGAAAATATCTACAATTCATTTCACAGACATAACCAGGATATGCAATAAACTCCTAAAAGCAATTTTAAAAGGACAATCCAATTGGGGGGGGGGGGGGGAGAGACAGAGAGGGACAGACAGCTAAGAAACAGAAATCTGAATAGTCACTCAACATTTCAACATGCTCAATCTCATAATTAATCAAGAAAAATTTTAAGATAATATCATTTCACACTCATCTGACTTGTAAACATGTAATAAATCTGACAATGTCATGGATCTATAAGGATTTAGATATAGCAATTCTCATATTCTCATGCTAAAAAAACACAAAGTGACTCAATTCTGAAAAGCAATTTGGCAATATCTGATAGAACTTTAAATTCCCATAACCTCAAACCCAGTAATTCCACTTCTGGGTAATTTACACCAGAGAATTCATTTCAAACTTAGTAACCACACACACACACACAAATTTCACAAAACATTTAATCCTTACTGCAAAACAACCTGATATTTCTCTAAATTATTTTAATTCCTAAAGTGGTTTCATAACCGATTAATGGTTCCCAACATGCAGTTTGAAAAACTTGCCAAAGATCTTAAATATGTGCACAAGGATTTCTAACCAGGAATGTTCAATGTAGCATTGTTTTTAAAACAGGAAAAATGGAAACAACCTAAATACCTATCAACACGAAAATAAATTTAAACTGGCTGTATTCGCATAAATACAACTACACAGCAGATAAAAGTGATGACTATAGGATGAACCATATGAAACTACCATTTTTGTAGGTCAAAAATGGTAAAAATATCAGCAATTTCATGAGTCTAAAAAAACTTGTTTCATGAAAAACAAGTTACAGAGTAGGTAGAATATTGCTTATATAAAGTTTGAAAATACCCAAAACATAATACTGATCTGTTTCTGAATATACTCCTATGTAGTAATTATATAAAAACAGGTATTAGAAACACCAAATTCAAGATATCATTACTTCTGGGAAGAAAGTGAAACGTAACCCAAGAAGGTGCTTCAACTGTATGTGAAAGGTTTTTCTTTAAAAAAAAAAAAAAAAAAAAAAAGGAAGTGTGGGAAAACGTTGAGATCTGATATAACTGTATGGTGGATGTGTGAAGATTAATTATATTGGTCTCTGTATTCTCCCATATGTTTGAAATACGTTAAGAAAAAAAAAAAATCTGTATTAGCCAACTAAAACACACATCTGCAGCCTAAATTCAAACCAACTGCTCCATATAAAATTTCTTTCATTGGCTTGAAACGTTAATGCATCATCCTCACATTTTTTTAACAAGGGCCTCTAGCCAAAAAAATAATAAATAAATAAAATAAAGCTTTATGTAACACTCAATTTAAATAGTTCCTTAAAATCCATCAAGGGAAGATTTATCCCTGGAAAATTGGTCTTGTTCCTCCTTCCAGTTCAGTGCTATATATTTTACCATATTTCCATTTTTATCTCGGCTGCCAAGAAAATTCAAATCCAAATTTTATTCTTAGTCATTGAATTATGCTGCCACTTGGGAAAAGAATATATGCCTTCTCCTTTTCCTCATTTTTCTTTAATATATATATATAATTATTATATTTCTGGCTCTTTTAAGTTACAGAAATTCTGCAATGAAATAAAATGTAAATAAATTCCAAGAAAATAAAAATAAACTTTCTGTTCCACCATGCTAAGGAGTTTTCACCACCATTGCTTCTTCCTGGACCAAAGGAATGGGTATGCAAACACAACTATGCATACATGTTCATGACACTAAAATTTCAGGACATACAGGATTAAAGTCAATATGCTACCAGTGAAAAATAATTAGCTAATATACTAACAAAAAAATGTATACAAAAGAAAACGTGAAGTTGGTCAAAATTTAATAAGCTAATTATTTCTTTCTCTTCAAGACCATTTTGCTTTGTATGCTTTGTTTTCCTGTGCATGGATATTGTGGAAAATTCATAAATCCAATAAGAATATGTAACATTACAAGTCATATATAAAGAAAGTTCTGTGTTTTTTGTGTGTGTATGTGGTCTTCTATTTAAATACTTGAAGTGTCCTTTCCGACAGGTATTCTCCCCATGCCTGAAGATATTCTGGCAGTTTCCTGAATTTGGCTTCCCTTCTCCTTCTGTCTGGAGCCTCACAATGTCTACTGAAGCCAAGCATACCACTTAGGCAGCACACATCCTCTCTAACACATGGTATACCCCAATACAGCAAATTCAAAACCATGGGTTACATGAAACAAATCCCCTAATTAATCCATTCCTTAACTTCCAAAACTGAATACCAAATGTTCTTATTAAATAGGTTTGGTTAATTATTTCCTTACAAACAGGGACTAGGATGTCAATCGCTCTTATTTATCTCATTTTAGAAATAAAGGATAATACAGAGGGACTTCTCTGGCAGTCCAGTGATTAACACTTTGCCTTCCAATGCAGGGGATGCGGGTTCGATCCCTGGTCAGCAAGCTAAGATTCCCACATGCCTCGCAGCCAAAAAAACCAAAACATAAAACAGAAGCAATATTGTAACAAATTCAATAAGGACTTTAAAAATGGTCCACATCAAAAAAATCTTTTAAAAAAAAAGGGATAACATAGAGAATATACACCAAGATGACAATTCTGTGCTGCAATTTTTCAAGTTTACATTTCACAAAGACTTTGAAAAGGTTATTTTTAACAAAGTTAAAGCACTTCACTCAGCAGTAAGCCCAAAACAACATAATCCAATTTAGGTTTTGAAAAGAATATAACATTTACTCACCACCAGGATTACAACAGATATGAATAAAGTTACATGCTCCTCATCTTCAAGAAATATATGGTCTACTGGGCAGTCGCCCAGATTCTTTTAACAGGGATGGCAAAATCACGCTGCTTTCCAGGACTAGATAGGGAATCCAAACAGGTGAGCAGCTCTGTCTAAGGGGTAAGTACTAGAAAGAACAACTACAGAATGCAGATTTTGCCTAAAGTAATTCTAAATCAACTTCAAAAGAATGCTATCAGAACAAAACACATCTCCCAGTGAGACAGAACACATCATTGCAAGATATGTTTAACTGGGGCTTCCCTGGTGGCACAGTGGTTAAGAATCCACCTGCCAATGCAGGGGACACGCGTTCGAGCCCTGGTCCGGGAAGATTCCATATGCCGCGGAGCAACTAAGCCCGTGCACCACAACTACTAAGCCTGCGCTCTAGAGCCCGGGCTCCGCAACAAGAGGAGCCACTGCAGTGAGAAGCCCGTGCACCGCAAAGAAGAGTAGTCCCTGCTCGCTGCAACTAGAGAAAGCCCGTGTGCAGCAACGAAGACCCAACACAGCTAAACATAAATAAATAAATAAATTTATTTTAAAAAAATAAAATAAAATACAGACTGTTAAAAAAAAAAAAAGATATGTTTAACTGCCAATCAGATACAGACTGAAAAAAAAGTTGGAAATGGCAATGGAGAAGCTAGACCTCGGCCACATTTCTGGTTAAGAGTTTACATTGCTGTGGCTTTTCTGGACGGCAGTCTGGCAATATACATCAAAAAGAAAAACATGCATTTCCTTCAACCCAGTAACTAGACTCTTAGAGAGCTACTCTAAAGAGCCATCAGCCTGCAACAATTGTACACACAATGCATATGCATAATATACAATAAATTTAAACAATCTAAACACCCAGCAATAGGAACACTATTAAGTTATGGTGCACACATTCAATAAAATACTAAGGAACGATTTAAAGAACAGAGCAGACACAAATGTGTCGGCCTGGAAAGCCATCACGAGTGTTGGTTTTTAAAGCACACTACTATGAGCCGAGATGACGCCACGGGCCAAGCTCCCCGGTGCTCCTTGCGGTCACACCTGGAAGCAGGATTCCAAGCCACAGCCTGAGAAGGGCTGGCTGGTGTCAGTGGTGTAGCTCTTCTGAGAACTGCTCAAGGAGAGCCAGTCTGCAGCCAACTTGTCCAGCAGAAATAAACACTAGCTGCCCAGCAACCTGCAAGCAGCTACAGAAATAATAAAGTAGACCCTCTGGCCTACACTGAGGAGTTTCCACAGCAGAATATTCACTACAAACCCAACGTGGGAGATTTTCAAGTGGCAACCAAATAAACCCAGCAAAGAACTGGCAAAGCTGGTGATGTTTATGGCACAGATTGGTCACTGCCACCCAGAACATCTAGATAACCTTCCTCAAGAACGGAAAGATCTGCCCTCCTACAGCTACACCGTCTTCAATGTAGGTCTTCCAATAACATTTTGCAATACTCTGATCTTGCTGAGAACCTCATCTATCCATCAAGGTTGCCAGAGATCTTCTTTGAACCTCGACGCTGCCATGTAAGTTGCTACGACTCTGTACACTCATTTTGTGACCGATGAGAATAAAAGTGCAAAAACAAGAATAAGGTGATATTTATGGCACAGATTGGTCACTGCCACCCAGAACATCTAGATAACCTTCCTCAAGAACGGAAAGATCTGCCCTCCTACAGCTACACCGTCTTCAATGTAGGTCTTCCAATAACATTTTGCAATACTCTGATCTTGCTGAGAACCTCATCTATCCATCAAGGTTGCCAGAGATCTTCTTTGAACCTCGACGCTGCCATGTAAGTTGCTACGACTCTGTACACTCATTTTGTGACCGATGAGAATAAAAGTGCAAAAACAAGAATAAGGTGAATATAGTATTGCAGAATTACACATGCACATGTTAAGGGACAGCAACGCAACTGCACCCAAGATTATCTTTGGAAGTGATGACTAAACTACAGAAGAAGCATCTGAAATGACGCCAAGACCGTCAATGTTATCACAACCGTATACTTCTGTCTCTTTTTTTTTTTGTAATCTTTTGGCTGTGCCGTGCAGCACGTGGGATCTTATTCCCCAACCAGGGATCAAACCCTCTCACTCTGCATTGGAACCTCGAAGTCTTAACCACTGGGCCGCCAGGGAAGTCCCACAACTGTGTGGTTCTCTAAGGTCACCAAGGTATTAGTCGCTGCCTTGACCTTCTTACAAGGGCAAGATGAACAAGAGGAAGAGGACAACGACTCAGAATGCTAATGCAGCGTGCCTTGGGGGAGAGGCTCTAAACACAAGAAAAGATGCTTACCAAAGTACTTCAGAAACAAAAGAAGAAAAAAGTTACAAGTGTTTAACTTTTCAGCTATCCATTTGATTCATGAGCCCCAAGAATTTGCACAAAAACTACTAAAGCAGCTGTAGAGTTATAAGGAGACATCTGAAGTGAAGTTAGTGCTCCTGAACCTTATCTCCAGATCGGCAGGAATTCACATGCTTTTTCTATCCCCTTGTGCAAAGGTTTCTGCAGCAGCACCAAAGAGAAGTAACAAGATTCTTCGGTCTGCTGTATACACTTCTCAGCACCTGGGAGTCCCAGAGCGCATTCCGGTGTTGCTCATGACCATGCCACCCATTTTGTTATGACAAGAACTCTGGGGAAGTCATGACAGTAGGAAACAAGGCTCTGAAAGAGATAACAGCTCAACGACTAAAAAACTTCCTCAAAACCTGGCCCAGTATAAAACACAAAGAAAGAATGTGATGATGTCTCCTAGGACTCTGATTCAGTTCTTCCAAAAACTGAATCCTCAGATACTGCAGAAGGAATTCCAGGGTAAGACTACAGAGGCCTCAATAAAATCAAGGGTACAAGAATATGGAGAATTAGATGCTAACGATTACATTCCGGGAACAGACGTTCTGGAAGTTGAGGAAGAGAATGCTGAGAACGAGCACGATGGGTGGGGAAATACCAGTCTCAGTGAGGAGGAAGCTGATGCTAAGTGGGGTGATGGGCACCACTCTTCCGATGAAAAGCAGCAAGAAACCTCCGAGAAGCTGAACAGCTTCACAGAGGAGCCAGAATGTCCCATCAAAAAATAAGATTTTCTGCAGAGAAAAGCAGCTGGTGCTACAAAATAAACTTTTGAAAAAGAGAAAACGAAGTAACTTCCAGGCAAGTTTTCCACTCCAAGGAAAAGGCTAAATTTGTGTCATTAATCTGAATGTTAGTGAATAAAGACTTCATTTGCATTAAAAAGTCCAGAAGCACTATATTTTGAAAATTACCCCAAAAAAAGCACACTGCTGAACAATGGTTGGTTTGATCCCATTTTAAAAACTGCAACAGGAAAAATGAGCCCTAATATGTAGATTTTAATGAACAATGTAGCAATATTGGTTTATCAACTGTAACAAATACAGCATGTTAATGCAAGGTGTTATCAACAAGGGAAAATGGAGGGTGGGTAATATGAGAACTTTCTTTACTATCCACACAGACTTCTGTAAATCTAAAACTGCTCTAATAAAGTCTATTAATTTTTTAAAAGCCTACACGTGTAGACAGATTTGCAAATAAACATTGGCATATGCAGACAAAGAGAGCCAGAAAGCTCTGTATCAAACTTATTAACAGTGGTTTTCTACAGAGAGTGAAAAGCTCAAGGAAGACTTTTCACATTATATATCTCTGGACTGTCTAAAAACTTGCTACACTGAGCAATACTCTAAGAGGCTCTGCAGGACATGGAGCGCCTGGGTCCTGCAACCAGACTGCATGGATTCAAATCCCAGCTCCACCATTAACTAGCTGACAAACTCGGGCAGTTAATCTCTCTGTGCCTCAGTTTCCTCATCTGGAACTAGGGATAATAGTTTGTGTACCCACACAAAGTTGCTGCAGGTATTAAGCTACTTACTACATGGTAAGTATTGGAAAACTACCTAGTCCATAGTAAGTGCTCAATAAATAGTGTCCTCCACCGCCACCAAGCATCCACTGTGCCTCAATTTTTTTTTAAATCTTGACTGGTAGGACAAATCAGGAAAACTTGGCTCATCAAGCCCTTTCTAGTGAGATCTACAATCCAGAGAATACAATGTATTCAACAGCCAAATAAAAATAATCTGAGTTTTTAACAGATTACAAATCAACACTTAGCAATATAAGCCCACTTATATGAAAACAATCACTAATAGATTCTATAAGGATAATCACAAAAACAAACCCCTCTAAGTGCTGTGATTCTGGATAATATTTACTTTCTCCTTTATACTTTACTGAGTCATTTTAATTTTCCACATTGAATATGCATCATTTTTAATGAAATAAAGTAGGAGTCGGCAAACTTTTTCTATTGAAGCCCACAGAGTAAATATTTTACCCTTTACAGGCCATAAGGGTCTCTGTCCCAACTATTCAACTCTACCGTTGCACCACAAAAGCAACCAGACAATACCTAAATGAACGCATACGGCTATGTCCCATTGAAAATTTAATTTACAAAAACAGGAAGCTGGCAGGACACTGCCCACAAGCTGTCAAGTTTGCCGACCCTGAAATAAAGAAGGAAACAAAATTGTTTTCATTTTGGAAAACAAAATATAATTTACAACAAAGAAAGTGCATGAGCTAAATTGACACTACTGATGGGGAAAAAAAACCTATTCACTTATTAATATATGGGAATGTACGGACAGAAAAACACAAACTCTTTCATTTAGGCTCTGGAAATCCTCCTCTCATCCTTAGTGCCCCAGTAAGAGAAAACTTGCTAAGGAGCCTAAAGTCTAGATAGGAACATACACTAGTGGGTAGGCAATCACAAACAGAAACTAAAAGAAGTATGTCTTTCATATTTAAATCAACTTGAAATTTCTTCTAATTTCATAATAATTCACCAAGTAGCAGCCACCACAGGCGTGGAAGTCCCAACTACTGATGAAAGGATTTTAGTCTTGGATAATCACAATCAACACCGACAAATTTGTGAAAGGAGATGAAAACATCTATGGACATCTAATAGCATTAGAAGTGAAATTTCTATGAAATAAACATTAGAAATGAAAAAGTCAGGAATGAAAAATCTATGAAATTCTAACGGAATTAGAGTCAGAGGGTGGTTAAGATAAAACATGCAAGTGGCCTTTGATAGGACACTTCAAACTTCAAAACTGACAAAGTTTCTGATCTCTGCCCCAAAAATAAAGCTTTGGGTTGAAGGAAACTATTCTTAACATTTCACTTGGAACATGGTTTGAAATATTATGACAGATTTCTTGGAGTTTTCAATGGTTTCTTTGGAGGAAGGAAGAAGGACTGTTTTGGGAAGAGCTATGAAGGCTGCGAAGTCCAGAGTCTAAACCTAAAGACGTTAGACGACCACTCTGCTAAAAAGACGCCAACACCCTGCAACGCAGCCAGCGTGCCCGGTACAACCGCAGCGGGACCTCTCAAGCTTTCTGCTGGGCGACCTCGCCAAGTTGTCAAACCCCAGAGAAGACGGTAAACAAGACCCAGAGCCAGCGGTGCCCAATGCGAGCTCTCGCACAGACGCCCAGACCCACCGAAGCCGGTGAGCAGCAGCCTCAAGGGGCGACACCGACGCCCGGCAGCCCGACGCCCGGGACACCAGGCCCAGAACGCGGTCCAGCCGGCCGCCTGCGCGAGGGCAAGCACCGGTGAGGGGTCTCCCCGCCGCTGGGGCCGGACGGGGGCCCAAGCGGAGCCCACCCAGGAGTGCGGCCAGCAGAGACGCGGAGGGGCGCTAGGGCCTGGGGGACTCGGGGCGGGGGGGGGGGGGGGCCGGGGCCGAAGAAAGCCGGGGCCGAGGGACCCGGGGCTGGGTGGACCGGTACCAAAGGGAGCTGGGGCCGAAAGGAGCCGGGGCTGAGAGGACCCGGGATGGAAGGAAGCCGGAGACCCGGAGCTGAAGGGACTCGGGACTGAGGGGACCCAGGGCTGGGGGGGCCGAAAGGGAGCCGGGGCTGAGAGACCCGGGGCGGAGGAAACCCGGCCCTGAGGGGCGCCGGCCCGGGGGTCGGGCGGACCGAGCAGGGGATGGAGGAGCGCGCTCCCTGCCCGCCGCGCTGCCGGGACACCCGCCCTCAGTCCTCGCCCCCGCCGGCCTGGCCCGTGCTCCCACTCGAGAAACTCACCAGAGCTCGCCGCCGCCTCGCCACGCGTCTCGGACTCCTCGGAACCGCGGCCGCCGGGAGCCCAAACCAGCGGAGGGGCCGCCCGCAGCCGCCGCCGCGACCCAGCGTCCGGGAGGGTCCTCACACCGCCGCCGCCGTGACGCGAATCGCAAGAGGCGGCTCTGGCCAATGAGAGCGCTCCTCGTGCGCAGCCGCAGTGGCCCAAGCCGGAAGCGCCCCGCCAGGCCGCTCCCAGGCCTGGAGCGGCTTGGTAGCCGCCGGGGGTCCGCAACACGATCCGGCGGCGCCGAGCGCCCCGGGACACGGAAGTCCTTTCGCTTCCCTGCCGCCGGAGGCGGGAGCGTGTGCAGCGGAAGAGGCGGGGCCGCCCGGCTTGGGAAGCTTCCCGGTCACTATGGATACAGTTCACACGCCTTGGGCGGAACCGAAACTGGGGGATTGCTAGGCGTAGTCTGTGGAGGCTTCGGACCTAAATCCAAAACATCTTGCCCAAAACAACAGCGTTTGCCTTTTATTACCTCCCGAAGACGCTACCATTTGTGCCCCACGACTTCCAGAAAACGAATGTGAGCCCGCTCCTCTTAAATGTAATTCAGAGCGATTTTTAAAATGTTTTAGCGTAATAGCAGGTCAGAAACTAATGCAGCAATAAATACCGTGTCGTTTTCTACTTGTGAGTTTCAATTGAGCTCTAACTTCTTAGACCCCAAGATCGGGTTTCGCTACATATTCTACAAGAAAAGGAAGTGTAGGAGTTGGCCGGTGTAGAAAATGTTTTCTTCACATTCAGTTCTAAGAGGGATTTATCACGCTCCAAAGAGATTATATTGCCTTAACTGTCAAAAATCTTGTTATACTGATTAAAGGAAACCCATAAGCTTTCAAGGACATCCACGCCCCAGGCCTGTCCCTCCCTGGAACCACACCAACCGAAAACGAAGGAGGCTGGAAAAAGCGTCACAGATCTATCAAAAGACCGAAGATCCGATACACAATATACGGAAAAATGTTTAAAATAGAGAACTCTCCAGTCTGGAAATGTAAAATCTAAGAAGTGATTTAAGTTACTAAAATCAGAAAGAGCATGAATAAGATGGTCTTAATACTAGTATTTTAGAACTAAGTCCACCCAGTTAAGCTTGAAAGATAAATCAAAGCAGACAAACTTACACTTCCACAGCACCTCAGAAACAACACCAGTGTATTTGCAGAGCGAATCTGACCCGTGTACCGACTCACACAGGGCACAGATGAGAACAAGGGCCTCAGGCTTAATAAGAGGTCTACTAAAGAGGACAGAGCTACATAGAAGACCATTAAATAAGAGAGTGTTCAAAGACATCAAACCTTTTCTGCAACCTCCTCTCAATGATTTTGCTTTGACAAAACAAAGTGCTTTCCTCTGGAACAGTCCTTCGTGGGCTGAAACATGTGAGAAAGATCCTTATGATTTTCCCACCAAGATTCTTCCTCTCATTCTCTGTCATCTTGTTCCCAGTCCCAGATCACTACTGCCAATTCCTGAGGCTCCCAGTGATGAAACAAACCCCATCATTTCCTCAGAATGCTCACACCTTCTCAGCCAGTGAAGACACTGACACCATCCCTGACCTGAAGGGCCATCCCCCGAGTCCCACATCCACAGGTGGCTTCATCCATATCTCTTACCTAAAGGTCACCATTAAATGTCCCAAAGCAGATATTTCAGGTCTCTCTCCCCAACTGTGCTTCAGTTCATAATCTTTATATACAGTCTTCTAACTAGCAGCCCAAAAACCAAGGGGAATTCAGTAAAATTCTGTATCCTCCAGCACCTCAGAAACAACTGTGTCAGCTGTGGATTTTTAGAATGTCTGTTCCCTCCATCCTAAATGTGTCACACTTCTCCACAGGAGGGTGGAGTACTTCCTCTTCTGCAGCACCCAGGAAAGAGTCCCTTCCACTCCTACTCCCCATCCTAGTCACGAATGACCCAACAGTGCCCTGAGGCACAGCTAGTCTGATGTGGTCATCTCTACAATGATCAGATGTTGTTGACAGAGAAGCGCATCACTGGGTAAGTGACATTCATAATCCGGTTTCAGAAACCCCAGAATGAGGCGTCAGTGGCTCTACAGTATGCTGCAGAAATGGTGATGATGGCCTTGCTCTGAGGACAGACTCAGCCTGCATTGTGATCTGCAGGTCAACAGCCAATGAGAACTGAAGAGGTAACCAGAGCGACCAGCAAATGAAGGTGCAACTTTCAAATGCTAAAGGACAAAGAAAATGCTCCAGACCCCATTGTGAATTTAAGCTTGGAGTTCCAACTGGTTTGTCTTGTTTTCCTTCTCCAATAAAGGAAAGAGAAATTATATTATTTTTCTAATCAGAACAATTGCTATTTTTAAGGAGAAAAAAGAGAGAAATTATTCTACTAGTGACAATCAAAGTTAGCAGTCTTCTTTGAAAGAACTGTCTACCGCTTTTCAAAGAAAAACAAAATTACAAAAAGAGATTAACATCTTCATCATTACGAAATACCTAAAACCAACCTAAACTCTTCTCTTCTCCCGCAGTATCTATAAGCTTCTGAAATATAAACATTAGAATTGAGGGGAAAAAATCTGGACAAAGTGAAAGATGGACCATAAAAAAAGAGAAACCAAGAAAAAAGAGCAAGAAATGTCAAACCAGTCGTTGTGTTTGTCTCATACATATGTTGTAGGAGAGGAAAAATTTCTTTCTACCCTCTTAGGTTCTGCAGCTGGCCTAAGAAGTAAACTGAGATAAAACATTACTAACAAGAGAAAAGCTTATAAATTGAATGTTTTTACATGCACACAGGAGTCTTCAGAAGGAAAATGAAGACCTGAGGAGGACATTAGAGCCAAAAGCTTACATACCTTTTTACATAAAGAACAAAAAATTGTGGGCATGTGGTGAGACAAAGTGACTTGGACTAGGGACAGTAAATTGGGGGACAATGCCTAGGAAATATACGGGGAGGGGGGAACTCATGGAATATCAGGCTACTTTAGTAGGGTTCTTAGCACAGGTCCATTTTGGTTTAGGTCAACTCCCAGTCTAAGAATGTTCTACAGAATCATCATGTTGCACACCTGAAACTTATACAATGTTAAATGTCAATTATATCTCAATAAAACTGGTAGAAAAAAAATAAAGAATGCTCTCTTCCTGGTACAGGGAGGTACCTTTTTCATGGGAAATGTTATGACCTGGTTTTAGGTAGAAAGGGGGAGGTAGGACAGAGAACCCTTCCCGTATCTGCTATTTCCCAAGTGCCCTCAGCTGAAAATAATCAGTATGCCAAAGTGGCGTATTTTGGGGTTGTGTGTTCTGTACCCCTTCAATGTAAAACAAACTGTGAAATACAGCCAGCTAATTGGATTTTTTCTTTAACACAAGCTTTTTATTATTTATTTTATTTTTATTTTTGGCTGTGTTGGGTCTTTGTTGCTGCGCGCAGGCTTTCTCTAGTTGCTGCGAGTGGGGCTACTCCTCGTTGCAGTGCATGGGTGACTCATTGCGGTGGCTTCTCTTGTTGCGGAGCACGGGCTCTAGGCGCACAGGCTTCCATAGTTGTGGCGCACAGGCTCAGTAGTTGTGGCACACGGGCTTAGTTGCTCCGCGGCACGTGGGATCTTCCCAGACCAGGGCTCGAACCCGTGCCCTCTGCATTGGCAGGCAGATTCTTAACCACTGCGCCACCAGGGAAGTCCAAACTAATTGGATTTTGAAGCATTGGGATTCCATGGTGTTAGCTGCTTTGAAACTAATCTAGTAATGTCTATGGCAAATTCAGAGGGAAATACATAAATATCTGTATTCTGGCTTGTCATTAAACTGATATCAAATAGCTATAGTGATAAAAATCGCATTCATCTTGGATTTGAAAGTTTCCAAGCAGTCCAGTTTAAACCCTTGGAGAAACGTCACAACACACTAAATTCCCATTCGTGCCACATAGTACTCACGTTTCAAACCGAGGATAAAGAGCGGTGTAAACATTCTCGTGGTTATGTAAATTACATGAGCAGCTCCTGAAACACAAGTTAGGTAGCATAGCTCTGGGGAAAGAGCATCATTACCAGCTGTGCTACTGACTCACTGTTTAACTATGGCCTGTGCATTAGTTCTCGCTAAGCTTCAGTATCTTCAACAATGAAATGAAGGCGTTTGTTAATACATTTTTTTTTTGAATGGACAGAAAGGAAACACACAACGTTATGAATGTGCTTGACAGTGGGGAGAGGTAAGAAATAGGTCTGGGAACTAAGAAAACTTCACCTTTATCAGTAATATTTCATTTCTTCTATGTGAGAAAAGCTAAAGCAAAAGACACAAATGTTTAACATTTATTAATCCTGGGTGATGTGTATGTGGGTGTGGATTAGCGTCTTTTCGGAACATCTTTTGTAGTTTATAAAAATAGGCTTTATTGAAGTATACTTTACATACAATAAGATGCACGAATTTTTTGTGTACAAAAGGATTCCCCCCATCAAGTTAATTAACATATCAATACCTCATATATTTACTTTTTTTTTCTTTTTTTTGGTGAGAACATTTATCTTCTACCCTCTTAGAATATTTCAATTATTCAATCCGCTGTTACCAACTATAGTCACCATGTTTTACATAAGATCCTCAAACTGATTCATCTTATACCTGAAAGTTTGTACCTTTTTACCAATCTCTCCCTACCCCCTACCCCCAGCCCCTGGCAACCACTTTTCTATGGCCTGTATTATGTTGAAGTACATTCCCCCATACCAAGTTTTTTGAAAGTTTTTATCATAAAAGGATCTGAATTTTGCCAGTTGCTTCTTCTGCACCCATTGAGATGATCAGATGATTTTTATCCTTCATTGTGTTAATGTGGTCTATCACATTGGTTAAATTTGTGAATGCTGAACCATCCTTGCATTCTTGGAATAAATCCCACTTGATCATGGAATATGATCCTTTTAAATGTACCTCTGAATTTGATAGTATTTTGTTGAGGGTTTTTTGCAGCTATGTTCATCAGGGATATTGGCCTATAATTTTCTTTTCTTGGAGTGTCCTTGTCTTATTTGGTATCAGGTGATGCTGGCTTCTTGAAATGAGTTTGGAAGTGTTCCCGCTTCTATTTTTTGGTAGAGTTTAAGCATTGGTATTAATTCTTCTTTAAATGTTTGGTGGAATTAACCAGTGAAACCATCTGGTTTGTTGGGAGGTTTTTGATTACTGATTCAATCTCCTTACTAAAAATTGATCTGTTCAGATTTTTCTATTTCTTCATGATTCATTCTTGGTAGATTGTTATGTTTCTAGGAGTATATCCATTTCTTCTAGGTTGTCCAATAGATTGGTGTATAATTGTTCATAGCAGTTTCATGATCCTCTTTTATTTATAATTTAATTTGAGTCCACTCTCTTTTTTCTCTTGGAAAGTCTAGCTAAAAGTTTGTCTATTTTGTTTATCTTTTCAAAAAAATAGCTCTTAGTTTCTTTGACCTTTTCTATTGTCTTTTAATCTCTATTTCATTGATTTTTTTCACTCTGACCTTTGTGATTTTCTTCCTTCAACTAACTTTGGGCTTAGTTTGTTCTTCTTTTTCTAGTTCCTTTACATATAAAGTTAGGTGATTCATATGAATTCTTTCTTTTTTCTTAATGTAGGTGTTTATTGCTATAAACTTCCCTCTTAGAACTGCTTTTGCTGCATTGCATAAGTTTTGGTATGTTTTGTTTCCATTTTCATTTGTCTCCAGGTATTTTTAAACTTCTCTTTTGATTTCTTCTTTGACCCATTGGTTGCTCATTAACATGTTGTTTACTATCCACTGAAAGCTTTGGACTAACTATTGCCATTTTGTTAATTGTTTTCTGGCTCTTTTGTAATTCCTTTGTTCCTCTCTTGTCTCCTCCTTTGTGATTTGATGATTTTCTATGGTGGTGTGCTTTGATTTGTTTCTCTTTATCTTTTTTGTTTTGTGGTTACCATGTGACTTACATAAAACTTTTATAAAAATAGTCTGTTTTCAGGACTTCCCTGGTGGCGCACTGGTTAAGAATCTGCTTGCCAATGCAGGGGACACGGGTTCAATCCCTGCTCTGGGAAGATCCCACATGCTGAGGAGCAACAAAGCCTGTGGGCCACAACTACTGAAGCCACGTGCCTAGAGCCTGTGCTCTGCAACAAGGGAAGCCACCACAATGAGAAGCCCACACACCGCAACGAAGAGTAGCCCCCGCTAGCCGCAACTAGAGAAAGCCCACGCACAGCAACAAAGACCCAACGCAGCCAAAAATAAAAATATAATAAAATAAAAAAAATAATCTTGTGCTCAGCCTGAAGTTACCATCCTCCACTTCCATCCTCTTAGTTCCTACAGAAAGACTCAAAGGTATTGTTAAGTATATTCCTTGAGTGGGTGATGGTAGAGGAACCAGGACCTGCTCCCCCACCCCCCCCACCCCCCCACCCCGGCCTGGCTGCACTATTGTTTCTTGACTGCTCCTCATTTGTTTCCGCATTCCTTCCCTTCCCTGATTAGCTACTGTCAATTCTGCCCTTTGGAACTCAGGGAAGGTCAAGGAGGCTGAATGAAGCCTATTTCCTATGAACAAGAAACGGGTCACAGAAAGGATTTGTACCCGAGAGGTCCCCATAGGGTCCTGCTCCATTTCAGTTTAATTAATACAGGCATGCCTTTAGAGTCATCGACATTAAGTACATTATTTTTATTGTAGGTTTACTAGGAATCAAACTACATCTTATTATTCCTGTTACAAAGTTTGTCAACAAGAAAAATAACTTGGTATGATGACACTTTTAGATAAATAAAATAGAACTAAATGAGATAAGAGCTTTTAGATAAACTCTTTAGGAATAATTACGTTTGGGAATGTCTATCTAAAATAGTCTCTTCAGGGACTTCCCTGGTGGCGCAGTGGTTGGGAGTCTGCCTGCCAATGCAGGGGACACGGGTTCGAGCCCTGGTCCGGGAAGATCCCACATGCTGCGGAGCAACTAAGCCCGTGCACCACAACTACTGAGCCTGCGCTCTAGAGCCCATGAGCCACAACTACTGAGCCTGCGTGCCACAACTACTGAGCCCACATGCCTAGAACCCATGCTCCACAGCAAGAGAAGCCACTGCAATGAGAAGCCAACACACTGTAATGAAGAGTAGCCCCCGCTCGCCGCAACTAGAGAAAGCCTGTGTGCAGCAACCCAATGCAGCCAAAAATAAATAAAATAAATAAATTTAAAAAAAAAAAAGAGAAATGGGGGACACAAGCCCCACAAGGTCCTTCTCGGTTTCAAGGGTAATTTGATAAGAATTCTCTCACCAACATATGGGAATGAACCCAGAGCCCTGGGGCTTGCAATTCGGTAAAGTGACAATTTGCAGAAATAAGTTCCAAGAACTGACATTTACTTATAAACACTGGGGAAAAAAAAAGGATATCGATTCCCAAACACTGTCCCCAGAGATTCCGATTCATTAACCCTGTTAGGCCTCAGAAATCAGATTTTGTTTGTTTGTTAGTTTGTTTCTTTAAATTTATTTATTTATTTTTGGCTGCGTTGGGTCTTCGTTGCTGCACATGGACTTTCTCTGGTTGTGGCGAGCAGGGGCTACTCTTCGTAGTGGTGCGTGGGCTTCTCATTGCGGTGGCTTCTCTTGTTGCAGAGCACGGGCTGTAGGCGTGCGGGCTTCAGTTGTTGTGGCACGCGGGCTCAGTAGTTGTGGCTCGCAGGCTCTAGAGTGCAGGCTCAGTTGTGGCACGTGGGCTCAGTAGTTGTGGCTTGCGGGCTCAGTAGTTGTGGCTCGCGGGCTCTAGAGCGCAGGCTCAGTAGTTGTGGCTCACAAGCTTAGTTGCTCCGTGGCATGTGGGATCTTCCTGGACCAGGGTTTGAACCCATGTCCCCTGCATTGGCAGGCAGATTCCCAACCACTGTGCCACCAAGGAAGTCCAAGATTTAAAAAAAAAATTTTTTTTTTGGCCTCACCGCATGGCATGCGGGATCTTAATTCCCTGACCAGGGATCGATCCTGGGTCCCCTACAGTGGGAGTGTGGAGCCTTAACCACTTGACTGCTGGGGAAGTCCCAGAAATCAGTTTTTTACCAGTTGCATTCTAGCGACTCTGATACCATGGGCTCCATGCAGGCTCAGCTTCCTGGCCGTCCCTCCTGCACACTGGCACAGAGCCCTGTACTCAAAAGGACACACACGTGGTTTAGTGTTCTCTTGTCCCTGTCCTGAAATTCTGAACAAGAGACCCTGGGCTTCCATTTGATGCTGGGTCTTGCAAATTACATAGCTGGTGCTTTCTGTCCCCATGGACCACATTTTGAAAAACGCAGCAATGGGGGTTAGATCTTAGCCTTCAATCTTCCACTCCTGAATATATTCAGGCATTTATCTATAGATCTATCGGACTTTAGGTGTGATGGACAGCCGGCAACCGAATAAAATCACTTTGCACAATTTCTACTTGACACTCTAGGATCAGGGATTCCCCGAGTGTTTGTTTCCAAAGGGAGAGCTCAGGGAGAGATGCAGCCATTGCTAGAGGGGTTGTGGCCGGGATTGGGGATTACTTGTGCAAGGAAGGGATAAAGAAAAAAGGTAGAGACCTCAAAAATAATACCTGGGGAAAATATCGCTCTCAGGCATTTGGGGGAAGGTCAATTCGGCCCAACAAAGGTAAATAGATAACCCTGAAATTCAACTCTCCTTTTTTGTTTTTTGGCCGCCCCACACAGCATGCGAGATCTTAGTTCCCCGACCAGGGATCGAACCCGTGCCCCCTGCAGTGGAAGTGCAGAGTCTTAGCTGCTGGACCACCAGGGAAGTCCCTGAAATTCAACTCTCTAAAGAAAACTTTGGTCACTGAAAGCTGGACAAAGTTAAAGACCTTTGGAACAAATTCTAATCTAATCTAATTCGAGGAACCCGTTTAGCAGTTGACGTCAGCGGCTGGAGGTGTGGGCTTAAAGAAAATGTTAGATTGTCACAGTATTTTGTGGGAGGACCGGAAGAGAGGAGCTTTAGGACAGCTAATCAAAAGTTCACGCTTCCCCATCCAACCTTTATCACTGGTGGAGCGTCAGCAATGCTCATTCCACGGGGTGAGAAACCAGAACCGTGGCAATGAGTCAGTTCCATCCCAGACTGAAACATAGAATCAGTATACATTTTAGTTAAGTCTAAAAACCAAATTGCTTTTTCCACTTTAATTGCTGTTATAATTGAACATACTTATCTCCACAGTCAAGTCAGATTGCCCAGGCTTAAGAGTCTGGCTGGCCGTCAAGGGAGAAGCTGTGTTAGCTTTATCCGGAAGAGTCAGCTGGTTATTCAGCATTTCTTGCGGCTGTTCCTTCTCATTCAACTCAAGTGGCTTCAGGAAGGTATCAGTCATCATGATTTTTACCATCATTATCATCAGTGACACGTCTATGTAATAATTATAGTAACAATAGCTAATATATATATAGAATATTTACCATGTGCTGAGCATTTTCTGAGTTATGTATATACTCATGTAATCCTCAGCACAACCTCATGACATAGTACTATTGCTATCTCCATTTTACAGATGAAGAAATTGAGGTGCAGAGAGTTTCGGTGACTTGTTTAAGGTCACACGGCTATTAAATAGCAGAGCCAGGATTCAGACGCAGGGGCTATGACTATATTACCCAAGCACTTAACCAGCAGACTATGTAGCAAAGGGCGCTATGCAGGGAGCTTAATGAAGCAAGGAAAACAGAGTCGCTCTTAACATTTTTGGCGTTATAGACTCCTTTGAGAATCTATAACCCGCAGAAAACTAAATATATACACACATATTTACAACTTGCCAGAGGACTGTCCCTGCTCCTCCAAGACCTCACATTGAACTTTATGACTCAATCCCAGGTTAAGAAAGCCTGCTCCAGGCACTAGTTGCTTAAAAGTGTAAAATGGTTACCACTACCAAAAGACAAAAGGATTGTTTAAAAGCTAATGGCTCTGTGAAGGGTAGTCTCAGAGCAATAGTCAAACTGTAAGCCTTACACTCGCACCACATCACCAAGTCCAAGAAGTGGCTAATTTTTTTTTTTTTAATATTTGCCATTTAAGTTTTTTTTTGGCTGTGTTGGGTCTCTGTTGCTGCATGTGGGCTTTCTCTAGCTGTGGCGAGCGGGGGCTACTCTTCATTGCAGTGTGCGGGCTTCTTATTGCAGTGGCTTCTCTTATTGCGGAGCACGGGCTCTAGGCACATGGGCTTCAGTAGTTGTGGCACGTGGGCTCAGTAGTTGCGGCTCGAGGGCTCTAGAGCGCAGGCTCAGTAGTTGTGGCACATGGGCTTAGTTGCTCCTCGGCATGTGGGATCTTCCCGAACCAGGGATCGAACCTGTGTCCCCTGCATTGGCAGGCGGATTCTTAACCACTGCACCACCAGGGAAGTCCTAGAACTGGCTAATTTTAAATAACAAACTTTAAAGCTTTTCATCAACTGCCAAAGTATTTCAAGATGGAAGAGCAAATCACTGTAATTTTCAGCATAGAACACGGTTCTTGGCCTGCGCTGTAGTCCTTAGTAAATGTGGATAGGGAGAAGGAAAGCAGACAAAGAAGACACAGCGATCTTGATACTTGTTAATGGTGAATGCAATGTGATCTAAAAAATATCATTCAACTTCTCTTATTTTTTTTCTTTTTCTTTTCCTTCATTCCACTTCTTTTTAATGGCATTCACTCGTTCGTTCACTTATTGAACTAGATTTGTTGAGTATTTCCTATGGAACAACAATGTTAGGGCATCAAGTGTGTGAATTTAAAAGTTACTGTGGGGAATTCCCTGGCGGTCCAGTGGTTAGGACTCGGTGCTCTCACTGCCGAGGGCCTGGGTTTGATACCTGGTCGAGGAACTAAGATCCCACAGTCCACCTGGCACAGCCAAAAAAATTAAAATAAAATAAAATAAAATAAAAAGTTACTGTGGAACAAACACACCAAAAACGTGAAATAGGAGGAATGCCAGTTGTCGTGTAATAAACAAAACCAGCTAATAGAGAAGCACATAAGGGAGTATAAGGAGGTTAAAGCAAAATCTATAAGGATGTTGCAGGTTTGGTGAGGAAAAGGCAGGTAGTATTTGCCTTACTTCCCTGATGACTCCTCCTCCCCACGCCCACATCATGGTCACTCATTCTCAGATCAAGTTATTCGAGTTCTTTTCCAACAAACTTCTTATCTTCCTAGTCCTGCTGTTTTTCAGTTCACTCTTCAATTAAATAAGCAATGTGGCATGTCTAACTGGCTGGTGTTCCTTTAAATTTAGCCAATTAAGGAAAAAGCTATAATCCAATCCACAACAATTCGGGAAAGGGAAACTCACACACAGGACATGGACGAAAATAACCTGAGAACACGCCAGGGTAATGTTGAAAGCAAGTGCAAACCCAGCTGGGTTACCACCGTGCCAACTGGATATATGACCCAGGAGGGACCAGTGATTAAATTGGCCCTCTAGAAAATCTGGAGATGGAAAGTCCAGAGCAATGATTTTAGAAGATCTTGCTAACAACAGAAGCAGACAACAGGAAATCCCCCTAGATCTGTGCTGATGCTAAAGACAGCTGTTTGTACTCTGTAGAGCTTTGGCTCTCTCTGCTATACTCTACTTTCCCTGTTTTAAAAACCATTCTCCAAACCATGCGGACACGTGCTTTTCAAGCCTGGGTGCAATCACAGGAGAACTCTGAAATATACAATAAAAAAATATACAGTGAAAAAATGTTTATATAGTGAATGCATAAATCTAGATACGCATTCACTGTATACTGTATATTATATTGATGATGGCTATATATAAAAAGGTGGAACTAAAGTACCTCACAAACTAGCATGCAAGATAGGGTGGTGTGTACAGACTTAAAGGAAGCTAAGGTGCTTGTATGTTTCAGGAGGAGGGGAGGGTTGCTGAGTGACAGGCTGATGAGCAAACAGTCCATAAACAGCATGTCTAAGAGTTCATAATGCCACTCCACTGGGAAGCAAATTAGCTCCAGAGAATGCTGTCGTATGCCTACATGGGCATCTTCTCTTGGCCCCAATTTGGTTAACAACTACAACTATGCTTTGGTCATTTCAGCAGCTCTGAGCCTTTTTCAGACCTCACCCCTATTAAGGGGCACCCTCTTCTTGGGCTCCTGCAATAAGTTGCTCATTGGTCTCCCTGCCACCAATCTCACCACAATCCAAACCATTCTATAAACTGCTGCCCAGATTACCTTCCCAACGAATTAAAAAGAAATGAAGTACTAATAAATGCTACAGCATGGATGCACCTTGAAAACATTACACTAAGTGAAAGAAGCCGGTCATAAAAGGCCACATATGCTATAATTCCATGTATATAAATGTCCAGAATAGGTGAGTCCATAGAGACAGAAAGTATTATAGATTAGTGGATGCCAGGGTCTGGGGTAAGAGAACGGAGAGTGACTGCCAGCCGGTATCAGATTCCTTTTTGGAGTGATGAACAAGTTCTATAATTAGCTGGTGAAGATGGTTGCACAAACTTGTGAACAGACTAAGAACCACTGAACTGTACACCTTAAAATGGTGAATTATGTGGCATGTACATTATATCTCAATGAAAAACAGAAACAGCAACAACAAAAAGCCTTGTGATATCTCTTACCATGTCAAAGCAGGAAGGGGTCTTAAATATCATATGATCCAACTTGATCATTTTAAAGAGAAGGAAATTGAGGTCCAGAGGATGGAAGTGACTTGCAAAAAGTGACAGAGCTAAACCACTGCCGGGTGAGCTTGGGGAGGGGGGGAAAGGACCTCTGCTGCCAGTATGGTGCCTTTTCTTTTTTTCTCAATTCTTTAACATGTATGAAAATTTTTAATCGTGTACAAAAATAGAGCAAATGGTATAAGCTCCCTGTATCCATACCCAGCTTTAATAATTACCAGAATACAACCAACTTTATTTCATCTATGCCCTTACCCACTTCCTCCCCTCCCAGATTATCTTGAAGTATATCTCAGACATCATATTATTCATACATAAATACTGTAGTACATGTATGTTTTTATGTATTGTACCTATATGATACAAATATCGTACATTAACGCATATATGTGGAATCTAGAAAAATGGTACAGATGAACCTATTTGTAGGGCCGGAATAGAGATATAGACGTAGAAAACGGACATGTGGACACAGGGCGGGGGGAAGGGGAGGGTGGGACGAATTGGGAGATTGGGATTGACGTAAATACACTACCATGTGTAAAATAGATAGCTAGGGGAACCTGCTGTATAGCACAGGGAGCTCAGCTCAGTGCTCTGTGATGACCTAGATGGGTGGGATGGGGGAGGAGGGAGGGAGGTCCAAGAGGGAGAGGATATAGGTATACATATAGCTGATTCACTTCATTGTACAGCAGAAACTAACACAACATTGTAAAGCAATTATACTCCAATAAAAATTAAAAAAAAAAAAAAAAACAGGACTGGAAATGACCAAACAATGCACCGGTGGAGGAATGGATATATAAATGCGTGTGTGCATACGTTGCAAAACTACGTATCATTAAAAAGGATAAACTGCATCCATGCAGAACAGTGTGCACAGATCTCAAAAACACAGGGGACTAACACCGAGTTGCAAAACAACATGAAGTGTAAAATGGCATTGATTTGAATTAAAAAGAAAAACGTACCAGCTTGTAGAATGGAGAGAGAAAGGGAATAGGGCTGAGAGCCCTGGTTAAAGGGATTTTTAGCGACATTCACAATGTTTTATTTCCTTAGAGGAAAAAAAGATGATGCACATGTAGCAAGAGTATAACCATTATAAATCTAGGGTTGTGAGACTAGCAGTGGTGGTTATGTTGTTTGTGTTTTATATGTTCTTATCTGTGCTTAAATTATTAAAATATCTTATAAATTTCTGAAGATTTTACACCTATATATATTTTAAGAAGAATTATGGAGCCTGAAGAGCAATCTAAAATTTTGGCCAGATATCATCTGTATTGTGTAAATAATCCCGCTAAGACGTGGGTTTTATTGGGGCTGCACACCAGCTCCACGGAAGGACACCCACCACGTTTGCTCTGCATTCCCCCATCTCTAGATTCTGACAAACTGATGCACGTATTCAGCTTTTCTGTCCTCACGAATTTAACTCCAGCATGGAATTCAGGGTAAGTTAGAAAGGAGCATTCTGTTTGAAGTAACGTCAAAGATAATGTCATGAGTTAAGGAGAAATGTTTCTCTTGCATGCATTTTTGATATTTACCATATTAACAGTGTCATAGTAGGAGTGGCTTCTGTTTGAGAGATGCAGCTTTGTGGGTGAGGGCGCAGCCAGATACCAAGTGGACCTTTCACCAGGCGCCACGTGTAGTGGCCATCGTGGACTCATGACTCAGAACACTGTACCCCAGTGGAGTACATCAGGTAACACACCAACTTCATACGGAAAGAAAAAAATACAACACAGTCAAAGTGAGAAAACTAAATGAGTAGTCTTTTCAAGTGAGATGTAAATTATGTCATCTCTTCAGGGAAACGTGGCAGGGGAGGGATAAATTAGGGGTTTGGGATTAACATACACACACTACTATATATAAAATAGATAAACAGCAACTGTATATAGCACAGGGAACTCTACTCAGTATTCGGTAATAACCTATATGGGAAAGGAATCTGAAAAAGAATGGATATATGTATATGGGTAACTGAATCACTTTGCTGTACACCTGAAACGAACACAACATTGTAAATCAACTATACTCGAATATAAAATAAAAGTTAAATTTAACAAATAAAGAATAAATTATGTCATCTCTTCAATTAATGGAAGTCCAAACCTTTAGTGATTTTTAAATTTTATGCTCCGAATATATATGGTGAATCAATGAATAAATCTTTGGGGTTTCCTCCATTGACTAATTTTTTGTTTTGTTTTGGCCGCACTTGCAGGATCTTAGTTCCCCGACCAGGATTGAACCCGTGCCCCCTGCAATGGAAGCACAGAGTCTGAACACTGGACTGCCAGGGAATTTCCTCCATTGACTAGTTTTGTAAGACGTGTTCTGCTGATGTGAGGAGGGAGGGTGAAAACAGGAGAGTGAATGGGGGAGAGGGCGCCGGCCTGCGGGGCCGTGCAGACAGCTGCCCGCAGTGACACGAGGGCAGACCCTCAGAGCCGAAAGCCAGTGAAGAGAAGGTGATGGCCCGGCACCTCCAAGGTGAAGACCCTCTGCCTCCAAGCAAGGTCCTGTCGAGGGGCCGGCTCCCCTTCTGTCTTGTTTAACTCTCGCTCCCGGGAGCTGGTTCTCCTCTGCCCTCAGATTCTCCGTCCTCAGAAAGGGACGTGATGTTAGCACCTGCCTGTCTATGTTCTTCCAGAAAGAGGGTCAGATTGGAGTGTGGAAGAGGCCAAATGTCCCTTCCAGCCTGAGTTTTGGAGATAATGTGAGACTGTAGAATGAGCCCTGCTTTTTCTGACACCAGAAAAAAACAAGCTGTGTTGAGGGGTTCTTTGGTCTGGGAAAGGGCAGTATCCCAAGAAAAGCTTGGGATGTTCCTGACAAATTATTAGAGATCATTTGATACAAAAAACAAAAACTAAAACAAAAACGTGTCGAGGATTGAAATTGTTAGTGTTGTCTACTTTTCCCAGCTTCTGTATGGGAGCCAAATAAACTGCAACTGAAGGAACAGGTCTTTGAGGCCGAGGGTCAGCCAGATTAGAACTAGTTTAACTGTTTCCCAAGCGGTATCAGGTGTTTCCATTTCTCCCTGCTCTGAGTCCGATGGCAGTGACGTTCCCACGTCATCAGGCCCGTGCTGATCCCATGGTACCAAGTGGGAGGCTCAGGGTCCAGAGGACAGGCCTCAGCGGGCACCCCCAGGGGCCCTCTCATTGGTGGAGGCAGTGTGGGGTGACAAGCCACAGCCACCTGGGCTCCCATTCAGACGGTTATTTCAAAAGCGAAAACAGACCAAAATGGTCTGATGAACCCTGAGGCCATCAGGGTTGGGCCATGGCTGCAGAAAGTTACAAAACCAGGGTTGGGCTGGCGTCAGGCGACCGACCATGGTATCTCTTCCAGACGCCAGACTCCCTCTGCCCCAGTTCTGCTCCGTGTCCAAAGATCAGGACTCGCCCTAAAGCCCGAAGCAGCAGATAGGCTTGCGCACATAGACTATGACGCCATCTTTGGAAAGAAAGCCAGCTGGGCACTGGTGGAAAGGTCACAGAGCAGTGGGACGCCAGCCACCTGCCCCGGAGCAAGGGCAGCTTTGCGGGGATGCACGTGGGGGGAAGGGCTTTCAGCTGCAGCTCCGCTCTCTGGGCCCAGAAAACAGGTGGGCTGTTGGGATGTTTCCACCCTGGGGGAGGGAGTCTGCGGAAGACTCACTGCCTTTGTCACTTGAGTGTTGTTTGCTGTTTTTAGTTTGGTTTTGTTGTTTTGTTTATTTTACATGTATATGTTATGTTACATATGTGTCATAGTAACATACATTTGTGTGTCTATATATATATGTGTGTCTATATATATATGTGTGTATATATATATATATATATTTGTATATGAATGTCAAAGTTGTATTTCACACTCTTGTCAGGAAATTTGTAGGCAAAAAATATAAGCTGGTTTGGTTAAAGATCGTGAGGCAGTTCAAGACTGGTAAAGCCCTGCACCTTTGAAAGTCCATCAGCTGGATGAGCAACTTTTTAAAAAATTGTGCTCAAATAAGATAACATTTACCATTTTAACCATTTTTTAAATGCATAGCTCAGTGGCATTAAGAACATTCACACTGTTGTGCAACCGTCACCACCATCCGCCTCCATAATTTTTTCATCTTCAACTGAAACTCTGTCCGCATTAAACACCAGCTTCCCCTCGCCCTCCCCCAGCCCCGGGCACCCACCACCCTACTTCCTGTCTCTGTGACTCTCTTTTGGGGACCTTGTAGAAGTGGAGTCACACAGCATCTGTCCTGCTGTGACTGACTTCTTTCCCTCAGCACAATAGTTTCAAGGTTCCTCCATGTTTGTTAGATTTTACAGTTTGTTTTCCATCGATTGGACGGTTTGCTTTTGTTTTCTTGCTGAGAACTCTGACGCTGAGAACAGGACAACCATCTGAACGTTTGCCTGGCCAAGGGGCTTCTCTCTCACCACCCTAAAATATACTGACCTTTGCCACAGTGGACATTTTTCAGTGTTTTTTCCTGCCCATCCACTACATAACTGGTGTGTTAATAGCTGCTCACGGGAATTCCCTGGCGGTCCAGGGGTTAGGACACTGTGCTTCCACTGAAGGGGTCATGGGTTTGATCTCTGGTCAGGGAACTAAGATCCCACACGCCACACGGTGCGGACAAAATACAAAAGAAAAAAAAATTTTTTTAATTAAAAAAAACAAAAAACCCAGCTGCTCACCACTCTCAGTACAGCCCGCACTGCAAGGGTGAGGTTGGAGGGCGTGCAACCCCTGCCTGCTTGGGCAAAGTCTCCGAGAACCCCCAGAAGTCCTTTCTTTCTCCAGGAACATGAGGCCTCTTGATCTAGAGGGCAGGCCTGTGCTCACCTTCCTCTCCAAGTAAAACAGGCTCTTAAAACATGCTTTTTGGGCTTCCCTGGTGGCGCAGTGGTTGAGAATCTGCCTGCTAATGCAGGGGACACGGGTTCGAGCCCTGGTCTGGGAAGATCCCACATGCCGCGGAGCAACTAGGCCCGTGAGCCACAACTACTGAGCCTGCGCGTCTGGAGCCTGTGCTCCGCAACAAGAGAGGCCGAGATAGTGAGAGGCCCGCGTACCGCGATGAAGAGCGGCCCCTGCTCGCCACAACTAGAGAAAGCCCTCGCGCAGAAACGAAGACCCAACACAGCCAAAAATAAAATAAAAATAAAATAAATAATTAAAAGGCAGCATAGTGTTTAAACAAAAAAACATGCTTTTTGTTTGCTTGTTCTTTATTTTTATTATTATTTTTAAAATAAATTTATTTATTTATTTATTTTTGGCTGCATTGGGTCTTCATTGCTGCACGTGGGCTTTCTCTAGTTGTGGCGAGCGGGGGCTACTCTTCATTGTGGTGCACGGACTTCTCATTGCAGTGGCTTCTCTTGTTGTGGAGCAGGGGCTCTAGGAGCGCGGGCTCAGTAGCTGTGGCATGCAGGCTCAGTAGTTGTGGCTCACAGGCTCTAGGTGCGCAGGCTTCAGTAGTTGTGACACGTGGGCTCAGTAGTCGTAGCTTGCGGGCTCTAGAGCACAGGCTCAGTAGTTGCGGCACATGGGCTCAGTAGTTGTGGCATTCGGGTTCAGTAGTTGTGGCTTGTGGGCTCTAGAGCACAGGCTCAGTAGTTGTGGCGCACGGGCCTAGTTGCTCCACGGCATGTGGGATCTTCCCGGACCAGGGCTCGAACCCGTGTCCCTGCATTGGCAGGCGGATTCTTAACCACTGCACCACCAGGGAAGTCCTGCTTGCTCTTTATAATTATTATTTTTAAGCAGTATGTTCAAATGGTTAAATATATACACAGTAAGAACGTGCAGTGAAAATTCATCTCCCACACTGACCCCGCTTCATGGTCCCCTCCCCAGCTGCCCAGAGACGGTTAACGGGTAGCAAGCACATGGGTGCTTTTTTACACAAAAGATTTCATCTCATGCTCGCTGATCTGGATAGTGCTTTTTGAAAAAATACAGAGAAGTCAGAGTGTAATATGAAAAGTTCCCACCACCCATAGCTGATAAAAACTAATCTTTGTTTTTTCTTTTTTTCCCTTACATAAAAGAAGTAAAATGTTACAGATAAAGTTGAAACATTCTATGACGTTCACAGACAATCCTATTCCCTTCCTTCTCTCTCCAGAGCTGAGCACTGTCACTAATTTGTTATTCCTTTCAGTAATTTTGTATATTTTCACATGCATACATACATATGTCTGTGAACAACACATAGTATTGAAACGGAGCAGGACCCTGTGGTCCTTGTCCCCCATGTCCTGAGCCTGCCTTCTGTCTGTGGAAAAACTTTAGCCAAAGAATAAGTTCAACTGGAGACGTGAGAAAACGCAGAAACAAAGGAAAACAGTCAAAGGAGACCAAATAATAATAGTTTAGTCATTAAGCAGAGTCAAGGACATTTAGTTCCTCCTCAAGGGCTATAGATGATATTCTGAGCCATATCCTGTGAGCTGTCTTATAGATACTGAAACCTCCACCAGGTGGAAGAAGTTAACTACATGATGACTAGACTCTAGCCATGACATAAGCTGCCACAATTCCAAAAACTGGCCTCAAAGAAATGGAAACAAACCAAACCTGGAACTGAAGATTAATTGTACCTAAAACAATCAAGATGGTGCTGGTCAGACCACCGATGACCAACTTCAAGATGACTATCAGAGAACTTCCCTGGTGGCGCAGTGGTTAAGAATCCACCTGCCAATGCGGGGGACATGGGTTCGAGCCCTGGTCCGGTAAGATCCCACATGCCGCGGAGCAACTAAGCCCGTGTGCCACAACTACTGAGCCTGCGCTCTACAGCCCACGAACTACAACTACTGAGCCCATGTGCTGCAACTACTGAAGCCCGTGTGCCTAGAGCCCGTGCTCCACAACAAGAGAAACCACCGCAACAAGAATCCTGTGCACCGCAACGAAGAGTAGCCCCCGCTCGCTGCAACTAGAGAAAGCCTGCACGCAGCAACGAAGACCCAACGCAGTCAAATATAAATAAAAATTAAAATCAAAAAATTTATTTAAAAAAATAAAGAAATAACGTCTCTATGAGGTGATGGATTTTTTTTTCTGGCTTGCGGGATCTTTGTTCCATGACCAGGGATTGAACCCAGGCCCCAGCAGTGAGAGCGTGGAGTCCTAACCACTGTATCTCCAGGGAAGCCCCTGGGTGATGGATTTAACTAAACTCATCGTGGTCATCGTCTCACAATATGTGTAAGTCAGGTCATCATGCTGTTCCCCTAAAACTTAGCGCTGTGTGTCAATTATATTTCAAAAAAAAAACTGAAAGAAAAAAATAAAGCACTTCTCTACATGCAAAGCAAAAAAAAAAAACCCCAAAATGAAAACCTCAGTGTTCTGCTTTCCAAACAATTTCCCTCCCCCTCTTTTTTGTTTTTTTAAGAAATTTATTTATTTATTTATTTTGGCTATGTTGGGTCTTCGTTGCTGCGCACTGGCTTTCTCTAGTTGCAGTGAGTGGGGGCTACTCTTCGTTGCGATGGCTTCTCTTGTTGCAGAGCACAGGCTCTAGGTGCACAGGCTTCAGTAGTTGTGGCACACAGGCTCAGTAGTTGTGGCTCACGGGCTCTAGAGCACAGGCTCAGTAGTTGTGGCGCATGGGCTGTAGAGCTCAGGCTCAGTAGTTGTGGCTCACGGGCTCTAGAGTGCAGGCTCAGTAGTTATGGCGTCTGGGCTTAGTTGCTCCACGGCATGTGGGATCTTCCTGGACCAGGGCTCGAACCCGTGTCTCCTGCATTGGCAGGCGGATTCCTAACCGCCGTGCCACCAGGGAGGTCCGGAGTGAAGTCTTTTCTTAACATTTCTGACCTGGATGATTTCTGAAGGTGTGGACTGTGACGTTAGCAGAGGACACAGTTACCCAATATTCTTCAGCTCAGGGAGAAGGACAGCTGGTACGTGAGCAGGACATGCCACTGCCACGTGCACAGGGTGTGTTCCTCTGGGCAGATTCCGACCAGGTCGGACCTGTGTGCTCATGTTCTGAGCAAACACTGGGACACAGCTGGCTTTGTAGGGGTGACACCCCACCCACCTCCCTCTCCCGAGAGAGCTGTAACTGCCCAGCCGGGAGTCACCAGAACAGAATGTCCCCGTCTTATGAATGGGCATTGTTCTCAGAAAGAGAGCTCGTAAGTCAATTGTTCAGAATCGGGAGGCATTTTCCCAGATAAACAAGGGTATGTGTAAGCTTTACTATTCAGGACAGGCCCAAAGAACTGCTTGCTCCCTGAAATCAAGGCCGGGCCGATGGTAGCTGAATCCCTGCCCGGAGTAGAGACGTGCTGCTCAGAAAATGCCTTCCAACTTGTACCCTCTGTGACTGGGGAGCAGGGGTCTCCCCAGTTCTTGGCCCTCAATGTGGCTGCCATGGCCTGGGGTGCAGGCCGGCGAGGAGAAAGAGCTGCACCCTGCGGAGGGCGGAGTAAAGCCCTGGCTCCTTGTCCACATCTTCTGGAGGCCCAGGTAGGGCCTGCTTCCCTTCTGCTTCTGGTCAAGGTTTCGCTGTCCTCTTGAAGTTCCCTAAGGTCTGGAAACAATGGTAAACAGACTTTAAAAATGGCTTCCTTGGGCTTCCCTGGTGGCGCAGTGGTTGAGAATCTGCCTGCCAATGCAGGGAACACGGGTTCGAGCCCTGGTCTGGGAGGATCCCACATGCTGCGGAGCAACTGGGCCCGTGAGCCACAACTACTGAGCCTGCGCGTCTGGAGCTTGTGCTCCGCAACAAGAGAGGTCGCGAAAATGAGAGGCCCGCGCACCGCGTTGAAGAGTGGCCCCCACTCGCCGAACTAGAGAAAGCCCTCGCACAGAAACGAAGACCCAAAACAGCCAAAAATTAAAAAAAAAAAAAAAAAAAAAAAAAAAAAAAAGGCTTCCTTTGGAGGAGCACAGTGGTCATATTCTCAGGAAAGACCAAGGTTGACCTAGGGAAGAACAGTGCATTTCTAGGTGTACAAAAGGCCAAACAAATCCGGGTTAGATTCCTTGCATTTGTGGTTGGCTTTGATCAAGGGATGATTCCGAAGATCTTATGTGTCATAATCACGTGCTTTTTAAAAAATCATGTTTCCTTTGATCTTTCTTGCCTTGATACAAGTTCGATGTACCAATATCTCAATCTCTAAAAAGACTTTACGTTTTACAAAAGGCTTTCACATCCTTTATCTTATTTGAGGGAAAGATGTTATTATCCCTGTTTTATTGCTAAGGAAACTGCCTGAGATCACTTAGCTGGGAAGCCGGGCCCTTTGCACCAATTCCAAGCCCTTGCTGATGTTAATTCCGGAAGGGAGACAGGACCCACAGTCCTGTAGCTGAAACGAGTCTCCAGGGAATATCTGGTTTTCTCCGTGTCTCCAGACTCTTCCAAATTACCCCAAACATCTAAATGTCCCTTCTTTTCTTAAACTTCTCTAGGGAGTGAAATCTATAACTCTCGCTTACCTGTCCTGGTGACAAATAGCCTCTCTCTGATTAGAAAGATATCTTTTATTTCCACCTTGGTTCTTTTTGTTACCAAAAAATCTGTTTGGCCGAGAGAGCGTTGTTTTTTTATTTTTTCTACTTTGTTGGGAACATACAGTACGGGGCTCAGAAAACAAGCCTGGGATTACTGGGTCTGTCCACAGCAGACCTGAAATGACAGCTAACGCAAGAGTGTGATCGGGTACATGGTCCAAAGCACTTGCCCAACTTCTGTTGCAGCCGAGCATTACCAAGCCCCTGAGGGGCAGGTGGCACTGGATCAGCCAAGGCCTGGCAGCCTGGTGCTGCGTCCGGGGCTCTTGCACGAGCCGACAGCAGAGCCAGACCGGAATTCTGGTCTCTGACTCTGGGATTAAGGAGCAAGTGTTTATGCCCGTCACAAAGTCGTCTGACTTGATAGCTTAACAAAGTTCTTATCTGGATGAGCTCTCAATTCGTGCCCAAGTCCAAATTCAGGACTCTGGAGGCAGAAGCAGAGGTGACCCTGGGGACTCTCCTTAGAGAGAACACAAAGCCCCCGTTGGCTTCTGCCGGTGGGTCCCAGGACAGTGGCTGGCGGAGGTGCGCAGTGGCCGGCTCTGCCCTGAGCTGACCTGCGTGGAGACCGGCAGCAGCAAAGGCTCCTCTTGGGCTGTTGTCCCCGTGGTCTGGGACGGTCTGAGCACAGGGCCGCTCCGGTGCATGCTGTGTCCTGCGCGTCTCTCCAAAGCCAGAGGAGACAGACCAAGACACAGCCAAGCTCAGGGCTCAGGTCTGCCTCCAACAGACGCTCTCCTCATCTGGTCAGACAATGCGGTCCATGGACCACAGCAGAGATTAGAAACACGTCCAGGAAGTTATGTCCACACATCTTACTATGGAGGAGAGTTTGGGGACAGACTCTACTGATGTTAGACTTTTGGGGAGATGCTAATTCAGGATGGCCCACCGTCCCCTAGTCCAGGGTCAATCTCGAGGATGTAGACACTGACCTCTAGCAGCCTGATGCCCTGCGCATGCTACCTCTAAACCCAGCTCCTCTGCAAACAGCCGTCTCACTTGTGTGCAAGGCTTGCTTGGTCAGACCTAATAACCTGTCAGCAAGTCTCAAACTAGCCGCAGAGCAGAATCGCCCAAGGCATCTTTTGAAAACACAGATTCCCAGACCTGACCCCAGATTCACTCAATCAGCGTCTCCAGGTCTGGGTCCTGGAAGTCTGAATTCTTACTTTTTATTTCATTATATTATTTTTTCGTCTGCACTGCGCGGCATGCCGGATCCTAGTTCCCTGAGCAGGGATCGAACCCGCGCCCCCTGCAGTGGAAGCGTGGAGTCCTAACCACTGGATGGCCAGGGAAGTCCCATGAATTGTTGTTTTTTTTTTTAAATATTTATTTATTTATTTGGTTGCGCTGGGTCTTAGCTGCGGCAGGCGGGCTCTTTAGTTGTGGCATGCATGCGGGATCCTAGTTCCCCGAGCAGGGATCGAACCCGCACCCCCTGCATTGGGAGCGTAGAGTCTTAACCACTGGACCACCAGGGAAGTCCCATAAATTCTTAAATCTCCCCAGATTTTAACAGCCAGATGGAGGGCAAGCTCGGGCCCTGCAATTATCCAAGCTCCACTCAGCGTCCAGTTCGAGCTTCCTCTCCCGGGACCCATGGACAGCACCTTGCTTGCTCCTGGGCTCCCTTCTCTCCAAGCAGATCGAGGATGGGGGCCCAGAAGTGCAGGCGAGGCTCTGAGTCTGCAGCAGGAGCTGTCCTTCCTGCTCTTGCCCCCGCGGTGGACACGGCCTGGGAAGCGCTCGCACTTGGACACCCCCCACCCCAGCCCCATGCCGCAGCCCCTCGGTCCAGAGCAGCAGGCGATTCCCAAGGTGTCCTGGTCCTACTCGGCCGCCAGCACACCTGAGCCCAAGAGTGGACTGAGCAGAGGGGGGAGGGCTCTCCGGGGCTGAAAATATGCACGTAATTCGGAAGTATTTTAGGGCGTCTCCTTCTCTGTGGTAGAAGGTACTTATTTGCGATGCAGAGGCGGGTCCTGGCGTGGAGGTTGAGAGCTGGAGGAGCAGCTTAGAAGAGGGATTTCCAGAGCTCAGCTCACGGCCTGGTCTGCTGACGTCACGCATTCTCAGGGCCCTTCTGAATTTTGAAGAGCACCATTATTCCAAACCTCAGATTCATCAGACCCGGGAAAGGCAATGGGGTTTGTGTAAATCCAGGGAAGTGCCCAGTGGAGACCGCCTGTCCTCCATCTCTGCTGGGGGCCTTGGGCCCCTCCTGAGGGCTGCATGTCCCCACCTCCCTGGGTAGATGCGCTCTGGCCCTGGGGCTGAAGTCCAAGCCCATGTTTGACTTGAGGACCCAGGGTATGTGTGACCTCGTCCCCCCCCACCCCATCCCCCTCCAGACGATTCCACTCTTGTCCTCTGCGCTCAGATCTACAACCTTCCCACGGTCATCCCTGCGGCTCAGGCCTCTCCCACCAAGAGGCCATCTTATCGCTCCTGCCGGGGGCCTCCTCCAAGGGCCGCTGTCTCGCCTCATCTGACCGCTGAAGTCCTTCTTCTGTGTTAGTTACATCACCAGAACAAATTAAAAATTTCAGAGAATCAAAAACAAAAAACCCAAAAACGAAACAACAACTGTCTTGTGTAAAACGAACCCACTGTGAGGCAGCTCTGTAATTCACACGTAGGGTGAGTGACCTAGTCAGTTCCGCTGTCCTGGGCACACAGCAAGCGCCAAGCTCAGCACCCACCATCCGTCTTTGCTTCAACATGTCTTTCGACACCCTCTCTTCCCTTTGTGCAGATTCTCTGTGTCCTCAGCTCTGCACACCGTGTCCTCTTCCCTTAGATTCAGGATAGCCACGTTCCCTCGGCCATGTGCCTCTATCAGAAGAAATTTCCCTACTCACCCTTCTCATTCAAAATTCATGGTAGCGGGACCTCCCTGGTGATCCAGTGGGTAAGACTCTGTGCTCCCAATGCAGGGGGTCCGGGTTCGATCTCTGGTCGGGGAACTAGATCCTGCATGCATGCTGCAACCAAGAGTCCACATGCTGAAACTATGAGCCCTCGTGCCGCAACTGAGACCCGGCGCGGCCAAAATAAAAATAAATAAATAAAATATGCATATATATTAAAAAATTCATGGTGGCAAGATGGGGAAGATTACTGTACACGCCTGAGGCTCAGAAGGAAACGGGCACCTCTTACTTCAGGTGACTACATCCTGTGATCACCCAGAAATCCACTGAGGAACCGGAAGGGCCTCTGGAGTTGTTCGGCATCAATTAGCAGCTGTGTGAGTCAGAGGATGTTACTTGACCTCTCTGAGTTATAGTCTTCCCATCTGTAACATGTGGATAATAACACAGACCTTGCAGAGGTACTGAGAGAATTATACATAATATATGCAAAGCAGCTGGTACAGTCAGCCAGCCCTCTGAGTGGTAGCTATAGTTACTCCCCACCTCTGTAACGATGACCTTCAAGCAAGCAGAGTATTCGGCTGCCTGGAAACTACTTAGGGGCAGGGATCAGCTCCCAGCCCGAGCTCCACTGCTGTCACGGATGTCTTGGTGGCCCATCCCAGCCGGACTAGGCACTCCCCTCATCTTCCTTGCACACTCAATCTTTAAAAAATTAGTAAAATATGGGAATTCCCTGGTGGTCCAGTGGTTAGGACTCTGAGTTCTCACTGCCGAGGGCCCGGGTTCGATCCCTGGTTGGGGAACTAAGATCCCACAGGCCATGCGGCGTGGCCAAAAAAAAAATTAGTAAAATTACACTGACCTAATTCTTCCCAAATTCGTCCAAACGAAACATCTGATACTCAGCCGTGCTGCTGTCCAGAGTCTGTTTCTGGCATCAACCTGCAAAGACCCCACGCCCAGCTTTTGAGCTAAGGCGTGAGCCACAGACGCTGGGCTGGAGCTGGGGAAACAGCGACACCGTGCGGCCAGGCGGAAGGGGAGCCCAGCACAGAGTGGGAGAGGAGCGGCCCCGACAGTCAGGAAATAGAAAGAGGAGGGAACACAGCACCTTACACGTGCGAGTGGACCCACTTCCTACTCAATGCTCCTCCCGTCCCCAGCCTAAGACTAGAAGGCAGGGCAGTGCACGCTCTCAGATCAGAAGGGACAAAAGCAGGCTGCCCTCAGGGCATTTGTATAGTTTCCAGTGTTTGCTGCCTTTGCTCCCGGGAGCCGTGGCAGATTTACAGAAACATCGGGCCATCTTTGTCCCTCTCAGATATTTCTTTTTTGGTGAGGACTCGGACCTTGCAGGACTGAGGAAAGTGTGCAGGAAGCAGTTGGTGCTGTAGAGTTACTACTGTCAAAGAGAAGTATCTTTATTTTTTGTTCTTTGTTTCTTTTTCTTTAAAAATATTTTTTGTCTTCTTTTTCAAAGGGAAGTATCTTTATAATTGTTTTTTGGGGGTGGGGGGTTTGGCCACAAGGCATGCAGGATCTGATCCCCAACCAGGGCTCGAACCCTTGTCCCCTACATTGGCAGGCAGATTCTTAACCACTGTGCCACCAGGGAAGCCCTCAGATCAATTTCTGTCACTTGGAACTTTGAGAGAACAAACTACACTGTTTCCTCATCTGCTGAGTGAGAATCATCGTTCCTCCAGCAATTATGTATAGAACCGTCTCTCTGCAAGGCACTATTTGAGATTCCGGGAGACAGAGCTGGGAACACAAGAGATTTTTTAAAAAGTCCTTCCTTTATGAAACTTCCCTCTACTAAAAAGGTCTCTGGAAAACCAGTAAATCTAAGGGAGACGACAACGTCAAATCAGAGACTAGCCAAAGGGCTGGTTGACCCAACAGACAGAGCACAGCCCCTGGTCCTAGAAAGCATGCTAGAGGGCCGGGCCCCTTGAAACAATCACATCCCTTTTGGCTTTAAAATAAAATTGGTTTAAAGTATGCAGCTTTCTTTTTTATATATTTTTAAAAAGTATTTATTTATTTAGGCTGCATCGGGTCTTCATTGCAGCACACGGGATCTTTCTTTTAGTTGCAACACACAGGCTTCTTAGTTGCAGCATGCGGGCTCTTAGTTGTGGCATGTGGGATCTAGTTCCCTGACCAGGGATCGAACCTGGGCCCCGTGCTTTGGGAGAGCAGAGTCTTATCCACTGTGCCACCAGGGAAGTCCCTAAAGGGTACAACTTTCTATAGTGTCTTTTCTTGTACATCTTGGAGCAGCTGCTGCGGCCCCTTCTGATGGTTTGCTGACAGGGCCCACACTCGGGCCAGCTCTGTCTGTACTGCGGTTTCCTACTTGCTTTGGGCGTGGAAGCTTTAAGGCTATTTCCAGTTATCCTGGGGAGCAGTAGAAATACACCTAAGTGACAAGTTAAATTTGCAGGTCATTTAAAAACGTAATTTCAGCCACCTCTTCTCCCACTCCGTTATTTATGAAAACTACTCAGGAAGCCCAAGTTAACTGATTTGGTTCTATCTTCTGTTGCCGCCTCGGGCAGAGCCGCAAATGGACAGAGCTGCAAATGGACAGAGCAAAGAGCAAAGGGCAGGCGGCAGGGGAGAAAGCAGAGTGTGGACAATCTACGTGAAAATCAACCGTGTGAAGGCTCTTCCATGCACCGAACATCTGACCCTCAAACCTGGGCCAAACCTTCTCACTTAGGGGCAAATTACCTGGCATTCTATGTAAAATCAGGAATTAAAGCACCTTTCCGTATTGTTTGGGTATAACTACAGTGCAGATTCTTACATAACAAAGGACTCACAATAATACTTAGCAACCACGGCTAGGGGGGCCCTTCTCAGCCCCCCAGCCTTCTTCCAGAGACGTGAAGCTTGTCCTCCCAACCAGAGGGCAGGGGTTTCCAATAAAGACAGACAATCCATGTTCTGCAGCGTCTCAGCCAGAAGTGGTGACAGTTACTTTTATTTATTTTTTTTACATATTCCATGTCTCCAGTGCCTCTCTAACTCCCCTCCAAATTTAATGAAAGCGTTCATTCCTGTGTACATGGTGGGCATGGGCGTGTACAAGCGCACGCACACGCACACATACCCCTTGCACGTGCATGCACACACTGAGGTCCCAAAATACATGTGACCAGGGTCAGTGGGGTCTGGCAATGCGTCAGAGCCTGTTTTAAGATGGAAATGAGGACTTTTCCCACCTTCTTGGGACAGTGCGGCTCTCCTCCCAAGAAATGGGCTTCTTTCTTGATAAATCACTGGAGCTGTAAGATCACTGTCTCGTGGAGCAATTTCAACCACAGATGTCTTGCTATGGGCCCAGAGCTCCAGGGATAACAAAGCTTAAATAAAATAATATATATATATATATTTTTTTTTTGGCCGCGCAGCATGTGAGATCCTAGTTCCCCGACCAGGGATTGAACCCATGCCCGCTGCAGTGGAAGTGCAGAGTCCTAACCACTGGACCACCAGGGAAGTCCCTAAAATAATAATGATTTAAGGGAAGAAGCAGGGCAGAATTTCAGAGGAAATAACCAACTTGGGGATTTAATACAAGTAGCAAGTTTTGTTTCTCAGCTCAAAGGATGGAGCGTGGGTGACAACGAAATGCATTCTCCAAACTAGGACTTCGAATTCTGTTCCTGAGACTCTGGTCACAAAGCCTTCGTGAGTGGAGGCCTGGCCTCATCTTGACCCCAGCTGTGGCTGTCTTCCCACCCTCCCACCTACTTTAATTGGAGGCAGTCAGGCATGCCTTTCTCCGAATTTCATCTTGAAGACAAGGTGAATGCCTGCAGACAGAGCTAAGTAAATAACACCTTATTATATTCATAGTGGATCTGTAGGCTTCCCCCCAGTCCCGGGTGGAACATCCCAGGGCAGATCGGCTCTGCTCTGTGCCAGCATCTTTCCCCTCTCATCAAAAAGGCTCTCTGGGGAATTCCCTGGCGGTCCAGTGGTTAGGACTCGGTGCTTTCACTGCCAGGACCCAGGTTCAAGCCCTGGTCAGGGAACTAAGATCCCACAAGCTGCGTGGCACAGCCAAAAAAAGAAAAAAAAGAAAGGCTCCCCGGGATGGCTGCTTGGTCCAGGCATTTCATTAATTCAATTAGGCTACATGTTAATACATTTCAGGTGCCAGGGAATTCTGCACAGTGTTGCCAAGAGCACCAGGTTGGGAATTAGGGCCCAGCTGCCTGTCTCCCTGTGGGTCCTGGGCTAGCTCTCAATGACTGTAGGTCCAGTAGAGTCTCTGGACCACCAGCGCAGGGTTCCCTCAGGTCCTTGATGAGGGTGTGGACAGCGGTCCTAGCTCCACCCCAGACCAAGTGAATAAAAATTTCTGGCGTTGCAGGTCTAGGACTCTGCATTTTCACAGCACACTAAGGTTTAGGACCTGCTCATGATTTGGAGGTCCTTATCTGGACACACAGGAGCTGGGGGTCTGACTGCCACACTCTCTGCTCAAACAGTCTACGGTTCTGAGCAGAAGCTTTTTTTTTTTTTTTTTTTTGCTTCACCGCACAAGCTCGTGGGATCTTAGTTCCCCGACCAGAGATCGAACCCTGGCCCCTGGCAGTGGAAGTGTGGGATCCTAACCACTGGACCGCTGGGGAAGTGCCCAGAAGCTCAGTTTTCTAGGGCGGTCTCCATATTCTCCACCCACTTCCCACCGCCTCACCGGCCGCGTCACAGGCAGCTGCCAATTCACCAGGATCCCACAAGCGTGTGACAATAACTCTAACTTCATCCCAACCCATTTTGAACATTAAATAATCCTGAGACCTGGTTGTCAGCGGCTGCAACAATCACATGGGTGTCTGAACATACAACCTTCTCCCCAGTTGGAAGGAAAACATTGACTATTCGCCCATTCCCTTGCCAGGACTCTGCAGGAATAATCTCGGCATGACAGGGGTGACCCATCTCCCTTTGTGAACACGGGGCCACTTTTTGGGATTGTGGGCAAGTCACTCCCAACTAACTTTCTGAAGTGTCTGAGGATGAACTGGGTCTCAACTCTTAAACACTTTGAGCACCTGATACAAGGTAACTCTCGGGGTCTGTGGACCAGTGATGTAGGCAAGGGCAATGAAGCCAGACAGTGTTTCAAAACCCTGACCGTCACGGTTGATTTGGGTGACTGGTTGGTTTATTTGGTTAAATGCCAGCGATTGAAGCCAAGGACGTGCTTTTTATCTTTTGTGGGCCAGTTGGTTTAAACACTTTCTCTCATGGACCATTCCTCTTGAAAATGTTGACCAATCTGGGTAACCGTGCGAGGAAGAGTTACAGGGAACACAGCCCCACGTCGGACGTTCCTCGGTGTTGGGTCAGGAGGTTCTTCTTTAGGTACTAAAGACACAGCAGGATATGGGACCGTGGATACCCTCAGGCAGAATCTCTTTTACACTGTTCTGCAGCATCATTTGCTCATTATAACCAAGTTAATTCTGTAATCCCATCACTTCCCCGGAAACAAATTTTTCTAACATAAAACTGGTGTCTTTTGTGGTTCCTGGCTCGCTGGACAGCCTGTCTCAGTGTCTCTCCCAGAAACTCCCGCCTTTTCTAGGGTGCCTGAGCTCTGCCTTATTCTCTCCTGTCCCAGATACTCCAAAACTGAAGTTCTGGCCCCCAAACCGGACATGGCAACTCGGAGAAGCCAGCAGAGGGCATCCCCAATGCCCGTGGTCACCAAGAGCCCAGGAGGACTGGTGCGAGGTAAAATGGGGAAGATGGGGAGGAGGAGGTAAATGTGAGGTCTGACCCTAACTCTCTGAATTCTGTTCAGAGCAGTGATATTAACGGCCATCATTTAACTCTGTGCTGCCCTTGGGGAGAAGGTGTGCACGCACGCATCACCTTATGAATTCTCACGATGTCCCCCTGCCCCTGTAACACCAGACTAGGGCTCTGAAACGTCTCCATTCTCTTGCCCTCTTCCGTGCGTGCACCGTGTAACAGGGTTCCAAGGATCAGATCGAAAATAAAAGGACCCATGAAACATAACCATGTGTCCCAGTAAGGAAAGAGAAAGTTCAGTGGAGGGTGTTTAATGTCAGAGGGAAACTACATCTGGGGCACAGGAGAAGAGCCCGCAACAGGCCGGCCGAGCAGGGCCGCGCCTGCCCCAGCTTCCCGCAGCAGGGCGGGCCGGCAGCAGCCTCAGAGCGTCCGCTTCCTGCGCGGGGGCACAGTGCCATCCGCCCTCGCCAGTCGCCACCTGGCTTTCTGCAGCTCGGGCACAGAGAGGCCATGTCCCTCCTGACACGTCAGGTCAAACGACCCCTCCTCCCTCCTGGTGCAGGAGCCAGCGAATCGCGGAGGAAAAGCAGTTCTCGCTGGAAAGGCAGGACCCGGAGTCTGGGGAGGAGTTGTCCCCCCTGTGGTCCCCAGAGACGGCGTGGGGCCGGTCCTCTTTCCTGTAACTGTGGATTCTGCAAGTACGCACACGGACAAAAGTGCAAGGAGGCACTGGGCCTCTCATGGAACCGGTTGGTGTGCTGGACGAGACCCAGAAGATGCCAGGCGTGAGGCTGGGTTCCCGCCACTCCACGGGGCCGCCCGGCCCAGAGGCCAGGGTCGCAGGGCAGTCACCCACCCAGCAAAGACTCCAGACATCATCAAGTTCCCCCTCCAAGCACCACCTCTGTCCTCAAGGCCGCGGTGGGTAGACAGGGAACTGTCCCAAGTCGCTACCTCTTGAGAGGCCCCACCAGAGGCGGGGACAGAGTCCTTTTCCCACCCACTGGGAGCAGAGAACCAGCAAAATCCAATCCTCCAAGATTTCCAGCGTCTCTTAAATAGGCTTTTCCTTTCCGTTTTCTTCCTTCAGTTATTTACCATCCATCCTTTTCTTTATACAAATATAAAATAGATTTATATAGATTTATATCCTATAGACTCTGTGCGGCAGCGCGGAAGAGCACTGGCGAGCGGTCCTGGCTACTTGCAGACGAACTGGTCCACGACCTGCGTGCACTTCTTGCAGCGGACGAAGCAGCACCAGTGGAACTTGCAGTGGCAGCGCTCGGTCTGCACGCTCTTGAACTGGTCGTAGCCGCGGCCGCAGCACATGAGCGCGCAGCCGTCCAGGCCCTCGGACGTCTTGTTGCACAGGCGGCCCTGCGTGCCCAGCGAGCCCGTGCTCTGGTCGCGCAGGCAGTAGTCCGGGCTGGGGTCCACGTAGACCAGGTCCTCGGGGGTGGGCTGCTTGAAGCGGCTGTTGACCAGCTCCAGCTTGCCCCGGCGGGTGATGCGCATGGCAGCTGCGCTGTCGTACTTCTCCTTCAGCTGGTCCCCCACCTTGCGGAACTCCGCCAGCTGCAGCCAGCAGGTCTTGAGGCTGCAGGACCCCGAGACGCCGTGGCATTTGCAGGCCACGTCTGCCGTCTTATACACAGCCTGCGGGGAGAGGGGGAGGAGAGAGAAGGGGATGAGAAGGAGCATCCCTGACGGAAGACGCCCGGAGGCTGGCGAGGGCGAGCGCAAGCGCAGGAGAGGGCCGGCGCGGTGCGAGTGCGGAGGGGCGGTTTTCCAGCCGTGTCCAAGGGTCTTTCCAGGTTGAAAGTGGATAAAAGGAACAGCACATAGAAAACTTCTGGGGAGGTGACGGCCATGTCTGAGTCACTAGCAGGATGGCACACTTGCCCTTTTTGTTACCCATTTATTGTCACTTGAAATTTGTCACAAGAAATGCGTCATCGTTACCAGCAGGAAAAAAAAAAAAAAAAAAGGCTATTTCTATCTTGATCAAAGTCTCAAACAAATAAAAACCAACCACATGAGTCTAGATTTTACACGATATGGAGCCCAGTCCAGAGAAAAGAATCGGCCATACCGGGAGCCTGTAACAGAGACCGCTGGCACGGCCCTGGCTGGCCGAAAGCTACCCCCAATCCTGTCAAGTCCCCTAAGAATTAAACGGTCCCTTCTTCTGTGTTAACAGTTGGTCACTAGCTCCACAGAGCCATCGGAGCCTCACCATAAACCACAGCACATTTGTGACAAGACACCCCCTGGGAGTGGCTGTGAGGCAGGGGAGGGGCAGGCCCTCTGCGATGGGAGAGCAGACCGGTGGGTCCCTCTTAGGGCGGACGTCTTGGAAAACAAATCCACCCAGAAGTCACTGAACCACAAAAATGGGAGGGGACCTGAACGTGGGCTACCCCAAATCCAAATGGAAAAGCAACAGCAGACCAGAAAGCTGCTTACAAAGTGCCTTTCAGCGAAAGCATACGGATGCATTGTGTCAACTAGCCCTGGCAGCCGGCCCAGAAGTGCAGATGGCAGGATAAAGATGCAGGTCCGCCGCCCAACATTTTCTTCTGCCACAGCTATTGTCACCGACGCAGGCAGGACTCATTTGTCAAGGGTTTCTCTCGGCTTTCTTTTCAAGAGTCCCCAGATTGTGTCTTTATTCAGCACTGCGGCCGGGACCACTGCAGGTGCAAGAGGGAGCTTCAGCTGCATCAGCTCACATTACTCCTGTCCAAACTCTTCCTGATTTTTTTCTGGTACAGAACTATTCCCACTATTTTAGGGTGGAGAAACTGTCGCTCTACATGAGGCTCGATAAGCTGTGCAAGGGCCATCCAGGAAGGATTGCTCACCAAACTTGGGGCTTAAAAAAGGATTAGGGTGGAGAAGTCAGGCAGCCCCCTCCCCAAGGTTAAAGGCACCAGCACTTGGCTGGCAGCTCCAGGCCAAAGGCAGAAAGGAACTGACACCCCATTCCGACAGGGACTTCAAAGACGGGGCCCGCAATCGTCCTCTGGCGCAAATCCCCCGGGTCTGAGCTGGAGCCTGACATTCCTTGGAAATGGTCCTCGGTTTAGAGAGGGATGTCAGGCAGCTGGCGCTGTTAGAAGAAGGAGGAAACATTAAGGGCCTAAAACTGTGTACCCGACACTGAGTGACTGGGGGTGAGGGGCGGATAAGCATCTCCAACGGGGAGCAAACACTTCAGGAGATTTGGGAGGGACAGGAATTTTAGTAAAACAAATCCGGAAGGGAGAGCGTCACTGACCCTCACTATTTAGATGTCCATTCTACCTTCTTCTAGGAAGAAAGACACCATAGAGACGGGACTGTTTGTATTTTAAATATTTTACTGTTGCTAATATATAGACGCTCCTCTTGCAAGAGAAGGAGGTTGGTAATTTTGGCTCTTGCTGCAAACTGAAAAAGCAAGAGAATGTTTTAAAATTTTTCTTAGGTCTACATCTCGCCCCCTGGCAGAGCCCCTGGCCCCTCTTCCGCATCTAACGGTGTGACGGAGCTTGGTCACTGGCAGAAATGTCACAAGGACGAGGCAGCTTTCATCTGGAAAATGCTCAGAGGCCCTTGAGTGACAAGGCAGTATCAACCCACCGCCCCTGGCTGCAGTATTGTAAAACAAGGTCATTAGAGGCTCTCAAAGGCCAAGAGAAATTTCTTGCAAAGTATGCCCAAGATTTACTCTGTGGTCAAGATGTCAGATCCTAGATATCCTACCCTTTAAAAAGATCTGGTTGTAAAATACCGGTCCAGGGCATTTTCAATCCTGGCCACCGCTTAGTCCTTCCTGAGGAAGGTTCTGTGTAGGTGTGAGGAGGTGGGAGGTGATTGATGGCGAGGCCTGCTCCTTGGAGGGGGGATAAGACGTAGAGAGGGACAGAGATTCCCCACCTGGAGCAGATGGAGGCCGGGGAGAGATAAAGGGCTGTGCAGAGGTGAGGAGACTGCAGGGAGGAGACAGAGGAAGCCGGGGAGGGGGTAGGACAGGCTGATGGAAGGCGCAGCCGAGATAAGGGCTGGAAAAAGCAAACAAACAATTAAGGGTGAAGAAATGAGGAGCCAGCAGAAGTGGGGCCCGGATGAGGATGAGCGCCTGGTCACCTCCGCATCTGCCCCGGGGCGCCAAGCGCGGCTCTGAGCAGAGACAGGAAAGCCTTCCTGAATTTGACCTCTTGCTAGGAGGCCACGGGGAATTTTCCCTGCACTGTCACGTGCACACCGCCCCCGCCCCCAACCAAGAGCACAGCAGAGGTCCCAGGGCACCCCGGTCCTCGGGAGCTGGAGGAAGGAAAGTCTAACACCTCAGCCAAGTCCGCAAGGCTCCACTGCGCCTCAGATGCAGAGACGGCCGGCCACGGGGGATGGGAAAGATTGTGGGAGTACGTGGTATTTGAAGTGGGATCTCGAAAAATAGGTAGAATTTGGGTGTTCAGGAGATAAAGTGAAGACCTTAACCTTTTTTTTTTAATCAGTCTTTCACGGTTAGACTCCCAAAGGCTGGCAAACAGGAAGTCGTGGGAGACTGAGGCAGCTCCACAGATGCCCTCAGAGCAGAAGAGTTCTGGTCTCTCCACCCGGATTTATAGCACAATAGCCACGGATCAGAGCGACGGCCCGAACTCCTGACACGCCATAGCTGAACACCCATATCTGGCTAAACAAAACTAGCCTCTGGACGTGGGCTCTGCAAGGAAGATGCTGGGCAATGACCAATTCTAATTCTGACTTGATGTCACGCTAGTGATGGTGCTAGGTTTACACACGGGTACCATGTTCTACCAGCACCACAGGATGCTAAGTCATAGAAAAGGCATTTCCAATCCCCTTTGTTTGATATGTGCTCCTATGAAACGAGTTAATTTTTTAAAAAATTAATATATTAACACTTTTTAGAAGTATATCCATATCCTGTTACTGAATCACCAATGAACCAACATTAAATTTCTGAATTTATTTCTCCTCCAGAAACTGCTGCGCCTGTTTTTTCGTTAGATCATCTTTGGCTTCACTAAGTACCTTGCTGGGCCCTGAGCCCGGGCTTGACACAGACCTGAGTGTGGACAGCTCTCCCAGAGAGAGGTCTGTGTAGTCTCCTGAGAGGTCCGTGGCCCCGGCCCTTCGCCAGGACGGCCTCCTGCCACCCAGCACTCGGGCCTCAGACCTCTCTCCAGGGAGATCTGGACACACATCCACAGTGGACGCCTGAAGAGTGGAAGACAGAGCTTCTGGCTGAGAGAGGCCTCCAGTCGGTAGCAGAGGCAGACCCCGTCGGGGCAGACCCTGCTCAGGAGAGAGGAGCAGGCCGTGTGCTGAGACATGGGGGCTTCCTGAGCAGGTGCTGGCAGATGACGCCCGAGCTCTCCAGCACCCGTGCAGGAAGCCCAGAGCCCTGGCCCAGGTGTGCTCTGCACAAACAATAAACCCAGCTCTCCCCAAACCTATTTTAGTCTCCACTGAAATTGAGGCTCAGAAGACCCTCGCCTCTTACATGAAATTGATGAGACTGGGCCTTCAAAGGATGGTTGCCTTCCACACTTCCACTTAGGTTAAAGCACCCAAGTGTGTTTGCCATCAGTACTGAAGTGTGCTTTTGGACTGGGTCTCGGGATATGCATGATGGCAGCCCTGAAAAGTCAGCTCTGCTTTACCTGAGCCTCTAACAAACCATAAACCCTAGACGAGGTCTGATGGCTGAAACTTCCAATCATCCTAGCTGTTCAAATGACACAGGAGGGGCAGCGAAGACAAGAGGTGTCTGGGATTCTGATGATGAGACTGCACCTAAGTCCTACAGGCACGGATGTCCTGTGGAGAAAGAGATAAGCCTAAAAGAGTGACAACTGCGTGTGTCTCGTGGGAAATGGAGCCTTTGGAAATCAAGGATGAGTTCCACAGTGTGGGAATCTAGGTCAGCATCCTAAGAATCTCTGTGGTCAGACTCACCCCCCTTCTTGGACCAGCCACCATCACGCAGCAGAGCCCAGGAACAGCCGATGGTCTAGGTGTGTGCGTGGGCGGGGCCCTCTTTCCAGGTGTGTGTGTGGGGGGGGCCCCCTGTCTAGGTGTGTGTGGGGCGGGGCCGCCTGTCCAGGTGTTTGTGGGGCAGGGCCCCCTGTCCAGGTGTGTGTGTGGGGCGGGGCCCTCTGTCCAGGTGTGTGTGTGGGGGGGCCCCCTGTCTAGGTGTGTGTGGGGTGGGGCCCCCTGTCCAGGTGTTTGTGGGGCGGGGCCCCCTGTCCAGGTGTGTGTGTGGGCGGGGCCCTCTGTCCGGGTGTGTGTGTGGGCGGGGCCCCCTGTCCAGCTGTGTGTGTGGGAGGGGCCCCCTGTCCAGCTGTGTGTGTGGGCGGGGCCCGCAGTCCAGGTGCACGTGGGGCGGGGTCGCTTACCCTCCGGCCGGCCTCGTTGTTCTGCAGGTTCATGAGCACGCGGCCCTGCTCCTCCGAGCCCTTGGCGAAGTTCTTCTCGCGCTCGCGGGCGTCCACGAACTCCTTGGCGAAGCGGTAGCCGTAGTCGACGTTGTCGCCGCAGCCGCCCCACAGCCAGTCCCGGGGCAGGTCCTTGGGCCGCGCGGCCCGGCTGCAGCCGCACGTGGAAAGCTCCCCCTCGCGGCAGGCGCGGCTGATGGCGTTGACCACCCCGGCCGCGCTCACGGCGTAGGTGAAGGCCGTCTCCCGGCTGCCTGCGGGTGGACGGGAGCCGGGTGAGGCCCCTGCCCCCTGCCGCCCCGCCAGCCTGCACGCCGGGAGGGGGCACCTCTCCCTGCCGAGGCCCCCGGGGTTAGAAAGCGCCCTGGACCAGGAACCAAAGTTGACTCGTCTGCCTGTGAGTCCCTTCAGCCCCGGCCTGCACCTCGTCCCTTCCGGAGAGGTTTCCCCGGCTGTGCCTTCCTAGGAGGCCGGCCTGAGCGGACAGGAGGGGGGCCTGGAGGCATTGGTGGACCAGGTGGGACGGCCGGAACGAGACCGGGCACGAATCATGGGACCCACAGTGCAGCTCTATCCTGGCAAACACCGCTCCCTCACAGGCCTGTTTCTCACCCTCCACGAGTCACACATCTGTCTTTTTACGCCTGCATTATCTAGCTGGACAGCGGCCGAGACCAGGAGTAGAAATGAACTAGGATGACAACATCCAGAACCGTCTGAGCCGTTTCCCTCTGTCCCCCGAGGTCCACACTGCCGCCCAACCCGATGGTACTGGGGCACTACCTCCACGGACACTCAGCACGGTCTTTCTAAATATCCAGATCATTTCCTGTAAAAAATCCAAACCGTGTACTTTATTGCTATAGTGAACCGCTTAAGAACCCATATGATGGATGTTCTACTTCAATAAAAACGTTGATAAAAAATAACACTCAGCCACCAGGGACATGCAAATCAAAATCACGAGACATCACTTCACACCCACGAGGATGGCTATAATCAAAAAGGCAACTAATGACAAGTTGATGAGGATATGGAAAAACCGGAACCCTCATGTGTTGCTGGTGGGAACGTTTTAAGGCACAGCTGCTTTGGAAAACAGTCTGGCAGCTCCTCAAAAGGTTAAATGTAGAACTACCATGTGACCCAGGAATTCCACTCCTAAGAATATATCCAAGATAAATGAAAACATATGTCCGCAGAAAAACTAGTGCGTGAATGTTCGTCGCAGCATTATTCATAATACCCAAAAAGTGGAAACAACTCATATTGTCCATCAGCGAATGAATGGGTGAACAAAAGGTGGCATTATCCACGCAATGGAATATTATTCAGCCATAAAAAGTAATGAAGTGCTGCGGACAGGCTACAACATGGTTGAACCTTGAGTTGTTATAAGTGAGCCACTTGGCATTTTGTATATGTATTGAACAGACACAAAAGGCCATGTATTGTATGATCCCGTTTATATGAAATGTCCACAATATGAAAATTCATAGAGACAGAAAGATTAGTGCTGTCTAGGGTTTGGGGAAGAGGGAGAAGAGGTGGAGAGTGATCACTTGTGGGTATGCAGTGTCTTTATAGGGCTGTGAAAATGCCCTGAGATTAGAGGGTGGTGATGGTTGCACAATCTGGTGAATATACACTGAACTGCACACTTCAAAATGCTGAATTGTACCATACGTGAATTACATTCAGTAAAGCTGCTATGAGAAATGAAAAATAATACTCGTATGGACTCAGGTATGGAGGGAGGGGAGGCGTTCTTAGCAGGGAACTGAGATTCGGTCCTGATCTCAGCGATTAAACCAGGCAGGATCTTCTGCTCCCCACGCCACCCCCTCTTCTGAGCCTCCAAGGTCAGGGGTAGCCATCCCACGATCCTGTCTTGGCAGGTGGTGAGGAAGGCAGTCTGCAGTCACTGCACCTGGCCCTACTTCTGGATGGTCTAGGCACAACACAGTGAAGTTTGCAACCAGGACAAACAGGGCAAGTCAGTTTTTCTCCAGTAACCAGGGGTCAGCTTCTGGTCAGGTGTAGAGCAGGAGAGGCCCCAGGAAAAACCAGGTGATGTGGGAAGCCACGCTCATGATTCAGCCCTCGGGACTGATGTTTGAGCCAGTGTGAACCACAGCCAGAGACAGGATCTATGGGTCTAGGGAATTAGACTATGCGAGCTCCCAGGACGGTTAAGATGGCCAAAGGGTCTTAGGGAGGAGGGCCTGGGCACCCCTTTGAAGGAGTCATGCCTGAGAAGTCTCCCTAAAACAGTTCCTCAACCCCCAACCTGGCATCCAGGGACAGGGAGGAGAGTCTGAAGCTGGGCCCGGATCTACACTCCATCCGCGGTGAGCATTGCTTTTACAACATGCCTTGGAGAATCGGGTTGGGTTCCCAAGGCCACCCACTCCATCTTTTTAAAATGACTCTAATCACCAGAATGTTCTTTCTTAGAGTAAGCTGAAAGATGCCTCCCTATAACTTCCCTCTTCTGGAGCTAATCCCTCTTCCATTTGACAGCCCTTCAGGATTTGAAAACAACGAATTTGCCTTTTATGTTTTCTCTTTCCCAGGCTACATATGTCTGATTTCTTCCACCACCGTTCTTTAGCAAACACGCTTTGCAGAGCTGAGTCACCCCTCTCAGAATTGCCTTTTAAAATAACGTTCCTGCAGCTGAGCGTAATCCTGCAGACGTCAGGGCTCTGAGGGTCCAGCCCACCATGTAGTTGGATCCCGGTCTGTCCCGGTGAATCCCCTCAGGATCTCCCGTGGTCACTCTGTCTCCTTTGGTTGGGGGCATCATTCGGGCCCTGAGTGCAGGCAGCTCTGCCTTCCTGGGGCAGCACGTGGGCCTCAGGGAAGCCTAAGGACAGACCTCGTGCTGCTCTCAGCAGCAGAGAACTGGGGGCGTCTCTATATGTGAAACAATACAGAGAGGACAAAGGCTCATAAACCAGCAGCCAGGGAGCTCCTGAGAGGTCGTGCATCTTCCCGGGACACAGAGACAGCAGGACAATATCACGTCCTCTGTTCCACTGCTGCCCAGCTACCCGTAGGAGCCTCCCACCTCCCTGGCCTCCCTGGCCTCCCTGGCCTCCAGGCGAGGGGCCTGGTGCCCTCCAGGCCGCTCTGCTGCCCTCTGGTGGTGGACTCTTGCAGTGGCTCAAAGGAAGGCGTCTCAGAAGCCACCCGCCCGACACAGGGAGAGGACTCGCCTGAGTGCCTGGGCCCAGCGGGAGGCGGGAGGACAGCTTCCCAGGCAGCATAAGCCTGCAGGGAAGCTGCAAAAGGGGATGGTGAGGATAAGGCAAACAGAGGGGTTCCATTTGTAACAGAATAGGGCAGAGACTGGTAGCATCTGCTTTCGCTGGTCACTCCACCACGCAGACCTGCACCCCACGGAGTTTCTATTCCAGACACTCCTTCTTCCCTAAAGCAAAGCCGCGCTTTTGGGCCTTCACGCAACAAAATTACATGAAAAGGATCTGGCCAACGTCAGGCATTCACTAGGTCCCAAAGAAATATTAGTTCCCTGACAGTGATTAGGGGATGCCTCTCTCTGCACCCAGGCCATCCTAGTTCCCTCACCTGAAACCCAGCAGGCAGGGAGAGTGGCTAACCAAGACCCTCACCAGGAAGAAGGGACGGACACTAAGCGCATTTGAGAAGAACTGATCAACTATGAATGAATCCCATTTGACCCCCAGGCCTATTGTTTTGGGAAAGTTGCCCAGCAGGACTGTTGCAGGAACTCATGAGCATTCCTTTCAAGGACCTTGAGTTGATGCTGAAGGAAGAAGAGAAAGCAAGGATCAAAGTGTAATTTCCCTGCACCTCACTTCTCAATGTGGGGCAGGGAGGGAGGGGAAAGGGGTCAGGAGAGGGCGGGGTCTTCGCAAAAGAGGCGCAGAATCCCTAACTCCCCTGGTCCCGGCCTGCTAGAAACCGCAGCCTCAGGGAACTCCAGAATGTTGCCTTTGGGGGGAAGCTGTTGGGGGAGAATGTGAGCCGGGACGTGGTGCTCTAACACCTTCCTTTTATGGCCCTGGGGATAAGAACCAGTAGAATAGGGCCGGATTTCTCAATTTCTTGCCAGGGAGGGGAGGACTGCATTTCAAAAGGACCTAAAACAATTAGACCCCAGATCACACCTCCATCTAAGCAATAGGGTAGCCAAAGAATCCTCGGCCAGGAGTGGGAGAGGGGACAGGACAGGAATCCAGGCAGGGGTGGCCCTCTCATCTTCCTCCTTCAGTCTGCCCCTCCCCGCCCTCACTTTCACACACATCCCCTTTCAAATGAAAAAGCCGGGACTGGATCTAGGTCGGGTTAATGACAGCCATCAACAATTTGGCCCAAAGTTTCTCTCTCTCTCAGTGTCCAAGTGGAAGAGGCGAAACTCTCCAGACACTCAGGGCTGCAATTTTCAGCTCTCTGCCCACAGCTCTAGAGGAGGCCCTGGAGCTGAGACAGGGGTCAGTCGTGGTGGGTGGGCTTCCCGATCCGCTCGAACTCAGCTTAGACCCCTGCCCCCTGCCCAGAGGGAGCGCCTCTAGGCTGCCTGCTCGGGGCCGGGCAGGAAGCAGAGGGCCAGCTGACCCCGGGGCTGGGTGCCAGCACGCCACCCGAGACCACCCCCTTGCACGCCGGTCCCCGTGGAGGCCTGGCTCCCAGGCCAGGAAGCACAGCTGCTCCAGCCCGCCCCCACCCCCCCCCCCCCCCGCTCACCTATCTGCATGACTCTCCCGAAGACGGAGGCATCGTCCACGGTGCTGCAGTTCCACCGCCGCTGCCGGAACTGGTGCTGGCACTCCCTGATGCCCGTCCTGGCCCCCTCGCCTATGTAGGCCATGTGCTCCTGGTACAGCTGGCACAGCTTCCGCTGGCCGGCGGAGAGCCCGGGGAGCTGGCTGCACACGGGCTGCGCCCCGATGATGAACATCTCAGGCCTCTGCACCGGGTTCAGAGCCAAAGACCTGCAGCAAGAGGGCCGGGAGTGAGCGCGGCCCAGGGGCAGCGGCAGGCCTCGCACCTGACCCCCTCCCAGGGGGGTTTTCCGCGGGCAGGCCCTGAGCCGGGGGCTTGGGAAGGAAAGTCACCCAAAACCGAGTTCCTGCCTTCAAAGGGAAACTGAGGCACGAACGCAGGCGACGCGTGAGATGTCGAATGCCCGAGACCACCTTGGGCGTCTGGATCCACAGTGACCAGACAGGGAGGAGCGCTCAGAGCTGGGAGGAGGCTTCAGGGGGGATGGCCGGGGTGGTCTGCAGGGTGGGCGCGCTGTGCGTGTGGCCGCTTCTCTGCAGGAGGAGCGGTGAGGCCACTGTGGCCCAAGGGCAGGATGTGTGCGGAAAGCAGTCCGTTCCTTTCAAGAGAACTCCCCTTAGGCCTCTAAAATCGAAACCAGTTTACATACATGGCCATATATTCTAGAAGTCTGCACTTCCTTCTCCGCCACACGGCCCCTGCCCCTGCCCTGTAGGGCTCTCCTGCTCATCTAGCAGATATAATAAGGTGCTAAGTCGCAGCAGAAGGCCGTGGTTTTGCCATCTGAGCAAAAATGAGAGCAGAGCACAGGCCATGCCAAACAGGGGGCGGGGGGCATGCCTGCCATTCCCCTGTCCACCCGGCAGTGACAGTAATCTTAACAACACAAAAGGAAGCCACACACGCTCCTGCAAATCCCTCATCTGGCCTTCAGACTTAGAAACCGGGAATCCTACTCTCCTTGCCCTCGCCAGCAGGAAAAAAAAAAAAAAAAATCAATATTCGTATTGATCCGATAGCAACAAAAGAGCTATTTCTAACAACCCATGGAGATGGAGGAGGTCCAGGGAAAGGGGATTTGGACAGGATCAGAGGAAAAAGCCAAATGAACTAATCCTTCCTCCTCAGGGAACCTTTACATAGCTCTGGGGGCTCGAGAGAGAAAGAGCGGTCCCCATTCTCCTGGGGTTGCTGAAAAGGGAATGGCCCCTTCTCCCCTCTTCTATGGCCCAGGGGGCCAGGCTGGGAGGGCTTCAGCCGGCACTCACCACCAGGAGCTGGCCGCGGCCCGAAGCGGGGCCCAGCAGGCGAATAGCGCAGCAGCAGCAGCGAGCAGGGCAGGCGGGCTGGGCATGGTCCGCCTGCGCCCCCCCAGGGCCCGGGGAAGACCCCGGGGACCGACGGCTTCCGAGACGGGCTCCCTGGAGAGAAGAGACCAAAGGGAGCAGTCAGTGTGCGACGCAGACCAGGGGGACCAGGAGGGCCTGCTTCCCGGGGAAGGTCCATCTCTCCCCAGCCTCCCGTCCCACCCTCCCCTTCTCACCCTGGGGGTCGCTCCAGCCTGGGGAGCCCTGCTCGGGACCCGCTGCTTAAGGAAACAGGGGACTGAGAGACCAGGAAAGGGAGGAAAGCAAGGCATTTGCAGAGCAGGGCCGCTCCGGGCGGCATTTAGGGAGATGCTTTGGCTGCCGCTATGCACACCTGCCCTCCTTCCAGAACGTCCAAAGAGACAGGACCATCCCACCGGCTCCTCCCCGGGACGCATCCGTTGCGTGGAGCTAAAAACACCTGGCGAGTTGGTTGCCGACAGCCAAACAGGAGCCTCCGCTCTCCATCCGCACCCTTCTCCCGCTAAACGCGTTTTCCAAATCCCAGCCCGAGTCCGCCAGGACAGACAGTAGGCGAAGGGAGGGACTTTTCACTTTCTCGAGCCAGCTCCTCTGGGAAATGTAAAAGCTGCCCCCAGGCTGTGCCGGCGGTGTCCCCTCGGTGGCCCATGCCTCCTCTGTGCCCTCCAGGAGGGATGGGTTTGCCACCCTCGCATCAGACTGCCTGTTCCCAGAGAACAGCTCTCCCAGAGCCCCTGGAGACAGACGGACCCTGGAGCAAGCCTCTGGCAACGCAACCCCACCTCCTCTCCTCCCTGAGCCCCCATCCAGGGCGTGACCACACCCCCAGGGCCCCTCAGCACCCCACCTCAACGAAACACCCGCTCCCACACTCCGAGACCACCCTCATCTCACCGAGCAGCACAGGGCCTCCTGGCTTTCCGGGAGGGGCTCTGGGTCATCAGCCTTGGAGATATCTCTGTCCTGGGGCCACCAGGAGAGGAAGGTGGCCGAGCAGGGCCCGGGGGAGCTGGGGCACAGCTGTCCCCACCCCCTCCGGGCTTTTCTTCGGGAGGTCTCCGTCGGGGCGGGGGCACCCGCGGGCAGGTGTGTCGGGCTGGTGGGGGGCAGATCAAAGCCCCTTTGTCATGCAGAGCCGGCTCGGAAATGATCCGGCCTGGCGGCCGCCGGCAGCTCCCCACACCCTGCTTTCCTAACAGACCTCGCCTCCTCTGAAGAGGCCCTCCCCCCCATAAATCCTCCCCGGCCCCCAGGGCAGGAGCTCTGTGAATGCACCGACAGGGCCCAGAGATGGAGCAGAGATAGGGTTGGCACCAGAAGCTAATGGCTTTATGGAGGGGAGGGGACCAGGGCCCGAGTGGGAGGACAGGAGAGAAGCTTCAAAGCGCTTCCTTGTGCAAACACCCTCCACCCCACCACCGGCCCTTCTCGGGGACTGGAGGGCCGGGGCCACTCCCTGTGGTCCCCTCCCTCCCCACACCCGCGCCCCGCCGGCCCATCCCCACCACTGCGGAGCTGAGTTCTCTCTCCCAACAGGTGCCCCTTCTCATCCCCAGGCCCCTCTCTCTCATTTCTGTCCCACCCTCTCATCGGGCTCCTGTGAAGCCTCTCCTGCAAGTCCCAGGTTCACCGGAGGCCACGCTGGGCCCGTTTCTGAGGACAGGAGTCAGAGCAGCTCTGACCGCCCAGCACAGGCGCTAAGGCCGAACTTCCCCGAGCCGCTAATCCCGCCCTCGTAAACATCATCCAAGGCGGGAATCACTCGGGCAGCTGTTGCTACCGCCCTGTGCTTTCCAGCAAACCCTAGGCTCATTAAAAAATATATGTTTTAAAAACTTGGAAAAGGAAAACAAAAGACCCTAGCACGTGTGGTGGCTTCCTTCTCTGCTTTCCAGATGTCCGGCACCTGACATTGAACACTTGTCCCCAAAACACACACACAGCAGCCCTCAGGACCCGCTCTCTCCCACGGACAGATGTGACCCCCCCCCCAGCGACTGGCCTCATTGGCATGGGCAGAATGGAAATGTCTTGCCCCACCCAGCTGGGGAGGAAGGAGGCTGTGAGGCCCACGGTTTGGCCGAACGAGCCAGCAGCGGACAGGGCAGGATTAAGCAGGGGGGGGGTCCAGGGTCTCTCTCTGTGGGGCCAGGGGAGGATGCCACATTCTCAGTCAGGACCCCTCCTGAGGGCCAGAACAAGCTGGTCAGACATCTGCGCTGCCCTCCGGCCGCATTATTTCATTCATTCAAAATAGTCGTTCGCCAAATGTGTCTTGGGGGCCTGGTATGTTCCAGAGATAGAGCCATGAACAAATAAGTACGTAATATGTCAGGTCCAGTGAACCTCGAGGAAAAATCAAGGGGGGACAAGGATCCAGAATGAGGGTGATGGTTTACCCTGTTTCGGGTCCTTGGGGGGAGCATCCCCCAAACCACTGAGTGGCCAGGTGGGGTGCAGTCCTGCTGTACTCGGGCCCCTCTGTGCACGTCCAGGGTCCTTACTGAGACCACTTTACTGTCACAGCCAAAGGGGTGCATATCTGAATTGGGACTTTTCCAGCCACAAGTTTTCATTCCCTAAGAGGCCGTGTCCACCCCGAGCAGCCGGGAGACCGGGAGAGGGGCTTGGGGGCTGAGGCCGACGCACCAGCCCCGCCCTTGAAGGGGCGTCTCCTTGCTGTCCACACACCAGAGCAGTGACGCCACAGAAAACCCCACCCGCGGGACAAGCGCCCGCCAAGATCACTGGCTGTTCACAAAACCACCCCTGGCTGCTCAGGACTGGCCTCCCCCAGAGCCCGAGGACTCAAGCAGCTTAGGTGTCCCCTAGGAAGTGATGTCACCTCCCACACCTGCCCCCTGGCCCCAGATGGACCCCCTCCCCACCTGGAAACCTACCCAGAAAGAACAGCCTGCAGGGACCCTTTTCCAGGTTGCCACTGGCTACTTCTTACTCTGCGACCCAGCGAGGAGCTGCTGCCTTGTAATTCAAAGGTCATTTGCAATTTTGTTAACAGTCCTGGCACAGCAGGTAGACAAGCTCGGTGCCTGTGTGAACTCCCTCCGGCTGCTGTCCAAGTGCTGCCCTTGGTCCCAGGAGCTCTGCGGGGGGTGGGGGGAGGGGTGGGGGGAAGGGAGGGGGTACCAGAGCTGCAGGCCTGTGCCTTCCCTCCCCTCCCCGCTATCCAAACCCCCCCCCACCCCCGTCAACCCAGCCACTCCATTTCCACCTCTGTAGAGAAAGGCTCCTCGTGGACCTCAGGACACCCGACGACACCTCCTGAGATGCAGGTGCCTTCATCCCCCTTCCCCGCTTTCCAGGAAGTGCCCTCTGCTGTCTGACCCACAGGGCTCCAACACCAGCTTTCCTGCAGCACTGACTGTGCATCATAATGTTTCCCCGGTTGAAAATTCACGGTGGCTCCCAGCCCTTGCGCCCCCGAAACTTCCCAACCTGGCCTCATTCTACCCCCCAGCTCTTTGCCTGAAGTTCCCACCACGGGGTCCCTATTCCAGTCTCCTCCTGCTCTGAGAACAAGCCCTGCTTCCCCGCCCAAGACCTCATCCTGATCCTCTGCCTCTCCAGCAATCAAACCTCAAACGACTCGCAAGTCCACCACCAAGGTTCACTTCCTCCGTAAAGCCGCCTTTGATTAATCCAATGCCAGGAGGCTCTTTCCCCTGACCTGGCGTTTCCTCAGCCCCTGGAGGATGGTGTCCAGCCTGCACCACCAAGCCTGAACACGCTGCCTTGGAACTGTGTATGTTCCTACTTCTCCGGTAGGTCCAGCGTTTGCTGAAGGTCGGGTGCGCCCCCCTCCTTCTCCTGGGTGCCCCATCCTGCCTGCTGTACGTACACCTGTCAATAAACAGCTCCTGATTGATGACCAGTGACAATACCTAATACTAGTGAGCATTTATTAAACACCTTCTACATGCACTGAGCCAAATGTTTTACACCCATTTTCCTCATTTAACTGTCACTAAAATTCTATGGTACAGGCTATTTTTATCCTCACTTTGAGCAGGGAAACCACAGGGAACTAAGGCGTGGAGGGGCCCGGTAACTCGGTCTTACAGCGATTGAATGGGAGACCCTGGCTTGGAATCGAGACATTTCCCCTCTTCCCCAAACACATCACGTACCATCCCTGGAGCAAAGGCCTTCTCTGCGCTGCTTCCCTGCTTTTCACCACTGCCCTCTTACCAAGAGGAAGGCTGTCTGAGGACAACATCCTGATTTGTAGGAAGTAGCCCCAAAAGCAATGTTTATAAAAAACAGGCTGATTACAAAGTGACTAGTATAAACACACACACACACACACACACACACACACACACACACAGCCTTGTGGGTGAAAAAAAGCAGACTTTCCCCCAAACAGAATGATACATGGATTGAGAACAGGTCAGGCTGTTTAAAGCTGGAGAAATTAAAATAGAATAATAGGATTTTTTTTTCACTTTTATTTGAAGGATAGTTGATGTATAAGAAATAGAATGATGGTTTTAAAGAGCTGGTGTTTATGTTGAGATGGGAGATCCCAACCAGGCTGAGAGATGAGGGTCGGGAGACAGACCCTGTGAGGTGTGAGGGGCGCAGAGGCGAGGAGCAGTGTGGTTATGGGAAGAAATGCAAGGTTCAGGGAGAACGTGGAAAGAAGTTTCAGATAGCTTGTAACAGGGACTAACCAAGGGACTGCGTCTTCGGGAGGAGAAGACCCTACACCGATGGTGGAAAACTGCATTGCCTTTCAACGAATACGGCTGCCACGGAGCTCTTTCTATTTTATGTTATTTATTTTTAATTAATTAATTTCTTTTGGCCATCCCACACGGCGTGTGGGATCTTAGTTCCCCGACCAGGGATCAAACCCGTGTGCCCTGCAGTGGAAGCGTGGAGTCTTAACCACTGGACCGCCAGGGAAGTCCCAAAGGAGCTCTTTTTAAAACTCAAAATCGACCAGAGACTTCTCTGCTTTTTTAAGAAAGGCTCCCCGTCTTCTAAAGGATGAAGTCGGAGCTCCTCAACACGTACGCGGTATGCGAGGCCTTTCAAGAGGCCCCCCCCCGCCGGCCGGGCCTCCCACCCTCCCCTGGTTTCCACTCTGCTGGAGGAACCCCCGGCTGTCTGAGGCCTGCCTCCGCCCGTCCCCACAGTTTCTCCCTTTGCACTTGGCTGACCTCAGGACCAGCTTCTCCTCTCTCTGTGCAGGGCAGGCTCCTCTGGCCTTGAGGTCACATCTGCAACTGACCGCCCGCTCCAGAGAAGCCCCTCCGTCCTCCTCATCTCCAGCTTCCTGTGAGCGTCTGCAGCAGCACTGAATGTAATGCGCAAGAAGCTGGCGTGCTAATCTGTTTATTCGTGGTTTTGTGTCTTTGCTCTGGAAACGATCTTGTTCACCATCTCCTCCCCGTCATTAGGACAGAACCCAACTGAAAGGAAAGAAAAGCCTTCCTTTGCTCTCCAGGAAACAGGAGGCGGGACACTAAGGCCCCCACGCGCGGCAGCCCACCGACCAGCGAGAAGCTGCTTCGGTTCCCTATCCTCTTATTTGGGAACCGCTGTCGGCTGCAGATGGAGATTTCAGAGACGCCAGCCGCGTCTCTACCTTCTCCTCAGAGACTCGAGCACCAGCCGGCGTCTGGAAATGTGTAAGGTGCTGCTCCCCCAAGGCGCCGTGGTCCAGCAGGGATGACAAACCTACTGGAAAGGCAGGACGGATCAGCCCAAGGACGACCACGTCAGGATGTAGAGTTGGAGAGGGACAGAGCAAGAAGGACGGCACACAGCAATGCGCTTTGGTCAAAAAGAAAACTTCAAGTTGCTTTTGGAAGGGTCCGAGAGATATTGTGATAAAGAAGGAGTGCGGGACTTCCCCGGTGGCGCAGCGGTTAAGAATCCGCCTGCCAATGCAGGGGACGCGGGTTCGAGCCCTGGTCCGGGAAGATCCCACATGCCGCGGAGCAACTAAGCCTGTGCGCCACAACTACTGAGCCTGAGCTCTAGAGCCCGTGAGCCACAACTACTGAGCCCACGTGCCACAACTACTGAAGCCCATGCGCCTAGAGCCTGTGCTCCACAACAAAGAGAAGCCACCGCAATGAGAAGCCCGCACACCACAAGGAAGAGTAGCCCCCGCTCGCCGCAACTAGAGAAAGCCTGCGCGCAGCAACGAAGACCCAACGCAGCCAAAAATAAATAAATAAATAAACAAATAAATAAAAAGGAGTGCGATAATTTCCAATGTACTCAGAACAATTCTTGTTTGTTAAAGTTACGAGTCCCTCTGAAATCTGATATTGAATCCCCACTGAGCATTAACATCCGTGGTCCAGGGAAACTCCCATGATCACATGCTTCTAGTTTCTTAGGGGGGTCAGTCACCTTTTGACCATGAAATGATGGTTGAGTAAGTCTTCTTAGAGAGCCAAGTACAGACATGAAGATACTGATGGGCTACACCTCTTCCTCGCAATCCTGCCTGTTCTCTGTCCTCCAATTCTCCTGGATCCAGGTCTGAAATCTTGGTGTCCTTCATGACCCCTCCCTCACCCATACCCTCTGTGTCAAAGCAATTGTCAAGGCCTCTTGACTGTGACTCCCTAATACTTTAAAAATGTGTTCCTGACTCTCCATTGCTACTGCCATGCTCTGAGCTACTACAAGAGCCTGCTAACTGCCCTTTTCCCTCCAACAAATTGTGTCTCATACCCCATCTCATCTACTGAATGACTGAATGAATTCCTTCCGCACACAGTCCTCCAACTTCCAAGGTAACAGCCGGCTACAAGTGTCTCGAAATATGGTCCCCAACTAACAGCATGAGCATCACTTGAAAACCGATTAGGTACAGAGATTCTCAAGCTCCACCCAGACCTACTGAACCTGAAACTCTGAGGGTAGTGCCTAGCAATCCGTTTTAACAAGCCATCCGGTGGTTCTGATGCCCAAGAAAATGTGAGAGCCACTGTCATAGAACCATCCATAGTAATACGCAGCGAATTAAAGCATGAAGTCTTTCAAATAACATATATATGTATGTATGGATGGATGGACGGATGGATGGATGGATGGATTTTAATGGCAAATTTCTACACGAAATGCCTGGAACCAGTGGCTCCTCCCCTGGGGGCTAAAGACATCTGGAGACCACAGAACCACAGAACATGCAGACCAAGCACTGTCTCCAGAATGAGTAAAAATGTCCACGTACTTCCACTCTGACAGTCTACGTATATGTACATCCTTGTAATTAATAAAATACTAATTCACTTAAAAGTGCTACTGATGACTGTGGTGATGCTAGTATATTACAATTCAAGGAATATATTAAAACCATTGGATTATACACTTTATTTTTTTTTTTTTTTTTTTTTTTTTTTTTTTTTTTTTTTTTTTTTTTTTTTTCTTTCAGCTTACTTTTTTTTTTTTTTTTTTTTTTTAACTTTGGGTTTATTTTATTTATTTATTTATTTATTTATGGCTGTGTTGGGTCTTCGTTTCTGTGCTAGGGCTTTCTCTAGTTGCGGCAAGTGGGGGCCACTCTTCATCGCGGTGCGCGGGCCTCTCACTCTCGCGGCCTCTCTTGTTGCGGAGCACAGGCTCCAGACGCGCAGGCTCAGTAATTGCGGCTCACGGGCCTAGTTGCTCCGTGGCATGTGGGATCTTCCCAGACCAGGGCTCGAACCCGTGTCCTCTGCATTGGCAGGCAGACTCTCAACCACTGCGCCACCAGGGAAGCCCGGATTATACACTTTAAATGGGTGAATTATATGGTATGTGTGTTATATCTCAATAAAGCTGTGACATTTTTAAAACATGTTCCTGAAGACACAGCAGTTCCACTCTCCTGGAGGAATCTGCCACGTGCACACCAGAATATGTGTCAAGACTAGAACAGCCTCAAACTGGAAATAACACGCATGTCCGTTACAGTTTATTACAAGGTACTGAGTAGAGTTCCCTGTGCTATACAGTAAATCCTTGCTGTTTATCTATTTTATATACGGTGGTATGCATCTGTTAATCCCATACTCCCAACTTATCTCTCCCCACCACCTTTCCCCTTTGGTAACCAGAAGTTTATTTTCTAAGTCTGTGCGTCTGTTTCTGTTTTGTAAATAAGTTCATTGGTACTATTTTCTAGATTCCACATGTAAATGATGTCATATAACATCTGTCTTTCTCAACACAGATATTTTTAAATGGGAAAATACCTAACGATTTGAGGGAATTTACATACTATCTCAGTGGAAAATATAACTATTTTGTCTCCTGGGGCACATAACTTTTTTTTTCTTGCTTAAAAAAGGGTCCTCACACTTAAAAAGAAACCTCTGCCTTCAGTGAACGTTGGAAAATTTAGGTACAGAACAGCTGGCTGGAGGGCAGGTGGAGCTGGCAGGGAGGGAGGGGCTCAGGGGGTTCAATGCAAACCATGTGGGCTGGTTACACAAGCGCAAGGCCTGGCCCAGCCATGCAAGAAACAGCAGCTACCTCGACCACTCGCTCCAGGAAAGAGGACCTGGCAAAGCCTCCTCTGTCTCTTTTTTTTTTGGGGGGGGGGGGGTCAAAAATTGCTGTTTAGTCCTGTAGCTAGCTGTTTCTCTGGCGTGCATTTCTCTCCATAGACACTTTTCTCTTTAAAATATTTTCTTAAGGAGAGACCAGAGATTAATGCAATGATGAACCCAGACTTTATCAGAAAGTTCCATAACCTCCTGCAGAATCCCCTGGTGACTGTTCTCCTTCTCAGTTAAGGCAGCCTCAGCAAGTTCCCCAAGGGTCCCTCTCTGTCCCTGGGTCTCTCTCTAGTTCTTCCTTCTAAGTTTTGCCCAATGAACCCTCTCAGCCTTAAGGCATATAGCATTCCTTTGTGTGATATTTCTCAACAGTTGGTGGAGATGAAAATAAGTAAGTTTGGGGTTTTGGAGGGGGAATCCCAGCCCCACCATCTTACTCTTTGCAGCCCCTTGGGAAGCCTTATCTCGCAAACACTGTGTCGTTTCTCCCGTGTCTCTAGCTTGCAGGACAAATCGCGTCTTGGGGGTGAGGTGAAGGGTAGAGAGTGGGTGGGTAGGAGTGGTGAGGTTTTAATTGTGGCCTTTCAGAGAAATGTAAAACCGCCCTTCCCCTGAAATGAGTTTGTCCTTCACAGTGTTAAATTCGCCACAGCGACAAACTTCCCACTGTTTGGGAAGGAGACAGCAAACCCGCCCCAACTGTGGTGCAGGGTGTCAGCACACACAACCGGATCCTGAGACCACCCCGCTAAAGACTAATTCTTTTTTTTTTTTCTCTTTTTTTTTCTGGTTGCGTTGGGTCTTCGTTGCTGCATGCGGGCTTTCTCTAGTTGCGGTGAGCGGGGGCTACTCTTCGTTGCGGTGTGCGGGCTTCTCATCGCGGTGGCTTCTCTTGTTGTGGAGCACAGGCTCTAGGCACGCGGGCTTCAGTAGTTGCAGCACGCGGGCTCAGTAGTTGAGGCTCGTGGGCTCTAGAGCGCAGGCTCAGTAGTTGTGGCACATGGGCTTAGTTGCTCCGCGGCATATGGGATCTTCCCGGACCAGGGCTTGAACCCGTGTCCCCTGCATTGGCAGGCAGATTCTTAACCACTGCGCCACCAGGGAAGCCCTAAAGACTAATTCTTGATGTTTCAGAGAACCATGATTCCCCAGGTTCCAGGGCCTCAGGAAGTGTAAACGTGTCCTCTGTATCTGCTGCAATGCGACCCAAGGAGCAGGCGGTGCAAGTCCCCAGACTCCGGTCCCTGCAAGGTTCCCAGAGGGGCCAACCCCTGCTGACTCCCCCTCACCTCACTTGGAAAAGCAGATTTTTCTCCCTGGGTACCAAGCAAAAGTCCATCGGAAGATAAGAAAGAGGAATTTTTCCTCCTCACGAATCCTGATAAATTAATTTTAAAAGATGCTCTAGAAAAGAATGGCCAGAGGTAAGTGTGGTACAGGAGGCATGGCAACCACACTTGTGGACTTCGTTTTCAGGGGAGCGGGGAGGGGAAGGGAGAGATGTCCGGGTGCTCCCACCTTTCTCCCGTCATCTGCTTTCACTGGGTCTGCTGGTCTGGGGAAGAGCATTTACCTGGGCAAGTGTCATCCACTTCTGCACGTTCCTTGGTTGGGACAGAGTGAACAAAGCAATAAATGGAGCTCTGGATCCCCATCACCTGCAGGCCAATGACCTCCCTCTAAGCCATGGGCTAACTAGAATTTAAATGTTTACCTTATGTTACCAAGTAAATGTGTTCCTGTTTTTGCAAACCAAAGCGTATTTTAAAAGGACCTGGGGAAATCATACTATTTAAAAAAGCAGGAATCACCAACTGTCAGCCAATCAAATCTCTTTGACTAACATAAAGTTTCAAAATTTTTGAAATATAAATGCCTCATGGATGGGGGAGGGTACACACAGGCTAATTTTCCAAACTCCCCACCGCTCTCTATCGCCTCTCTCCTGGCTGCTTCACACATTCATTTTGCTTGTCAGGTTCCCAAAGGCTTTTAAGTAAGTGACTCTCTTATTTAAAGGAACATTACTATATGTATTATATATTTTTATATATTACATATAATAGTCATTTTACCATGTGAACAAGTCTTCTGAACTATTTATAAATCTGGATTTGCACATATGGGGTTTTCTGGCAGCAGTTACATATACTGGTTGTTTTTTCTAAACAATTCCATCGTTCCATCCCAGAAACAGAGAGTTTGGTTAAGTCGTCGCCTCATCTTACTCTAGTCTTCTTGTGCTCTTACACTCTTACTGAAGTTGCCAAACTTCTGCTCCCAAAATGGGCAATTTCCATTTGGAAAAACAGGATAGTTATTTCATTCATTTTTATAAACAAGCAGGAGATGCCTACTGCAGTGAAAAGAATAGCGGAAGCAGCAGCCTGGACCCACAGGGCTGGAATGGTGATGCCAGACACCTGGGCCTCCACCTCCACCAGCCAGGCATCAGGGACACAGCTGAGGAAGGACCGGCCGGAGGGGCTCCCACCCAGAGCAGGAGAGGAGGGGGCATCTGACTGTCCCGGGACTGACAGCCCACGCGGACGTGGCCCCCTGGGCGCCAGCAACTCTAGGTGATGCAGTCTGCCCACTGCCGCCTCTAGCTGGTCCCCGGGTTCAGACTGACCCTTAGACCGTGCTGCGGGAGAGCTAGGTCCTCGGAGGGAAGAGGTGTCCAGCATCCTTCTAATGGGACCAGAGGCAGAAAGTGCTCACCCCTACAGGAGCCCTCACTTCCTTCGCCACGGGGAGAACATCACAGCCAGGCGGCCCCCTTCTTCCCTCCCTTCGCCAGCACAATACCCACATCTCCCTTCCCCAGACCAGAGTCACACTGGAGTCCTTCAGGTCAGGTACCGGGGTCTCACAGCTTCTGGGTTTTGGAATTAAATGACTTGTGCGGTTGCCTCTGGAAAAAGCAGGATCACCCGATTCAAGCCTGGGCAGGTTGAGGGTCTCAGTTCACCACCGAGATTCTTCTGTTTCTTTTACGGCTCTGCCAGGCCCCTTTCACAGGCTCCCAGCCCTCCTGCTAAATTGCTCCCTGGTGGCCTGCTGGCCTGGCGAAGGCTGCAAGGACAGAGGCCGAGCCGGGTGGCCGTGTGGCCTGGGCCGCCTCATGGGGGCTGCAGAGAAGGCAGGTGACACACAGACACCGGCAGGCCCGTTGAATTCTGCGGCCCCTGGTGAGTGTTCAGTGCCCATCACTCGACGGGAACTGACTGTGGGCCACCGAGCGCCTAGCCCCGCACAGGAGAGGACAACAGGCCCATAAGACGTCACTCCCCTAGGAATACAGCACTGCCGTCCCTCCACTGCGGTAGCCACTGGCCACTCGTGACTACTGAAAGTTAAAATGACTCAGGACTTCCCTGGTCGTCCAGTGGTTAGGACTCGGCGCTTTCACTGCCGTGGGCCCGGGTTCAATCCCTGGTCAGGGAACTAAGATCCCGCATGCTGTGTGGAGCGGCCAAAAAAAAAGTTAAAATGACTTGAAGTTAAGCATTCTGGTCTTCAGTGGCAGTGGCCACATTTCAGAGGCTCAGTACCCTCCCGGGTCTTGTGGCTGTTTTTTTTTGTTTTTTGTTTTTTTTTTGCCACATCGCACAGCATGCGAGATCTTAGTTCCCCAACCAGGGATCGAACCTGCGCCCCCTGCAGTAGAAGCGTGGAGTCCTAACCACTGGACCGCCAGGGAATTCCGTGGGTCTTGTGGCTTTTGTTGGGGACAGCTCAGGTCACAGTACGTTTCCATCATCACAGGGACTTTACGGACCGAGCTGGTCTAGAGTGGCAGCCAAGCAAGAAAAACAAATCATCACCACCATCATCAAAACCACAAGCTCCATCTGAAATCTGTGAGTTAGTTATGTTTTGTGTAGTAAGGGCTGTAACAGAGGTAACACGCAAGATACTACAGGCACTTGGGTAGTAAAGGCAGCCAACCTAACCCACGGCCCAGGGTCACCCACCTACCAGCCAGGGAGATAAACTTTCTATTCCAGTAATTTCTCATCCTTACAGTTAATCACTAGGAAAAGCAGATGCAGTAATGACATGGGGAGTAATTTCCCATCATCAGAACTAAATGACTAGCTATTTCATATTTGCTACTCAGTATAGGAAAAAGGTCAGACCCAGCGAAAATGCCAGAGAGTAATTCAAAGGAAATTCTTTCTGTGACTCCAAATCAATAAATTTTATCGAGCGTCTACTACGTCTTGGTCAAAGATGAGTGAAATTGTTCTTATCTTTCAGGGGCGGGGCAACGGACCAGATTACAATACTGAGCAGAGTAACACGTCACAGTGGAGGTACCAAATGGCTGTTCAGCTGTTATCCTAGTAAATGTATCTGATTATTAATCCTAAGAAAGACAGATTAACTCCTAAGGAGGGGATGCTTCATGATGGAGGTGGTGGTTTTTTTTTTAAAATTCTTTAAATAATTAATTAATTAATTTTTGGCTGTGTTGGGTCTTCGTTGCTGTGCGCGGGCTTTTCTTTAGTTGTGGTGAGCGGGGGCTACTCTTCCTTGTGGTGCACGGGCTTCTCACTGGGGTGGCTTCTCTTGTTGCAGAGCACGGGCTCTAGGCATGCAGGCTTCAGTAGTTGCGGCACGTGGGCTCAGTAGTTGTGGCATGCGGGCTCAGTAGTTGTGGCGCATGGGCTTAGTTGCTCCACGGCGTGTGGGATCTTCCCAGACCAGGGCTCGAACCTGTGTCCCCTGCGTTGGCAGGCGGATTCTCAACCACTGTGCCACCAGGGAAGCCCTGATGGAGGTGGTGTTTGAACTTGTCCCTCAGAGGACGGGCAGGATTCCCACGGGTGGACATGGGAGGGGGAGGCCTTCCCACTGGACGAAGGTCAGAAACACGTAACGCATTTTGAGAATGACAAGAACATCATATAACAATTTCATGTCCAAAATTCAACTGTAGAAAACACAGAATGAGAAAGAGAGAGAGAGAGAGAAAACCAAAATTCAAAGAAAAACAAAAGTCATCAATTCCTGGCAAGGCGGGCTCCCTCATCCTGGGACCACCTGATTGAAGACCCCAGGACACCCCCCCCACTCCAGGAGTCTGGGCCTCCGTCTGCAATCTGCAGGACGCCCAAGACACTCCAGCAGGAGAGAGGCAACATCAGATCTGCACTCAGGAAGGCCGGCGATGTTTGCTGTTCGTGGAGTGGCAGCCCAGAGCTTGGGGCCCAGCTGGGAGGGCCAACCCCGCAGGAGCACAGTGAGGGCAGAAGGAGAAGCTTGTCAGCCACGTGGGCAGGTCTGTGTTACACAGCCGTGAGGGTGACAAACGTCAGGAGTGGGGACCAGCCACCAGCACAGGCCCTCAGACCGCTTGCCTTCGGTCACGGCTGAACTGAAATCGAGAATACTGATGGGAGAGGACTTCCCTGGCGGTCCAGTGGCTAAGACTCTGCGCTCCCAATGCAGGGGGCTGGGGTTTGATCCCTGGTCAGGGAACTAGATCCTGCATGATGCAACTGAAAAAAAAAAAAAAAAGATCCTGTGTGCCGCAGCTAAGACCCGGTACAGCCAAATAAATAAATAAAAATTAAAAAAAATACAGATGGGACCATTTCTGCATGTGGCTTTGGGGAGAGCTCACGATTTTCATGCTCCTCTCCAAGGCTACATAGGGTGGTTGGGGAAGGTTTGATCTCCACTGGATCCGGCCAGCTTGCAAACATGTCCTTGACCTGAGAGAGGCACCACAACTGAAAACACAAACGGCCTGAAGTGTGTATACACCTACGAGGAGTCAGCAGCGATGCATTTATTAAAACCAACAAAAATGATAGTTAATCGTAGAAATAAGTATTAATAACTTCTGCGTCCCTGGGTACCTATGCATTTGTTTGCTGAGATGTTACTTCACCCCATAGACATCTTCCCACTTGGGACCCTCACAGCTATTCGTGGCAGAGCTCACGGGCTGGTCACACGGCTCGATCACATTTTCCAGCGCTCAGATGTCCTAAAATGGTCATAGGACTGAGCTCTTCCTCGTGGAATGTCAGAAGAAATGATGTCGGCAACTCCCGAGTCTGGCCCATGAAAACCCCCCACAAGCTGTACCCCACGCTCCCTGCTTCTTTCAGCTTCATGTGCACAAGCACGGCGGGTTCAAGGAGGACTAAAGCCAGAGTCACAGACAGAAGAAGCCGAGGTCCTGGAGTTGCTGCCTGGAGAGCTGCTGGCCGATAAGGAACATGCATTTTGGTTTTCACAGGGGCTAGAAATGAACTTCTACAATTTTAGAGCCGATTTACAGCTGGCACTTGTTCATGACAGGATCTAGTATGAGCTTGACTAACACCAGCTCTCACAGCCTATCCTACTTTGTATTAGACTCATGTATAGACTTTTAAACATCCCCTTTCAGACTGTAAACACCTCTGTGTATTTGGAGTTGCTCAAATGGTTGCTAAGTAAGTCTACCGAAGAGACGGCAACTGTGGTCAGGTGGCAATCCTCATTAAAAATACAGAGCGGGGAGGGATAAAGTGGGAGACTGGCACTGACATACACACGCTGCTATATATGAGATAGGTAACTAATGGGAAACTACTGTCCAGCACCGGGAACTCTACTCAACACTCTGTGATGACCTATGTGGGAAAAGAATCTAAAAAAGAGTGGATACATGTATACGTATAACTGATCCACTTTGCTGTACACCTGAAACTAACACAACATTGTAAATCAACTCTAACAAAAATTTTTAAAAAATACAGAGAGGCATCCAGACACACAGTCGTATAAGGACAGAGAGTGGACGGGAAAACAGGCCTGAATTCCTGTTTTTTGAGGCCTATGACATTTTGTCTGTCTGGAAAGACAGTAAAGCACAACATCCTAGAGACGTTAAAAAAGAAAAGAAAGCATAATCCTATATTAAGCTATTCACCTACAGTAAGACCTAAGCAACAGCACATTGTGTTTTACTAATGCAGTTCTAGCCCTTCATACTTGGGACTGCAGACACACCTGCTCTACATCCCTGATTCCTCATGGAGATGACGAAGGGCTGAACCACATAAGCCCTAAAGTCCTTTCCAGCCCTCACAGCCCTGGCATCTACTGACCAGTCCACCAATCCAGTTAAATTGGCTTATTAAGTCTATTACGCAATTTATTATGCTTTCAAAATAAATTGTCTAAAAAATTTCCAACCTTTCATGAAGGTAAAGCCTAATAAAACACTGAAGTAATTTTTAGTTCTGAATAACAAAAGTTAATTAAGATGATTGGATAGTGTCATTTTAAAAAAAATCTCATCTTGTGATAGGTAAAAAATATTATCTCATTTTGGGCTTTCCTGGTGGCACAGTGGTTAAGAATCCGCCTGCCAATGCAGGTGACACAGTTTCGAGCCCTGGTCCGGGAAGATCCCACATGCCCCGGAGCAACTAGGCCCGTGCGTCACAACTACTGAGCCTGCGCTCTAGAGCCTGCGAGCCACAACTACTGAGCCTGCAAGCCACAACTAGTGAGCCCGTGTGCCACAACTACTGAAGCCCGCGTGCCTAGAGCCCATGCTCCGTAACAAGACAAGCCACCGCAATGAGAAGCCCGTGCACCGCAATGAAGAGTAGGCCTCGCTCGCCACAACTAGAGAAAGCCCGCGCGCAGCAACGAAGACCCAACACAGCCAAAAATAAATAAATACATAAATAAATTTATTTTAAAAAATACTATCACATTTTAAACTGCATTTCTTTGATTATTCACAAGGGCAGACGCATTTAGATGATTCTTAGGCATTTGTATTTCCTCTTTCATATGTCATTTAGTTTTAATATGAGAACACTTCAGCAGGACCACATCTTTCAGCCAGCGGCCAACTGAGGGAGGCCAGAGGATCCTGCCCAGAACTGTCACCAGCTCTGGGGACAGAAGTGTAGGACTCCTCGCCTTGGTTCACCTCTGTATCTCTGAGCGCACACCTGACTTTCATTATGTGTTAAATGCAATGGAAGCACAGCATTGGTGGCGAGCAGGGGTCCGTATTTATTCTCTTTCTGTGACAGCCACATCCAATGAAAGAAAAAAACACGGTTACAAATTCCACCCAGGATCTGGAAAGCCAGCTGGACTGCTGGAGCTTCTTTCTACTTCTCCATGAATAAACATTCTACACAGGAGCCCTGAACAAACAGTGCCTCTAATCACGTGTGAAGCAGATTGGGCCCCCAAACTCCACTAGCCAGGCGTTGCTGGCTTTGCCTGGCGAACTCTAGCGCAAAAACGTGTTTTTGCCAAAGAAAGCCTGTGACTCTGTAACTGGATATGGGCTGAAGTCACTCAGAGGGCGGAAGTGTTGAATCAGGGGGCATTTTTTGGCTCTGCTGCTTTCCCAAAGCTAACCATGCTCTGTGGCCACTGCCCTATCCCAACATCGCCCGCTGGGTTCCACCGGCAAAATAAAACAACACTGTGGGTTTCAAAAGCAGTTAGAAATTTCGTTTACAAAAACGGATTGAAGTGCCCACCGCCGCCGCAGCAGCAGATCTACTAAAATTGGAAAGACACAGAGAAGATCTATATCCTCTGTACGTACCTTCGATACTAGCATGGCCTCAGCAAGGGTGATGCAAGTTTGTGACAAGGTCCCTATTTTATATGTCGGTTACACCTCAGTAACAAAACAGATTTAAAAAACTGCCAGAGGGCTTCCCTGGTGGCGCAGTGGTTAAGAATCCGCCTGCCAATGCAGAGGACACAGGTTCGAGCCCTGGCCCGGGCAGATCCCACATGCCACGGAGCAGCTAAGCCCGTGCGTCACAACGACTGAAGCCCCCGCACCGCAACGAAGACCCAATGCAGCCAAAAATAAAAATAAATAAAATAAACTCAAAAAACAAAAAACAAAAAAAACTGCCAGAGAGGAAAATTCTAATGAGGTCCCTCATCAGATGGGTCTAATGCCCAGTAGCCAGTGCCCCCAAGTTCAAGTCAAGGGCATGTTAGCAGGCGCAAGAACAGGCAGGAGCGTTCTTGCTCTTCTGCAAAGGGCCTCACCCTTGCGGATGCCCCCATGTGGGGTGTCAGGCTCTGGCAGGCCAGCTGGGTCTGGCGCCCTGACGTGTGTCACGGCTTTCCCGTGGTGCCCTTGTCCTCCTGGAGGCACAGAGCGGCTGCATCCCCTGCCCCGCAGAAAGGCCTGTGTTTTTCACCCATAGGAACGCGAACACGAATCCCGATGACAATTTCCAGCTTACAATGGCCGGACCCCTAGGAAAACCTCAGTGATAAAAGGTACTCGTGTTTGTGTCAAGAGAAACCGCACACCCAACCTGAAAAGCCAGTATCAACAACCAAAATGACAATGGAAAACTGCACAGCAGAACCCAGCAAGTATAATGTGACCCAACAGGGCTCCAAAGGGAACAGCATGGAGTGGGGTACAGCAACGATAAAACGACTGTATTTTTCCAACATTAAGGAAACATCCTCAAAGACGGAGGCAGTCCCAGAAAGGTCTGTGTGTTCTCTGTCCCAGCTCCTGGCCCGTCCCGGGATACTCCCCATGACACAGAGTCTCTGATCTAGGCTTTAAAAAACAGCTTCCTTTTCCCTCTCTCTCCCACTCTACTCCCCACCTGCAACACAGATTAACCAAAGAAAAGTGATCAGACTGAAAGAATATTTATCAAGTGCCAACTGCATACACTGTACCAGGGGCTGCAGGATGTGGGTGAGCAGAATGGCAAACTCCCTGCCCTAGTTCAGCGAGTGCAGCCAGGCCAGAAAGGTCCAGGGAGGGTGTGGCAGTCACTGGGCAAGGGCGGCCGCAGGGCTGCGGGTTAGGGTTAAGGCACAGTGCCCGGCCCTTTTCAATTCCGGGGAGCAGCTGCCGCAGAACCTCTACCCGTTTGATTGGCCCGTTGAATAAACAGAACTTGTGATCATTTGTACGCATAGAAGTAAACCTCCCTTGACCTGTTAAGCCCCCTCTGACTTAAACAAACAAACAGCTTAAAAAAAAAAAAAAGGAAACAAAATATACATAGAGTAAAATACACAAATCTTAAATACACAGCTTGATGAATTTTGACATTTGTCTACACCCATGAAACCACCACCCAGATCCAGGTGCATCTAACCATGAAGCAAACCAAACTGGTATGCTGCAGAAAAATGCAGAATAGAATCTGGTGGATCTCTGATACGCCTTTTTAAAGTTTTTATTGCTGTTCTTGATTTTATTTTGATGTTTAGAGATGGTTTACTCTTTTTTTTGGGAGAGGAGCGAGTGGGGGAGGTCCACTCAAGCAGGAGCTAGAAAACATTCTCCTAACAGGCACTAGGTGACACTCACCCAGGATGGAATATTCTGCTTGTTTAATCTTTCAGGATCCCTAACATCTAAGAAATGTTTAAGAAAACATTCAGGCTCCAACCTAATGCTGCCATATATTTGCATCCTTCCTGTTTAGAAAGGGGTGTGAAGCAGCTCAACTTTCATATGGAATCTGGGTGCTTTCTCACGCATAACACCGCAGACTTAATCCCTCCAACTTTTATTTTTTAATTTTTTTGCGAGCCATTGCTTTTCCTGGGAGAATAGCAAATGATAGACAATGTTATTTTCAGGTCTTCAACTCTCCCTTTTCCAGCTTTGTCTTAGAATTTAAATGAACAGAATAAAAAAAAAATTTTTTTTAAGGAAAAACAAAACAGAGAATTCCCTGGAGGTCCAGTGGTTAGGACTCAGCGCTCTCACTGCCGGGGGCCAAGGTTTGATCCCTGGTCGCAGAACTAAGTTCCCACAAGACCAAGTCATACATCGTGGCCGGGGGTGGGGGGGAAGCAAAGCAAAACAAAACAAACACCTCCCACCCTCAGTGGGGCACACGATCCACCCATCAGAATGGAAAAACGGGCTCTCTCCCAGAGCCAAGGATAATTTAAGATGATCTAATTTAAACCATGGGATTCTTTGTTGTTTTTTTTCAAATTGAAGTATAGTTGATTTACAATATTGCGTTAGTTTCAGGTGTACAGTATAGTGACTGAGTATTTTTGCAGATTATACTCTATTATACATTATTACAAGATAATGGGTATAATTCCCTGTGCTGTACAATATATCCTTGCTGCTTCTCTAGTTTATATTGGGTTGGCCAAAAAGTTCGTTCGGGTTTTTCCATAAGCTGTTACAGAAAAACCCAAACAAATTCTTTGGCTAATCAATATACAGTAGTTTGTTAATCCCATACCTCTAATTTGTTCCCTCCCCTCTTCAACCATGAGATTCTTTATGGTGGTTAAGGATTAACAAATGCTCAAATCTTAAGCACTTCCTATCTTATACTATATAACACAGAAAAATATTAGCATATTAATTCACACAGTAGCCGCGGCTTTCCGTCGGTGTATGACGCCTTACAGGGTGTTTGTAGTAAATGCTACGTTTATATGGAACATTATGATGGTCGGGTAGTAGCCTAAGGAAGCAGATGCGCCGTTTCTAACGGGAAGCGTAACACAGGCTGCTGCTGAGGTCACAGGGCAGCTCACTCACTTCCATTCTGCCTGCTAGGGCAGCTTCTTAGCTTACATACGATTTTTCAAAGTATGTCAAACTTTTAACATTTATATATAAAATTGGGAGAATGGAGAACCAGGCAAAAAGGGGATCCCAAAGGTGGGGATTCCCGTTTCCCCACAGCCCTTTTTCTTTTAGGATATTTTATAATTTATTTATTATTTATTTATTTATCCGCCCTCCGCCCAGCACCATTAACAGCCGCTCCCACCGTCACTCTGTTTGGAGTGGCTGCTTTTCCTCACCTGCTGCGGTTTATCAATTAGCATCCCCCTCACTTAGTGCCACAAGTGAGCCCACGTCTGTGGACTTCTGCCCACGTCTGATTATCCTTCCAGATGCACAGAGCTTTAGTGAAACATCACGTACAAAGGCAAGCCTGCGTGCGGGGTTCCCAGAAGCTGTGCGGGCCCAGGAAAGACCCCATGACTCTGACAAGGTCACTTCTCATTCTCCGCCTTGTTTTCTCCACTTGTAAAACGCAGTGCTGTCCTCACACATCCTCACCGAGCCCTTGAAGCTTCAAAGGGAAGCATCGTCCAATCTCTAGGTTTCCCTCTTCTGCCCAAATGCTGACGGCTTAGTCCCCGCAACCAACTAAATCAAGGAATTCTTGATGGTCCGCAGCAGGCACGGACAACTTGAAAGAGTTACCTGAACTTTTTGGCTTTAAACAGTACGTGAAGTTTAAAAATAAACAGCAAACAACAGACAAAGAACGTCACGGAGTTCAGGGCTGAGACGAATTTTTCCAGCTTTAGGGACAGTGTGGACAGAGTTTCCGTGCTGTTTTCATGCCCTGACACAGGGGGAAGCCATGCCTGAAGTTAGTGGCCTCTTTGGGAACGACTGGCAATCAGGAAAGCTGCGGATCCCAGGATGTAAAGATGCGATTTTTATCTCCAGCCATCTTTTCTGGGGTGTGAAGGGTTAACACCAGCAAGGCGAGATTGTGCTTTTGTACCCCTTGAGCTTCTGGCTTTTTTTAAACCTTTAACCCTATCCTCTTGGCAGAAAAGGGCTGTGAACTCGGCATCAGGGCCGCCCCTTAGTCCTCCTCTGGGTCTGACATGATGTAAGAAATGTCAATGCTCTGGTTCATCCAAATAGGGCTTTCCAGCAAAGCCTGGCTCAGTGCCAGCACCCTTCCAGAAGGGAATAACCTTCAAACTCCGGCCCCGTAAGGCTGCAGACAGCGGAGTCCCAGGCCCGATATGGAGTTACAAATCAGTTCTGAGTCGATGGATCTTAATCCCCTCCCTGCCTTTGAAATATTTATCAAGATATGACAGACCTACGAGGATCCTGACAAAAATGACCTTTCCCGGCAGAGAGAACATAGCCTCAGGCCGGGGAGAAGCAGTCAAGTCAGCTGTCCACCCAGGTGGTGAGAGTTTGGAATTTACTCAGCCCTTGTGAGTCCCACGGCCTGCGCCTACTTCCCTTGGAAAAGAGAACTGAAACTGGTTAAAAATAGTTCTTCTCCGATCCCACCAGCCCTCTGCACTGAAGCTCCGGAGAGAGCCCGGGGTGCAGTACCCATGCCCACAAACAAGAAACAGCGCTCAATAAAGATGGATACGCGCTCTGTTTCTGTAAATAAGTTCATTTATATCATTTTTTTAGATTCCACATATAAGTGATATCATACAATATTTGTCTTTCTCTTTCTGACTTACTTCACTTAATATGATAACCTCTAGGTCCATCCATGTTGCTGCGGAAATAGACTCACAGACACAGAAAACAAACATAGGGTTACCAGAGGGGATGGGGGGGAGGATAAATTAGGAGCTTGGGATGAACAGATACACACTACTATGTATAAAATAGATAAACAACAGAGACCTGCTCTATAGCACAGGGAGCTATATTCAATGTCTTGTAATAACCTATAATGGAAAAGAATCTGAAAAAGAATAGATACATATACGGTGTACATATATGTGTATATATATACATAGATATGTGTGTGTATGTATATATAGCTGAATCACTTTGCTGTACACCTGAAACTACATTGTAAATCAACTATACCTCAATTAAAAATAAAAGGTTGAAAAAATTGATGAGTAGGAGCTCCTCCTCTCTCCAGATGTTCTGCCTTTCCCACCTCACTTTGCCCTCTCCCGATCGTGCCCCTCTCTCCTTGCCCTTGGCCACACTCCTCTTTTCCCAGCACTGCCTCCCTGCAGCCCCCCCAAGCTCCCCGAGGGTCTGCTCACCCAGAGGTCACCTGCACCTAGAGGGAGGGGCTGCTCCGCGGATAAAGGGCTAATAGGGAAGTAACCACTAGAGGGTGACATAATTACACACAAGCGGCTTCCTGGGGCCTGAGCGAGGCCAGAGCCGGCCCGGCGTCCCGCTGGAGGCCCGGAGATGGAGCCCTGCGTCAGCACGTAGCCCCAGGGAGCACACTCACAGCGGTGCCTGCAGGCTCCGCCCTCGCAGTCTCTGTCTGTGTCTCACACACACACACACACACACACACACACACACAGATCCACTGTGGCCGTCTACCAACCAGGGCCTTAGGTGTTGCACACGAAAGCCACCCCTCGTCATGGCCCACGACCGTTCATGGCGGGGTCAGCATCTCAGTCACCGGCAGCTTCTGCTTTCATGGACCCTCCTTGTTTGGTGTCGCACAGAAACTGCACCCTAGCCAGGTGGGCTGACAAACTTACATGCATCCTCAGGGCAGCGGAGCAGTGATTTAGAAAGTGGCTCTAGGTCTGGACCATGGCGTTGAAATCCCGGTTCTGTGGGCCAGATTGTCTTGAACACACTTACCTCTGTGCCGTGGTTTCCCCACCAGGAAACAGAGGTAGTAATGGAACCTACTTCACAGTCATGTAGGTGGACCTATGTGAGGAACAGCTGAGTCATACTCGTAAAGACCTTCAAAGAATGTCTAACACACAATAAATGCGCGATAAATACCAGGTGTTCTGGGGACTTCCCTGGTGGTCCAGTGGCTAAAACTCCGCGTTTCCACTGCAAGGGGCCTGGGTTTGATCCTTGGCTGCGGAGCTAAGATTCTGCATGCTGCGTGGTGCAGCCAAAAAAAAAAATATATATACTAGCTATTTTCACGACGGCCAGAGGCCATACTAGGGGGTTCCGTGCATTATCCCGCTCAATCCTCACAAAGCTCCCAAGATAAGAAAATCACTAGTCCTATTTTACAGACGAGAAAACCAAGTCTCCAAGTGATGAAATAGCTTGTCCAAAGTCACAGAGCTGATACGTGATAAAGTCAAGGTTTTGACCCAGAATCTGTCTGACTAAAAACCCACGTTCTATCAGTACATCACGGGGAAAACTACGGACTTCACACCAGAGACTCAAAGGCAAAAGATGGTAGGGGGGGGGACATAATTATTTTAAATATTATTTGTATTTTACTAAAAAAGGAGAGACTTCAAGAAGTATAATTTCACAAAGTTTTAAATCAGGAGAAGGAAAACCGGGGGGTAGGAGGTTCTGGCAGCACCTGGGAAACCCGCTGGACGTGCAAATTCTCAGCACCACCACCCCCACCCAGACCTCTGACTCAGAGACCTTCGAAGTCACTCTGATACACATGCAAGTCGGAGAAGGCCAAGAAAGCATGAGAGTTGGTGATGAAAACCTAGGTCGGACGAAAAAGGATGGATGTGTGTCTGGCAGAGTCTGGGACTGTATCTTGGTTTTCTGAATGGAGCACGACTCTTCCCGGCTCGGGGAGGAGAGAAGGAGGGGCACAGAGACAGGGGGCTCCCCCCACGTGAGGGACCGTCTCACCACGCTCTTGCGAGTTTGCCGTTTCCGCTCCTTTAACCTGCACATTTCTTACAAACAGGAAATAGCATTTTTAAAATGTGTAACTGTCGGTAAGGGTGTATCTGTACAATTTGGGATACATCCATGTGGGGCTTTTTTGGATGGTTCATTTATAAAAGAAAAAACCAGAACAGTGTTTATTAGCTCCCTCCTAAGGGCCAGGTTCCCCACGAGGGCCCTCCCTTTCCCCTGCGTGGTTTTTCTCAATGAGTTCTCACCACAGTTCTGTGACAAGACAAGGAGTGACTTTTCATTTTACAGATGAGGAAATTGAGGCTCAAAGCACTGAAGCCACGCTGCCGGAGGGCACGCAGCCATAATGGAAGAGCCGGGACTCCAGTGCACAACTTGGGCTGCAAGTCTGGGGGACACTTAACTCCTCAGGACACTGCCTGGGGAACAGCCCTGTGTCAAGGGGCCTCAAGTCACGGGCACCTAGGGGAGCCCCCCTCGGACCTGGGCCGTCCCAGGGGTCAGTCAATGTCTCAGTGGTCCCCTCTCACTGCCCCCCCCCCAGGGTGTGAGGCACCAAGCTCTATTGTCGGGCAAAATGAGGAGAAAGACAGCCGATTTAAAATAATTTTTTCCCAAGTCAGTCTCTGTTCTAAAAACAGTAGCAAAGTCCAGACCATGAACTAAGAATTTCTGACTTCAGAAGCCAAATTCCAGTTCCGGATAGACAACAGTTAAGATAAAGTTTCTTATTCTTGAAAGAGAATAAAGAGAAAAAGCTAAGAATTCTTTGAAAAGGTGATTCTTTTTGGGGGGTCATGTCGCACGGCTTGTGGGATCTTGGTTACCCAACCAGGGACTGAACCCGGGCGCTCAGCAGTGAAAGTGCCGAGTCCAAACCACTGGGCCGCCAGGGAATTCCCTGAAAAGGAAATTTTCAATATTCTTCAATACTGAAGAATCAGAATAATGTATGACAATGTATGTTTGCTATTATGGCGTTATTTTTTCCTAAACTAGTAAAGTAAAGCCAGCCTGTTCTCTAAATAAATTTCCACCCTATGTAATGACTTGCCTCTCATCAACACTATTCAAATTCGAGGCTTCTCTGTAGTGGTCCTCTAAACTGAGAACATTTTATTTATAACCATCACTCCATTGGCACTTACCCCACTGATAATACGGAAACTATTTCGTAGCGCGTTGCCGGGTCCTGAGTCCTAAGAAGCAGACATACCCTCTGCATCTTTGTCTACTCCAGGGCACAGAGCCGTGCACACCAGTTGTAGGAACATTTCCTGAACCATCACATGATTGAAAACCCACCTTCCCAAGTGTTCAGTGCTTGGAAATGGCTACATTTACAAGATGGCCTGTTTTATTTTAGGGTTGTCATAGCTACCTGCTTGGTAACAAGTACCTAAGGTGTTTGTTAATATTAACAACTAATAACTGATACTTGGGGTTATTCGATCAAAGTATTCCTAATCCTTTCGTCGGGCGCCTGAAAATATGAAGATATATGTTAGGCTTCCCTGGTGGCGCAGTGGTTAAGAATCTGCCTGCCAATGCAGGGGACACATATTCAAGCCCTGGTCTGGGAAGATCCCACATGCTGTGGAGCAACTAAGCCTGTGCACCACAACTACTGAGCCTGCGCTCTAGAGCCTGCGAGCCACAACTAGTGAAGCCCGCGCGCCTAGAGCCGGTGCTCCGCAACAAGAGAAGCCACCGCACCGCAAAGATGAGTAGCCCCCGCTTGCCGCAACTAGAGAAAGCCCGCGCACAGCAACGAAGCCCCAACGCAGCCAAAATAAATAAATAAATAAATTTTAAAAAATAAAATAATAAAATAAATTAATTTAAAAAAAAGAAAATATATGGTACAGTTAACACTCAAAAGTTGCAAACAACAAATTTCAAATGCAGCCGCATTTCCAGTGTAAGAGGAGGGCGTGTCTATTCATCCGGGGGCGATTATTAATAGCACCCCGTCTCTTTCGCATGAGTTTTTCCAGTTTGTACATGAAAGGGCCCCGTCATCCTCAGGAGAGGGCGCCAGCTACCCAGACCTCAAGCCCTTATTTTTATTGGGGTGGATAAAGCCCTTGTTTACAGGATACAATGAACTAATAATTTGGGAGAGAGTAAACAAATATTTCGGGGTGTTCCAGGAACTTGTTGACGTGAGGACAATTTTCACCTATTTTTCCTATTTATTTACATCTTCATTTCACAATGTTGGTTCTGTTTAAATCTTTTCATTTTTAATTGTGGTAAAATATATATAACGTAAAACTTACCATCTTAACCATTTTAAGGTGTACAATTCAATAGTGTTAAGTACATTCACATTGTGCAACAAATTTCCAGAACTTGTTCATCTTGCAAAACTGAAACTCTGTGCCCCGAAACAGCTCCCCTCCCTCAGCCTCTGGCAGCCACCCTTCTACTTTCTGTTTCTGTGATTTTGACTATTCTACATACCTCTTATAAGCGAAATAATACAGTATTTGTCTTTTTGTGACTGGCTTACTTCACTCAGCATGATGTCTTCAAGCCCCCTCCATGCTGTGGTGTGTGACAGGATTTCCTTCCTTTTTTAAGGCTGAATAATATTCCATCATATGGATAGACCGTCTTGTGTTTATCCATGATCTGTGAGGGACACTTGGGTTGCTCCTACCTTTTGGCTGTTGCAGATAATGCTATGAACTTGGGTGTACAAATGGTGCGTCTAGACTCTGCTTTTATTTATTTTTGGTATATGCCCAGAAGTGGAATTGCTGGATCATAAGGTAGCTCTATTTTTAAGTTTTTGAGGAGCCTCCATACTGTTTCCCACAGCAGCCGTACCATTTCACATTCCCACCAACAGCACACCAGGGTTCCAATATCTCTACCTCCTCACCAACACTTGTTATTTTGTCTTATTCATTGCAGCCATTCTAACGGGTATGAGATAATATCTTATTGTGGTTTTGATTAGCATTTCCCTAATGCTTAATGATGCTGAACATCTTTTCACCTGCTTGTTGGCCACCTGTATGTCTTCTTTGGAGAACTGTCTGTTCAAGTCCTTTGCGCATTATTCAATGAGGTTGTTCTGTTGTTGTTTCTAGTTAAATCTTCTCTTTGCAGTCAGTGAATCAAGTCCTCACTATGTCTTACCTTTTCTCTAATCAAGAGGTGCCCCAGGATACTCTCCTGCTTAGACTTACTTAGGAATAGAGAGAACATTGCCTTGAAGTGGGTAAGTAGTTGGAAAGGCACGATCTTGTAAACCTCAGATATCCATTGTTACTGGTGGTCCAGAAAAGTTTTGATATGTATGAAGTCTTTCGTAAAGAGATTATATCATTGTTATCGTTCTCATTCACTTCAGTTCAACCGCATTTACAGAGCGCCTCCTGCGAGGCATCCATTGTGCCGTGGATACATTAGAGTTAACAGAAAACACACACGTTTTAACTCCTTTGATCCAACGCCCACCAGCTAGACTCTGGGTCACTGTTTCTGGACACCTACACTCCTTTTTTTTTTTTTTTTTTAATAAATTTATTTTATTTTATTTATTTTTATTTTTGGCTGCGCTGGGTCTTCGTTGCTGCGTGCGGGCTTTCTCTAGTTGCGGCAAGTGGGGGCTACTCTTCATTGCGGTGCGCGGGCTTCTCATTGAGGTGGCTTCTCTTGTTGCGGAGCACAGGCTCTAGGCATGCAGGCTTCACTAGTTGTGGCACGCGGGCTCAGTAGTTGTGGCTCGCGGGCTCTAGAGCACAGGCTCAGTAGTTGCGGCACACGGGCTTAGTTGCTCTGCGGCAGGTGGGATATTCCTGGACCAGGGCTCGAACCCGTGTCCCCTGCATTGGCAGGCGGATTCTTAACCACTGCACCACCAGGGAAGCCCTGGACACATATATTCTTGAATGAGGAGTTTAAAAGCTACGGATCTCTTCTGATCTTTCCTGCCTCTCTGTGTGAGGAAGCATACATCTTTTTTTTTTTTTTTTAATATTTATTTATTTGGTCGTGCCAGGTCTTAGTTGTGGCTCGTGGGCTCCTTAGTTGAGACATGCGGGCTCCCTAGTTGTGGCATGAGAGCTCTTAGTTGCGACATGCATGTGGGATCTAGTTCCCTGACCAGGGATTGAACCCAGGCCCACGGCATGGGGAGCGTGGAGTCCCAACCACTGCGCCACCAGGGAAGCCCCAGGAAGTTTACATCCTTAAGTAAGCCTCATCTTTGGGTTGGGCCTCACAATTTTCCCAGGCCCCACCCAGATGAAAAACACACCCTATCTGAAAAACCAGTGTCTTTAAAATTCTCGGTAAAGTTTTAGAGACTCTGTACACAGGGCTATCACCTCTGCTTCTAAACAGAAGTTCAGAGCTCATTCAGAAAAAAACTTCACCTTGGTTGCAAGCTGTTGAATCATATACAAAAGTCTCAACCTGGACTCAAAATATGAGTAGCTGTCCACAGGACCCTCTACATTGATATACATCTTCTCCAGACCACCAGTCTCTGGTCCATAATTCCCTCCACCTATTTTTGTGTCCTAAATCACAGCCTAAACTGAAACCCCCAAGAAGCCAGTGCACGTGAAACTATCCCTACTCTCCGGGTTGCATTAGGAACAATGCGAAATGTCGGGCTGAGACAGGACTCAGAGAGGCTCATGGTTTCCCAGCGGGTAACTGTTGAGAAGATCCCTGGAGATTATCCAGTCAATCTGCCCTAGTGAAACACAAGGACACTGAGCCTCGGAAAGGGGAGACACTTCCTCCATGCCCCAGACTCAGCAGAGGGTTCACCTGATGCCACTCTTGTTTCCCCACTAATGTGCATTTTCTAAGATACTTCTTGATGTTTATTCTCCTGTTTATTGAAAGTGAACACAATCATATTGCTGAAAATCCTTGTCATATATGTTTGAACGCCTTACATAAAAGGTCCTGAATTAATACCATTCTAGAGTTAAACTCAAGAAAAAACTTCGCGAGAGCTAGGAGCAGGTGGTCCACTTCTCGAGAAAGTGCTTCCAGGCACCTCTGAACTACTTTTCAGACTTGAGAGCAGCAGCGGGTCTGGAGGAGGGACACGGCTAAGCTCCTTCTCTTCAGGTCAGCCACCCCGCCCCCCACTGGTGGTCTAGCACTTTGTTTTGTGATAAGGAGGATTAAGGTGTTGTGGATTAAGACCTTGATATCAACACAAACACATCTACATCCACAGAACAACAGAAAAAGTCACTTCACGTAGCGTGTAAGGTAAAAGTTTGGGCAGCAGTGACGGAGACCAGTGTATGCCTAGATACAGCCCAGGAGAAGAGTGCCAACCCAGGTGCAGCCCAGAATTGAGACTCTCACTGCACAGCACGTTTGGAATCCTCTAGATGACCAACACAACCCAACATGATTCCAGGAGGGTTATAAAAATCTCTGGGCCTTGCACCACGTGCATCGTGGGTGAAGGATTTTGCTTCTGCATTTCCTGATTTAGGAACAGGGGAGGTGGGTGGCAGTCTACAAAGGTATTATGCCTATTACTTATCTGTATGTACTTGGCCCGCTACTGGTCTCCTGGGCAAAAGAGAAGTAAGTGGCCAAAAGGGAACCTCATACACTGAATACGGAACCCAGTCAAAACCTTGTTCAGGTTCTCGAAGAATCAATGAAACCATTCTCTGTTTTTGATAGCTGAACCAGACTGTCTTGCATCTTGTTGTGTGGATTCACAAATTCCTTAAAAACACAGAGGGTCATTTTTCTGGTTCCAAAATTCTTGGTTTGAAGGTAGTTAAAATGAAACTTTTGAAACCCTATCCTCTGAGTGGGCATTTAAGACCCAGGAGCCACGGTCTAGACTGGCGCATTCCATGGTTCCAGAGAACACAGTTTGTAAAGGAACAGACATTTGCTGGAGCACCTTAAACCAAGCCCAATCGTCACTCTGTTTTGTCAAAAGATAAAATTGTATCGGCACATACGAACACACTGACTGTCGGCACAACTGGGCCCTTCATCGTCTAAGAGGCTGACAAGAAAGAAAGCGGTGGCGGTAAGGGTTGAGGGGAGGCTGCTCCCTCCGGGCGCGAGGCAGGCGGAGGCGACGCGGCGCAGCCCAGGGCTGCCGGCCGAGTGCGGAAGCGGAGGAAGTTGAGATGCAGAAGGAGCCGAGGGAGCGCACTGGCGGCGGTGTCTGGAAACACCCGGAACATGCTAGAAGGAAGTGGTAATGGCTAGATCCAGAGTGCGCACTGGGGGAGGCCGTGCTCGGCTAAGGGACGCGCGGGTAGTCCTGAGTTTCTCCCCAGTTTAGGGCACAAGACTGGAGAGAAAAGAACCGTGGGAAGCCGCCCACTGGGGAGGACCGAGGAGGTGGCCGAACAGACGCGCGGCGGGGCCCCGGGGACGGAGGCGGGGAGGAGAGCGGGGCGGTCACCGAGCAGCGGTCCGGGGAGGAGGGTCTTGCGGGAGGATAAAGGGAGCGGGCGGGAGGCTGGGCCGGGAGCGCGCGGGGAGGCCTCGAACCCGGCGGCGCGGAGCCTAGACGCGGGCCGGGCGTGGCCGGCGGCTCCTTGCGGGCGGTGGAGGCGGCGGAAGCGGCGGCGGCGGCGGGCCCGGCCGGCGCCCCGACGGCGCGCACAGGGTTAACCCGCGGCGGGCCGGCGCTCGGTTTCCAGGACAACGCCGGCAGTTCCGGCGCGCAGGCTCGTACCATCGCGCGCGCGCGGGGGAGCGCGGGGGGCGGGGGCGCGGAGGCGCGGAGAGCAGCGGGTCCGGCCCGGACGCCCCCGGCGCGGCCGCCGCTCGCCCCGGGTCGGCTCCGCGCGCGCGCTCCGTGCCGGCCGGCGCTGCCCCGCGCGCGGACGCGGGGGCCGAGCGCGCGCCGGCCCGAGGTCCCCCCGCCGGGGCGGCCGAGTGCGGGCGGCCCGCTGGCAGCTTTGAAAAGCGGGCGAGGACAAAGGCGGCCGCAGCCTCCCGGCGCCCAGCCCGAGCGCGCAGCCCGGCCCGCGCGGCGCCGGAGGATGCGGCCGGGGGCGCGGCGGCGGCGGCGGCGGGGCGCGCGGGGCGGCGCGGGCCGGGCGCGGCAGGGCTGAGCCCAGCAAGGGCCGGGCTGCGGGGGCGCCCGCCCGGGATGTGAGCGCCGAGCGCGCCGGGCGGGGAGGGCGGGCAGGGCGGCAGGAAGGACGCGCGGACGGGAGGAGGAGCGGCGCCGAGCCGGAAGGCGGGAGGCGCGTCCGTTGGGCCCGCGGCGCGGCCGGCCAGCCGCCTCGTCGCTCGGGCGGGAGCGGGGCCCGCGCCTCCTCCCGGGCGCCGCGGGGAGGAAGATGGAGACGCACATCTCGTGCCTGTTCCCCGAGCTGCTGGCCATGATCTTCGGCTACCTGGACGTGCGCGACAAGGGGCGCGCGGCGCAGGTGTGCACGGCCTGGCGGGACGCCGCCTACCACAAGTCGGTGTGGCGGGGGGTGGAGGCCAAGCTGCACCTGCGCCGGGCCAACCCGTCGCTGTTCCCCAGCCTGCAGGCCCGGGGCATCCGCCGGGTACAGATCCTGAGCCTGCGCCGCAGCCTCAGCTACGTGATCCAGGGCATGGCCAACATCGAGAGCCTCAACCTCAGCGGCTGCTACAACCTCACCGACAACGGACTGGGCCACGCGTTCGTGCAGGAGATCGGCTCGCTGCGCGCCCTCAACCTGAGCCTCTGCAAGCAGATCACCGACAGCAGCCTGGGCCGCATAGCCCAGTACCTCAAGGGCCTGGAGGTGCTGGAGCTGGGCGGCTGCAGCAACATCACCAACACCGGCCTCCTGCTCATCGCCTGGGGCCTGCAGCGCCTCAAGAGCCTTAATCTCCGCAGCTGCCGCCACCTCTCGGACGTGGGCATCGGGCACCTGGCCGGCATGACGCGCAGCGCGGCCGAGGGCTGCCTGGGCCTGGAGCAGCTCACGCTGCAGGACTGCCAGAAGCTCACGGATCTGTCTCTGAAGCACATCTCCCGGGGGCTGACGGGCTTGAGGCTCCTCAACCTCAGCTTCTGCGGAGGCATCTCGGACGCAGGCCTCCTGCACCTGTCGCACATGGGCAGCCTGCGCAGCCTTAACCTGCGCTCCTGCGACAACATCAGTGACACGGGCATCATGCATCTGGCCATGGGCAGCCTGCGCCTCTCGGGGCTGGATGTGTCCTTCTGTGACAAGGTGGGGGACCAGAGCCTGGCTTACATAGCGCAGGGGCTGGACGGTCTCAAGTCCCTTTCCCTCTGCTCCTGCCACATCAGCGACGACGGCATCAACCGCATGGTGCGGCAGATGCACGGGCTGCGCACACTCAACATCGGGCAGTGTGTGCGCATCACGGACAAGGGCCTGGAGCTGATCGCCGAGCACCTGAGCCAGCTCACCGGCATCGACCTGTACGGCTGCACCCGCATCACCAAGCGCGGCCTGGAGCGCATCACGCAGCTGCCCTGCCTCAAGGTACTCAACCTGGGCCTCTGGCAGATGACGGACAGTGAGAAGGTCAGGTGAGGGCGGCAGCACCAACTCCCCCGGCCCCGCCCTGTTCGTCCTCATGCCACCGCCGCGGCCCCCGCGCTCACTCGACACGCACACGTAGACCCAGAGCACTGCCGCGGACGCGGTGGGGGCCATGACGCGGAGCCCCAGGCTCGTCCTCCCCTCCCCCCCCTCGTTGCGTCCGGGGTCCCTCCGCCACCCACACCCACACCCTCTCCTTTTCCCCGAGGATGCGGAGATGGACTCGCCACCCACCAGCCACTCCTCCCAGCAGGGGTTTGGAGGACGGATTGAGCTACTGTATCCCCGCCGCGCTGCATTTGGAAACGGGGGGTGGGGAGTGACCAGTCCTTTCAGCCCTGGGGAGTTGGGGAAAATGTCTGCCTTCACTTAAGCTTTCATTTGAATACTGTGATCTGGTTTTTATTTCGAAACGTATAAAAGCAAACCCAACTACAACGGCCTTTTCACCCTTCTTCCACTTCGTAACTAATCGCAGTCTCTCATCAGTCCTTTGACAGTACTCTGCTACTCACGCTCATTTCATTTGTATTGTCCTTCTTTTTTTATTTTTTGAAGAAAGTTGACATCATGGTCTCTTTTTTTTTTTCTGTTGAGTATAGTCTATATATTATATATATATAAATTATATATATATATGTGTGTGTGTATATATATATATACATATATATATATGTGTGTGTGTGTGTGTGTGTGTGTGTATGTCTGGCTACCTCGTTTTAGTTTACTTTTTTCTCTGAAGCCCTGGAATTCTACAAGAGAGATATTTTGAGACTGAAACATTTTTGTGCCTGGACTGGAAAGATGCCCATCGGGTTTGTACATCTTTTTTGTTTTGGCTTCTTCCCAAACCCCATCCACCCCGTGTATCCCACTTCACATTCTGGCTCTGCTTTCCTTTTTCTCCTTGTCCATAGGGATTTGAGGGCCCAGCCGTGATCCTAAATCTTGACTTAATTTATAGCACAAATGTGTGGGAGACATGAGAGTCGGACTGTTTTTGTTTTTTGGTTTTTTTTTGTCTGTTTGAGATGCAGATTGTGTCTTGAAAATGATGATTATATATGCAGATTCTGCCCTGCCCTCACCCTCTTGCAAGTTTCCCCACGAAAAGGTCACACAGTGAGGGTTCCTGTTGGGAGCAGAGGAGCCGAGTTGGCTTCCAGAGCCCCCGGGGCTGTAATGTGAAGGGGAGGAGACCGAAATTCATGTCTTATCTCTGTTCTGTTAATAAAACGGGAGTTTGTGGGTTTTTAAAAATTCTGTTTCTAAATGGAGGAGTAGATGCCTTTCTTTATTTTGATGGGGGTTGGGACTTGTGGCTTTAAAAAAAAAATCACTTTTGTGTAGGATGTACATTTTTGTTGGATTTTTTTTTGGTTTATTTTTTTTTAGAATCCTCCACAGCAACATGCGAGACCATGGAGTTAAAGAAACCCAGAGACCTTTATCAGTTAATTGTACTGTTTGTGAATTTGTATAAATAATAACAAAGATCCTCTTAAAACGTTTATATTCTTACAGTAAAAGGTTAAACTGATATTTATATAATAAAAGAGGAAATATGAAGTATGTTTTTGAAAAAAAAAAACCAAAAACAAAAGCCTTGTATCTGTGCATTATTTTTAAGGCAGTGTGTGTTTGGGTCCAGGCCACAGTAGGAGGTGCTGTTTTGCGTCTCTGAAGTAAAAGTATAAGATGCAGAGTTCCGTGCAGCCTGTGTGGTGTGAGCTCATGGTGAAAAATTTATCCTGTATAAGGTTCACCACTGACATCTACATGTTTTGTTGCTAGAAATGTGATTGGAATGGAGATTTATATAATTTCTGGTTCTGAACTGTCAACAACATGGAAATTTAAAGAAACTGAACAAAATGAAACTTCTTCTTAAACCAGATTTGTAAAGAGTCACAGTTTCACCAGGGTGGCCAGTTTTTCTCCACATGGACATGAGATCTAGGGGTGATGTTCAAGAAATGCCTCCTGAGATGTGGAAGTGGGAAGAAAGATGGGTTTCTTGACCCTGAGGGGGTGTGGGGAGGCTGTGAGGGGGCGGGGAGGGCGCCAGGGCCATTGTTGGGAAAGTTAAGGGCGCTCAGTCATGCGGACTGGGGCTCAGTGTGAGCAGTGCGGCAGGGCGGGGGCGTGGGCCCCTCCTTAGCATTCCCCGCCAGCCCCGCCAGCGCCGCCGGCTTGGAGCACTTTCCTGGGGGCGGGGAGGCCGGCCTGGAGTTCTTGCACATTTGCATTTTAAGAAGGCGGCCACTCGAACCCTGGTGAGGGTTCTTAGACTGAATTGGGGCTGAATACCAACAATTCCAGCAAAGAGCTCCCTTTGGTAGACAATAACTAAATCATCTGACACCCTGTGGTTGGGCTGTGGAAACGGAAGTGTATAAATGCTCCAGCAGTGGGGTTTTTCATATTCCTGTTTCGCAGAGGTCTGTCTTACTTGTTTCTGAGGTTTTTTTTTTTTAAAAAAATACTGATCCCTGGAAGAGCCGATAAGAATAGCACAAAACTTTCCTGGATCAACACCTCTTTCCAGGAAGAGAGCTAGAACCAGGTTTCTCTTGGGTAAGACTGTTTTGTAAAGTTTCCAAGCTTGCTGTACGGGCCTGTCACAAAAGCTGCATTGTTCCTTCTTGGAGAGCCATCACAAGTGGGTCTAATGGAGCCTGACACTAGATCCATCTTCCTTTTCTTTGGGGAAGGTGTGAATCTCTTTCTTCCCTCTTACGTTACAGTGCTTACTGCCTGGAAAAAAAAAAAGAAATGTGTGAACCCCAGTAAGAAGAGACTCTGAATCAGGGTCAGCTTTCTGATTTAGCATTTGCCTCTACAGCGCGTGAAGCTTCCACAGGCTGTGAGTTCTTAGGCTATTTTTCTTCTTCCAAGAGACCGTGTGGCTGTGCAGATTCGGTCAGTAAGAATCTGGGCACCTCCTAAGTCTTAGGCTCTGTGCTCACCTCCTTCATTTAATACAAAAAGTAATCCTACCAACTATTACTGGAAGGTTTTCTGTTTCTCTGCTTTGTCTTGGCTTTTACTTTAAAGGTTAAATATAAGCTTGACTCAAGGCTGAGTAAATTACTGTTTGGAAGTTAAGATCACGGGCCTGGTGTCCTCATCCTGAACTGGGCCTAGTTTAGAATGTATCTGGAGTGTCTCGGGAAAGATGAATAAACCTCCTTGCATCAGTCAGAGGCGACTGCTTATCCCTCAACCTTGTTTGACAGAAAGAAAGGAATCAGGGTTGAGAACCAATGGTGTGCTCTGCCTGGTACTTGAAAATTTCTCCCAGTCCTCAAAGCAACCTGCTGAAAGGTACCCTCTTTTCCAGATAAGAATACTGCTCGCCTAAAGTCAGCCAGCCACTAAGTCCAGCCCCCTTCCACTCCAGGAGAAGGATCAGCTACTGATCGCCCCTTGGTTTCCAGGAAGGCGACCTCCCAGAAGCGAGTGATGGCTGTCTGAACCCAGGATGGACAAGCTCAGGCCAAGGGCACCACTTGGAAGGGAGTAAAAGTGGATTTGGCCTCACCATACCTACAGGAATGGAAGGAAATGCTTTTAAAGAATAGAAGCACTAAGAACATGAGTGGATATGTAATATGTGGGTGGTGCACAAGTTAAGAGGCACTTCAGGGCAATTTTTAGAATAACAGAAAAAACCTGGCTCAGGTATTTGCCAAAACTTCAGAACTGAAAAAACAAAATAGGAACTTAGTGTAAACTTTATCATCTAGAAGCAATAAACCTGTGGAACTGTGTTGGTGGCAGTCAGGAAAGGGTTCCACGTACTTGTCCAAGACTCATGGGGCAAAAGCCATGAAACATCTGCTGAAAAGATGATGTGTAAGTGAACGGCAGGGTTCAGTGTCTGCAGCCCCCTCAGGACCATGACAGGCCTCTAGCTAAGAGCACTGGGTGTCGCCGAATAATTCTCCCTGCCATAGACGCCTTCCTGCCCAATTCCTCCGTCCTAAGGTGGGGAGGGCCCACTTGATTTATCCCACCTCTGGCAGCAGTGACAAGTATGCTTGCCTAACTTACGGTACATCCTTAAACAGTTAAGAAAATTCAAACTGATCATATTCTTTAATGATTCAAGTCAACAGCAAAGATCTGAAAAAGCCAATGTTCCTTTTATGGCAGTTTCTTTTTAAAGGTAAGAGCCTTCCCTTAAACGGAAACATACGATATGTAAATTGAAGCATGGCTTATCCCCCAGATCCAGGTGCTTTCCCGCAGTGGTTATTAGACAGATGCTGATCTTGCAATATAAGTAAAACCCTTCCCTTCCGACTTAGAGAATCTGAACTCAAGTTTTCAAAGGGGAGAGGGGAGTGGCCCCCAGGGACCACCGTGTTTCCTAAGGATAAGACCCTCTTATTAAGAGATCAGATTTGTAAAACAAAACCAAGACCTCATGCAGCTTCTGACAACCGTTCCTCTGCTTCCAGGGCTCTGCTGCAGCCAGGGGGCCAGTGAGTCAACCCATCGTTGCCCCCTCTGCTGCCCTGCCCCCCCTGCATCAGACGTCACCCCCTTTTAAAAGTTAATTCTGTCCCTTTAATAGAGGGCAAGACCTAAATTGTGTGCCACCGTGACCCCTGAGGAGTCAGGGGCGAGGCTTTTGGTGAAATCATGTGGGTCCTGGGCAAAGCGCAGGATTAGAAATCGGAAAGCTGCATCGAATCCCGAGCCAGTGCCCAGGCCACACCTCCGTCTCGTCTTGTCAAGGTGCTTGCTCAAACGGTACGGAGCCAGTTAAGTTTTTTGAAAAGTGACTGTTGGCAGACGGAGGAGACCTCGTATTTGGATCAGTGCCAACTATTAAGAATTTAGAACGTCTCCAAGGTGAGTGCACAGCTGGAAAAAGAGCGAACACTCAGGTCTCGGACAGAAAAGGGGTATTTCCAGACAGCTGTACCTTTAAATGTCCACAACTGATCAGTTTCAGCCTTTTCCTCTTTTGCAGGGGTGGCTCTGACGCGGCCTGGTGGAGCTGCCTGTACCACCTGGAGCGCTGGGTACCATGGACAAAGCCGCTCCTCCCGTTTAGGGCAAGAGGAAGTCGGCACGAGAGCAGGAGTAACGGCACGAGACGGGGTACACTGACATCCCCCCCAAACAAAACAATCCAAGTGGAATTCCTCCATCTTCTGTTTAACCCAGAAAAGTGCACATATTTTCTTCAAAGAAGACTTAAGTTTTTTATTGTCTCATCACTCTTGCACTTCGTGGAAAGGACGAATGCCCCCTGTCCTGTGTGTGCGCTTTCATCTGTGAGAGTGGACGGCATCCGGGTCACACAGGCGGGGTGTGGATGCGGCCCGCGGACGCATGGAGTCTCGACCGTGTTTGGCTTCCCTGTCTCCGGATTTGTGTTTCCCCAAAGCTGGTGGATTCCGGACATTTAATTTTATAAACGGGGAAAGAGGCTTGATGAGGGTGAAAGACTGTGCCCGGGTGACCGCCCCAGACTCTACTCATCACCGGGGAGGCGGGTCCCCAGCAGGAGGGAGCCGGGGGTCCTTCCCTGAGCTGCTGTCAAGCAACACCCGACCCCCTGCTTCTGAAGAGCTGAGCTAGAGCACATTATTTTCATATGGAGTAAACACCCCGAATGCTGAAAGTTATTATTATTATTTAATAAGCATTACTTATGCAAACTCCTTTTTCAAGGAGCCGGAAAGCTAGTGCGAGGAGTTGGTAAACGGGCTTAGGGTCCCGGGTGGCCCGAGCACGAGTGAGGGTCCAGTCGGTCCCCTGTCGTCCTCAAGCACCTGGGCCAGCTCTCCAGCACTGCTCCGTCACGGACAGTGACAAACAGACGACGCAAACGCCTGCATGCTGAGAAGTCACAACTCCACACGCCCGGGGCCGCCTGCCACAGAGAACTGAGCTGTGGGAGCACGAGGTGTTTTCTCATCACTCAAGGATAAAACGCCCTGACTTTACAGATGTTTTACCTACAAATCCCTCCCGTCCCGAAAGAGTAAAAGGGTCTAGTCTAGTGTGTTCACATCAGCACCGCTTCTGTTCCCTGCTCTCCGCGGGATGTGACCCGCCCTCCAGAGGCTCAGGCCCGCTCACGGCACCAGCGGTGACCCCCTGCCAGGCCAGGGCCTGAGCGACAGGAACGGCACAGACACAGCGGGGAAAGGCCAGTCCAGATTCATTTCTTATAAATAGTGTGGAATTACTCCACATGGTTTGGAAAGCATTGTTTTCCTCATCTAAAAAGATGATGCAAATATTTACTACAAATGTTTGCTTGTAAGAGTGTTTCTCCTTAGCAAAGGTTGACCCCAAACTGGCATTTTTATGCACACGCTTGTATACGTTTGTGTAGGAATAGCTACCGGCTTCCATTTTGCTTTTTGAGAAGTGGTCTCTAAATAGAGAGGAACCCCCAAAACTCGTCTTCATATTCCTTAGAATCTTCAGTAAAATCACCGAGGCCAAAACTGGACAGATGGGTGAAATAAGGGAGGAACTGGAACAGTTAAACCTCTCAAATTCTTAGCCTTCTTAGATGGAAGATACACTAACCAGGGCCTTCCATTTTTACCTCAGTGCTTTAAACCTTAGCTTCCCAGCTTCAAAGCCCACTGCTATGAACTACCAAAAAGAAAAAGAAAAAAGGCCAGTAGGTGTGCCTTGAGCAAACTATATGAAAATACAGCATTAAAGTGGCAACTTTGAGCTCTTCTAGTTCATTTCGAACGCACAAAATTTAGCGTCTTTCGGGGATCTACGGGACGGCAGGGTTCTGTGGCCTGAACGTTGTGGACCTCCCAGCGCAGCTTCCTGACATAGCGGGCAGAGGAGCTCTTCGGGTTTTCTGAGCCTGGACTGGATAGACGACTGGCCTTCCCAGCCTCCCTGACGTCCAGACGCCTGGCCATTGTGCTCGGAGTCAAAGGGCGACAGGACAGTGACCCATAGCAAGACAGCTGGCCTGTCTTTTCCCCACACGCCAGGGTCTAGTGCTCAACGGAATCACAGGAGGACCCGCGGAAATTCACTCCAGTAGAGCAGGGCACAGGATTTCACAGTGACAGCCTCTCTCCTGCTGGCGTCGGAAGCTAAGCTGCGTCTCTGTAAGTTAGGAGACAGGTCGCAGGGCACCTCGTGAAAGGCAGGGGTGGAAAGTCAATCTTGCCTCTTGCCGCGTTGTTCCTCGACCTGCCCATCCCCCGCAAACCCTCTCCCACCTTCTCCCACCCATTCACCCTCCCCGCGGGGATGCAGCCCTGCGTCGTGGCCACACCAGTGTCAGAGCCGGGCGTCTGGCCTCGTGCTTTCCTTTACCCCAAGTGCACTAAGACGATTTTAGGATCCGCTGTGGGGCAGAAAAGTAAAGTACGGTTCATGCAAAACTCCACGTATTTGTTTTCCACGTGGAAAGGCGGACTGTCTTTATCCACAGCGCCTGCTAGCCCCGAGACCCGTCAGCAGGTGGCAGCATTGCCTGTGAGCTGGACGCCCTCTGGCAGGTGCCCCCGGTCGCCTCCCCACAAAGACCTTCCCGGTGTGAGTGAGGGCTGGCGAGACAATCTCAGGTCGCCAAGAAGATGAAATGGAATTTTTAAGTATTGGTGGAGTCAGGGACCCCGGTGCTGGGCACTCGGTTTGGGAACAGGTATCAGATGCACCCTCGGGACGGTTCCCTGATGTAGCTGGCGGGAATCAAACGTCAACTCCTAACTTTTCTTTAAGACCATCTCATACAGATCCTGTTAGATTGCCATGTTCGGGGAGTTTGGGAGAACAACTTGGGAAAAAGTTTACACTCATACATGGAAACATCCATTTTAACAGGAGGAGCAAAAGTGCTGGCTTTTTTTTATTACACACACACACACACAAAATAGAGAGTGTACTGTTTGTGATGAAAAATTCTAGAGATCCTTTGAGGAAAAACAAAAATATTTAAAAATTTTTAGGAGTATCAATTTTTAGTTTTTTATTATCAAGATGAGTATCTTCTAAAGGAGCCCATGAAAGTGAGAATGATTAAGAGCCCTGATAAAGCAGTGAGGTAGGGCTTCCCTGGTGGCGCAGTGGTTGAGAATCTGCCTGCTAATGCAGGGGACACGGGTTTGAGCCCTGGTCTGGGAAGATCCCACGGAGCAGCTGGGCCCGTGAGCCACAACTACTGAGCCTGCGCGTCTGGAGCCTGTGCCCCGCAACGGGAGGGGCCGCGATAGTGAAAGGCCCGCGCACCGCGATGAAGAGCGGTCCCCGCACCGCGATGAAGAGTGGCCCCCGCTTGCCGCAACTGGAGAAAGCCCTCGCACGAACCGAAGACCCAACACAGCCAAAAATAAATAAATAAAGTAGCTATAAAAAAAATAAAAAAAAAAAAAAACCAAAACAGCTTTATAAAAAAAAAAAAAAAAAAAAAGCAGTGAGGTTGCTCACATACCTAAATTCCTCCCCTGGGAAACAGACATTAGGAACAGGAAGCAGAAATTAAGACAAGGAGAAAGAACTGAGCCAACTTGGCCAGATTCTGTAAAATGCCACAACGAGGGGCAGGCTGGGGTCTCCGGCCCTCTTGGCCCCGATTGTCTGGCCTCGGGCAATGAAAGCAAGGATCTGAAGGGCAGTTGGTGCAGATGTGGAATAAAAGTGTGGAAGGTGGAGGTGGCCGTGTCCCGTGGCTTCTCCTGCCACGCCGTGCCATCCCAATGAGGCTCGGCCACCAGCACGGTGACACAAAGGTCATTTTTGGTTAGAAAATGGGAGAAGAGGAAGGAGAAGCTTCTGGAACTCAGGGCCCAGGCACGAAGCAGATCACCGCTCCTGCCAGCAACCAAGAAGGTCGTAGGAAACCAGAAAACCTCCCGGCAGCTTCGTGGACTCCCAGGCTGAAATACACTGTTGTCAGTGACACACGGAGCGAATACAGATTCAGGGAAACAACCCGGATAAAGAAAACAGGTGGCAGAGGAGAGAAAAAAGGACACGGATCGCTCACGTCAAGCGGAGGGGACCAGGGCAATAAACGGAGACCAGGTGAGGTGAGTGCAGGGGAGGCCAATGGCCAGCAGGCCCAGCCTGGTCCCCAGGAGGAGCTGGGAGGGGTGCTTGGGGCCACCATCTCCGGGAGCAGCGTTCCTGGGCTGCTCGTGTTTTCAGGAGGATGGTCCTTCTTCCTCTGGATGTGTGAATCGGACACGAGACAACAATTCCGACTACTAGGTCCCCGGGCTGTCCTGAGGAGCTGGCAGTAGGGTGTCGGGCCCCCCGGTAAGGCGACGGGTCCCACTCCCAGAGCCGTCACCGTCAGGACAAAGGTTCTGTGCTACCCACTCTCCCCATCCTGCAGAGAAAACCACCCAGAAGGACAGCGTCCCAGGGCTGTTGTGTGACACCTTCTGTGTCGTGAGGCTCCCCTGGCCTGGACTCTGTCCCTCGATCCCCAGGAGTCGGGCCTCTGCGCTCTGTCCTGGCCAGCACTCGAGTCACCCCAAGGAGACAGCTGCTGTTTTAGGTAACGTGCCCAGCCCCAGCCCCAGAGGCCCCGGCACAGTGAGCAAAGCCAGGCCAGCACCGCACGTGCACTCACCCCTCACCTTCCTCTGTCCGCTCCGTCCTCCCCACAAAAGTACAGGGGCCACACGGCCATCACTGGCCCTCTGGAGTGGTCCGGCCGGGCCACCCGGTCCCCGAGTCAATGGAGACCATGATGGGGGTGCAGGCTGGCCTGCGGTGGGCGCCAGGCACGCGGTGGGCACGACCTGGAGCAGACAGGCCCCTCCGCGCAGGCCCCAAGCCCCTGGCCCAGCCTGACGCCCGGAGGGAAAGCCCCACGAGCACCCCGTGCCGGGAGGTCCCCGCGCCCTCGGCCGCTCCTGCCTCTGCACCTGCCGTGAACTCGCGGGCCGCCAAGGCCCTGTGGGCAAGTGGCCGCCGACACCTTCCCGCCTTCCCAGAGCCCAGACAGGCCGGCTGGTGCTAATCCACCCGCCGCGCAGCTCAGCAGCTCCGCTCCCCTAAGCCCCTGATAACGGTTTTACTAAAATCCTCTTTTGATGGAAAAAAATCCCAGCTGGACATTTCAGGCCTCGCACAATGTACAGGCCTGCGGGTCCCTTTCCCACCTCACAAAGGCCTCTAATCAAGTGGAAAATGTGCTGGAGGCCAGAGGTTGGGTCTGCAATTATTTTTTAAGGGATTACGGAGAAGAATAGGGGCAACGAGGCCCTTCCCCGCTTTGTTTTCCATTTGGTCCTGCTCGAGATGCCTGGGGCTGGGGGAAGCCACCCAGATCTCCGCGCACCAGGTCTCACCTCTCCCTGCCCCGTGCAAGGCTGGCATCTTTGAACACCATCGCTTCAGGAAGATTGAGAGAGTCTGGAAGCAACGTGCAGGCCCTATTCTGACCCCGTTTAAGCCCCTATTTATAAAACCACTATGGAGCGGGGGAGAGCCCTCATTCATTAACCTCTGACCCCGCTCTGTATGCAGAGGGGAGGGTCCATACGCTGCTGGGGCTGGGGGCATTCACTGGGGCTTCCCAGGCTTTGGAGGGCAAGAGGTCGTGTTCCCAATGTCGCCAGATCCCCTCCTCCTTATTTATATACATTGACCCTTCCCCTCACACTGAGCAAATTTCCAGGAAACTCCTAAGGCAAAACATGGATAAAAATACAAGACACCAACCATTTTTATCAGCCTATTTGGAATCTTCGTTTTAAAATGCACACTACAGAAGGGAGTGTGTCTTCCCTGTACATTGGGAAGGACCTTTTCTGATGTCATTCGTACAGGAACGTTCATTAAAGATCAACTGATAAAAGGTGAACATCTCAGGTTGGCCCTCTGTTCTCATCCTTCTAAACCAGCTGGTTAGTGATGTATGCAGATCCCCAGTAAAAAGGACATGGTCACAAATTCCTAAACTCATTCTGGGATGATCAAGGATTAGGCTGTTTGGCTCTGAAAGTTAGAGGTCAGCGTATATTTCAAAATAAATACCAGGCTGAGTGATAATTTTCAGGTCCTTTCTTCAAAGTCCCTAAAATAAAAGCAACTAACTACCAAAAGCAAAACAATACCTCTGGCCTGTTTTCATCAGTATTTATGACTTACTGACATGTTTTGCCTCATTGATTTTGCAGTTCTCCCTCAGAAGGACCCTAAACAATCTAGAAGTAGATGGAGAGAAACACAATTACATTTAATATCTTACACGAAACACGATGCAGATATCATACTAGTATTTTATGTTGGCCTTCATCGTTCCTTTGGTGGGTGTTACAGGAGGAGAGGACCACATAGTTCCCCTAAAGAAAGCAAGTCAGGGTGGACCCTGTGGGGTCCTCTCCCCAAATCGTGACAAACACGTTTGCTGAATCACTTCTGCTGGTTTTCAAAGCGTGACAGCTTTCTCCAGGAATGAGTAATCTTCACCCTGCTGTAGAAGAAGATGAGCTTCTCTGGAAAGGTGAAGGGATACATTTAAGGGCATCGCAGGAGACAGTTGACCATCTCTAAAGTACAGCCTGGGGGGGCCTGGCTCCTGAAATAAGGGCAACTCATGAGATAAGCCTGCCTTACAGGGGAGAAGGGGAGAGGTCCCAAAGCCTCCTCTCCCAATATACTTCCTGAGTCGCCACTCAGAATGCTGGCTTACCTCTGTCCTGGGCTTACCACCATTATTTTGGTATTCGTCATTATTCTTATACTTCTCCATCCTTTTAACATACTCTGTTGAACAGAATATCAGTTGTTTTCAAAGCCACTCTTCTTACCAAAACCAGTTTGGGGGAGAGTAAAATAGTAATTTGGAAACAATAATCTGATAAAATAGGGACAGCAACGCATCTCAGATTTCTCAGGGCAGATGAAACTTTTCGTACTTTGGAATGTAAACCTCTTTCAGACTCTCATCAGATCACAAAGATTTCTAAAAATCAACTTAAGACCAACTCTCTTAATTTTCCATTCAAAATACAAGATGAACATACTTAGAATTAAGAAGTACAAAATATGGGCTTTCAAATTAACTACCAGAAAGTTTTGTTCAAGGTCTAAAGAGAGAAGGAAATTATCTCTTGAGGTTGAAATGTTATCAGTCCAGGAATGAATAGTCTTCATCCTGCTTTAGGAGAAGATGAACTTCTCCTAAAGGTGAAGTGATACATTCAAGGGCATCACAGGAGACAGTGGACCATCTCTATTCCGAAGAAGATATGAAACACTGCTTCTCCCGATCACACTGGGTGGGGAACTACAGGAGAAACAGAGCCTCATTTATCCACAGTATTTTCTTCAGCTCTTCCTCTCCTGCTCTTGATGAACCAGGTGACATCTCACTCCTGCCCCAACTGTCTCCGTGGGAATTGCTTCATATTTCTGAAATTCTCCTGTTCACTCGTTTTCCATCGTTACGGGCACACTCATATTCTGACTCACCCAATTCTCTAAACCACCATCTCCATGCCTAACAATCTCAATTCAGCATCTGCAGGCCCTGCGGGGACCACCGCATTCCTGACTCTGAGGCCCTCGGCTTCCCTGCCCTGCCCTACAAGCCCATCCCCAGCACCTCCCAACAGCCACGGAGCTTCCCAGAAACATCCAGACTGTGGTGGCCAGAGAGTGATGGCTGCCATTCCTGTAGTTGACTGGCAATCTCTACACCGAAGCTTTTAAACATTATTATTACTACAATATGCCTGCCTATTTAAGGCTGTTCTTAAAAGTGATACATAAATCTTTATTTCAAAAATCTGTGGACTTCCCTGGTGGTCCAGTGGTTAAGACTCCACACTCCCAACGCAGGGGGCCCAGGTTTGATCCCTGGTCAGGGAACTAGATCACACACGCCCCAACGAAGATCCCGCACACCGCAACTGAGACCCAGTGCAGCCAAATGAATAAATAAATATTTTTAAAAAAAAGACCCAAAAATCTGTATTAAAAAAAATCATCCAGAATAGAAAAATCTGGATGGCAAAGCTGCCTTTTGATCTTCATCTGATGCCACTTCCCTCCCCTGAGGGGCCCCGTGACGGTGGACCGTATCCTTTTGGACCCAACTCCAGCTTTCAGAGTTGACAACAGTGGTGAGGTGACAAATGCCCCCAATTTGGGGCTGATGATCTTATTCTTGATCTGTATAAGATCTTGAAATTAACCATCTGTCAGCACAGGTTAGGCCCCCAGAAGGTCCACGGTAATCGGGCAACTGAGGCTACTTCCCCCTGGGTCTCCAGCTTCAGAACCTCTTCTAGGTCCTCCCTGGGACGATGATGAGTTTATCTACGTGGTGCTGACAGTCACGCGGCAGGGCTGATAGCGCTTGAGCCCGGCTTTATCAGTTATGGAGCTAAAACCGCTTTAAGAGCCTATAAAAACGCTGACAAGTATTCCTTCTGACCAACCCATATGACGGTGGGTTCACATCACAAGAGCCTGCCGGTTTATTGGGATTAATTCCTAACTAATAGTTAAAATGCTCGAGTTTATGAATGACTTTTTAAAAATACAAATTAGTGTGGGCTCAAGGCTATCTTTCGCTTGGTAAATGTTTATTTGGCAGTGATCGTGGCAGAGGCCCTGCTCGGGCTTCCTTGCAGACCCCCTTCTCGGTGCCCAGAGGAGTGTCTCCTGTGTGTTTCAGGGGGAAACACAGTAGGTGGGGGGGGTCCTGCTTCCCAGAGCGCTCGGTGCAGGAGGCCAGGCCGCGGCCCAGGAGGCGGAGCTGAGGTTCACGCCATCCAAGGCCAAGTTCCCTCCAGCCCAGGCCCCTGGCTCGGGTCAGCCAGGCCGGCCTGGACTTTGTCAGTGACGCACACGCTAAAGAGCCTCGAGGGAGGCCAGGCCGGCCCAGGTCCCTGATGTCCAGGATGGTTTGAGTTGTTCCTGCAAACCCTCCGGTCACTCTGTTCTATCAGAGAAAGGGTTTGTGAGAAGGAAAGGAGTGATTTAAGGGTTCCTCCTGCCCTTCGAAGCCAGTGAAATGTAGACAGAAACCCCGCTGGGCTGTGCGGCGGTGGGGGGCATACCTTTGCGGGCATCTCCGGGTAGACAGGAGCCCAGGGCGCAGGCCCCCGTGTCAGGGGCTCCCCTGCGGCCGGGACCCCGTTGCCCCAAGATCCCATAGAGGGAGAAGGTTGGGGGCTCGAGCCCAGCCTGCATGCTGGGCTCGGTGAGCCCCAGGAGGCAAGACGCCGCCCTGAGGGTGGCACCTGCCCTCACCCTCCCTCCACGAGTGTGAAAACCCAGCACACGCTCCGCTCCCCGTGGCTCCCGGGAGGCTGCCAGGCACCTCCGTGGGCTCCCAGGACCGTCAGCTCCGATGCAGACACAGCTGGACAGAAGCCAACAGCAGCTCCGGGGGCAAGGACCCCGGTGCTGGGGGTGGAGAGGGTCCACCGGATCCCAGAGCATCCTGCGTGAGCTTCACATGTGGGCTTCTGGGGCGAGCGGGAGCTGGGAGACCAACAAGGACGGGGACGTGGTCCCAGGGCCCCTGTCAGTGTTTATTTAAAGTGCCTTTAACCCCAGTCCTGCACAAAGCCCTGTGCTCATGGCTGGAATACTCAGGGCCAGAGACAGGTAGGTAGGTAGGTAGGTACCTACTAGGTAGATAGTCTGTCTAGCCTGACTTTCTTTTTGTTCAGCTTTTAATCAGCATCTCCTGAGAAACTGAACTACTTTTATCTCAAAGTGGAAGAAACGAACCCTAGTGAGCAAAGGAGGATAAAGCCGTAGAGGATCTTCATTTTTATTTTAATAGAAGTTTTTTTTCTCCCTCAGGGTTTTGCTTATCTGTCCATATACGTCCATAGGAAATATTATTCTTAGAGTCCAGAGTCTGTTCACGTTTGTTTGTATAGATTTTTAAGGGCAAATGAAAGACAAGCAGAGTATGCTTTGACTCTAAGTGTTGTACTTAGATGGTGTGTTTAGATCTTCCTCATCTAGCTCAGGAGCAATTTGTCTATCATGACTGACCTAAAAGTACTTTTGAAACACACTATCGAGTTCATCAAAGACGGCTTGTAAAAGAAGGCCCCTAACTTTTCCAACAAACTCCTACCAACCTCTCGATGACCCTGACGATGCTCGAATTGTACTGAAGTGCTCAGCGGAACACCTGGGGCTGCGACCAGCCAGGTCCCTAGGGAAGGCAGGCTCCTGCTTCCTGCCCACACCCGACCGTTAAAGCAGGCACAAGGCAGGTCTGCAAAACTTCGTGGGGTTTATTATCGCCGAGGCCCCAGACTTGGAACCCTCAGGGGAAGGGTCTGGAGATCGCCCCGGCCAAGCCGGCCGCGTGGCCCTCATCAGCTCCTGGGTGCGTGCGCTGGCCCCGCTCCGCCACCAGCCTGCACGCGCCCCGCCTCTGGGTCACACGCCGCTTCTCCAGGTGTGGTCTCTGGATGACTTTTACACGGGAGTCACCTGGGTGCTTGCCAACAATGCATTTTTCAGGGGGAAG